>NC_089513.1:37356250-37976932 GCF_036850995.1 Saccopteryx leptura
TCAACCATTTCCCCAAAATAAACTATTTAAAAAGAGAGAATCAAATAAAGTTTTCCACTAAAAGTTTGTTTTCAAATTGGTATTTTGGCACTCTTAACTGAAAGAGAGCTTGTCATCAGCTCTTTTGGGTCTAGTTTTGACTTTAATACAGTTTCAGAATTTTTACCAAAAACTCAAAATTTAAATTTTTTTCTGGCATATTATTATGTGACAATGAATGCATGGCAAACGTCTTTTCAAAATGATTATTCTGAAAATAGAATAGAATAAAACAACTACCCAGAACCTTCAACTCATTTAACTTTGTTTTGCATTTTGGGGAATCTTGAATGTAAGTGAGTCCAATAGCACCCAGAGAAGACCATTTTAGATGACTTCACACCTTACTCATCCTATGATCTCTAATGCTCTTTCCTAAAAAATATCATAGGGTCTAAAAACCCATATATACTTCTTTTCTACAAAGCTAGTGACACTCCAAGGTGATAGACTCATCTTGACACTAAGGTGCTCCATTTCTGTGTACTGGAAAGGCAAAGAGGATATTAAAAAAAGAACAATCTGTTACCCGAATGAAGAAAGGTAGTACAATGTAATTAAAATATTTTGGGGTCAGAATGACTGACTTTAATTTTTTGCTCTTTCATCTCTAGTTCTGTGGCACTAATATACATTTTATTTTTAAATGTTGAATCAGTGCTTCCTGATATAAGATTGTATGGAAATGATAAGAAATGATAACCATATCTAAGTATAGGGCTCAGCACAATATATGTTAATTAGCCTCTATCACAAAAACATTGGAAGGTATGGGAATAGATAGAACTGGCTTGAGAAAAAAAAAAGAAAGTAAAATAGGCTGAGGGGAGAACTTAGAGGAACAGTTGGTTAGTAATTAGGAGGATGTGAGTCAATGAGAATACTAGGAAAGAACAATACAAGAGGTAGAACAATCAGGGAAGAATACAGGACAAGGATTTAAAAAGATAATAATAAAGAACAAATTGTATAATCTTTCACACAGAGACAAAAGGCAGGAAACATGTGAAGCAGTCACTAGATTTGAGGTTAGGTAATTAATAATTTTTAAAACATTTTAGCAGAATGAAGGGGGCAAGTAGAAGGTGATAAAGAGATACAAGACATACTATTGGAAAAGAGAAGGAGGGACAGTTGAGACTGATAAATGAGAATAAAAAACTGACACAGTCCATATGAAAAAGTATGAGAAGGAAGAGGAAAATACTTAGAGACCATATGTGATGATATAGATACTGATACTGATTTAGGCATTGGGGATACAGTGTTGCAGGAGAGCAAAACTTTGGAGGATTGAGAGAATTTATTAAGCTGGTGGAGCAGGTGGACTATAGCTCCAAAGACACATGCTCCCCGAAATTAAATTTTTTACATCTTATATACCCTTAACAGAACATAAGTTCACATTCATGGGCCTCATGATTTCTTTTTCATCAATCACACGATTTCAGGATGGGAGGGGGCTTACAGGATGCCAGAGGATAATTATTTGTAAATCTCCCGTTAAGGAGAAAGAAAGGGGAGAGGAAAGCGTTACTCAAATCTTTCTTTCCCCTCCTACATTCCTGGCTGTTTTACCTTCTTTCACCAGGTATATAGAAGGGAGGGGGTCCAAGTCTCCTTCCTCCTTCTATTTAAAACCTTCTATGTATAAAAACCTCTTCATTTACAATATAACAGCCCTTCCTAAGCAGGAATAGATAAGCCATCTTGAGCTTTTGTAAATTGCACAAGTATAAAATTATATTTACAATATTTCTCTGAATGCTTGGCCTAAATTATAAAATATCTTTGAAGCCTCTTATTTGAAGGAGGGGGGGTCTCCTTCCTCAACAGCAGAGTGTGTGTGTGTATGTGTGTGTGTGTGTGTGTGAGTGTGTGTGTGTGTATATATACATACATACACACATATATACACACACACATATATATATATATATAAATTTTTTAAAAAATCAAGGAGAAAGAAAAGAGTGGAGCTGACAAGAGTACAGAAAGACAGATTCTTTACAATTGAAAGTAAATGTAACAAATATAAACATGAATAAAGCAGTGAATTGAACATGGGAGAGGTGAAACCTGAGGGAAAGAATACAGATTATATTCATTTTCTCCAGATGTGGACCCCAAGTTTTTTTGCTGACATAAACAGGCTAGTTTAGAAAAAAGAGCCAAGTTTGAAACTGAGGTGAGTGAAGTCCTCAAAGGAATAGAGGAGAATCTTTTCTAGACCATATTTTCTGCATTGCTGTTCCTTATATTAAAGTCACTGAATATTAGTGCAACTTCAGTATTATCAGGGAAACAGATTTGATCCTCACCTTTTCTGTTTCCTTCAAGCTGCTAATTTAAGATGAGATGAGAAATAGAAAACTTATTTGGTGATTGTTGCAAAGTAACTAAATCCACTAATCTGGGGCTTTTCGTAGAGGCACATAGTCCAAATAAGTTTTTGAAAAGTTTCATTAAAGGAGGAAATTATTAAATATGCCAGCCGCATATGGCTGACACAGGGCAACAGATCCAAATTGCGCAGACCCCAAAAATAGTTGTTCAGGGGCTGTTTATATACTCTTAATTGTAGATGGGAGGGGAAAAAACCTGACATCACAGCATAAGTTTATACCTTTTGTTTAGAGATATATACATTAACTACATGCTTTCGGGAGGGGAGGGGTAGTTTCCATAGAGACAGATCCCTGTAAATGGTTCATTAGTATAAGAAAAGATTTTAATTTAATCTTTTTTTCTTTCTGTACCTGGCTAGCTATTCACCTCTCCTCCCATAGTTATGGGGGAAGGTCAGAGAATCCGTCTCCTTCCTCTTCTGCATTTACAACACAATGCCATTGGCCATCTTACTTTTGATGCTAATCACACAAGCATAAAAATCACACTTAAAAAACTTTTTGCATGCCTAGCCCAAATTAATAAAATGTTCTTTAAATTTCCTAAAATATTAATATTAATTCTGTAGCTTTTGGCACTTTACAACATTCCCCACTGATTCTATTTCCTAAGTCAAATCTTTGACTTGATTTACTGATGAGCATAAGGCTGTTGTCTAGGAATATTAACTTATAACATGTAACAGACATTTAACAGATAGTATTAATAGCAATACAGTTCACTAAAGAAACAAGTGTTATTTATTAATTTCTTATAAACTGCACAAACCTTTTGCAATTTACATAAAACTGGTTTTTATAACAGTTTACTTTTAGTCAGAACTTTAAAAGAGTACTTAGTGAGTTTCTTTATATAAGGTCTACCGGAAAGTTCTGTCCGTTTTTGGAATAAAACAAAATCCAAATTTTTCTTACCGTCAATAAACTTTATTAAATAATATAACTGCCATTATTTTTAATGATTTCTTGCCAGTGTGAGGGCAATTTGTATATCCCATTTTTGAAAAATGTTTTATCTTTTGATGTGTAAAATTGAACCAGTGCTTGTTTGATATCTTCTTCATTTTTAAACTTTTTGCCCTTCAAAAAATTTTGTAAGGACAAAAACAAGTGAAAGTTGGAAGATGCTAAGTCCAGGGAATATGGTGGATGCAACAGACATGACTCTGTAGCATTTCTTCCTTGTTGAAATTTGTAAAAATTACGGTGGCGTAAATGAAATTTATCAGTAGCCACGGGCATACTATCACTTCACACATAAGACTAATGTGAATCAACTTTGTTTTAGTTAATTTGCTACGTCAGTATGTATACATTAAGTGATAAAAATAGAGAGGCACACATGCACCAAATAAACATGTGTTTACGTGTCGAAACTTGTTGTGATAGAAACGAACAGAACTTTCCGGTAGACCTTATATATTCACCGTCCTTCTCAGGATGAACTTGCAAGGGTTGGTGGGGCCAGTCTCTGTCGTCCACGATGGTGTCTCCACTGGGTTTGCAGGCTTCAACTAGCTATGATGGACCCAGGCGGGCATGCCCTTTACCTTGGCAGCAGTGTGAGTTGTTAGGATCATGGTGTGTGGGCCCATCCACATGAGAGTCAGTCCTTGGGTGATATATTTCTGTACCCAGAATGAGTCCCCAGGCTGAAAAGGATGTACCGGATTTTCTGGCTATCTAGGAAGCACCTCTCACTGTCCTTTGAACGGCCTGCTGAGTAATCTGCAACCCTGCAAGTACTTAAGGAAGGAGTGGTTACTTAACTCAGCTTTTATTTCTTCTCTAAGTTTTGGTAATAAGGGAGGGGGTCTCCCAAACATTATTTCAAAGGGCATAAATCCTTTTCTATAGGGGGTACACCTTGTCCTAAGAATAGCTAGTGAAAATAAGGTTGGCCAGTTTTCATCAGTTTCAAAAACAAATTTAGTTAAAAGTTCTTTCGGAGTCTGATTCATACCCTCTACCTGTCTTGAACTTTGGGGCCCATAGGCACAATGTAATTTTCATTTAATATTTAAGATCTTGGCTAAGTCCTGGGATATTTTGGCAATGAGTGCTGACTCATTGTCAGAACCCATGGTGTTAGGGAGGCCGAATCATGGAATTATTTCATGGAGTAATTTCCTAAGTACTGTGGTAGCAGTTTCTGACTTAGTGGGGAAGGCCTCTACCCATCCGGAGAAAGTGTCTACATAGACTAGGAGATACCTGTACCCTGCGTATGGTGGCTTTATTTCAGTGAAATCAATTTCCCAATGTTTTCCTGGCATGGTCCCTTTTCCTCTCTCTTAAGGGTGTTCTCCTACCTTGCTTTGCATTTACCTGGGCGCAGGCCTGGCAACGTCCTACAGTGTTACTCAACATCTGGTCCAGGTGTGGTATGAAATACCTAGTTTAGAGTAATTCAGTCATTTTGGATGTGCCGAGGTGGGAGGCTTGATGTATTTGAAGGGCAATTGTCCACCCTAATGTCTCGGGAATCAAGATTCTTTTATCTGGTAGGATCCACTAGTCATCGACATTTTTTGGTAGCTTTTTTCTCTTCAGCTAAGGTAGTTTCTTCCTGAGAATAATGAGGAGTGTTGGCCAACTCAGGCAAAGTCAAAGTCACCAAAACTTAGAGTGGCCCCACTGATTTTATAGCTACTGCTCGTGCCTCTAGGTCTGCTGCTTGGTTTCCCCAGGCTTCTCTTTTTGGTGTCCTTTACACCAGTGGTCCCCAACCTTTTTTGGGCCATGGACTGGCTTAATGTCAGAAAATATTTTCATGGACCGGCCTTTAGGGTGGGGCAGATAAATGTACCATGTGACCAAGACCACTCAGGCATCAAGAGTGAGTCTTAGACAATGTAACAGAGGGAATCTGGTCATTTTTTAAAAATGAAACATCCTTCAGACTTAAATATAAATGAAACGGAAATAATGTAAGTTATTTATTCTTTCTCTGAGGCCCGGTAACAAATGGCCCACGGACCAGTACCGGTCTGCGGCCTGGGGGTTGGGGACCACTGCTTTACACTGAATGATCGCTATGGCTGAGGGGAGTTTGATAGCTTCTAGTAAGGCTAAGATCTCTTCTTTATTTTTGATATCCTTCCCAGCCGAGGTTAGTAGCCCTCTTTCTTTATAAATGGCACTATGTACGTGTGCCGTAGCAAAAGCATACCTACTGTCCATATAAATGGAAACTGCCTTTCCCTTTTCCCCATCTAAGGGCCTGGATAAGGACTATTACTTCTGTCTTTTGTGTTGAAGTTCCCCAGCTCAACGCCTGTGACCAAATGAACCGATCCAGGGTCACTACTGCAGCCCCCGTGTACCTGATGCCATCCTGTATGTAGCTGCTCCCATCTGTGTACAGTACTTCATCAGCGTCAGGCAGCTCAGAGTCCTTTAAGACAGGTCGTGCAGTCTGTATGATGTTGATGACCTCCTCGCAGTCATGAAGCGGGGTGTTCAGGTCGTCATCTGGTCATAGGCTCGCGGGGTTGATGGCAGTTGTTTTCTGTAACCTTATCTTGGGCTGATCTAGGAGTAAAGCTTGGAACTGGGTTACTCAGGTGTTAGACATGAATCTCTCTGGAGCTCCCCTTAGAAGCACTTCTACTGCGTGTGGGGCTCTTAGAGTTAGCTCTTGACCTAAAGTGAGCTTGTCAGCCTCTTTAACTAGGATTGCGGTTGCTGCTACGGCCCTTAGGCAGGCAGGCCATCCAGCTGCCACAGGGTCCAGTCATTTAGCCAGGTATGCAACCAGTCTCTTCCAGGGTCCTTGGGGTTGAATTATAACCCCTTTTGTTATTTCCTGAGCCTCATGAATAAATAGCTGAAAGGGCTTTGAGATGTCAGGTAGGGCAAGAGCAAGTGCCGATACTAGAGCCTTTTTAAGGTTTTCAAAGGCTTTTTGCTCTGTTTTAGTCCAGTTTAGGAGTTGTGACCCACTCGTGCAGGCATAAAGAGGCTTTGCTAATTTGGCAAAACCTAGGATCCATAGTCTGCAATATCCCACAGCCCCAAGGAATTCTTTTACTTGCCTTTTTGTTGTTGGAATGGGGACCCAGAGTATGGTCTCTATGCATCCAGAGGACAGAGTTCTCTTCCCTTCTTTGACCCAATAGCCTAAGTAAGTAACTTCCAAAGTGCAGAGTTGAGCCTTTTTGGCTGACACTCGATACCCTAGTGCTTGTAGTGTGGCAAGGAGGTCCCGAGTTACCTCGAGGCAGCACTCCTGCGTAGATGCCGCCAGCAGTAGGTCATCTATGTACTGGAGTTGGGTACAGTTTTGATGTTCCTGCTGGAAGGCTACCAGGTCTGTATTCAGGGCTTCATCAAAGATAGTAGGAGAGGTTTTGAAGCCCGAGGCAATCTAGTCCAGGTTAATTAGCCAGAGAATTCTCCTGCCAGATTTATCCACTCAAAGGCAAAAACAGGCTGGCTTTTAGGTGCAAGTGGGATGCTGAAGAAGGCATCTTTAGGGTCTAAGACTGTATAGACCTGATGCTCGGAATACAGGAGGCTAAGCAATGTGTACGGATTAGGGATTGTAAGGTGTATGGTTTCTATCAATGTGTACGGGTTAGGGACTGTAGGGAGTATGGTCTCTGTCAATGTGTACAGGTTAGGGACTGTAGGGTGTATGTTTTCTATCAATGTGTACAGGTTAGGGACTGTAGGGTGTATGTTTTCTATCAATGTGTACAGGTTAGGGACTGTAGGGTGTATGTTTTCTATCAATGTGTATGAGTTAAGGACTGTAGGGTGTATGGTTTCTATCAATGTGTACGGGTTAGAGACTGTAGGGTGTATGGTCTCTATCAATGTGGATGGATTAGGGACTGTAGGGTGTATGGTTTCTACCCATTTGTTGACTTCCCAAAGGTCCTGGACCAGCCGGTAATCTTTTGTTCCAGGCTTTAGGACCGGTAATAAGAGAGTGTTCCATGGGGATCAGCAAGGAACCAAGATTCCTGCTCTCCAGAGACGCCGTATGTGGACAGCTATTCCTTTCTTAACTTCGCGACTCATTGGGTATTGTCTTACTGCTGCTGGAGTTGCAGTGGACAGCAATTGTATGACCACAGGTGGCTGATGAGCTGCAAGTCCGGGAGGGTTGGTTTCAACCCATACATCTGGAAAACTTTCCTGGAGTTACTGGAGTAGAGACAGGCTACGGGTGTAAGGTATTTTTCCCCACCGAGAAGGAATGAAGGGGCCAGAGCCACCAAGTATGGAATAACAAAAGGCTTTATTGAGTATAGTGCGTCCCTCTCAGCAAGGTTCCCTGGCCCCAAGGTAAGGGAGGCCAGGGAAGTCGCAAGGATTAAACCATGTGGGAGCTATTTAAAGGGGTCCCTCTAGGGAAGTCGGGCTAATATGATGTAGTGAAATCTCACTGGCTGGAAGATGGTTGTTTTTTTCCAAAGGGTTCCTGCAAAGCCTCTTTTGGCATGCTTGGTTGTGGGCGGTCTTGCCAAAGTTCGCGGGTCTGAGTTCCCCACATGACCATCCCCCATTATCCACCAACCTTACATTCTGACCTTTTGTGTTAAATAGAAAAGGGGCGCTGTTTATTCATCTGGCTACTTCCTGCTGATTAGGGGCATTATGGGGAGGGGGAGATTGGAAGGTGATGGCTTTGAGGGGTGTCAGGAGGAACATCTGTGTGGCTGTGAGTTGAGAAACTTTGCGGATGCGGTCCTGTAAGTATTTAAAAAAAAAGAGGAGTAATAGGGGATTTGTAAGGTCCAGCCTTTTGGTGAGCTGGAGATAGATAGAGTCCAGTGGTTCTGACTGCCAGTGGTCCTGTAAGGACCACTTGAGGCAAAACTGCATGTCAGGAGTGGCGTAAAAGTGGAAAGGAAGGGGTCCCATCCATCCCATAACCGAGACCTGTGAGGGAACTAGAGGTCCAGAGTGTGATGGAAAAACAGATAAAGTAGTCCCCGTGTCCACAAGAGATGAGATGGACTTACCCACTTGTTGCAGCATACCCTGGGTTCTCCGAGTCCAGGTCGTGTCCTAGGAGTTTGAGCGATGGGCCCACCTGGCTGGATTGGCCTCCCATTCAGGTGGCTTGTCCTTCATGTAAAGGCGCTGAGGAAAAGCCTGTTGCCCAAAGGGGCAATTGCTCCGCCAGTGACTGGGCTGCTTGCAGTCAGGGCAGGGCTCAGTGGGCAGCCGCCAGCAGGGGCCCTGCTGGGACCAGTGGTCCTGTTTGCCACACTTAAAGCAAGCTACTGGTGGAGTTTCTCTTTGTGGCTTGGATTTGGGTCGGGCACTTCCTGTGCCTTGCCTCTGGTGTTCTACTTGCCTCAGGGTTGCCACCAGAGCCAGGGTTTGGAACATTACCTTCTGCTGCATGCGGGCCTGGCGAACAGCCTTGGCCTGTTTCTACTAATTGGGACCATTAAAAACTTTAAATGCCGTGTTCACAGGTCCTGGATAGGTGTTTGGGAGTTGAGAATAAAAGGAGGGGGGCTCGTGGGGATCCCAGCACCCAGATCCCGCAGGAAACACTGGAGCCAAAGGCAGGACAGGGCCAGAACTTCCTGCAAGAAAATTGGGGTTGGATGTCCTGAAAACCAGTGTAAGAGCCAATGCCAGGCTGAGAATGGCCTGATGGAGGAGGGGTTTAAGAACACAGTGGAGAAGGGAATGGCCCCTGGCCAGCAGGGGAGGAGAAAGAGAGATGGTAGTGGTGAATAAGAAACAGGATTTTGCAAAGGGAGGGGGCTTCTGGAGGGAAGAGACCCGAGCACAAAAGAGGTCTGCAGAGGGACCAGAGAAAAGTCCCGAGAGAGGGGTGCCCCCGGGGATCAGACAGGAGGGAGAGAGAGTTGGGAGTCTGTGGAGGAGGAAAGATCAGGAGTGGAGGTTTTAGGTAAGGTTTCTCTGGCCAGAAAAAGGCCTGCATGGTGGAACAGGCAGCACAGAGATTAAGGACGGGCGCGCGAATAATTAGAAGCCGTGAATGTAAGAGAACTCCAATCAGTTCCCAGCTTTTTTGGCGATAGTTAAATTGGTGAGGGTGTTAAAACTGAAAGTCCCTTCAGGAGGCTAATTTAGTGGGTACTGTGGCTTGGCCACAGTGGAGAAGAAGAACAGTTTCTTCTTCTTTAGGGAGGGAGATTCCTGTGCCCCCACAGCCACCCTCAGTCTTCAGAATGGTCATATTTGAGTATTAGTGTCCTAAAACTCAAGGTCCAGCCATGGACAGAAAAGGTAAAGTGGATGTGCTCCTGACATCTCCACAAATGCACACTCACTCAGAACGGAAAAGACTTCCCTGACGTAGCTACGGTTTCGGACAGGGAGTCTTGGTGGAAAGAACTCTGGGGTGGCTGGAGGCAGAGGACTTACTGCACCGTGCACCGAAGTGGGTGGAAGGTCAGAGATCCTGGTTCTTTCTCTGAGGGGATGAGGAACAGGAGTGGTCCTTGAGGACTCCAACTCCTCCCAGGTTTTCGGCACCAAAATATAAGGTATTTTTCCCCACCAAGAAGGAATGAAGGGGCCTGGAGCCACAAAGTGTGGAATAACAAAAGGCTTTATTGAGTACAGCGCATCCCGCCGGGCAAGGTTCCCTGGCCCTGAGGTAAGATGGAGGCCAGGGAAGTCGCAAGGATTAAACCACATGGGAGATGTTTAAAGGGTCCCTCTAGGGAAGTCGGGCTAATATGACGTGGTGAAATCTCACTGGCTGGCAGACGGTCACTTTTTTCCAAAGGGTTTCTGCAAAGCCTCTTTTGGCGCGCTTGGTTGTGGGTGGTCCTAGACAAAGATCGTGAGTCTGGGTTCTCCATGTGACCATCCCCCATTATCCACCCACCTTACAATGGACATCTTCAAATTCAGTTGATTCCTGTAAAGGTATTCTTCGGAGAGGGGGCAGGTTAGGAGTAGCTGTAACCTAGCATCTAGAGTTCCCTTATCAGTTCCTATACTTAAGGTGGAATTCTCCCCCTTAAAGGAGACGGTAGCCTGGAGTTTTTGTAAAAAGTTCCACCTTATCAGAGAATAGGGGCACTCCAGTATGACCAGAAATGAATGGGTGACAGTTCCCTGTCCTAGATTGACTGTCCGCTGGGTGGTCCATGGGTAGTATGCAGTTTTTCCAGTGGCCCCTTGTATTGGAGTCCTGTGTGTGGTGATGGTCCCAGGGGCTTAGTCAAAACCAAATGTGTTGCTCCAGGGTCTATTAGAAAATCTAGACCCCCCCCCTATTTCTACTGTTACCATAGGCTCCTGGGGGGTTAATGAAAAAGAACCTTGGCCCCATCAGTCCTTGAGGTTTAGGACCTGAGAACTTCCCTTGGCTGCTGGTAATATGAAATATTTATTTTCCAATGGCCTTCTTCCTTACAATAAGCACATTGATTCTTTCCTAGCTGAGTCTTATTCTTCCTCGAATTATTTCCTTTTCTATTTTGCTCCTTTGGGGGGCCCTTATCCTTATGAGAGTTCATCTCTTGGAGCCCTGCTACTAATACTTTAGTCATTCTTTTATCCTGTTTAATCTCAATTGTCTCCCTATTATAAAAAACTTTCTGAGCTATTGAAATTAACTGGGACTTACTCATGCCCTCAAATCCCTCTATCTTTTGAAGTTTCTTTTTAATATCTGGGACTGACTGGGTCAAAAAAGCCAAATTAATAGCCACGCTGTTTTCAGTAGCATCCAGATCTATAGGGGTATACACCCGGTATGCTTCACAAAGGTGTTCAAAAAAAATGGGGCAGGGGACTCCTGCGGATCCTGGATAATTCCAGCAACCTTCGAGAGGTTGGTGGGCTTTCGGGCTGCAGCCTTTAGTACTGCTAAGAGATACTGGTGAAAAGCGTCCAACGAGGCTTTTCCCTCCTGGGAGTTGTGACCCCATTTAGGTCTAGTGGAGGGGAAAGCCGCCTCGATGCTGTCCCTGTTTTCCTCTATTGATCCCCCTCCCGGCACTAGGACTGCCTTTTTACCTTCCTTTCTGATTCTATCCCTCTCCTCTGAAGTGAAGAGGGTATTTAATAGTTGCTGGCAGTCTTCCCAGGTAGGTCTATGAGTTTGTAGGACAGATTCTATAAGCCCTATCAGAGCTTGAGGCTTCTCCAAGAATGGAGGACTTTGGCTTTTCCAATTATATAGGTCACTGGTGGAGAATGGGACATACACAAGGAAGAGCCATTCCTCATGGTCGGGGTCAGTTCCCGAAGGTAGGGCTTCTCTGAGTGACAAGATAGGATCCCTTCCCTGCCCATACTCCGATCCACTCCAAGTGTGGAAAGGGGATGTAACGAAGGAAGTTATAGCCTCCTCCTGTAGCTGCTGTGTAGGCTCAAGGGCTCTAGCTTTTGACCTATAGTGGGGTGGCCACTCGGTTTCCTCAGGAGACTCTGTGAGAACAGGAGGCCCTGGGGCATTCTTTATATTCCCTTCTCGCTTTAGACCCAAATCTGGTCTGACTAGGAAGACATGGCACCCTCTTTGCATTGAGCAAACTTTTAGCCATAGTGGCGGTTTTAATGTTAACTTTAGCCATTGATCAATGTATGAAAACTGATTGGGACAGCCTGGATCCCCAGTTACTATATCCCAGACTGGTTTTACTATCTGGGGATTAAAAGTTCCAGCTTTCGGCCATTTAACCTTGAAAGCAGGCCATTCTGATTCATAGAGAGTGCGAAGCCTTTTCCTAGACCATTTAATTCCATACCCACAGTTGTCTTCATAAACTTCTTGAAAGTGCTTTAAAAAACAACCTAATGGGGTCTTCTGTGAACTGGCCCCTCCTCCCATATTCAATAGCCAAGGCCACTAATTACAGAATTAAAACTACTTTAGAAAAATCCAGAAATTAATGCACCAATAAAAACAAAAGGATAAGACAGATCATTAACTAGCACCCAGAATTAAAGGTGTTTGACTATAGGGATATTAATTACTGCACAAGACAAGGAGGAGAAGCCAACTGAAGAGAATGATCTCTTCAGGGGAGAAATCTAACAAGTCCCCTTGAAGCCAGAGATTCTGTATCCAAGAGAATATATGTAGTAGAGCAGGGGAGAGGAGTCCAAACCATGAAATGTCACGAGAGATCTCTTGAAGAAACAAAGAAAATCTGCAGTATATACAAGTCACCATTTGGAATTGCTTTTTAGTCAGAAGCTTCCAATTTTAACACAAAAAACTCATACAGGCCTTAAAACAGACATGTTTAGACATTAAACAAAGGACTTACACACAAACACACATGAAAGTGCTTTCATAGACCAGGATGGGCTCCCCTTCCTGGCCTCTCAGGTGTACGCAGGCCACATTCAGTGGGGACTTTAAACTTTAAACCCAGGAATTTTAGCATTTAAGAGTAAGGAGAACAAAGAAGAATGAGATCTCGACAAACACAGAGACGTCTCTTGGAAGTCTTGGGTGGAGATTAATCAATCCAGGTTAGCTCAGTCTCCACTGATTCAGTGTGATGCTAGACTGACTAATCCTGGATGGACCTAACCTCCATTAGCCTTTCTAGAGATAGACACATTGTCCCCACTTCTATTTCTCTAGAGAACCCGACATCTCTGAAGGCCCAAGGCATAACTGGTGGACTTGCTCCTCTCAGTTCCTAAGAATGACCAAATATGCAAACACAAAACTGGGATAGAAGCTGATGGACCTGGTCACTTTCAGCTCTAACGAATTGTCCTTCCAGAGTATGAACAGATATCCCCCAGAGTCCGAGGCAGGACCTAAAAACTTTCCACCAATGTCTCGGTCTTGGAAAGCCTGTGCAAACTTATGACCATGTCTGATCTGTTTCGCAGCCGATCAAAACACAAAGACTTTTATAGGCTAGTTACAGACAGCAAAATAGTCTCGAAAGCCCTACTTACTCCACCAGGGTTCCACATCCCTGGAGTCCCAAATCAGCAAAACCCCCCAAATCTACTTTACCTACTTTTAGTCCCAAACAATTTTGACCAGTACCAGTCTTAGACAGAAAAATGAAAGCAAGTATTCAGAGGAAAGCCAGAAAAATTCAGCAAAACAGAAAAAGTTGTTTTTCTTAACTCCTTTATTTCTCTGCTGAATAGTCCAAATTGTCAAATTTGGGAACCAGGGGTGTCTACCAGGGAACTGTCCAGACCCCACAGGAAGACCTGGAGCCCTGGAAGTCTCAGGTGGCGCGCCTCTCCTCGGCTCTCAAGCGGGCCCTGGGCAGATCTCCATAGAGTCTGTCTGATTCGAGGTGCCTCTACCCGGTGACACGAAACACCGTAGGCCCTGTGTGGGCATCAATGTAAAGTAACTAAATCCACAAATCCATGAGTGTTCGTAGAGGCATGTAGTCCAAATACATTTTTGAAAAGTTTATTAAAGAAGGAAATTATTAAATATGCTGGCCGCATATGGCTGACACAGGGCAACAGATCCAAATTGTGCAACCCCAAAAACAGTTCAGGGGCTGTTTATATACTCCTAATTATACATGGGAGGGGAGAAAACCTGACATCATGGCATAAGTTTATACCTTTTGTTTAGAAATACATACATTAACCACATGCTTTCAGAAGGGGAGGGGTAGTTTCCATAGAGACAGATACCTGTAAATGGTTCATTAGTATAAGAAAAGATTTTAATTTAATCTTCTTTTCTTTCTGTATCTGGCTAGCTATTCACCCCTCCTACCATAGGTATGGGGGAAGGTCAGGGAATCCAAGTCTCCTTCCTCTTCTGCATTTACAACACAATGCCATTGGCCATCTTACTTTTGATGCTAATCACACAAGCATAGAAATCACACTTACAAAATCTTTTTGCATGCCTAGCCCAAATTAATAAAATGTTCTTTAAATTTTCTAAAAAGTTAATATTCTGTAGCTTTTGGCACTTTATAACAGTGATAACATCATATAAACCATGATTTCTTTGTTCACCATGCATGAGGAAATAAAAAATTGCTGATATATTTTTTTAAATGTTTGTATGTTTGGTGGTGGCTTTAGATAATTTAAGTAGTTGAATGTTACTTCTTGAAATCAGGAGATAGCAAGAAAATACAATCATAAAAACTATAAACATAGAAGCGTTTCTATAGCTTATCTATTTTTGGAAATGCTGTTTATCCAGCTGGGATATAAGCTTTCTGCTCACAGAAATAAGTATTATCTGATCTAAATGATTAGGCAGCTAAACAGTTCTCTATATCCAACCTATCTATACTGTTTTCAAGAGCATGCCTTTTTTCACGGTGAAATGGGCTCTGTGCAGCCCAAAATATCATCATTATTTACTTACTATCTATTCAAATGTGTATGTAGTAATTTAGCAAAACTAAATCTTTCTTTGTGAAGTTCAATTACTATCTTTGATATAAAATTCCCTCTCTTCAAATGGTTTAGGAAACTAATATCTAGAATTTGATTTAAACCTCTATTGCAAATATAAGCATTCTTGTGCTGTAACCTTTACACATTTAATCATGACTGAAAATTCTGCATCATATAATGCCTTTGAAGATAATATTGCTTGTTGCTTTCCTATACTATCTCTAGAAGTACGTGTAACAAAAAATCATAAGAAGTCACAATATAAAGTATTTTAATAAAGATCAAAGAATTATAATGTGTGCAATAATTCAACACAATAGGGCAAAAAATTATGCTGCATTATTTCACTAGCAGTTTTGTTACAATATTCTGAAACATCTGATGAGGAAGAAAAATGCATCCAACTTTAAACAGAATCGATATACTATGAATAAACTAACTATATCTTCTAAATTTGCACAATGTAAATGTACTTAATGCCACTAAATTATATACATACTTTAAAATGGTAAATGTTGTTTGTTGGGCAGATAAAATGTATTATGCTCACTTTGTTAAAGATGGTGCTGCCCACGTGAGGCCGTTGCCCAGGTGATATTAATGTGTGTTGGGGATCGTTGTAACCTGGGGCTTGGTTTTTGGATTAAGCCTTTCCCACCCTTTTTGATGTGGGGTGGTACAATCCAATCATGCCTCAGAGAAGTGACTTTGTATTAGAGACTTCCCTATTTTGTATATTGGATTAGAGATTGTGAAGCTACAATATAAAATGGAGACGGAGCGGGAGCTTGCGCTCTTGGTTCCTGGGATGATTAGCATGAGAGAGCAGAGAGAGCAGAGCAGAGAGCAGAAGGAGGCCACGTGAAGTAGGCCAGGAGAAGCAGCCAAGATGGCGGAGTGCTGAGTGAGATGCCAGTTTGTGTAGAGTTTGTATCTGGGATAAGAAAGGAGATGGGGAACTGAGGAGAATAAGGCTGGTGAGCTAGAAAACTTTGATTCTAGGAAACTCGGATAAATCAGTAGCTTTGTGAGCACTGAATGTGATTGGGTTTTGGAGCCCAGTGTGTGTTTTTACTTGCCCGCTGGGTGCAAGCTAGGATTAAAGACTATGGCCCACCAGTTTTTGGCTCCGTTGTTTCTTTACCGACTGTCCGAATCCAATGCGAACCTGCACGGGCTGGGCTGCTCTGATGGTGGCCTTGGACCGTGGCTTTTGGCTTTACATTGTTATATATATATGTGTGTGTGTGTGTGTGTGTGTGTGTGTGTGTGTGTGTATATATATATATATATATATATATATATATATATATATATATATATATATTTATAGAACCACAATAAAAAAAATTCTGGAAACACAAGAACAACCCAAATGTAATTTAAATTTATATTTATAATTTGTAGAGCTGTATCAGATGTTGACAAGGTAAGTTGAGCACTGTTATAGTCTCTAAGATCTTTTAAAATGATTTGGAATTATTTATATCATTTGGCTTCTACATTTTGTCCTTGCTATAAGAATAGTTTTGCTAACTATGTTGAATGAAAGCATCATATCTAAGCTTCATATGATCAAACATTATGACTGTGATGAGCACAAATATTGATGTAATTAATAACTCAAGAAATTTATTTAAAAACATTATTACAAATATAATTATATCAGTAATATATTATCATCTGTAAGGCCAGTAGCTCCGGCCACTATCACAACTGCCTGGCCCATACAGGTTCGCATTTGATTTGGACAGACGGTAATGAAACAACGGAGCCAAGAACTGATGGGCCATTACCTTTAATTCTAGCTTGCACCCAGTGGGCAAAAAAAACATAAAGTAGGAAAACACTTCCCTTTCCATTCAGGGCTCCCAAAGCCACTGACTTATCTGAGTTTCCTAGAATCAAAAGTTTCTAGCTCACCAGCCTTATTCACCTCTGTTCCCCATCTCCCTCTCTCTGCACAAACTGGCTTCTCCTTCAGCACTCCACCATCTTGGCTGCTTCTCCTCTCCTCCACATGATCTTTCTCAGCTATCCTCCTGCATGGGCTCCTCTGCCCCATTTTATAATGTAGAAATCAAAACCTTTAATCCAGTATACAAACAAGGAAGTCTCTGATATAAAGTCACTTCTCTGAGGCATAAATGGGATTCCTCATAAGAGTGCACCACCCCCTATTATGCAACAGTCAAGGGTGTGGGGAAAAGCTTAGTCTTAAAACTAAGGGTTAAGCTATAACGACCCTGCCTGCTTACAGCCTGCCCCCCACACCCAATGAAAACTATAAGCGAGCAAACATATATATCATATTTACAAACTTATTTGACCAACATCATCACATCATTTAATTAAAAAAACATAAATTATTCTTATTTCAGAGAAAGCAGAGGTAAAATAAATTCAAATTGATATATAAGCATACATATTATACATCGTGCTTAAATAAAATAAATCATTTAATGACTATCATTTACACTCAACACTTAAGAAATAAAAATTTATGAGATAGCATTTATAAAGTATCAGGGTATGATAAAATAGAGATCTGGTGTAGCCTTTATGAATAAGTATGTGTGTTATATGTTGATAGAAATAATGATATCATTAGCACAAGTTTTCTTAATTTTAACAAAAGTATGCATATGAATTTTTTTTTGGTTTTTTTTTGTGTTTTTTTTTAAGATTTATTTATTTATTTATTCATTATAGAGAGGGGAGAGAAAGAAAGAGAGAGAGGGAAGGGGGGAGGAGCAGGAAGCATCAACTCCCATATGCCTTGACCAGGCAAGCCCAGGGTTTTGAACCGGCAACCTCAGCGTTTCCAGGTTGATGCTTTATCCACTGCACCTCCACAGGTCAGGCTGAATTTGTAAATATATAATATATTTAAGTTTTTTTTTTGTTTGAGATAAGAAACAAACCTGGGCATCAGCATCTAAACTTTCAGACACAAAGTAGACAAAGAATATATTGAACAAATAAATGAGTGGATGAAAAACATACCTCCTTAGTTTGATTATCAAGGTTAATGATATGAAAGTATATTTAATGCTCTAAATTCTCCATAAGTTATAGTTTGCAATATAGAGCAATTTTTCTTTTAACTAGACCCATTTCATTTTTCCTTTAAATTAAAGGCAAAAATTAATTTTGTAAAATGGCTATGACAACCTTATACTTTAAGAAAAAATCAACTAGGTACGAACTGGATGACTGCCTGATGGTGACATCAGATGCTCTTTAGCCACCATATGTAAATAGGAGGATTCTATGGAAAAATAACTGAAGACTAATAAACAAAAAGCCTGGTAAGAGAAGTAGTAGAATCTTACAAAAATGTAAAATAATTGCTGGCAAAGATATGGAAAAAATGAAATCCTTTTACACTATTGGTGAGAATGCAGACTGATGGAGCCATTATGAAAAACAGTGTGCAGATTACTCAAAAAATTAAAAATGAATATACCTTATGACCCAGCAATTCTGCTTCTGGGTATGTATTCAAAGAAATCCCAAACAGTATTTTGAAATAATATATGCATCGCTATGCTAATTGCAGGTGTATTCAGAATAGCCAAGATAGGGAATCAATAGATGAATGAATAAAAAAGTGAATTACTTGGCCTTAAAAAAAGTTATCTTAGCATTTGTGGCAACATGGATAGAAAAATGGTCCTTTAATATATATTTCTATTGTTACCTCAACTGTCAGTTTATCATCTATATATCTACTTAAATTCATGGCATTCATTAATAGTAATAATAAAGGACGACAGTGACTAAATTGAAGATATTCTTCAGATTTTTTTCAATAATAAGTGACAAAATTTTACTGGTCTTCTTAAAACATGGGCTATAACTTTCAATACTAGATGTCTAAATAATATATATTTAAATAAAATACCTGTTTGAGAGTTATTGATATAGCTTGTAAAGTGAGCAATTCTTCAGATATTTGCTAATATATATTTTAAGAAGGTTATTTTATATTAAATATTTGAAAATATTTTATCTAATTCAGAAAGCTCCAAAGGAACACTACTTTTTGATATATTAACTTTTATTTATTTTACATAGTGAAATTATTAAAGTAATCATATCGCTGACTTTTTATTCTGTTTTTGAAAGTAAATCTTTATACTGTAGATATTGCTTATTTTTTGCATAATGAATAAAGGTTAAATATATTTTTAATGTTTTCATAAATAAGTGGAAAAATACACTCAGTAATTAGATTATATTTTTTTCTTTTGCAAAGAGGGGGGCAGAAGTATCTTTTTAAGGGTTCAAATTGTTTCTATAACTTTAACACACATTTTTTAAGAACCAGTTTCATTTATATGTAAAATAGAACAGCTTTTCTCCTGTCTTTTGCCAGTCAATGGTTTTTCCACTCAAGCAACCCTGTATTTATTCTGTAAGAAAATATCTATTCATGTGAAAAAAATTTGGCTCTTCCAATTTTCATTTAATTTGCATTGGTATCTTGAAGGTACTCCAAAATCTATTTTTCTTCCTCACTAAAAATGTCATTTTTCTACACGCTGCGTGAGTTGTAAGTAACTAGAAGCATGATGTATACACAGAGTAAGAAGGTACAATAATATTTCTTTTATCTATAAATTTAAGTTTAGAAGCAAAAGGACATATCAGCAAAGCAAAAGAATAAACTTGACAGAGAAAGAAGAAAAGAAGAGAAAGGGAAGGAAAGAATATTTTTACATGCTGCATTAAGAAAGAAACTAAGGATTACCTGAAGCCATAAATGCTAATCTAGGTTCAGTTTTCTTGAAGCATTTCTCATTTCTTATTCACTGTGAGAGAACAAGCAACGAAATATTAAACTCCATACTGGAAATCATAATATACAATATTTGATTGAAATTGTATTAGTAGCTCATACTATGTAGGAAAACTTGGTATATTTCTGCAATAATAACATGAGATTTAGGGGGTAATAGAGCAAATAATATTTCATTATCCACTTTTTTTTAAGATCAAATGCAGGTCCCTTTACTAGTGGGAGATTATTGTTATAAGGGAAAAGAACTCAAATTATTCCTGTTTCATAACTGTGTTTTTATTGACATTCATGTTTTATTTTACAAGGTTTAACCATGAGGTTATGTTAACTTTGAACAAATAAGCGCTATATGTTTTTCTTCTCCGCAGTAACAAAAGTTATAATCAGAGAAAAAGAGGGCAGAGGAAAGAAAAGAGGCAAAGAGAAAGGTGCAGAAAGGTTGGGACAGGGATTGAGAGCGAGAGAGAAAGAGAGAGAGGAGGAAGGGAGGGGAGGGGAAAGGGAAGGAAAAATAAGAAAGAAGAATGAGAAATGTCAATAATTTTATATATAAATGGTGTCACTTATGGTCATTCTGCACATGCCTTACATTCAACAACTGTTTATTGCAAACCTCACTGTGAAAATGTTAGTATGTGCAAAATGAAAGCCAACTATCTGCGCCCCCCCCCCACTACCTTCCCTGCTCCCTTCCCCAGAGCATATAGGTTGATATAAAATGTCAAACAACAATTTTATAGCTAATTTAGGTTTTCTTAACCATCTGGGGAATAAGGACACAGTGCCAAAATAATTTTCCAAGTGTTTACAGATAATAATCCATTTAAAAAGCGACTTTTCCTCATATACTGAACACCTGGTTGAATCAGTACCTCTTTTCACTTTAAAAAAATATCTGGGAATCATTTTTTATGACTTTATCTATATTATTATATTTTTCTTTTTAACCATTTGAAGTGGACATTTTAGTAACATTAAGTACATTCCCATTGTTGTGTAATCCATCACCAAAACAATTCTAAAATTTCAGCTCAGGACCCATGATAAATCTTCATACCCCTCTCTTCCCAACCCCTGGTAACTGCCATTCTACCTTCTGTCTCTATAAGTTTTATGACTCTAGGTACCTCACACATGTAAAATTATATAGTACTGGTACTTTTGCAATTAGTTATTCCACTTAGCATAATGTCCTCAAGGTATATTCATGTTGTAGCACGTTTCAAAATTTCTTTACTATTTAAGGTAAAGTAATAATATATTTTTTGTATATACTATATTTTAAAATTTATCTATTGATAGACACTTGGGTTTCTTCCACCTTTTGGGTTCTAATAATGCGATGTAGATGAGTATACTAATAGATGTTAAATCCTTGCTTTCAAATCTTTCCCCCAAAAGTGGAAGTGTTAGATGATATAATTTTATTTTTATTTTGGTGGCAACTTTTGTACTATTTTCCACTGCACAATTTTACATTTTTAACAACACTTTCCTTTTTTTTTGTATCTTTGACAATTGTTAGTTGCCAACCTTTTTTACTTTCTTTTTTAATTAAAAAATAATGGAATTTATTTGTTAGAATGGTTTTAGATTTACATAAAATTTTGAGATAGTACATGGGTTTCGCATAGACCATCACTTCTAGCCATCCTAATGGGTATGAAGGGTTATTTGGGTTGGCCTTGTTCCTGGTTTGCACTTCCTTAATAATTACTGATGTTGGGCATCCTCTCTTTATTGACTATTTGCTTATATTCTTGGAAATATTTTTTTGTTGTCATTGACTTGTAAGAGGTATTTATATATTCTGGATATTAACTTGTTATTAGAAATATAATTTGCAAATATTTTTTTCTCCAAAATACTGCTTCTCTACTCTATTGTAATTTCCTTTGATGCACAAAATATTTTAATTTTTATATTGTCTTTTTTTATCCATTTTTTGTTGTTGTCTGGGCTTTTAGTGTCATATCCACAAATCTGTTGCGAAACTCAGTGTCATGAGGCATTTTGCCTATATTTTTTTCTATAAACTTTATAGGGTTAGCTCTTTTGTTTAGATCTATGATCTATTTTGAATTAGTTTTTTAATATGGTAGAGGTAAAGAAACAACTCCATTTTTTTTACAAGTAGATATATGGTATTTCTAATAACATTTGTTGAAAAGACTATTCTTTCCCGATTGAATGGTCATGACACTTGTCAAAAATCATTTGTCTATATATAGGATGGTTTATTTAAAATTTTTAAAAATTTTCAAATATCTTTAAGAATAACAGAAAATGTAAAATTATTTTAATACTCTATCTTATGTTACTGAATATATGAAAAATATCATTTGTTTGTATATTTTAAATACCTTTATATTATTTTTCTCAAGTTCTTTGAAATCCTATTTTCACTTTATAGCTCAACTCAATTTTGATAATACATTCTAATTATAAAAGTTTGTCCATGTTTTCCTTTAGCATATTTAAGGCAGTTATTCTAAAGTCTTTGTCTAATAACTCCAAAGCCTGTGTTTCTTTAAAGACAGTTTCTGGAGATTAATTTATTTCTTTTCATAGGCTATATTCTCCTGTTTTGTTGTTGTTGTTTTGTTTTGTTTTTGTTTTTGTATGCCTTATAATTTTTCATTGAAAATTGGACGTTTGAAAAACAAACAAACAAAAATAAAACAGCCACCTCTTCCAATCTTTGTAGACTGTCTTTGCGTAGGGGAAAATCTTCCTTAATTAGCCCAGCAATAGGGCTTAACCTCATCTCTAGCCTTTTCTGGGCATGTATCCTCCCTGGATCTGTGTGTCTCCTCCCCTCTCTTCACAACTCCCTCATCTGTATACATGAGTGGTTTTAAACATTCTGATTTTCGTATGAGTCTTACCCTGCTTCTTCTTGAGCCTTTGTTATTGCTACTTCTCATTCAGAAAACTCTTGCCCCAGTTGTCTGTGGGCCTTTGGCCCCTTGCAGGTTTAATGAGTTCTCTCTGCTGCTTTACTGCTTCCCCTGGCTCCAATAGCCTGGGATATGACCTGTTTTAGGTATTTGAGCTCTGAGTTTGTGCTCACACAGGCTAATAATCTCTCACACTATCTACAAACAGGTTTAAACAATACAAATTTATTTCACTATGTTCTCTCTAGTTTGCAGAAGATAACTGAGGTCGGGTCCCCAAGTTCCCCTAAATGCACCAGGCTACTCTAGAGAGGAGATGGGAAAAGGTTAATACAATCACAAAAAAACCCTATTATTTTAGATGTGGCCTTTTCTTCTTTGGACTTTCATTTGATTGCTTTAGCTATTTGACTAATATCCAAAGCTCCTATAAAATTATTATAGTCGGCTTCTAAATAGTTATTGAATATTTCCATGGGAGAATGAAGGTCTGTGACTTCCTAGTCTGCCTCTATCTGATATCACTCCTCTGTCATTAGTCTATGTATCATCTTTGTTAATGTCATATTCTCCCATATTGCCCAATGAATACCTCTGCCATAGACACTTTTTACAGTACACTATGCTTGATTTTTTTTTTTTACTTATCTCTCTCAATTGATTACAAAATACAGAATACTCTTTATTCTCAGCATCTTCAAATGATGGCAAATAGCTGTCTGAAAATATTTGTAGGATAAAAGACGTATACTTGTCAGTAGGTTAGCCACCAGACACATGTAGCTACTGAACAGTTGTAATGGGTTTTGTGAAACTGAAGAACTGATTTTTAATATTATTTTATTTTAATTATTTTTAATTTAAATACAAATTTTTAGTTCTCATAAGAAAATTTTAAGTAAGTTTGAAAAAAAACTAGTGTATGTGAATCTTGTTTTTACCATAAATTTTACTAAATCTAAAGCCAGAACTATTTTCTGATAGAAACTTATTAAAATTGAGTCATGCTGTAAGTGTAAGATAGACAGAATTTTAAGAATTTTAGAGAAAAATGTAAAATTATTTTAAAATATTGGTTATATAAACAAGTGATACTTTGTATATATTCAGTCACATCAGATATAGTATTAAAGTTTTTCACATTTCCTGTTTGCTTTTTAAAAGTAACTATTAGATATTTTAAAAGTAGAATTAGATTTTCACATTGTTTTTTATTGGGCAGCAGTGATCAGGACTTATATCAGGTTCCCAGATCAAGTACTTCCCCTTTGTGAAAATTTGTAAGTACAAATATTTTCTATGTGTAATATGTTTTTAATCCCTTGCTAATTTCTGAATCACTGCTTCAGAGTATGAAATCAATAAACTTTTCAAAGCATGAAGCTAATTTGCCACATAAATGGGAAATGAAGGGAGTGCATATACAATTAGAATATCGGCCATTTTCAAGGAAAAAATAATTTCAAATACCCTTTCTCCTGATTGTGATGAATAATATCTTTAAAAGTCAAGCTTATGCTGATTAAGAAGAAAGTTGAGTATAGGTCAGACTTCCCATGTACATATCATGTATTAAAATTTCTTTTTAATCAGACAGCTAATTAATTATACACTAAAATTGACATATGTTTTACATCAAATTGTTAATGACAATCTGTAATATATAGTCAAAAGAAATATAAAACAATTATTCAAGCAATTTTGATTCTGATTTTTCTTACATGTATGTATATGTGTATGTATATATTTACTTCTCTTATGCGATCTTTGATTTAGGTTTTTATATAAAAATACTTTTTAATATTCCATTAGATATTTCATTTTGCACAATAAATGCAGAATGAAGCAAGTAACTAAAAGAGATTTTAAACTGTTTGATTCATTCAACTTTTCTAAGTTGGTGGAAACCATTAAAATACTCTGCTTCATTTCAGTTAGATTATAAATGGTTAGAATTGGGATAATTGTAACTTTCCAATGTTTTCTATCTCATCATATGTCATATTTGAAACAAGATTTCTCACAGTTATTTAGTCATGAGCAGGAAATAACTCCACGCTATATACCATGCAGGTTATGTATACCAACATAGTCGTGCACTTTCAAATAAGAGTTCTTAAAAATATATAATCAAGTAAACAGCTTTCTTAATATAGCAGACCAGAAATAGAATATATTGTTTAGACAACAGAGCAAGTTACCAAAAGAGTACAGGATTAAAATAAAGAGCTGTTGGTACTAAGGAATTTCACTACTTATGATTCAGTATCTGTATTATTTTGTATTTAACTGAGTATGAACTATATTTTCTTTACTTAAGATAAAATTAACTGATAAATACAATAGGGTCAAGATAAATTTATTTGTAATAAAATGTATATGAAGCTTTATAAAATAACAACTAAATTAAGTAATCAACTGTTTTACAAATCAAATTTTTATTCTAGCTAAACATTGTTTTTCACAATACAGCTGCCCCTCCATCCATGGGGAAAACATTTAAGAATCCCACTAAATGCCTAAAACTGAAGATAGTACCAAACCATATATATATATATAATATTTTCCATACACACACACACACACACACACACACACACACACAGCCTGTCAACACCATTATACACACACATCCACACACACAGCCTGTCAACACCATTATACACACACATACACACACACACAGCCTGTCAGCACCACTGCAGTTATACTTTGGGACCATTATTAAATAAAATAAAAGCTACTTGAATACCAGCACTGTGATAACACAACGATTGATGTGACAACCAAAACAGTTACTAAGGGACAAATAAGTAGATAGGGTACCTAGGATATATACCCTGGATAAAAGGAGCATGGGATGGATAAGACACTATCAGAATGGTTGCAATTTTAAACTCACAAATTCTTTATTTCTGGAATTTTTCATTTAACATTTTTAAACCAAGATTGACCGAGGCTAGCTGAAACCACAGAAAGCAACCATAGATAAGGGAGACTACTGTACTTCTTTTAGGAAAGGAGCAGTGCCTTTAATATCTTTCTTTGATAAGCACTTGAACTAGTTGAGTAGCAGTACTTTCAGTAGCACTGATCTAGAGTAAGGCATTCTATCCGAGGCCTTCAGGATTATACAACTAGAAGTTCTGAGTGCTCAACGATTTCAAAGTAAGTGTCTAAAGTCCATGTAGTGGAACAAAATGAAATTCCGGTTGTATTATACGGTGGGACTTCCCCAAATTCTTTGTTTGAATAAATTGTAAGCAGACTAATATCTCTATTATGATTTTTCTTTAAAGGACAACTGCAAAAACTACTTAAAAAATTTTAAACTAAACTAAAAAGGCCTTTCCTCCAGTGCCAGTAATCTTAAAAGAAAATTAAGTCTTATTTCTAAATGTTCTTTGCCTTTCCTGTTATTTTTTTCTCACACACTCTTTCAGGAAGTGCTGGTTTCAAGGATAAAACTTCAAATAGCAAGATAAGAGAAACACAGATATTTTTAAAGCACTTAGAAAATTACTAAATGTATGTAATTTAATTTTTAGAAGCAGCAAGGTAGAAAATGGGTTTTATAAAAGTGTCATTATGGAAATATTATATTCTGATTAGTTAACAGCTCTGATGCTATCCAAGAGTAGAACAAATTTAAGCAATTGAACCTTTTCTGCATTATCAGAAAATTTTACTAGGTTTTCTGAAAGTAATTTACTAAGCTTTTCTCAAAGGATTTAAAAGTCACTTCTTCATATTATTTATTTTCTGCCCTGCATAGCTTGTCCATTCTGGACTAACTGGGACAGAGACTATTTCTGTTATCTCTCTCTTTCCTCACAGACCTTTGCTTTTCCTATAAATATTTCCTCTACCCTAATTCTTAACCTCTCTTTTGGTTTATAATTTTACTATACTTGTCTCATCAGACACACTACAAATTACTCTCCATGCATGTTATTTATCTAACTCTCATATTTTATTCAGTGAGCAGTGAAAAACTAAGTTCCAGGTAAGCACATCTATGTAAAAATGTTTTAAAAAGTGCAAAGAAAGGCAAACTACATCTTTTCCTTTTACGGGCAAAGAACTCTTGATGAGAATTTTTATTATGCCTAGCACCTTTCTAATTTAGAAAGAAAAAGATTTAATGAGACTTGACAACAGAGAGCTAAAACTACATTGTTTTTACATCTATGAGGTTTCTAGCTATTGCCTTTCTGGGCAGATAGGGTCAATCCTTTAAATTATCTTAATCTAGTGTAGTGGGGAGAGAAAACCTGATCTATTTTCTTCATTAAACACAACTTAAAAGTTAGTGAGTAGTTTCTTCATTTCTCGTAAATGATAATTTCTTTTTTATAAAGTTTCTTGATTTCTACTTAACCAATAGCTTAATTTTATTAACCAATGTTGCCAAAATAAATTCAATTTAAAATAGCTTAATTTGAAGAATTTTGTATCTGAAAGAATATTTAGACGTTTAAGTTGTGTGGCTAAATCACATCATGTCAGACTTTTGAGAAAGTCACTAGTTTCTTTGGCTTATGAAATGACTAGAAAGGATATTATATAGTTTGATACTTTTTATAATCCCCACATTAATTTCCTTCTTAGTGAAAATCTGAGGTAATAAGGAAGTACATGAAATAATACTAAACACAAAACCACATAAAACAAACTGAACAGAGTAGACATATATTTACCATAGTTAGAGAGTCGCCTGAGGTTGTTTATTTCTCCATTTGGAGCACTGTCTGGAGGCTACGCCTCACCATGAATTCCTTTATGATCAATTCATAGATTCTCTCTAACAAAAGTCTGCAAGGTGAGGCAGTATTCCAGACTTATTTATTCATATTTTGGCTTGATGACATAAGCATATATAAAACAACATTTTGCAAATTTGTAATGCCTAAATTAATCATACTTCCCTCACATTTTTGTTTACTTTATTTTTATTTCATTCTCTTTACATTTAATTTCTTAAACTATTAGATTCATAAATCCTATAAGGAAAGAATATGACTTAGCAACAAGCAAAGAAAATAGAATTTCTTCTGATTTGGTTATCAAAACACATGAATGATAGCCTGTAAAGTTCAATGTTGAAACATTTGAACAGTTTATTTTTCTGACATATCTGTACTGATTCCCAAAATAGTATATTTTATTATGCGTGTGTGAAAAGAGGCAAGAATTTTAAAATTGGTATTTATATTTATTAATAACTTACTTATTTGGTATTTAAGATTAGAATTCATAAACATATGAGGTAAACATTAAATGCAATATTGATTAATAATTCTTCTCTACTTTTTCTCAGGGAAATACCAAATTGGAATATTTTGGGTAAATTTTGACAGTCTCTTTTTATCTTATACCACAGAATAGCATTGCAAATCTAGATCAATTTGTTTACAAGAATGGTTTACAGAAAATGTCTTATTAGAAAAATTGTATTTCTTTGGCACCAAACTGGTTTTGAATGGCCTAAGGAATTGATTTTATCTTAACCATGTACTTGGTTTGAAAATAGTTCCACCAAGTAACCTCTGAAAATTCGTAAAGCATAACTATGGAACATAATAACCACCTCTTCTAAAATATTTTGAAATTGAGGCCTACAATCTTAGTATAATATCAAATACCAGTATACATTTGAGCTATACATACCTGATACTGATTCAGGGCTAAATATGTGCCAGGCAAGTTCATAGGTTTTTAAATTATGTAAGTCATCTTATGATATTGTAACTATTCTTTCTCTATATTAGAAATGAGAAAGCTGAAGTTGACAGAACTGAAAAACTTGTGAGGTCCTCACACCTATATAGAAGAGTCAACATATGTTCCCAGGAAGATTGATATCAGAGTCTACATTCTTAATTCCTTTGTATGCTGTATACAATTGCATATTATAGAAAGATCTAAAATAACATTGACTCAGTGAAATTGTAGTAAAAATATTAGTATTATGAATATTAACATTGATATGAATTGATATGGTCAACATATTCTTTTATTGTTTGTATATTGATTTGTGTTTCAAATTTTTCATAATTATGATTAGTACAAAATTTATTTAATCCTAGACAAAAACTGAGACTGTTACTTGCTGAGTTTATACATATACTTAATGAAAAATGTTACTGGCTTTTAATATTGATGTTTGTAAACAAAATAAAGTTAGTATCTCAACTAACCAATAAATTAATTGGAACTAAAAATACCAGTAATATAAGGGAGCATAAGATTAAATAATTCAAATTAGCCTGACCAGGCTGTGGCACAGTGGACAGAGCATCGGACTGGGACACAGAGGACCCAGGTTCAAAACTCTGAGGTTGCCGGCTTGAGTGCAGGCGAATCAGCTTGAGCCCAAGGTCGCTGGCTTGAGCAAGGGGTCACTCAGTCTTCTGTAGCCCCCCAATCACAATAAAAATATAATAGAACAAATGAAGGCATTTCATTGAGATAAAACTGGAGGCCCTGGCTGGTTGGCTCAGCGGTAGAGCGTCGGCCTGGCGTGCGGGGGACCCGGGTTCGATTCCCGGCCAGAGCACATAGGAGAAGCTCCCATTTGCTTCTCCACCCCCCCCCCTCCTTCCTCTCTGTCTCTCTCTTTCCCTCCTGCAGCCAAGGCTCCATTGGAGCAAAGATGGCCCGGGCGCTGGGGATGGCTCCTTGGCCTCTGCCCCAGGCGCTAGAGTGTCTCTGGTCGTGGCAGAGTGACACCCCGGAGGGGCAGAGCATCGCCCCCTGGTGGGCAGAGCGTTGCCCCGGTGGGCGTGCGGGTGGATCCCAGTAGGGCGCATGCAGGAGTCTGTCTGACTGTCTCTCCCCGTTTCCAGCTTCAGAAAAAATACAAAAAAAAAATGGAATTTTGTTACAGAGGCAGAGAGACAGAGAGAAGGACAGATAGAGACAGACAGACAGGAAGAGAAGGATGAGAAGCATCAGTTCTTTGTTGTGGTTCCTTAGTTGTTCATTGACTGCTTTCTTATATGTGTCTTGACTGGAGATTCTAATAGAAGAACATTCTAGTATGGGCTAAGGTAACGGTGCTCTTCTTGACCCTGAACTTCAGGATTCTTTGTCTATTGCCCACTCTCTGACTACATCCTGGATTTTTCCTTTAAAATTATTGTAGTGACAGTGCAATATTAAAATAAATTCCTTTTTCTTGATAGTCCCACTTTTATATACAGAATTAAACTGTCTCAGTCATGGCATATATCAGAGTACTGAAATAGCAATATGACAAGTTCCGCTTCTATTAGAGGGTTAGTGACAAGGTATTAGGAGTATGGGCTGCCTGTGTTCAAATCATAGTGCTGTTATGTATTAGCTTAATGACTTTAGGCAAATCACACAATCTCTCAGAGTTTTATTGACCAGTGAAATGCGGGTAATAATCATCACAATAATTTCTTCATAAAATACCAAGAATAGAAGAAAAACATAAAGTACAGCACTTATATTAATGTTTGGCAATTATAAGCACCGTATGTCTATGAATATTACTAGGCAATTTTTAAATCTCTGGACTGGCTACAGGTAAACTACAGATGATAATGATAGTTATGCTCATACTTATGTTTATTAGTCCTTCATCCTTTGCTTCAAATAAATTTCATCTTTGTCCTTTGCTTTTCAAAATTCAATGAACACACAATTTTTTTTCATTTTATATGAAATGATGACAAGATTTTATTATCTCAGTCTGCTTACTGCAAAGAGTTTGCTATCACTGTTTATATCATGTTAAATAAGTTCCACTGTAACCATAGAAATGTATCAGACTTTCCTGGTCAAATATGACTGAGTGGTGTGCCAAACTGAACAGAGGCAACTCTGTAATTGCCTAGAGGCCATAGTGAAGTTGTTCGGAAGATCCATCCGTGAGCTGAGAGAACGGGGAGTTCGGTCAATACACTGAGGTCTCATGTAATATTGATTTTCGGAACCAAAAAATTTAAACACTAAAAGGCCAGACTTTTTAATGGATGTATTATGGACAAAATACAAAGTACAATGAATTGCTATCATGTACACACAATTTTCAAAAATGAACATAGTCTACCCAAAACATTTAATAATCTTTCTCTAAGCAAGCTTTTCCAGCAATCATAATCTGTCACATTTTAATTACAGACAGATGAGCTATTTCTTTCTTTATTTATCTATTGATTTTTAGAGAGAGAGGACGATAGAGGGAAAGAGAAAGAAAGAAAGAGAAACAGAGACACAAAGAAAGATCAATCTGTTATTACACTTATTAAATGCATTCATTGGTTGATTTTTGTATGTGCCCTGACCCTTGACCAGGGATCAAAACAGTAATCTTAGCATATTGGCAAGATGCTCACTGAGCTACCTGGCCAGGCCTGAGATATTCCTTTTGTAGTTATCAACTCTATAAACTGAGTTACTGACTGTAAGATTCTATCTACTATCAAAATAAAATCTTCTGAAAAGACATATCTTTTCTTGTTGCTGATCCTTAATAGACAATAAGTGTCTTGTGTTTTCCAAAACATATAATTGTCTTTGATTTTACCTGAGTAAGAAATGGGTTTCAGTATGTTAGCTTACAAGTGCAGTGTGCTTAGAAGTTATTTCATGTTAAGTTTTAAAGATTTTGAGCTACTATTATGTACAATGTTGATCTCCCACTAGCCCATTCTGCTAATCTTCTGAGGTCTTTCTTTCTAAACACAAAGTACAACTTATATCTTACAATTCTATATTGTGAACTAACAACTTCCTCTAGAAACAACCATTACCAGAAAACAGTATTCAGCTAGTGCTCGACTTACGACCATGATTGGTTCGGATAGATCGGTCTAACACGATTTGGTCGTAATTTGAGTAGGCTATATGTACAGTACTGTGAAATGATATTATAAAATCTTTAAGTCATATTTTATCATAATTTTATTTCATTATTATATATCATAATTTTCTTTGTTCATTTTATGCCATTTGTATCATCACTATATCATTTTGTTTCTTATTTTTACATTCGTCAGGTTTAAGTAAAACACTGCATTACCAGTACAACTGGTTTAATATTTGCAAAGACAATTTCCTCTTGGTACACATCTTGGGAGGGGTTTAATGAAAAATATCCAAGACACAAAACACAAATTGCTACACCGAGTCTGGGATAACAGTTGAAATGGTGCAGGCAAAGATGGTAGTGCTGCCGGAAGCTGATCCACACTGTCATATGCCCAGCTGGGCAACGCTTGTGCTGCCAGATGCAGAGCAGTCATGGCTAGTGATTGTGATCATAAAGTCAAATGGTCGTAAGTTGCATAGTTCATAAGTCGATCAATATTTGTATTGTACCACTAGTGATTTATGTGAATAGAGAAAAGGATTTAATTCCTTATAATCTACTATTAGAAAGAAGTTAGGACCCAGGTTCGATTCCCGGCCAGGGCACACAGCAGAAGCGCCCATTTGCTTCTCCACCCCTCCGCCGCGCTTTCCTCTCTGTCTCTCTCTTCCCCTCCCGCAGCCAAGGCTCCATTGGAACAAAGATGGCCCGGGCGCTGGGGATGGCTCTGTGGCCTCCGCCTCAGGCGCTAGAGTGGCTCTGGTCGCAACATGGCGACGCCCAGGATGGGCAGAGCATCGCCCCCTGGTGGGCAGAGCGTCGCCCCATGGTGGGCGTGCCGGGTGCATGCGGGAGTCTGTCTGACTGTCTCTCCCTGTTTCCAGCTTCAGAAAAATGAAAAAAAAAAAAAAAAAAAAAGAAAGAAGTTCATTTGCATGGCATTTACAAATCATTTACTACTGAACAATTGTAAGCATCATATATGAAGAATAATAACTATATATTAGTAAAAAAATAACTTCATTGAACTGATACTTATGTTGCCCTGACTTTAACTAGAGCTAAAAAAGAATTTGAAAAATTTTTTCCTTTTAGAAATATAAAGGTTGGCTCTGACCCATTAGTTCACTTGGTTAAGAGCATTGACTAAAACAACAAGGTTGCAGGATCGATCCCTAGTAGGGGCACACACAGTAAGCAACAAATGAATGTATGACCAAGTGGAACAACAAATTAAGGATTATCTCCCCCCTCTTCTTTTCTTTCTAAATACATACATACATACCCTGGCCAGATTGCTCAGTTGGTTAGAGCATCTTCTTGGAGCATGGAGGTTGTTGGTTTGATTCCCCGGTCAGGGCACACACAGGAACACCTTGTTCTCCCTGCCTCTCTCTCAAAAAAAAAAAAAAAGAAAAGAAAAAAGAAAAAAAGAAGGAATGAAGGAAAGAAGAAAGGAAAGAAAGAAAGAAAGAAAGAAAGAAAGAAAGAAAGAAAGAAAGAAAGAAAGAAAAAACAAAGAAAGAAATAAGAAGGCTCAATATGCATTCACATTGCTGTATTAAAATAAAATGTTATGCCCTGGTTGATTGCTCAGTGGATAGAGAGTCAGCCCAGCCTATCAATGTCTGGGGTTCGATTCCTGGTCAGGACACACAAAAGAACCAACTATCTGCTTCTACCCCACTTTCCTCTTCTTTCTCTTCCTCCTCCTCTCTCAAAACAAGTGGCTAAATGAGTCCAATCATGGCCCCAGGGGCTGAGCATAGCTCTGTTGGAGCACATTGGCCTCAGAAATTAAAAATAGCTCAGTACTCAAGCATAGGCCCAAGATTGGGTTGCCAGGTAGATCCCAGTTGGGATGCATGTAGGAGTCTGCTTCACTACCTCCCCATCTCTATCCTAAAAATAAATAAAAAATAAAAGTAATAAAATGTCATATTAATTTACTCAGGTCATTTAATTTAATTTATTTATTTTGTGAAAGAGACAGAGAGACAAAGAGAGGGACAGATAGAGACAGACAAGTAGGAAGGGAGAGAGATGAGAAGCATCAATGCTTTGTTGAAGCACCTTAGTTGTTCATTGATTGCTTTCTCATATATGCCTTAACCAGGGGGCTACAGTAGACCGAGTGACCCCTTGCTCAAGCCAGTGACCTTGGGCTTAGCTGGTGAGCCTTGCTCATACTAGATGGGCCCGCGTTAAAACTGGTGACCTCGGGGTTTCAAACACTGGTCCTCTGCATCACAGTCTGATGCCCTATCTACTACGCCACCACCTGGTCAGGCTACTCAGATCATTTTCTAACTACAATCATATCCTTTGATTATTTTATAATTTTATTATTCAGTTTTAGAAGTTATTCGATATAAAAATTAAGATCCTTTAAAAAATAAGCTCAGTGTCCATGGTATTGTAAAATCAAGTACATACAGAAACCCTCAGTTACTTTGAAAGTTAAGTGTAAAAAATGTTGAAAAGTATGAAGTGCTGAGGAGTTGTGCTTTTGGTATTATGCTGAGCCAGCATATTATTTAAATTGATCTTGGTTATGGCCCTGGCCGGTTGGCTCAGCGGTAGAGCGTCGGCCTGGTGTGCGGGGGACCCGGGTTCGATTCCTGGCCAGGGCACATAGGAGAAGCACCCATTTGCTTCTCCACCCCCCCTCCTTCCTCTCTGTCTCTCTCTTCCCCTCCCGCAGGCAAGGCTCCATTGGAGCAAAGATGGCCTGGGCGCTGATGATGGCTCCTTGGCCTCTGCCCCAGGTGCTAGAGTGTCTCTGGTCGCGGTAGAGCGACGCTCCGGAGGGGCAGAGCATCGCCCCCTGGTGGGCATGCCAGGTGGATCCCGGTCGGGCGCATGCGGGAGTCTGTCTGACTGTCTCTCCCCATTTCCAGCTTCAGAAAAATACATAAATAAATAAATAAATAAATAAATAAATAAATAAATAAATAAATAAATAAATTGATCTTGGTTAGTGAGTAGAACAAGAGCACCCAAAGTTTGAACTTCCTTTGATCACTTCCATGCAGTTAAAACAAACTGAGAGATGCACTGACTAATAAACCAAATGTGTTGAGTGGTTAAGGTTCATAAATAACTATCATCATAAGAAAGACTAAAAAATTACATATAAAATTAGTCTAATGTGCTAATAGTTCTGAAATACAGTATTGTATGTGTAAAATTATATCTATTATATCTGATTTTCAGATAATCTTTATTTTTAATAAAACTTGTACCTTAAATCTTTAAAAACTTATCATTATAATTTTCCTTTTATTTGTACTTAACATTTTTATTAATTTTAATGAGGTGATATTGATAAATTATGATACATATGTTCAGAGAAAACATCTAAAGATTATTTTGACATTTGATTATGTTGCATATCCCTCACTCAAAGTCAAATTGTCTTCTGTCACTTCTATCTGGTTATCGTTGTGCCCCTCTCCTCTTCCCCTTCCCCTTCCTCTCTTTCCACCCCCTCCCTCTCACCCCCCCCCCCCAATTACCATCACATTCTTGTCCATGTCTCTGAGTCTCATTTTTATGTCCCACCTATGTACGGGTTCATATAGTTCTTAGTTTTTTCTGATTTACTTATTTCACTCAGTATAATGTTATCAAGGTCCATCCATGTTGTAGTAAATGATCCAATGTCATCATTTCTTATGGCTGAGTAGTATTCCATAGTATATAGGTACCAAAGCTTTTTAATTGACTCATCCACTGATGGACACTTGGGCTGTTTCCAGATCTTTGTTATTGTGTGTTCACAATAACATAGGGGTTATTGTGCTATGTTATGGCAATGCTGCCATAAACATAGGGGTGCATTTCTCCTTTTGGAACAATACTATGATGTTCTTAGGGTATATTCCTAAAAGCGGAATAGCTGGGTCAAAAGGCAGTTTGATTTTTAATTCTTTGAGGAATCTCAATACTGTTTTCCACAGTGGCTGCACCAGTCTGCATTCCCACCAGCAGTGCAGGAGGGTTCCCTTTTCTCCACATCCTCACCAACCCTTATTCTGTGTTGTTTTGTTGATGAGCGCCATTCTGACTGGTGTGAGGTGATATCTCATTGTGGTTTTAATTTACATTTCTCTAATGATTATTGATGTTGAGAATTTTTTCATATGCCTATTGACCATCTGTATGTCCTCTCTGGAGAAGTGTTTATTCATTTCTTTTGCCCATTTTTGATTGGATTGTTTGTCTTCCTGGTGTTGAGTTTTACAAGTTCTTTATAAATTTTAGTTATTAACCACTTATCAGATGTATTGTTGAATGTGTTTTCCCATTGTGTAGTTTGTCTTTTTATTCTGTTCTCATTGTCTTTAGCTGTGCAAAAGCTTTTTAGTTTTATATAGTTCCATTTGTTTACCCTGTCTTTTATTTCACTTGCCCGTGGTGATAAATCGGCAAATATATTGCTGCAAGAGATGTCAGAGAGCTTACTGCCTATGTTTTCTTCTAAGATGCTTATGGTTTCACGACTTACATTTAAGTCTTTTATCCATTTTGAGTTTATTTTTGTGAATGGTGTAAGTTGCTGGTCTAGTTTCATTTCTTTGCAGGTAGATGTCTAATTTTCCCAACACCATTTATTAAAGAGGCTGTCTTTATTCCATTGCTCTTACCTCCTTTGTCAAATACCAGTTGTCCATAAAGCTGTGGGTTTATTTACGGGTTCTCTGTTCTGTTCCATTGATCTATATGCCTGTTCTTATGCCAGTACCAGGCTGTTTTGAGTACAATGGCCTTGAAGTATAACTTGATATCAGGAAGTGTGTGTGATACCTCCCACTTTATTCTTCATTTTCAAGATTGCTGAGGCTATTTGTGTTCTTTTTGGTTCCATATAAATTTATGGAATATGTGTTCTATATCTTTGAAGTATGTCATTGGTATTTTAATTGGTATTACATTTAATTTATAAATTACTTTGAGTAATATAGACATTTTAATGATGTTTATTCTTCCTAACCATGAGCATGGTATATATTTCCACTTGTTTGTATCTTCCTTGATTTCTTTTATCAATGTTTTATAATTTTCCAAGTACAAGACTTTAATCTCCTTGGTCAAATTTACTCCTAGGTATTTTTTTGTTGTTGTTGCAATTGTGAAGGGGATTGTTTCTTTAATTTCTCTTTCTGACAGTTCATTGTTGGTGTATAAAAATGACTCTGATATTTGAGTATTAATTTTGTATCCTGCCACCTTGCTGAATTCATTTATCAGGTCCAGTAGTTTTTTGACTGTGACTTTAGGGTTTTCTATATACAATATCATATCATCTGCAAATAATGATAGTTTTACTTCTTCTTTTCCAACTTAAATGCCTTTTATTTCTTCTACTTGTCTGATTGCTGTGGCTAGGACTTCCAGGTCTATGTTAAATAAGAGTGGTGAAAGGGGGCACCCCTGCCTTGTTCCTGATCTTAAGGGGATTGCTTTTAATTTTTGCCCATTGAGTATGATGTTGGCTGTGGGTTTATCATAGATGGCCTTTATCATGTTCCCTGTATTCCCCCTTTGCTGAGAGTTTTGATCATAAATGGGTGCTGGATTTAAGTCAAATGATTTTTCTGCATCTATTGAAATTATCATGTGGTTTTTCTCCTTCCTTTTGTTTATGTGGTGAATCACATTGATTAATTTGTGAATATTGTACCAGCCTTGCCTCCTCAGAACAAATTCCACTTGATTATGGTGTATGATTTTTTTCATATATTGCTGGATCTGGTTTGCTAATATTTTGTTGAGTATTTTAGCATCTATATTCATCAGGGATATTGGCCTATAATTTTCTTTTTTTTGTGATGTCTTTGCCTGGTTTTGGAATCAGAATTATGCTTGTCTCATAAAAGGAGCTTGGAAGTCTTCCTTCTGCTTGAATTTTTTGAAATAGCTTGAGAAGGATCGGAGTTAGGTCTTTTTTGAATATTTGATAGAATTGACTTGTGAAGCCATCAGGCCCAGGAATTTCCTTTGTTGGGGTTTTTTTTTTTGATAACTGTTTTGATCTCATTTGTTGTAATCGGTTTGTTTAGGTTTTCTGATTCTTCCAGATTGATATTTGGAAGACTGTATGTTTCTAGGAATTTGTCCATTTCATCTAGGTTGTCTAGTTTTTTGGCATACAGTTCTTCATAGTATTTTCTTACAATATTTTATATTTCTGTTGTGTCAGTTGTTATTTCTCCACTCTCATTTCTAATTTTATTTATTTGAGTCCTCTATCTTTTTTTCTTGGTGAGTCTAGTTAATGGTTCATCTATCTTGTTTACCTTTTCAAAGAAAAGCCTCTGGTATCATTGATCCTCTTTATTGTTTCTTTAGCCTCTATGTCATTTATTTACTCACTGATCTTTATTATTTTCTTCCTTCTACTACATCTGGGCTTTACTTGCTGTTCTTTTTCTAATTCTTTTAGCTGCAAGGTTAAGTTGTCTATTTGAGCATTTTCTAGCTTCTTAAAGTATGCCTGTAGTGCTATGAACTTCCCTCTGAATACTGCTTTTGCTATGTCACATAAATTTTGACTTGTTGTATGCTCATTATCATTAGTTTCTAGGAATTTTTTTATTTCTTCTTTGATCTCATTGTTAATCCATTTATTATTTAACAACCTGCTGTTTAGTTTCCATGTATTTGAGAATTTTTGTGTTTTTCTGTTGTGGTTTATTTCTAGTTTCATGCCATTGTGATCAGAGAAAGTGCTTGATATAATTTCAATCTTCTTAAATTTGTTGAGACTACTTTTGTGCCCTAACATGTGATCTATCCTAGAAAATGTACCATGAGCACTTGAAAAGAATGTATATTATGCTGCTTTAGGGTGAAAGGTTCTGAAGATATCTACTAAATCAAGTTGATCTAGTGTGTCCTTTAAGTCTGCTGTTTCTTTGTTAATTTTCTTTCTTGAAGATCTATCTAGTGATGTTAGTGGTGTATTTAAATCCCCTACTATTGTAGTATTGCTGTTGATCTTGCCCTTTTTATACATCAAAGTTTGCTGTATATATATATTTAGGTGCTCCTCTATTAGGTGCATAGATATTTATAATGGTTATATCTTCCTGTTTGATTGCTCCCTTTATCATTATGTAGTGTACTTCTTTATCTCTTACTAGAGCCTTTGTTTTAAAGTCCATTTCGTCTAATTAAGGTATTGCTACCTAAGCTTTTTTTTCATTTCCATTTGCATGAAATATTTTTTCTATCCTTTTACCTTCAGTCTATGTACATTTTTTGTTTTAAAGTGTGTCTCTTGTAGAAAGCATATGTACGGGTCCTGTTTTCTTATCCATGCAGCTACCCTATGTCTTTTGAGTGGATCATTTAATCCATTTACATTTAAGGTTCTTATTGAAATGTAGTTGTTTAATACCATTTTATTCTTTAAAGCTATATTCCTTTTTTGCTATATTCTTTTCCCACTTTAATCTTATTACAGCAGGCCCCTTAACATTTCTTTGCAGCATTGGTTTGGTTGCAATGAATTTCTTGAGTTTCTTTTTTGTCTGGAAGCTTTTTATTTCTCCTTCAATTTTAAATGATAGCCTTGCTGGATAAAGTAGTCTTGGTTGTAGGTTCTTGTTCTGCATTACCTTGAATATATCTTGCCATTCCTTTCTGGCCTCAAGTGTTTCTGTTGAGAAGTTGGATGTCATTCTTATGGGGGCTCCTTTGTTGGTGATAGCCTTTTTTTTCTCTAGCAGCTTTCAATATTTTCTCTTTATTGCTTAGCTTTGGTATTTTAATTATGATGTGTCTTGGTGTAGATTTCTTTGGGTTTCTCTTTAATGGAGTTCTCTGTGCTTCTTAAACTTGTAAGAGTTTTTCCTGCATTAATTTAGGGATGTTTTCAGCTATGATTTGATTGAACAAAGTCTCTATCCCTTGTTCTTTCTCTTCTTCTTCAGGAATCTCAATGATGTGGATGTTATTTCTCTTCATGTTGTCACAGAGCTCTCTAAGAGTTTCCTCAGACTTTTTCAGTCTCTTTTCTTTTTTCTGCTCTGCTTCCATGGTTTCTTTCAACTTGTCCTCCAACTCACTGATTCAATCCTCAGCTTCATCCTTCCTGTTTTTAATTCCTTCCATTGTGGTCTTCATTTCTACTATTGTATTTGTCATCTCCGACTGGTTCTTTTTTAATATTTCAATGTCCTTTTTTATACTTGCTATTTCTTTATTTAAGTGTTCATAATTACCATCTATTGTTGTTCTAAGATCCTTAAGAATCCTTACAATCATTATTTTAAACTCTGCATCCAGAAGTTTGGTTATTTCCATAATACTCAGTTCATTTCCTGGAGGTTTCTCTTGTAGTTTCATTTGGATTGCACTTCCCTGTCTTCTTATTATGTCTGTGTGTTTGGGTGTATTGTTTGTAGAGCTGGTTGAGTCTAGGCTTGGTGTTGTCTCTTTCCAGTTTTCAGTTGTGTTCTAATTTTTTCTTTTTAATAGTTTAGTTGAAGTCTTATATTTCTGAGACCCTTTCACTCTAAATAAATATTCAAATAAAAAATTTAAAATAATAACTCATTTAAGATTTCTTTGAATGTGGTTAAAGTTATGATGATTATTTCTCCAATAAAATAATAGATTTCTCAGCTTTAGATATTGCATACAAAGTATTTCTTAATCTTTTTATTTATTTATTCATTTTAAAGAAGAGAGACAGAGAAATAGAGAGAGAGAGAGAGAGAAAGGGGAGGAGCAGGAAGCATCAACTTCTATATGCACCTTGACCAGGCAAGCTTAGGGTTGCAAATCAGTGACCTCAGCTTTCCAGTTTGACACTTTATTCACTGTGCCACCACAAGTCAGGCCCTCAATCTCTTTATTTTTAATCAGCACTCTCTTGTTCATAGGTAAATAGTGATTTAGTCAATCTCAATTCTAGCTACTATTACAGTTTGTATTCTATTGAAAAATTTCAAATATTACTCCACTTATCCACTTGTAAACCTCATCAACAATGGAATAAAATGTTCTGAATAAATAGCATTATTCATTGTTCAATATATAAACCAATGTATTCAAATCATAGCATATATATGTATATATACACACCCACATACTTATGTTGATATATATGAAGTTTATGTACATACACACTTTTAAATATTGAATAAAGTGGTTATTACAATGTTAACATTATAGCAGTAGTAACATCATTAATAATAATAATATATATAAACTAAAGTTCAAGTAATAATATGAATTTAGCTTTGATTTAAAGAGCTGAGTGATCTATTTAGCCACTCTGGACCTGTTTAACTATTTAACATTAAAAATGGATGTAACAATATCTAAACTTCTTTGTGGCTTAAAATTTTGGTTTCTCAATAGTATTTGACCGAGTTCCCATTTTGGTTCTATGACTATTATATGGGTTACATTTGTCAAGTTATTTAATATCTGTTTCAGTTTATTAAGTTGTTAAAAAATAATAGAAATTCTTTCATCAAGTTTTTGTAGGATTTGATTGTGTAACACTTTGTACAGTGCCTGACATAATGTCCAGTTCTCAGTTTTAAGAATATTTGAATTTGCTGTTAGCGTCAAGTTTTATTCCTGAATAAGTTAATGCTGATCCACTGTCATTAATATCATTTTCTCTGTCCTCTGTTTATTCCTACACCACCTAATTTCTTAGTTGCCTACTTTTCATATGTACTTTTAAAATAAATCATTCTAAATATTTTAGTCTCTGTTGCTGAGTCTCATGTCTGCTATTTGAACAACACACTAATTTATTTTTTAAACCTGTTAGAAATACTTTATGTGTCCATTTATATAAAAATCTAAAAAAGTAATTTTACAAAAATGTCAAATATATGTATATATTTGATATTTATATATTATATATAATATATATACAGTATAACAAAATAATTTTGGATGTTCAGTTAAAATTATAAATAAGATTATTGTAATGCAGGTGGCTGAGGCCAGGCAGGTTCACACTGGATTTCTGCAGATGGTAAAGAAACTGCGGAGCTAAATAGTGTTGGTCTATTTCTTTTAATAGAGTCTTAACAAGGGCAGACAGGCACATAGGCAGAAGAAACCGCCTCTCAGGCAAACAAACAGTAAAATGGTCCCTCGCAGTGGAGGGGAGGCAATCCAGGAATCCACAATCACCAATCTCTTTCAATCACAAGCACCCATAGCCTTATACAGGTCATACACATGTGGCGCAGCACGGCACTCACACATCAATCAGGCAGAATGCTTGCAGCTGGTAACCCTGCAAGCAAGCCTAACACAACAGCCCCACAATTATGCTTCAATAAAAGCTAATAAATATGAGAATAGAACATATTAAGAAAAAAAATAGGAGAGGAAGATACTATTAAATAAGTACTGTACTATGATAAGAATTTTGCTAACAGTCAGCATAGATTCATAATTTGCATTGTATAGTGAAAAAATATGAAATAGAACTGAAAGTTCTCTATATAGAATACAAAATATTATATATGAAGTGGAATTCACTGGATATATAACTACAGCTAGTGCTCGACTTATGACCACAATTGGTTCTGACAGACCAGTCATAATACAATTTGGCCGTAAGTTGAGTAAGGTATATGTGCAGTACTATGAAATGATGTTATAAAAATCTTTAAGTCATATTTTATCATAATTTTCTTTCATTATCGTTATATATCATAATTTTATTTGTTTAATTTATGCCATTTGTATCATTTCTACACCATTTTGTTTCTTATTTTTACATTCATCAGGTTTAAGTAAAACACTGCATTACCAGTACAACTGGTTTAATATTTGCAAAACATACAAAATGATAAAATACAGGTGCATACAAAAATACAAAATACAGGTGTAAAAAATACCATAGGAAACATTTTCCCAATTGCAATACATATCAAAATATATAAACATGTAAGAAACATTTTATTAGCTGCTGGTGCTTGGCTGCGAATCATTAATGTCATTATTTGAGGCAACAGTTGGTGTTACCAGAGTTGGTTTTTTCATAAACATGTGTGATCACATTCACTTTCCTTCCTCCTTTGTACTTGTTCATTGATTGCTTTCTCATATGTGCCTTGACCAGGGGGTTACAGCAGAGTGAGTGGCCCCTTGCTCAAACCAGTGACCATGGGGTCATGTCTATGTTCCCATGCTCAAACCAGTGCTCCTACACTCAAGCTGGTGAACCCATGCTCAAGTTGGATGAGCCCATGCTCATTTTGTGTCGAGATAGATGGCCTTTCTTTCCTTCTTGGCAGGCTGAAGCTTAGACAAAGACAATTTCCTCTTGGTAGACAAGAGGAGGGGTTTGATGAAAAATATCCAAGACACAAAACACAAATTGCTGTACCAAGTCTGGGGTAACAGTTGAAATGGTGCACGCAGAAATGGTAGTGCTGCTGGAAGCTGGTCCACGCTGTCATACACCCAGCTGGGCAACGCTTGCGCTGCCAGATGCGGAGCAGTCGCGGCTAGTGATTGTGGTCGTAAAGTCGAATGGTCGTAAGTTGCATAGGTCATAAGTAGATCAATATCTGTATTATAAAATATAAAAATGAAGTGAAATTCACTGACATAGATTTTTTAAAAATGTTAAAAGATGATGAACATTTTCTCTTATTAAATAAGACATGGTCTTTTGATATAGAGCTTTTCATAATTTATTCATAAAAATGTGGGTTTTTTTTTTTACCTTTTTTTTATTTGCTACTTGATCCTACCACAAAAAGGAAGGTCTTCCTACAGTGCTTCATTTCATAAGTTTGCTATTCAGCATAGATTATCTGTTAGTGAGATACATAGCTGAAACTGATACCAAAAGGAATTTAAACAATAACATTCATCTATGTTATTCTTTACTGTGATGAATTGTTGTAATATTTTCCTCTATATTACCCAGAGCTCTTGGTTTTTTTACTAGTACTATGGTATAGTAAGTATGGATGATCAGGAAAATATGAACCCTTCACAAATGCCTTTTCACACTTCTTATATTTATATAGTTTTCAATGATTGTAACATCCTTGATATTAAGTTATGTGTAGAAAGGTCTTCTTGTATTTTTTTTAAATCATTGTGTTCTAATTGTATTCTCCATTTTTTAAATTTTCATACATGAAAAAGAGACCTACTATTAAAGGCCTTCACATATTTCTTGAATTTGGGGGTTTATCACCCATGTGCATTATTCAATAGTAAATAGATTATATGTGTAGACTAAAGATGTGCCTAAACTGTTTTTTTTTTTTATCTTGAGTAAGTCTAAGCCACAAATAAAGCAATTTTTACATTTATTAACACTCAGAGCATTTTCTTTGTTATTAATATTTGGATGTAAAATGAGAAATGTATACTAAGAGTGATCAAGTATTATTAATTGAATATGATATGTTTAGAATGTCTCCTAAAACCATTTTTTGAAATTGAATATGCTATTTCTAATAATATCTTTAGCAAGGGAATTCAGATCTTTGTATTGTAATTTTTTATGTTATTTATTTTCCATTTGAATGATCCTTTTTTCATTTATTTTAGTTTTGCAAGATACTTTCTTGATTATATCTTCTGATTCCTTGCACATTTGCATCTTGTCATTTGTGTCATCCATTCAAGTCTCCTTTCTTTACTCCAATAAAAGGATCAATAACAAATAAGAAATATAAAGTCTCATTAAAACCATGTATCTGAAGCCCTCTGTGGTAACACCACTAAAAATGACTGGCTCATGTTAAATTTCATGAGATGATCCATTCTCTTCTAGGCACTTAATACACACACACACACACACACACACACACACACACACACACACACACACACCCTGAGAAGTCAACTCCACATAGTGATTTATGTGCTATGTTGCTTTTGCATTTAGGCTTTAATGTCTTCTTTAAATGATGGGAAACTCATGTTACAAGATCATAAACACCCAATTAAATGAAGGACTCTTACTTGAAAATTGAAGACCAATATTCCACTTAAATATACTTGGCTTTGTAAATAAATTAATAATGATGAAATAAATAGAACAACTCTCTTTTCCAAATATTATGTGCTTAGTTTTTTTTCTTTCTATTTAATCACTAAATTTACATTAATACTTAAATGACAGCTTGGTTTTGTTTGTTCGCTTGGTTGGTTTCAAATTATGTATTTAACAAAAGTTAATTTTATAATTTTATTTCACAATATGTCCTTTTAAGTTTATGTTTTAGGTATTTATATTCTTGTATTTTTAATGATGACTTGAGGGTAGGAATGCTAATGATATAGAAAAAGTATGATTTCAAAATGTCATACATAACACCTAATAATATTCAATGAATTCCACCAATGGAAGTTAATAGTATCTGCTCATGAATAATGGATTTCCTTTAAAAGATGCAAAACACATGGTTAGGGACTATCAACAGACTGCTCCTATACCACTTTCATTTGAATAATGATCATTAAACAACATGAAGACCTACTGTCCTCCACTTCAAGTATTCTTCAACTAATTTTATTAATTTGGGGAGGGCAAGGGGAAACTTATAACTTAATCATTATATTCAAAGTAATTATATTTTTAATTCACAGCTTGAAAATCTAGGTTGATAACAGACCATAGCTTGTCAGATAAGTTACTAAATTTGTATATATGGTTAAATCAGAACTAGATAGGCTTAACAATTCCAAATTTATTTTTAAAAGATAAAGCTCCTCAGAAAGATGACATAGCTCTTAAAATAACATAGTGACCTTATGTATTGCTAGTTTAAAATAACCCCCAAAATAAATATTTGTGATCAGCAGTTGATTTCTATACCCAATGCTATAGAAAGATACCTTCCACTCTTAGTATCTTCTTTGCAGCTCAAACGTTTCCTGAAACTAACATTTTAATAAATAACACTCTCCATCACATTTTTTTCTCTTAAACAGAAATTTTAATGAATTCATTCTTTCTGACATTTGCATTTGTCTTTAAATGCCAGAAGATAACAGGGTTTTAATCATTCCAAATAACTCTTTAATTACAGACTTAATTACTTTTTACAGAAGGTTAAGTTCCACAAACAGGAATAAAACTGTTTGCTTGCACTTTGAGTGAAGAGTGGTGTTGTTCTCTTGATTTAGGTGACTGGTAAATTTATTTGGTCACTTTTCCTGACTTTTTAGTATGAGAGTAAAGACTTGCATGTTAAGAGAATTTGACATTAGGCAGTGTGAATCAAGTAATTATATTTTAATTAATTATAGAATCAGAGAGGGAGTAAGAGACACTTTGCACAAGAAATGTCAGAATAGAAACTGTGTGTTCCAGCCTCCAGGGCTGCACAAGAAAAATGGGTATTTTAATCTCCAGGATCACTATTTTGGAGCTATGTTCTGAGTAATGTTTCAACTAATGGTTTATAGAAAAAATTGCTAAATTATTTCTTATTTGATAGTTATTAAAGTTTTCTTATTTTTGTGTGCTTCCAACTGCCAGGCTCAAATGAATGATTTTTGAGTGTATGACATCAGATATATAAAAAATTTGTTGCATTCAGCTGCCCTATTTAACTTATTCAAAAGCTTACATGTGAATGCTGAAAATGAGCTCCAAATAGGACAATGTTTGTAAGTTATTAAAATTTTTCAAAATCATTTATGTATTTATATTTACAGGTAAAAATGGTCAAATTCATGACAAATAAAAATAATTCAAAAGTTATTATTTTTTTCGTCATGTGGAAAAATTATATTAAACTGAGGGTGATAATGGAGGGGAAATTAAGCCCTATGTATTATGGATGGAAATATTGTATTGGGAATAATAGACATATATTACCAGGTTTACTTTGCTCATAATCAATCACTCAGAAATTCTTCCAAATACATACACAGAAAAACTTAAGAATAAACATTCAAAATATGTGTACAGTTGTCAGCTCTCCATATCCATGGGTTCCTCATCTGTAGATTCAACGAAGCACAGATTGAAAATATTAAAGAAAATGTCATGTTGGTACTATGTAGTAAAGCCTAAGATAGTTGCAACTGTACTGAACTATATAGACATTTTTGTTATGTCATTATTCCTAAACCATACAGTATTATAAAAAAATTACATAGTATTTACATTGTATTAAATATTATGAGTAATCTAGAGATGTTTTAAAGTATATAGGTGGATGTGTTTAGGTTATATACAAATAACACACTATATTATATAAGGTACTTGATCAACTGTAGATTTGTAACCACATGGTGTCCTGGAACCAACCATCCATAGGTGCTGATAGACAAATATAAAAGGAAGTACATTATTACAAAATTTGTCAGACCAGAGTAATGGAATCCACCTAAATGACCATCAAATTAAAAATAAAGAGCCCTGTATGGTTTGCTCAGTGGTAGAGCATCGGCCTGGCATGTGGAAGTCCCAGGTTCATTTCCTGGTCAGGGCACACAGGAGAAGCACCCACTTTCTTCTCCACCCTTCCCTAGCTCTTTCCTCTCTTTATATCTCTTCCCTTTACTCAGCCAAGGCTCCATTGGAGCAAAGTTGTCCTGGGAGCTGAGGATGGCTTTATTGCCTCTGCCTCAGGTGCTAGAATTACTCCAGTTGCAACAGAGCAACCCTCAGATGGGCAGAGCATCTCCCGCTAGTGTGCTTGTTGGGTGGATACCAGTCAGGGTGCATGCAAGAATCTGTCTCTCTGCCTCCCCACTTTTCACTTCAGAAAAGTAAAAAAATAAAAAATAAAACAAATCATAACATACTATTATGAAAACTATATAACAGTTAAAAGGAAGTAACTAGAAAAGCATGGAGCAATACTGAAATACTTAAACTATAATATATTATATGACAGGGGTAAAACGAGATACTTTTTACACTAAATTAATACAAAAGATTGATTCATAGAAGAAAATAATGAGATTATAAGTCAAAAATAGGCCCTGGCTGGTTGGCTCAGTGGTAGAGAGTCGACCTGGCATGCAGGAGTCCCGGTTTTATTCTCAGCCAGGGCACACAGGAGAAATACCCATCTGCTTCTCCACTTCTCCCCCTCTCTTTCTTCTCTGTCTCTCTCTTCCCCTCCCGTAGCCGAGGCTTCATTGGAGCAAAGATGGCCCGGGCGCTGAGGATTGCACTATGGCCTCTGCCTCAGGCACTAGAATGGCTCTGGTTGCAACAGATCAACGCCCCAGATGGGCGGAGCATCGCCCCCTGGTGGGCATGCCGTGTGGATGGTCGGGCGCATGCGGGCATCTGTCTGACTGCCTCCCCATTTCCAACTTCAGAAAAATACACACACAAAAAAATAAGTCAAAAATAAATAAACAATAATATAAGATACAAGCAAAAGTCAGACAACCTCTAGATAGAACAATAATAAAAACACAACTCTATCTTTTTTTTTTTTTTTGGTATTTTTCTGAAGCTGGAAACGGGGAGGACAGTCAGACAGACTTCCGCATGCGCCCGACCGGGATCCACCCGGCATGCCCACCAGAGGGCAATGCTTTGCCCCTCCGGGGCGTCGCTCTGCCGCGACCAGAGCCACTCTAGTGCCTGGGGCAGAGGCCAAGGAGCCATCCCCAGCGCCCTGGCCATCCTTTCTCCAATGGAGCCTTGCAACACAATTCTATCTTAATATTACTATCCAATTTTGTCAATATGAGGGCCCAAATAAGAATAAAAGTAAGATTAAGTAAAAAAAAAACACATTTGTTTTTGGCAAAATAAATGAAATTTAGAAAAATAAATATTATAAGAAAAATTTTATACCGCGTATAAACTCTTTAAAACCTTGATAATATTATGCAAGAACTAAGAAGCAAGAGTTAAATACACATTGTTTTTAAAAGAATACACTAGAGAAATGAATGCACACAGTGTACGTACAGCAAGAAAAAAAACCAGTTATGAAGTCATTCATTTAATACTTAAATTTTCACTGATGGCAGCAGTTAATCTAAGCAGTCTAATAATGAATGACACTTGTTTACAGTTCCTGAAACTAGAATGGCATGGTATTGTGTTATAATATCCCAAATATAACATGTATAAATAAAGCCAGGTTGAAATGTATACTTGTAGACTTGGAAGACTAAATAATAAATCCCTGAGTAATGAAGTTGGCTATTGAATTTATGTTCTTTAATTTACCCCTTCTATATATATCTAGAAATAGCCCATGCAAAATTATTAAAAGTATAATAATTGGTTGAAGATAAAAATGAAGTTCCTTCTGAATTCAACTTTTAAAAAAATTATAAGAATGAATTGGATGTAGCACATAATTAGCATTTTGTGCAGTTGGAAAAGTAGAAGAGGCAGATGGAGCAATTCGAGTGGCTCATGATCTGATGCAAAGTAGATGAGCCCATGGTCATACTACCTGGAGAAATGTGAAAGATTCATTGTTATGGAGGGTAAATTAATCAATTCAAAACAGCAAATGAATAAAATCAGGTTGCCTAAGGACATTTTATACATATTTAATTAGAATTTCTAAATATCTAAAATATCTAACATATTTAAACCGACTATGATTTGGTGGGCTAGAAAATATATTCTTTAATTTCTACAGTATAAAGAAAGGAATAAAAATGTGTTTGCTAAAAGTGATCTGAGTTCTTGGTAAATAACAAATGATTTTCCATGAGCATAGAACAGGGGTCGAGAACCAATGGTTCGTGAGCTAGATGTGGCTCTTTTGATAGCTGCATGTGGCTCGCAGACAAATCTTTAATAAAAAAGTAATAACATTAAAAATATCAAACATTCTCATGTATTACAATCCATTCATTTTCTACCGCTCATGTTCATGGCTGTGGGTGGTTAGAACCAATCACAGCTGTCCTCTGGAACAACACCAAATTTTTATTAGATAATGCCTAACCTACACGGGTTGTTGTGAGGTCAGGAAGTAAACTTCCCTCTTTTTAAACAAGTAGCCAGCTAGCTAATTGCAGAAACCCTTTTGACAAAGAAGATGGCTAAAAGAAAAAAGATGAGGAGTATCGTACTTTTCAGCAGGAATGGACAGAGAAATTCACCTTTGCGGAGAGAGTAGGTTCTGCAGTGTGTCTAATATGCAATGATAAAGTTGCATTGATGAAATGGTCAAGTATAAAGCGGCACTTCGACACATGCCATACTACATTTGCATCAAAATATCCAGCGGGGGACAGCAGGAAGAAAGTATGTCAAGAGCTACTGTGCAGAGTGCAAGCTAGTCAGCAGCAACTCCATGTTTGGACCCAACAAGGTGACTGGAATTTGGCTAGCTTTGCTGGTGCTTTAGCAATTGTAAGAAACGGGAAGCCACTCACAGATGGGGAGTATGCCAAAACATTCATATTTGATGTTGCCAATGAACTTTTTGATGACTTTTTGGATAAAGACAAGGTAATCAAATGAATAAAAGACATGCCTTGGTCGGCAAGAACTGTTCACAATTGTACGATCATGATGGCAAATCAAATTGAGGCAACCCAAATGAAGGACATAAATGCAGCACCATTCTTTTTTCTCGCTTTGGATAAGTCAACAGACGTAAGCCGTTTATCCCAGTTCAGCGTGATTGCAAGGTATGCTGTCGGTGACACACTATTTGAGGAAAGTCTTGCTGTTTTGCCTATGAAAGAGACAACAAGAGGGGAGGATTTATTCAACTCTTTCACTGAGTTCGCTAAAGAAAAAAAAATCTACCAATGGATAAACTTATTTCTGTGTGTACTGATGGTGTTCTCCGCATGGTGGGGGAAAACAGAGGATTCGTAGCGCTTATTCATGAACATGAAAAGAGACCCATCTTAAGTTTTCACTGCATCCTACATCAGGAGGCAGTTTGTGCTCAGATGTGTGGTGAGCAGCTTGGTGAGGTGATGTTGCTGGTCATTCGGGTGGTCAACTTTATTGTTGTCCGAGCTTTAAATGATCACCAGTTTAAAACACTGCTGGATGAAGTTGGTAATAATTATCTTGGTCTGCTTCTGCACAGCAATGTGCGTTGGTTGCCAAGAGGGAAGGTGCTCAGCCATTTTGCTGTTTGAGCAAAATCTGGACTTTACTTGAAATGAAAAACATCGAGCATCCTGAGTTAGCTAACACTGAGTGGCTCCTGAAGTTCTACTATCTCGTGGACATGACTGAACATCTGAACCAGCTCAATGTGAAAATGCAAGGTGTTGGAAATATAGTTTTATCCCTTCAACAAGCAGTGTTTGCATTTGAAAACAAGCTGGAACTCTTCATCACCAACATTGAAACAGGTCATTTACTACACTTTGAAAAACTGGGAGAGTTTAAAGATGCATGCACAGCAAGTGATCCTTCTCAACATCTTAATCTCCAGCAGCTAGTGGGTTTCACATCTAATCTCCTGCAGTCATTCAAAGTGCGCTTTGAAGAATTTCATAAGCGCACTCATCTTTTTAAGTTCATCACCCATCCACACGAGTGTGCATTGGACAGTGCTGACCTTAGTTACATCCCCAGTGTCTCTGTCAGAGATTTTGAGCTACAAGTTGTTGACCTGAAGGCTTCAGACATGTGGGTGAATAAGTTCAAGTCACTGAATGAAGATTTGGAAAGACTTGCACGACACCAAGCAGAGTTGGCGAGCAAGAACAAGTGGGGTGAAATGAAAAAACTTCAACCCGTGAACCAGCTGATTTTTAACAATTGGAACGCACTTCCCATCACATACCACACACTGCAGCATGTGGGTATTGCTGTACTGACAATATTTGATTCTACGTATGCATGTGAGCAGTCTTTTCCACATCTAAAGAACGTTAAGACCAACCTATGATCACGTTTAACAGATGAAAGTCTCAATACCTGCATGAAGCTTAACCTCACCACATATCAACCAGACTATAAAGCCATCAGCAAAACCATGCAGCACCAGAAATGTCACTAATGGTAAGAAGTACTTTATTCATCATTGGTTAGCAACAGCATAACAGCATTATTAAAAAGAATTCAGAGACTTATTGTACTTTAAAAGTGTGGGTCTTACATAAAATGCACACATTTACTTGTATTTAGTGCTAAACATGTTGTATGGCTCTCATGAAATTACATTTTAAAATATGTGTTGTTCATGGCTCTCTCAGCCAAAATGGTTCCCAACCCTTGGCATAGACATATGTCCAAATTAATGTATAGTCTAGTTGCAGTCACATACTTTGAAAATGAAAATAGCATTAAAATGAAAAAAAAAATTTGAAAGGCATCAATGACTGCACATTTGAATGTTCTTATAATAATATTAACTCAGTAACTAATATCAGAAGTCTAATAATTTATCATGCTGAAAAAAATATTTAGTTACATAGTAACTACACTTTCCAAAAAAAAGTTTTATTACTTCTAAAATTACTGTTTATTTGTCTGCCTTTTGATTTTAAATACATATTATAAATGTGTATTGAGTATGGAATATATTTGCTTTTCAAATATCAATATTGACTTTAAAAATACACCTAACTTTATTTTTTACATGTATAAAAGTAATAATTTAATTTTTCTGATGCTTAATAATTATTTCAGTAGTTAACTTAGTATAAAGGAAACAGCATGATGCTCCTACATACATGGGATATTGAATTGAATGTCAGTCTTTTATACTTTTTAGCAAACTATATCAGACAATAGTTAAAACTTTATAACTCACCAAATATTTTGAATTTAAGAAAGAAACCATTTTTTCCATCCTGACTATAATCTCTTTGAGGGCAAGATACTTGTCTTTCTTTGTCTCTGATTCAAGATGTTGTTCTTTATTTATTGTAATCAACATGAAGAACAATGCCATGTATAATCTTTTCCCTCTCACCACCTAAGACATAGTCAATGAAATCTGGTATTAGTACTTTAAAATATTATAAAAGTTTGCAACAATTCATAACAAGATAATGAATTTATCATATTAGATAGCTTAATTGGGTGATAAAATATTTTAATTTGATGACTATCGGAGTAAAGATATAAATTGAAACACTGTTTAATCTCAAAGAATTTATATTATTTACTTTAATAAGTGTTTACCCTGGTCAAAGCTAAATATTGTTCATTTTACTAATAATGTCAAATTGATATAATTTTAGGATTTTGCAATATCTTATCTTGTCTGATTTACTCTCTTAATTCTCTAACATAGGGAGGGAGGTAGAATAAATTAACTCACTTTATAGATTAATACACTATATGCCATATAAAGTAAAATGTACTCTAGAGGAAATAACTAGTGCATGAATAATTCAAATTGGAACAGATTGATTTGGATCTTAGTCTACTGCATCTGAATATTATAGTACATAAAACTCATTGAGTACCTAAGGGCTAACCTTCCAGATTAAAACTCAAAGTTTATATTTCTATTTATTTTTCCACAGTAAATAATTGCATAAATTATGTATATCATAATTATATCTATAAAATATATACTTTCAGCTTCTTTTTATAATGGCCATTGAAAAAATTATTTATTCATTTCTGAGAGGAGAGAGGGTGAGAGAGAGAGAGAAAGGGGGAAGGGGCAGGAAGCATCAACTCCAATATGTGTCTGGACCAGGAAAGTGCAGGGTGTCGAACCAGTAACCTCAGTGTTCCAGGTCAACGCTTTATCCACTGCGCCACCACAGGTCAGGCCTATAATGGCCTTTGAGTTAATAAAATAACTAACACTGGGAGCAAGAAGTAGCTAATATAACCAACGTTTTCAATATTTATATGGCTTTCCTGGAGAACTATAAAAGTATTATTAACTGATGTATTCATTGATGCCTTTGTTATAACTATTCTTTTGGATCCAGACACTGCTTCTTCAAATAGAGTGAGAAGAGAAAATGATAAAGAGCAGAAAGTACTCATAATTTCCTCTTTAAAGACATGATTAAAAGGGCAATTTAGAATGTACTAATTAATGTCAGCGATAATTGCATTACTGTATGACATGCTGAGACATTCTGTGTCATTTAATAGGTTTGGATTTGCAAGGCAAACTTCTAAAAGCTGGTTAATTCCTCCCAGGCAGTATGCCTACAGATGAGATGGCAGCCACCAGATTCATTATTTTGGATGCAATGGAGTAGGCATAAATGAATAATTTAGACTTACACCAGGCAGGACTCGGAGGACATTCTCCACATCATTCAGTGCACATTGCTTTTAAAGAATAGGAATAAGATTCTGATAAAAATGATACTATAACACACAACCATCAATTTAAGGTTATACAGTATTGATTATAATAAGTAAACACTGAAACATTAATAAAGATAAAAACACAGGCACATTGGCAAAAGATAAATACTTAATTGATTTAGATATGATTTTTGAATACCTAATAACTGATATAAAAATCAAGAAAGTTACAATCTGGTGAAGAATACTTACAAGACAAAACAAAATTGCATCGTTCAATAGATTATGAGAGCAAGAGGAAGTAGCAGTAAAAATTCTAATATTTTGGTTTCAAAGAAGACTTTCTAAAATGATAATATTTATATTGTTAGGTAAAGAATAAACACATGCTAACTATGTAGAGGTTGCAGTGTAAATGAGAGAAAATTTTTTCATACACATAGGTAAGACAAAATAGGTTGTTTTGCAGAAACCTGGTGTATATTTGAACAAAGATGAGTAGAAAATGAATGGAGAGAGATCTAGAGGAACTAGATCATAAAGAGCCTGGTATTGGACTTTATCATGAAGGTAATAAGAATGATTGAAGGGATTTATTAGTAATTCATACTCAGATTTTTCTCTTTGTATGGCAATTCTCACTGCAGTGTGGAAAATGAATTAATATGACTTTAGAAATAAAAGGGAAGTGTTTATGAATTTATTTCTGTGAACCAAAAAATGTAATGAATCATTGAACAAGGTAGTAAAGATGTAAGTGGGAAAAAGTAAATAGGTATGAAAGTTATCACAAGTCATATGAGAACAAAAAATATTTTAGTTTCTTATTGATGATATAATACATTGTAAGAAGCTTAGAAGCTTAAAACAATGCAAAACTATTATTCTATAGATTCAAATTTGACACTGGTCTCCCTGAACTAAAATGAAGGTGTTAGCAAGGTTGTGTTCTTTTCTGGATGGTTTAGGGGGGAATCTAATCTCTTGCCTTTGCCTTTTTCAGCTTAGAGAGCTTGTCTTTTGTTCCCTGGCCCATGACCCCTTCCTCCATCTTCAGAACTATTGTTGCCTGTTCCTGACCCTGCTTTTTCACAGTCTCATCTTCTTCTCCTACCACAGTTAAAAAGCATTGGTGGACTTTAAGAACTGGGTTTGATTTGGTCCACCAAAAAAACTAGTATAAACACTTCCTCACAAGGTCCTTAACTTAATTATATCTTCATAAGCTTTTATGTCATGTAAACTAATATAATCTTCAGGTTCTAATGATTACGACATGGACATACTTGAGGATCATTATTCTGAATATCACAGAACAGGAAATGTCAAAAATAAAACTCATTTCTAATCTACAGAATTAAAAGGTAGATATAGTAAAAATTTCATTAACAGAAATAGATAAGAAGAAGAATTAGAAGCAGTAAGACATTAATGGTAAAGTATGGATGTCAAAACAAAAAGATGATATAAATTAGAAGAAAGAAATGCGCTGGTGACCCATGATGGTAACACTAGTAATTGGAAAAAAATATATATATATATATGATTCTTACCAGATTTGGACAAGAAGATACTGAAAGATGACCTTTATAATGGATTCTCTCAAATCCACGCATATGTGAATTACTGGTTTTCCTTATAAAACTTTTGAAAGTTATAGAGTGGAAGTACCATAATACATTTTTTTTCTTTCATTGAGGTAAAAATCATATAACAGAAAATTAACCATTTTAGCTATATGATTCAGTGACAGTACGTTCATACTGTTTTGCAAATATCAACTTTATCTAGTTCCAGAATATTTTGATTACCCTAATAAAACCCCATACCCATTAAGCAGTAGCTCCATTTTTTTTTCCTCTGCTAACCTTTGACAACCATATTTTATCTCTATAACATATAATACAATTTTTTTTTTCAAAAATTAGATGGACTAAGATAACAGATCTATCTGAATAATGGTGAGCCAGAGTAGATTTTATAAATATCATCCCAAGAGTTAGAGCAGCACTCTAAACAAAGTGCTACTGTTGTTATCCCCATCTCAAAGTTAAGGGAATTGGAGGCACTGATATTCTAGAATTTGTCAGAGATGAAATTAAGCAAGACTCGTGGAGACAAAATACCTTGGCAAGGCAACTTTAATAACTTTAATAGTGACAGAAGGGCATGCTGTCACTCTAACCCAGCCAGCAAGTGTGCAGGCAGAGGGCAAATTCTGTTTTTATCCCTAAGGCAGGCCCTAGGACGCTGGGTCTTGCTCCATTGGCTGGAATGTTGGCCATACAATCTTATTATTTCCCGATTGGCTAGTTTAAATGGCCGCACTAAGGTGGAAGGGAGAGATGGTGATATCATTAACTAGGTAAGGGGGTTGAGGAATGGTCAGACGACCAGATGAAGGAGAACTGGAGGATTGATAAACAATTTAGCTATTTCTCATTCTATTCCCCAGTCAGAGGAATCTGAATAAAGGGAGTTGGGAAATTAGTTGAAGAACCCGAGTTAAACATTTACTTCAAATTCAGTACAAAAGTGTTCTGTACTTCAGAACATTTTGTATGACACAGAGATCAACAGATTTGTTCCAATTTGTAAGCTTTGCAGCACCTCTCTTCATTTAGCTCCAAAGCTTCTGTCCTTGAGTTGTATGGCCTCACAAGTCCTTCTTGACCAGTACCCTTCCCACGGTTATGAATGTCTTATAAAAATAAGTAGCACACCTAGTTTCTGACTCTCGTGATTCTAAACCGGAGAGTTCAAACCCATGTGAAAAGAACACATTAAAAAGTTCACATCTGCTATGTCTGGGCCAGCCACCAAATCACTATAACTTTAAACACAGCAAAAAATCTCCATAAGACGGTCAGGTGCTAATACTGTAAACATACCTGAACTCTGACCTAGCCAGGTAGAAAACTGCTATTCTTGTCCAACCTGCAATATTTGCATACTAGACAACTTTGCTAAGCATTAATACACATTTTACAGAAAAAAACCCAGACCAATTAGCAGAGGCGATGGCAGGGCACAAAGGCGCACCCCCCCCCCTTGGGTCCTGACTTCTGAAAGGCCTCATAAACTCTCAACTTTACAGTTTTTTCTAATAACACCAACTTTGGTTTCATATGTGCAATTTTAACATTAATAATACATAATATTTTTTATTTATTTAAAAATATAGTTAACATGTATTTTTATTTTCTCTGTCTCTCTCTCTTTTTTTAAGGGGCCTAATATTTTCTTCTGCACCCGGGACCTCAACCAACCTTAATTTGCCTCTGCTTATTAGATCAACTGTGTCTATAAATATTTATTTTTGTACTGATTGATTTTTTTAACATTTTCATTGGCCATTAGATTACTTGTTGTTTTGCTGCTTCAGAGAGAAAAAACCTGCTACTTAACTAACCAAAATACTTCCAGTTATCATATTAATATTATTTACTAGCATTGGGTATATTGAGATACTTCCAGGCACCATCGTATTAAGCAAAAAACATTCAAAGGAGAATTAAATGAATCATCTAAGGTAAAGCTCACATCTCAATATAAACTTTAAATAGAATTTGTTAAGTTATTTTTGGAGTGATAGAGCCAATAAAGAGAAGAATATTAACTGATATGTCAATGAAAAATGATTTCAAAGCATTTTTGAAATGAAATCTACTATATTTTGTTCACTATTAATACAATTATAATATTGTGCACTATATGTACCATTTCCTAGCATTACCTTTAAGTTTGCCACAGGATTCCAGAACAACCTTCTGTTTAAGAAAATTTGCCACTATAAATGAGAAAAATAGTTAAATCTATTATTTAATGACATATGACTTTAAAAATCTAGATTAACCAAAAAAAAAAATAAATAAAAATCTAGATTAACTCATAAAATTTTCAGCAGGCTTTGCTTGGGTTGTGCAGTGAATTTTCTCACCAAAAAGCATTTGAATAGAAATCTTGATGTTCAATACTATAAAGATATAACCTTAAATTTTCACAGTGGGTATAAGATCACAGACTTTAGTATAACAATTAATGTCATATTTCTTTCTGATATTTTTACTAATGTTAAATAAAAAATGATAAGTACATTGCTGAATCTTAACTCAAAATAAAATGGGTTTGCACTAAATAAGTGAATAACACTGTGACAACAAGATGTATTAGTAACCTATTCCTACCTGTACCATTATTTATTTTTACATAAATACCTTTGATCCTCAATATTACATTATCATTGAAGTCTTTGCCATATAGGAAAGATGTATATGAGGAGCCTACATTTCAGTACATTCAGTTTCTGTTATTTAACATTTTTACTTCGTCCAATTTAGATGCATACAATAACAACTATCATTTTACCAAATGTTATTTACAAAAAAGGCAAACTTATTCCCTTCTTTGAATTTTCCTGTTCTAGCCATAGCCATATTATTTGCATAGTAATTAGTAATAAAATGATTATTGCTACAATCCTACTACCATCACTACTTTTACTATTTCTCTTAGATATTTAATTTCCATGTGTACAGTGCATTCCACTCATTTAAAGTTTAGTCATAAAAAGCAAATAATTACTAGTATCTCTTCAGTGAAGAAAAGACAAAGCAGAAACATATAAAGTTATTTTCTTAGTCAAGATCACACAGTTCAATTCAACTAAAATACATCGATGTTTCAGAAACTGTACTAAACGCTGACAAAGAAAAATTTCTATGGAATATAGTAAGTAGTAGAGTAGAAATATGCACATGGTACAGGAGGAACAACACTTTTGTTTGCAAAGTAAGAACTCTATACTATGTTTTCTCTCATTTTAGACTTTTTAGCAATATACCATGAAGCTCCTTCATTTCAAAAAAATATGTATATACTGATGAGGATATAGGGTTTCTTTAAGGAAAAATAACACATCAATAGTAAATAAACTGGACCAGAGAGTTTGGGGACTTAGATTCTGGTCTAACTCTGCACAGGGTCATCTTGAGGAAATTGTTTACTATGCTCTTTGGACCTGCTCCCTCATCTATAATGCTGTTATTCCAATTGAGACCATTCTTTTATCTCTATTCCTGGCCATGGAACCTTGTCTCCTCCAATGTCTCACCCCCAATGCTGAGCCTGAAACTTCTGCTCTGGATACACAGTAGGTAAGGAAGCCAGAGTCACCCCCTCTTTGTCTATCCAAGTTCTGTTCAGTGCACTGGAGTCTGTTGCTGTATTGAAAGAACTCCCACAACTCTGCTCTCACTCTCCAGCTCCTTCCCCCATACTTATCCAGTTGGAACACTGAACAAGAATGAGTTTCAGTACCAACACCAATGAAGCTGGAGGGAGTAGTTCTAGAAGATAAGTTTATGAATTGATGGTCCTACAAACTTCTGGTCCTAGGACAGCTTTATAATTGAAAATTTAGGAAGTGCCTTGGGGAAAGCACCTGACAAAGGAAAAGGGTCAGTTTACATACACAATTGTGGTGAGTTTATTATCGGAATATGAGACTACTGCCACTATCACTAAGAACCAGACCTTATGTTCTATTCTACTCTGTAAATAAAGAAAAACTCTACCTAGAGCAGGAATATATATATATGCTTCTCTGTTCATGACCTCATATATAAAAGCAGGAGATTAGGCTGAGTTCATGTTCATATCTGTTCCAGCTCCAACATTCTGGAAATTTTTTGGTATAGGAGTATTTCTTCTTTATATAAAATAAGAAGTTATGCCGTGTTCCTACAGTTGTTTCTTTTATATCTCCATTTAGGAAGCCATTTATTTTATTTACTTTTTATGTTTTTATTACTACACATTTTATTTTGGTGCCAGGCTTTAGCCTACTGAGGTGATATTTACTCATATTCATCTCATTTTTTTTGCTTCATTGTTTTCTCTTTATGTCTCCCCTCTCTGGGGCCACTGGAAAAAAATCTCAATCTATAGACTTTCTCCAAATCACCTAACATTTCTCTCTCATCCTCTAACACATGGCTGTTATTACTCCTCTGCTCTGTGTTTTACTTCTACTTTCAAAATGGATTGGTAAGAGCATGCCTAAGGCAATGCAAGACAATTATTTCTCTTATGGTCTGCTTACGGTAATTTTTTTTCCAGAAACTCCTTTTACAAAGACAAGAAATCCAAACAGCTTAAGTGCTTCAAGAATCATTGTGCAATTGTCACCTACATGATTTCAACTGTAGGGACCACTAAACATCTTTGTGAGAATAATGCTAGCAAAGTCAGCATTATGGGCTAAAGCATAGAACTAGGATATATCTTTCTAATGTTACAAGCACATAAGGTGGGTGTTAGCCAGTAATGATCTGAAATGTATGCAAGGATAGGAAAATATCATATTCACTTTTTTATTGTTGTTGTTGCTATTTATTTTGTTTTGTATTTTTCTGAAGTGAGAAGTGTGTTGGGGGGCAGACAGACTGACTCCCACATGCGTCTGACTGAGTTCCACCTGGCATGCCCACCAGAAAGCAATGCTCTGCCCATCTATGGTGTCGCTCCGTTAAAACCGGAGACATTCTAGTGCCTCAGGCAGAGGCCATGGAGCCGTCCTCAGTGCCAGGGCCAATTTTGCTCCAATGGAGATATGGCTGCAGGAGAGGAAGAGAGATACAAAGAGAAAAGGGAGGCAGAAGGGTGGAGAAGAAGATGGGAGCTTCTTCTGTGTGCCCTGACCAGGAATCGAACCCGGGACTTCCACACACTGGGCCAATGCTCTACCACTGAGTCTACCAACCAGAGCCCACATTCATGTTTTACGCATAAACTACCTTACTATATCCTACTGTGACACTCTCTGACCCCATTTATTTGTGGGTACTTAGGCCATCTAGTTTAGCAGCTTGTGTTTTTGTATTTCTGAAGAAAAGATGGATTCTTATCCTTAAGTTAAAAATATCTGACTTCAGGGCATATCTTTTCTAGATTTAACAACCAAGTGTTCTGGGAAAGAAAAAAAAGAACAAAAAACCCCAAAAAGCAGATTAAATTTTACTTTACTGGGAGTTTATGCAATTTTCTAAACAGTTCAAAGTTCAAATTCCTCCACTATGAATTAAAAAGAATGAATACCTTTCTAAACAAGTTCTTGGAATAATTAAACAAGACATACATTAGCATACATCACAGTGTATATATATATATATATACACACACACACACACACACACACACACACACACTAATTCTAAGTAGAAACAAGGCAAAATATAAATAAATAACATATAGGAAATGAGAAATGGTGAGTAACTGGGAGGAACAAAATCTTTAAATAAAATCCTTGTTATGAGAAAACAGATAATATTTTCAGATTTGTTTGAGTTTTGGTCTTAAAATATGTCTCCTTGAATTACATCTTCCTTATTTAGTTTTTTTCCTACTAACACTGAAGAAAAAAGCCTTCACTCTAATTAAAAGTACACTATTTTATTTAAAATTTTAATAGAAGCTAATAAAATTATATTAATTGCAGGGTGATCATATAGTTTCCCTGAAAATATTTCATTTCTGAACACAATAAGACATGAAATATTAAAATGAAATTCATAGCCAGAAGTAGCAAATATCATGTAATTAGAAACAAGAGATATATTAGTATTTGCAACTAAGATTTTGCTTATACTGAAAATGGCTGAAGATTAAACAGGGGTGGAGGGAAGATGAGATGTATAAATTTACAAAAAACTGCTTCTCTGGGGTACATTATTTAGCTAATTTTTAAGATAGCATCTGTTGTCCTGGTAACCTTTTAAAGCATCTAATCAGAACATCTCACAAATATAGGGAGGCTGCTGAGAGAACAGGTTTTTTTCGCTTCTCGGTTGTTGTCCTGATGTGAGCTTTGTTCATCTGAACTATAAAAACAAAAGAATACGTATACAGCAAAATGGTGAAAGGAGGCTAATGTGAATACATGGAGCTTATTTGAATGCAACTTATTGCCCTTCATTAATATTTAACTTAATAAAATTATGTAGTAAGTAAAATTATCTGTACAAAATGAGAAAAATCTGAAATTATTAATGGAAAATTGAGGGGAAATGCTTTTTACAACATTCATTTATTGAGTACTTAATAGCCTTGAACTTTGTTTTTAGTTTCTTCTGTATAATATAGTATTTCATGTAATCTCCCAAGAACTCTATAAAGTGGGTACTAATATAATGTGCACTGTTCAATTGAGAAACACTAGCACAATGTTCAAAGAAGATATAACCAGTAAGGCATAGAATAGAATAAAGATCCTAACTTAAACAGTGTAACTCTTAACTACTAAGCAATGTATTCTCTTTGGCTCTGCATTTTAAAAAATACTGATGCTCTCTTTACTATCCACATACATTCAATCTTCCCCTTAGAATTGTCATTAAAGTTTCATGTTACCAAAACATTCTTAACTTCAGTGATAGGTAATATACTAAAGAGCAAAGCCACAGGTTAATTGGCATAAGAAAGGGCAATCATACATTTTAGTAATAAAAAGGGGGGGGATTGATAGAAAGAGAGAGGGAAATAGGGAAAGAGATAAGTAGGGAAGGAGGAAGAAAGAGAAGAAGAGGAAGCGTGCTCAAGTGCACAGTATATACTTATTTGAAAAATATTAGAAAACTGGATAATAATATTTGTCTTTTTGTATATAAAAACATTCATATACCAATCAGGAGCATCAACAGTTGCAGTCATTTTAGCAAGCACTATGGCAATTGTCATGATAAAAATAAAGTGATAGCCTATGAACAAGTAACTCCATCTTATCTATTTGCTTTTTGTTTTGTTTGTTTGTTTTGATTTTTCCTTTCGCATAGATCTATTAAGGGCTATACTAAAGAATATTCCTTGCAATGATGTTTGTGGTAGGGATTTAGAGTACGGTAAGAATCTAGGTATCCATCACTGGGAAAAAGACCAGTAAAATGTAGAGAACGGTCACCATAGTTTGTAATGAAGTTAAAAGTAAATGACTAGACCAAACTCTAACCACATAAATTTAACTTCACGTAAGGCTGAGTGAAATAAAAAGCAGTGAGATGTATTGTGAATGACCTTCTTGTGTGTTAATGACATATTTTGCATGAACAAATGAAGTCTACCTGAATACTTGTCAGGAGGCAAAGAGATGAATGGAAGCATTATATGAGAATAAAATTAAATTAATAATCAAAGAAGGGTCCATGTAAGTGCTTATGATGATATTGTGTCAAGAACTGAGGACTACAGTTAACTTGAATCATTTGCACTGTAGTCTCCTGTTCTGGGCAATTACAGTGAAAGTAGGAATATTTAATCAACCTTTTATTCAGCAATCTCCCTTAGAGTCACATGTTCTAACATATTTTAGTAGCCTATTGACCCCAGGCCAATCTATGTTCATCAAACTAACTGACCAAAGAAAAATACCATTATACTGTCTCCTTTTACAGGGGTCCCCAAACTTTTTACACAGGGGGCCAGTTCACTGTCCCTCAGACCGTTGGAGGGCCGGACAATAAAAAAAAAAAAAAACTATGAACAAATCCCTATGCACACTGCACATATCTTATTTTAAAGTAAAAAAAACAAAACGGGAACAAATACAATATTTAAAATAAAGAACAAGTAAGTTTAAATCAACAAACTGACCAGTATTTCAATGGGAACTATGGGCCTGCTTTTGGCTAATGAGATGGTCAATGCCCAGTTCCATATTTGTCACTGCTAGCCGTAACAAGTGATATTACGCGCTTCCGGAGCCATGACGCGTGCGTCCCGCTCACCAAGTAGTACTGTATGTGAGGGACGCCGCCACATACAGTACTCCAGGAGCACAGGATGCAGATGCTTTCACATCCTGTGCTCCTCTTACTGACCACCAATTAAAGAGGTGCCCTTTCGGAAGTGTGGCGGGGGCTGGATAAATGGCCTCAGGGGGCTGCAGTTTGGGGACCCCTGTCCTTATAGTTAGTAAGAAATGTTTCTATATATTTGCATAACAACAATTTGGATTGTTGTTGTGGAATATATTTGAATCCCAAAATTCATTTTTCTTCCCTGGGCAGATGATCTCTTTTTATGAGACTATCTGTTAAGCTGAATACAAGTGAGTTTCTCAGCCAAGACACATAAATACTTAATCTCCACAGGGGATCCATCTTATTTTTTCTCTGTTTTAACTGTTTGTTAATGATCCACCTACTAGCTGGTTTGACATGAACGTATCTCCTAATGCAGGCAACCACACTGTTTCATAACAGATTGTTGGGCATTTTCAACATAAATTCCAAAGGTACTTTTGGTTAATTGGATTTAACCATATATTTTAAATAAAAGTTACTATAATTATGTTTTTCTTTTAATAACTTCTCAAAAGGCTTATTCCTACTAAGTTCTTTAAGAAAACAGTCTATTAAAGACATATTGGTCCTGGCCAGCTGGCTCAGTGGTAGAGCGTTGGCCTGGAATATGGATGTCCCAGGTTGGATTACCTGTCAGGGAACACGGTAGAAGCACCCATCTGTTTCTCCATTCTTTCCTCTCTCACTTCTCTCTATCTCTATCTCTCTCTCTTTCCCTCTCTCTGTCTCCTCCTTCTCCTGCAGTCATGACTCTATTGGAATAAGTTGGCCCAGGCCCTGAGAATGACTTCATGACTTCTGCCTTAGGTGCTAAGCAGAGTTCGATTGCTGAGCAATGAAACAACGCCTGAGATGGGCATAGCATCACCCCTTAGTGAGCTTTCTTGGTGGAACCCAGTTAGGGTGCCAGTAGGAGTCTGTCTCTCTGCCTCCCTTCCTCTCACTGAATAAAAATAAATACATAAATATAAAGACATATTGATTGTTGGTTAAAAATATTTAACTTGTTACTTTTGGTGCATGAACATGAATCTAGATAATTACACACATTGGGAGTAAAAACTAATGCCATATAAACAGGCGCACACACACAAAAATACCTTAACATATCCTCTAATGTTGCTGCCCTTGATATTCTATGTAGTCAACTATTCTAAATAAATATAATAGATTTATCAGTTTCCATAGTTTGAAAATTACTTCACCTCTATAGGTAATGAAGTGTAAAAAGAGAGAAAATTTTTATTGATATTGAACATGATTCTTAATTTTCTACATCAACTTATATTTCAAAAAGTTGCTGTGCTAGCTCGTGCTGGCTTATCTAGAATGCATTAGCTTAGTGCACTCTTCATTTTCACTTTTTTTCTGAACTCTACACCAGCTACTGACCAGGATAGCAATAATATAATCAACATCATCATAACCCTCTTCTTGCCCTATTAAATTTTAAAGAAATTCTGTAAGCCTCTTACCTTTGTCTTCTGGTTCTCCCACACTTATTTATATGGTTGTCAAATCATTCCATGTTAATCTGTTCATTAGCCCACTTTGATTACACTCCATATTTTCATCCAGATTGGAGTCACATCACATTATACATTAAAACTATAATTCTTGCCATTTTTTGTCATGTTTTACTGAACTACTTTCCAATATGAAATATTTTCTATCATTCCCATGCCTATTTACACATATACTCAGAATATGTTATACATACAGATTATGTATACATTATAATATTTTACAAGAGGTATACATGTTCAAAAAATACTTTAAAAATATAAACACTATAAGATTTTTTTAAAATCCTAAATGCAATCACAGAAACATTACAACTATTAACATTTTTATTTTTGATAGTTTGTTTTTCCCCAGAGAATACAAAACAGGCATCAAAATGCACAACTGAAGAATTATATTTTAAAAGAAAATTTAATTAATCTAAATTAGTTTAATAGATACTCATATATAAATTGGTAATATTCTTGAGGCTAATGTAGCCTGAGCAAATAAAGTTATCAGAATTATTTTTGTTTACATGGTTGATAGGAAAATACCAAACTTTCTGTTTATCAAATTGCTATATTTTAACAGAGCTAAATGCCTATGTAGAGCAATCGATGAGTTTATTGTTAAATTAAATTATAATAAAATCACAGAATTAAAAAGAGTTAAAAGCATGAAGAAATCCAAATATTGGCCTTGGAATATGATTTTGTATATTGATTTAAAAATAGAAAGACTATACTTTCAGGGATCATTTCTATAGTTTGCTACTAGAGAAGTTTCTCTGATTGTGTAGAGTACCCGAAACCACGAGGAGGAGTTGCAGTGTTCTCTTCTGAGCGTGAAGCTGGCTCTCGGTATTGCTTATATAAAAATAGAATGTTATATGTGTTTTAAGTGATCATTAATTTTACATGAATTATTCATTTTTCTTTAAAATTACAATCCATCTCTATACTGCATATCTTCATACTCTATTCCTTCTTTACCCAAACCTCTCAAAACTCTCATTCCCAACTCATTCTTAAAATACCTTCTGTGAAAAAATAGGTCTCCTACTGATAAAAAACTTAATTGTTTTTTAAATATCAATTATATTTGCATTCCTATTCTCATATACTGGTATAAACAATTTTCATAGCATAAAATGGCAAGCCATGAAATTTTGGCCTATTATTATGTTACACTTTCTATTTTCAGTCATTTCCTGGGTAATCCTCTTAAACAACTGTACTGAGCTTCTCCTGTGCTTATTTCTACAAGGCATGGCCTCTTTAAACTCAAAATCTTATCTACCTTTGTCATTCTCAGAAATAAAAACTCTGTTCACTGAGTCAATTTTACCCTTTTCTCCTTAACGTATCTATACTTTTCTATATCTATATATCTATATTTACCTATATATCATCTATATCTATATACATCTATATCTATCTATATCATCTATCTAATCATCTGTATATACCTCTATATCTATCTAGATAGAGAGATGAATAGATATATACTATAGATAGTCATCCTTTATTTGTCTAGAAACAGCATGTCTTCGCCTTCAAATTGCCTCTTCCACAAGATTCTATTGATTAAAGAAGACCAAGTCTATCCCTGACAAAAAAGGGGACCATGACAAGATGGCAAATAAGGCTGAAGAACCCAGGTGTGCTCAGAAGTGAATCCAAAAGGAAATCTGATTTTTTTAATGTTAACTGGGAAAGAGATGTTTGGCTGTTTTGCCTTGTTTATGGTGAGAAATTTTAAGGATCATGAGACACAAATCTTGCTAACAGAGCCACATTTTTTTTTTTAGTCCTGTTTGACTGGCATGATTAAATCTCTATCCATTAGGTCTTCTCTCCATTCTCCCCATTATTTTTATTATCATTTAATTATCTTACTTTATAGTGAAATCTTTGTTTCTCTCTTTAATGTAATACTCTGTCTCCATGGCATATAAGCAATATTGGCTACTTCTGTAGCCTGCAAAAATTCATTTGACACCAATGTTCCTTCACTGTACTGATTTATGTTTCTCTTTATTCTATTAATCAATACCAATGGCTTTATTTGCAACTTTATTTTGAATACATAAATGCATAAGTAAATGCATACATGAAGGTCACTGGTGAAACTATAATCTTTCAAAGAAACTGAATTATATTGATTTTTAATTTTATGCAGTTTGTGAATATCTTAACCACCCTTTCTTGACCTTATTTGATAATCTTCCCCATCTATTGTTAAACCTTAAAAATTGGCAAATAGTTATAAAGTGATATTGTTCCTACTCCTTCACAATGCTAACACTTTTCCTTAGCTTCAAAATTAATATCTAGGTTAATACTTTAATGTCATGTTTGTGATAATGTATTCATTATTTTCAAGACAAGGTATATTTTTGCATAGCAGTAATTACTCTAAAATCAGGCTTCATGTTGACCAAAACCATTGTCAGAAGCTTTTAAGTTCTCTTAGTGATTGAAAGGTACAATATACATTTCTCTAAGTATTTGGAGACAACAATTAATATATCCTTCCTGTTGAACCCATTCAACCTATCTTTAGTGTTCTTAGTCATTATTCACTTGACATTTTCATATTTTACTATCACAGCAGCATCTTCCTAACTTTTAATATCCTTCTTTTAATGTGGTTCCTAAAATTAAGTTTAGTACTTTCAGTTTCAATAGTAACAAAACAAAGCTGAACTCTTTCCCTTTTTCCTCCTTCCATAAGCGTGGCAGCAACAACCTGCTGTTGCTAATTCTTGGACAGTGTCATCACTTTCCGTTGTCTTTTCAGCTCTCCCACACCTACTATCCCATTTTAAATTTCCACATAAGACTGACTAGTATCAACTGTAATTTCCTGATTGGTCTTGATAGATGCAAATGCAAAACAATTGTGCAAATTAAGTCCTTAAAATAAATGTTAAAAGGAAAAACTTAACACCAATGACAGCAAAACTTGCAAAGATCAAAAAGAAGAAAGGACAAAAGACACATTAAGAAAGAAGAATGAACAAGTCTGGGTGTTTGGAGGTAAGAACAAAGAATACTGTATAAGAAAAATGGAGTAAGAAGTGATGTCAATATTTTAGGCCTTGGCATCAAAAGAAAAATATTCACAAAGCAAGTGAAGATAGTCAATAGAACCAAATAAGTCACTTTTGAGCAATACTGATGAGTTTAGTTTTGGAGCTGATAAAACTCAGAAACATTGATATGTAAAGACACATGCAGCCCCATGTTCATTGCAGCATTGTTCACAGTGGCCAGGACATGGAAACAACCAAAAAGCCAGTCAGTAGATGACTGGATAAAGAAGATGTGGCACATATACACTATGGAATATTACTCAGCCATAAGAAATGATGACATTGAATCATTTACAGCAAAATGGTGGGATCTTGATAGCATTATACGAAGTGAAATAAGTAAATCAGAAAAAAACAGGAACTGCATTATTCCATACGTAGGTGGGACATAAAAGTGAGACTAAGAGACATTGATAAGAGTGTGGTGGTTACGGGGGGGGGGGAGGGGGGAGAGGGAGAGGGGGAAGGGGGAGGGGAGGGGCAAAAAGAAAACTAGATAGAAGGTGACAGAGGACAATCTGACTTTGGATGATGGGTATGCAACATAATTGAACGACAAGATAACCTGGATATGTTATCTTTGAATATATGTATCCTGATTTATTGATGTTGCTCCATTAAAAAAATAAAATTATTAAAAAATTTTTTAAAAAAAGAATGAAGTGATGGTAGAAAGCTGAAGTAAAAGTTGTTAGTTGTCAACCATGTTAGAATTAGAAAGTGAATCTAGATCCATATGAAACTAATGTGCAATCTAAGATACTTTGTCATACAAAATAAAAAGCATTAAGAACGAACCTTGGAAAGAGTCAGTGGTATGCATGGTGAAAGAAGAGCTGGTACAAAATGATTCACTAATATGTGACTAAATCTTTACAGTTTACTAAACACTATTAGGCCTGTCCTGTGGTGGTGCAGTGGATAAAGCGTCGACCTGGAAATGCTGAGGTCGCCGGTTTGAAACCCTGGGCTTGCCTGGTCAAGGCATATATGGGAGTTGATGCTTCCAGCTCCTCCCCCTTCTCTCTCTCTGTTTCTCTCTCTCCCTCTCTCTCTCCTCTCTAAAAATGAATAAATAAAATAAAAAAATAAAAATGCAAGGTATAGTTAAAAAAATTAAAATAAAAAAAATTTAAACACTATTAGATGCAGATGCTTATTTTGCCTTCACAGAAATCTTGTTAAAATGGCAGGACAGATAGAAAAAGTTCTTGTTTATAGGCAAGGACAGAAAGTGGGAGCATGAGAGAAACAATGGCAAAAAAAGAAAAGGAAAAGAATAGGAAGTGGAAATGGAACAAGATAAGATCATGGAGCAGAAGGGTAAATAACTGGTTTAAATATTAATGGCATTATCGATTCATTGTATAGAAATTATGATAGATGCTGAAATACTGACATTAATTATTAAGTATTTGATTTAATTTTTTAATAATAATTTACATCTAAAAATATTAACAGCTAATGAAGGAGTGATTAGAACAATAAATGACCTGGAAAAACTGTCACATTAGAATAATTAGTTTCAATAAGGTGGAGCTGGCACAGAGAAATATTACCCACTTACATTGTGGATAAAATTAAAAATTAAAATCCATATTTGGTATAAAGCTGATGTTTTGCATAGCAGTTTATAATATACTGGTACTTTTTCAAACATGATCTCTTTGCTCAGAATTCGCAGAACGTGTTGCTGCCCAGTCAGAACTGGAACCACCACGGACACAGAGACACTTCTGAAACTACTGGTTGAAGCAGAGTAAGCAGGAGAAATAGCCAGGTTTATACTTCACTCTCACCTTCCACTCTCCTACCAGGACAGCCCAGCCAGGCCCAGCTGGTAAACAGGGGTCATGGAAACTGAGAAACACAGGTTGCAGAGGGGTAGCCTCTGAAATAATTAGCAGAACAGATGAAAGGAAAGGAATGCATTTGCAAATAAATGACAGAGACCCCTGATGCTATCTCATTTAGTCCTATTGCAGTCTAAGGAGGAAGGCTTTACTTCCACTTTATCCGGAAATGAAAACAGAACAAGCTGTCTTATTTATTCTTACTACATGTTATGGAATGCTATATGTATTAAATTAAAATCCAATAAATACTTACTATTTCAACCTTAACTTACAGTACTATTTCAATATTAATTAGGTTTTTTTTTAATGTTTCAGAACATGTTGGAGATATTATTTAGACTCCAAATACCTCCCTGTTCTTTTCTAATAAGAATTAGTGATTAAATAAGTGAAAGTAAACATAAAATTTGTGTAATGCAGTATTGGTTTTCAAATTGTAATTGCAATTATTTACATCGTGTACATTCAAAATTAACTGGAATTTATTTAACTTAGTAAATCTGCATTCCCAGAAAAAAATACAGATAAGAGAAAATTATGTTAAACTCTCATATATTTAGTCAATGACATGTTGGCATGTTTTCTCCACTGCCTCTGATTTATGAGTTCAGTTTTTAAATTTCATCTTTCATTGAGATGAATTGAGTAAAGTATGTGGAATAATTTATACTTCTGCTAATGATAGTTTTAGAATGTGGATTGGGAAAATTAAATCATCCATTTTTATATTGTGGATCAAGTCAGAAGCTAAAATGCATAAATGTGTGTACAACTAGCATTTGCTTAACAATTGATAACTAACAAGACACTTTCCTAATGTTTTTTTGATCAGCAGTTACATCACCCTTTTTTAAATTTTTTGATTCTTTATTTTTTTATCTCAAAGTCTATGTTTTTCTTAGTCATTATGTAGTATAAATATATATCTATATATGTGTATATATAAAGAGAGAGAGAAAGAGTTATTTATCTCTGCTTATTTTAATAAAATATGTCCCTTTCTCTGGAAGGTAATCATTAGTTTCTTGGGCTGCTATAACAAATTGCCACAAACTGGGTAGGTTTTAACAACTGAAATTTATTCTCTTTCAGTTTGGAGCATAGACATTTGAAATCAAAGTATCAGCAGGCTCATCCTTCTTTTAAAGGCTTAAGGAAAGAAAGTGCCCTGCCTTGCCTGTTTCTAGGTTCTGAAGTCTCTAAACAATCCTTGCCTTGACTTGTAGCTACATCATGCCAACTCCCACCTCTCTTTTTACATGGCTTTCCCCGTGTGTGTTATAAAGGCACTCGTCATTAGATTTAAGGTCCACCCTAATCCAGAGTTCCAGAGTTATCTCATCTTAACTAATTACATCTTCAAAAACCCCATATACAAATAAGGTCACATTTTGAGATTCAAGGTGGATGCAAATTTTGGGGATCACTATTCAACCCTCTAATACAGTGATTTAGGAGTGACCAAAAATGGAAGGCAAAAAACTCAGTGATGTAGAAAGAGGTTCACCACCAAGACTGAGACTAGTTACCAGCGGTCCATTAATTCCATCAATAAAGCATTCTAGGAATCTATCTGAGGACTCATGACTAATTTGAAATTGTACTTGTAAAATGCATTTTCTAATTAATACCAATGTATCAATGAAGCAAAATAATATAATGTCTCTTAAATTCAGTATCTATGTATGCCTAATGAGCTTATAAATTAAGAAGAAGAGCATCCATAATATTTTTAATTTGTATTTTTATTAAAAAAATATCCTGCAATTTCCCAATCCACAAAAAACTGCTGTGAACTTTAATAATTTTTAGTTTAATTATTTTGTGAATGTATGTGTAATTATTGTTTGTGTGTATGTGTATGTGTTTAGTAAAGATCATATTGTAATGCAAATATATTCTTCTCTTATTTAATTTAATAGGGTCAGTTTTTCATAAAAATAAATACTATTTGAAAAGATAATTTTATTTTATATCACCAGTGAATCATCCTCCACAATTCTGGCTAAAGGTTGATTTTGTATGTGAGCTTTTTATTTTTGTTTTCATAAGTAATTTTGGTCTTTTTTTAGGCCTTACTTAAAACACTAAGGATACTAAAAAAGCTGGATCCAGCTAGGTCTTCAATGTCACTGAACCACTGCACTGGTTCTGCACCACTGCTCATACTATTATGTGATAAATGCATTTTCATTTTGTTTAAACAACCATATTTTGTTATCTCTATTACAACAGCCTAGTCAGTTACACATGTAATTAAGTTTGTCCATTCAAAATTCACTAAGTTGATTTGCTACAGTTTTTCCAAGCCTTTTCTTCACCTGCAAATAGCTGATACATTAAAAACATCATTTCAGAGAATAGCACTAAGTCTAATCAAGAAGCTGGCATGCATGTCTAGCTGGTTTTGAAATTGTTATTGACCAGTAACTATTGTGTCTCCACTTTTCTCCTTTGTATATAGACTTGTTTATCAAGCTTATCCTATGTCTGTCTCATCACAGTTTGTTGGGAGCACTGGGAGGATGAATAGATTACATCTTTAATTCATAGATGTGAATATTGATAGAACTAGTACTACAGCAACCAAACTCAAGGAGCTTCTGCACCTGGACTTCATTCAGATAAAATTCTGGGTCTGACCATAAGTCTAATGCCAAAACAGGATGAAATTTGAAGTGGGTATGGGTACTAGGAGAAGAAATTTGTAATTTACATGTAGGAGGAAAGTGAATAAACTGAAGACAGACTGCTGGCTTTGGTAGCTTTCAAACATGGCCACTAATTCTTTAAAGAAGCTCTCAGTGAGAAGTAGGGTTATGTTGCTTCCCTTTGTATCTGGTTGAGCTTAATGACTGCTTCAACCATTAGAATAAAATAGAAGTGATACTATGCACCTTCTGAGACAAGCTATAGAAAGTCATATAGTTTCTGCTTTTTTCACTGGAACCCCAAGCCTTCATGTAAAAACTTCGATTCTAGTCAAAAGCAAACCATGAACCTGCAACCTGACAATGTCTTAAGCATCTATAACCTAGTATTCTTACAAATTTGGGTCTTAAAGTATATAGGTAAACTACTTCCCAGATAAGTTCTATTTGGGGTTCATACTATAAGGGGTTCTAGATCTTCAGATTTGCTCCAGTCTCACCAGTATCTATTCTCTCAGGTTCTAACAACTAAATATAGTTGCTTGAAATACCAATTATAAGTGATAGACTGAGGAGTTCTTATAAGAAGGGCCAATGATAGGCTAGTCAATCAAAGCAGATAATAGGGCTGATGAATGCCTTTTGTGAAAGATATTACATGGAGGTAACTCCTATAAAAAAGAAATTATTTGCTTCTAACATTTTATTTTAATTATTTTTTAACTCCAGAGCTTTTGTTTTCTTGTATAGTTTATTATTTTTGATATTCTATATTTAATGAGTATATATTGACAAACTTTTATTATACACACACACACACACACACACACACACACACACACACACACACACACCCATAGGTTCCTTTGGTTCTCTCAATATATTTATAATGGCTTCTTTAAATTCTCTATCTGTTAAACTCTTCATCAGTGATACTTTTTGTTACTGTTTTTGTTTAAAGGCATATTTTCCTATTTCCTGTTTCTTTGTATGTCTCATTATTTTTTGTTGAAAACTGGACATTACAGATAACCTACATTTTAATAGTATATTCTAATCAATGTTTTGTTTATTTTTTTAAATTTTGGTGTTTGGGATAATGTAATAACATATGGCTTCCCCAATCTAAATGGCCACTGAGTTTTTGTTTAGGTTATATATTTTTTCTTTAATTTTATTTTTAAGTCTGGTTTCCCAGGGGTTTCTCCTATGGGAGGACGGGAGTTGTTTAGTAGTCAGCCAATAATTGGCAAGCAGTTGTACTTAAAATAATTGAGCAAGTAAAAGTAAAAAGGTAGAAAATCTTTGTTAAAATAGGTAAGTATGCTGATAGATCTGTGTATGATTTAGAAACACGTTCAAAGTTCAGTATTTTATAATTATTTTCCAGCCTTCAATCCCTGTACCCTAACGCCTCCTAATCTACCAGAAACAAACAACTAAGGCTCTCTTTGGTCTTCCTGAGTTTGAACGCATCCTGCATGAGCGCACAACATTCCAGGTCATCATGCTTACGTGAAAGCTTATCAAGACCCATTATGCCTGTCTGGTTCCCCAGCACTTCTGTTAAATTTATGACCAGTTCACTTGTGTACTGCTTCTTCCAGCATGTAGAATGGCATTAGACTAGGGATGATGTTGGTCTTTCCATATTACTTATAATCATTTTTGGATTGTTTCACTACTGTTTTCAACAGTTGGGCCTTGGCATGGATTTTTTTCAAGCTCCCATCTCAAATCAATGCAGACTCTTTGACAAGAAACAAAGATACAAGTCTTGATGGCTTGCCCTGTCCTCCATGCAATGAAGCTGCATTGGGGGATAAGACAGATCCTCCTCAGGTTAAAATACCAGTAAGCCACTATTCTTACAGAGATTCAAAACTTCTTGAATAAAGAACTCTCAATTTGTTGTACGCCTCTGGTAAATTTTCAGAATCCTACTGTGGGTGTTTTTAACAATTCTGATCCCTTTTATAACTGCTTTTCAGTGTTCTTTGCCTTCCCATTCTAGAAGTTTTCCCTACTCATTCAAAGTATAACTCGCCTCTGTCAAGCCCCTAGAACATAGTGCTCTGGACATATGAGTTATTGTTTTCTATTTTAATTAAATGTAAATGCTTGGTTGCATTTATAACAGGGCATATGTCTATTTGCATTTAAAGTCTAAAATGCATTTTTTTCTTATTTATCACTACCCTCCCTGAATCCTTTTCATTAACTATTACAGAATACATTCTTGATTTCTTTTCTAGTTACTCTTATTATTCCTTTCTACCTCCTTAATTGGCTCATTCTCCTATATTTGTCTTAAATATGTTGGGGTTTTTTAAATAATTGATTTCAAGGCCTTTTCTTTTCTCACTTGATACTCTTCTCTATGACACTTAATTCACAATCCTGGTTTCAGTTGGCTCACTTTAACAGCAGGTGATACTTAATGTCCAGACTGGATCTCTGGGTTCGATGTTTACATTCTTTTAGTCTCACTGACACTACCTTTCTGATGCCATAAACATACCTCATACCCAATATACATAAATCCAAATTTACATTCTTCCTATCAGAATGGTCCTCTTCAAGCATTTCCTATTTCATGGAATGGCATCACAAACTATATCCATGGACCACTGCATAGAGCCTGGGATATTGAAATTGTGTTCATTTGTAATTCCATGTTTTGGTCATTGCAACAATGACTTTCACTGATGCTATTAATTCTACCTCCAGAGTTTATGATTTCTTGCATAAACTTTCTCAAAAATATTAATTTGGCTTCCTAAATCTGTACAGCTATCAACACCTAATTTTTGAGAAAAACCTCAGCATTTTGGTGTTATCCCTATAATAAAAATAAGTATAAAATTGTCATTATATCACATCAATAAAATGATATAAAACATTATCATATTGTTTATGAAAGTAGGGATTTTGGTTATAATTTTTAAAATAATTTTAATTAATGGAAATATTAAGAATATTTCATTGAGGTAATATTTTTCCTATACAGAAAAGTCAACATTTCCAACTATTTTACGATAGCATTATGTTCATTTATCTACAAAAATATTTATGAGATATAAAGAAGTCAGTGATAATTAGTAAGAGATAAAAAAATAATAACAATAGGCCTGGCCAGTTGGCTCAGTGGTAGAGTGTCAGCCCTGCATGTGGATGTCCCAGGCTAGATTCTTGATGAGGGCACATAGGAGAAGTGCTCATCAGCTTCTTCACCTTTCCCTCTCTCCGTTCTCTCTATATCTCTTTTCCCCTCCCACAGCTAAACCTCCATTGAAACAAAGTTGGTCCAGGTGCTGAGGATTGCTCCATGGCCTTGCCTCAAGCGCTAGAATGGCTCCGATTGTAATGAAGCAATGCCCCAGATGGTAGAGCATCACCCCTAGTGGAAATGCCAGGTGGATCCCTATCCAGAGCATGTGGGAGTCTGTCTCTCTGCTTCTCCACTTCTCACTTCAGAAAAATACAAATAATAATAATAATAACAATAGCAGTGCTAAGAAGATAAACTCTAGAGAAGTATAAAAGAGTTTTACAACATTATCTTTGGATCAAAGCTTATTACATTGGTTCAAAATCATCTTCAGGATAGTAACCATAATGATACTTACAAAGGATGAAGAAAATATCATTGCAATTACACAGATGACAAAGAATATTTAGGTTCAGGGATTTTGGCTTTCACAGAACTATTATGAAAGATAATTTTCTACTTCTAAATGTCTGGCTTTTTTACTTTAATAGCAATCACACTGACAGTTGTTATATTCATTTGGTCAGTATGGAAGGATAGCAATTTTATAAATTACATATAAAATGAACAGAATTTAAAGAACATTTCATTTTTTAATTCATTAATTTACAATGGTAAATTAATTCACATTAGTAAAGTTTAAATTAATTCAGTTCAATAGAGTTTTAATGAGTCTATGTTCTAAACATAAGTCTGTCTGAGGAATTAAATTGCATATGGTCAAGTGTTTTTGACATAACTCTTAATCTTTTAGGATGGAGAAAAATCTTTAATTAAACCATACTTACCTATTTTTAAAAAGATTTTCTACCCTTTTAGAAATGTATTTTTTGCATGTCAATGAAATTTCAGAAAGTAATTATCAAGAATGTCAAAATCAAGCAAACTTTTAAAAAATACATCTCTAAGAATTTATTCTCCATTCATATTCAGAATAGACAAAAATATAGAATTCTTTAGTTTAATGTAGTATTAAAACTCTAGCTATATATTAGGAAAATATGGCTTGTAAATGTTTATCATTCCAAAGCATATCATTTAATGTATTTAAAGGAAAAAATAATCTGAGAAGGTATATGCTTATTCTTACCTAGATGCATAGAGATGCATCTGAATTAAACTAAAAAGGTTATCATTAGGCTTAAAATACAATGCCACATATTTTTCCTTTTTTATCCTCTTAGTTTGACATTATGTTCTCACTCAAAGAAGTGGGTGGTTGATTATTCTTGCAATATAGCTTTTAAAGAGCCTTCTGTCACCTATGGTCCCAAGATAGCAAACATGTTTGATGGAAGAAGATCAACACATTTTGGGACTGAAAAGTGAAAAAGAACTCTTGATTTTTTGCCATTTCAAGTGATTTATTTTACTCTCTTATTGGCCTGGGAGTTTACTTTGCCCAGTGAGCCAAGATGGGTTGGCTGTAAAAGGTCCTTAGAAGTGCCAGATGATCACTTATCCAAAAACAACTACCAAATCAATAGTGCCTCTATTACTGGCAATAGCTATATGCACTCAGAACCACTTGGGAATTTTGTATCTGGTTGATTAACAAATAGGGGACAGAATAACAAGAATAACATAATATTTGGCATAAGAATGGAAAACAATAAGTTAAATAATGACTATAAATTATACCAAAATTAAATATACTGAATAAATAAAATACTACTTGGCAGATAATGTGATAGTTGTTATCACATGACTTATGCCAAATAATTATACAAACTGCTATATAAAAACTTTTGCTTTTTAAAGATGCAAATAAGCCTAGATTTGTAAAACAATTTGCTGGATAATGCATATTAGGTGATCATCAGATTGTTATAATGTAAATAAATAAATTTATAAATATATTGAGTAGTGAAACTAGGAGCAGAATCTAGTTCTTAAAAAATGGAAATAAAATTTTCTTTACAACTCACTATTCATTTCAATGTAGAATTAGGATAAGATAATTTTATAAGTTAAAGAACCATCAGGAGATCCAAGATGGCAGTGGAGTAGGTGGCTGTTATACTGATCTCCTCCCAGGACCAAACTGGAGTTACAACTAAATTTAAAAACAATCATGCTAAAATACAAACTCTAAACTAACTGAAGAGAAGTCTTATAATCAAGGATTCACAGAAGTCATATTGAGACTGGAGATTCAATAGAATCACATTCTGGTTGTCAGTGGACCTACAATCGGGCTGCAAGGCTTGACTATGCTCACTCCTAGTGGCTCCACTCTGCTGAGGTCTGAGAAAAATCCAAGAAAGACTGAGACTTTGACTCTTAGTTGGAAGCACACCCACCATCTCCCTAAAACCTGATTGGTACCATCCCTTCAAGGAAGATCCTATAGCCATCATCCCCACTCCACCAGAAGCTTTTTTCAGTGACAAAGCCTATCAGGCAACCAGCAGGCAAAGGCAGCCAGCAGGCAAAGGCAGCCAGACACAGACCTTGGGACTTATACTGACCTACTTCTGGGCCAGGTAGGTACTGGTAAAAGCTGTTCTTGTGTGAGCTTGGTCCTTCCCACACTCACCTAAGCCCAGAAGAGACTGCCACAAACGGGATTGCTTGTAGCTCTAAAAGTGACTAAGGGCTAGTCACATCTTACATTGGTTTGCACCAGGTTCCCTCCCAAGAGGCCTCACACCAACACTACCAGTGACCAGATTTCCAGGTTGACACTTTATCCACTGTGCCACCACGCCACCACAGATCAGGCCAGTGACCATATTTAAACAGTATCACAGCATAGACTTGAAGATTATTATGCTAAGTAAAATAAGTCAGTCAGAGTATGACAAGCATCATATAATTTCACTCATATGTGGACTCTAATGAATAAAATGAGCTAACAAGGAAAATAGAGACAGATTCCTACATAGAGAACACACTGACAGCTATGAGGATATGCAGGGTTCTGCAAGAGAGATGGAGGGATAGAACAAAAAAGGACAAAAAATATTTATGAACACAGACAACAGTGTGGTGATCCTTGTGAGAGAGACAGGTGGAGAAAAGTATGGGGGTATAAATGGTGATGGACAAAGACTTGACTCGGGGGTGTGAACATAATACACTGTACAAAGATGTGTTGTAGAATTGGACATCGGAAACCTGTATAATTATATTAACCGGTGTCACTCTAAAAAACTCAATAATAATAAAACTTCAGATATCTAAAAATCGTAATGTAAATAACCACCAAAAATTATTTTACTTTATTATTTGTTTGAAAATAATTTAAATTTATTTTCCTTTGTTATTTGGTTGCTGCCTCAGCTTTTATTTTAAAATATTTTTCAACTTATGTTAATAGAATTCATTCTTCCTCAGGATTTATTACCTATAAATTTTGCCACTAGCTATTACAACATGTTTTTGTTTTTGTTTTTAACTATCATGGCTTCAATCTCAATGTAAAGGATTCGCTAATCTACAACTCTAACTGACCTTTTCCTGATTCCTAGTACTGAGCATGCGTTTTTGGTTACTTCATCATTACTATTAACCCTGTAAGCATAAACAGAACTCATAATTTTTCTTCTTAAAGTGCCTTCTTTCTTTTTCTTCCTTGTCATAGAGAAATCCAATAACCCTAACTGAAAAGAATGAAATATAAGATTAGAAGTTTTCTTGGTGGCTAGAACCGGCTGGTAAGGAATGTGTACACATTTATAATGTGACCTAGTTGAATTGCTATGGCCACATTAAACTATTAAAAAACATATTTAAAAGTATTAAAATACAAAGATATAATAAATAGATGCCACCTTTGGTTATTCAGTCTCTATGTTGTGTTTTATTGATCCCCTAGTTCTATAAGCAGTTAAATTGAGCTCATTGATTCAACAAGCATTATGGTGTTGCTATGTACAGCACTGTCCAAGGTTCTGGGGAAAGAAATTAGTAAAGTCTCATAGATAGTCTTTATTGAAAAAATTATTAAATATATTATGATAGAAGTAAGAATCATCACGATGGCATAATATAAGTAGTTTCCAAATAGTTTGTGTTTGATAATTTTAATGTTAATAGGAAATTTAGAGTTAGGCAATCATTTTTCTTTCAGCAGTAAAATCTTTTCATTGACCAGAGGTTTCTTCTGTGATTGGAGTGGCAGCTTTTTACAAGCAGAGCAAAATAAGCCAAGGAGTTTATGCTGTCACATAAGAAACCTACACATTTGAAAGATTAGTGTCAGGTTTAAGACTTCTTTACTTCAACTGCAAAAAAGTTAAGTTGTAACTAAGATTTACTTTTTCCACTTGGAAAGTTCAATCAGATACTTGAATTAAGTCTTCAGGTACTTAAGTGAAACTTTCTTCTAAAGCAAACAGAATTAGTAATGTGCACATCAGAGGAAAGATGTTAATTCCATTGATGTTCAGGTCAGAAACCACTCCAAAGTTGTGATAAAATAGCATGAATGTAGATAATAATTTACCATTAAATTTTCTTGAAACTTGTAACAGGGAATTAAATATTTAAATATTTACATAGTTTCTATGTAGAAATTCTTACTAAATATTAATAAAGATAAAATACATTGCTACTATTAGTTTCAAAGGATCAAAATGCTTAAACTTTTAAAAGCAAGTTAGAAATATAAAGCTTATAGAAATATGAAAAATTATTAATCTATTTTTCTCATAACTCTACTTGACTAAGTAATAATAAATTACAAAATTTAACATGATTCTGATTTATGTGCTCATAATATTTACAAAGAATATTACTAAAATAAGCTGTCTTTTTTCAAACTATTAGTAAAGTTTCTCTTGAGTATCCTTTTCCCATAAATGCTTCTGTATATGATCAGATAGAAGAATCAAATATAACTAAAGAAATATGTAAAGATTATTTTGATAATAAAAATATCATGGACCAAAAGAATAATTGATGTTGCCCTCAGGAACTTCAATTATGAATGTCTTAAGGTATCTCTAAAGAAACATTTTTTGTCTGTAAGTGAATAGACATTTTAAAACAAATACAAATATAATTTACTAATCTGCTTGCAAAAAACAATGCATTTATGCAAACATGATTCTTCAAATCATATACCTACAATATTTTAACCTGCTCATTCCCCAAAGCTGTTTTGTAGTTTACTGGTATTTCTGTAAATGTAAATATATTTTTAAAGCTTTTTCCAATTTATTCAAATTCAGAAGTTTTAGTTTTCATTCATTTATAATCTGTAGTTTTTTTATTATATATATTCTAATGTGCAAAAACATAAAGAAAAAAGCTATCTATTTTAGTCTCATTCCCTGTGGAACATAATAATATTACTACTTCCACTTAGATGTTTTTGTGGGGTTTTTTTCCATAAGATTTTTGCTCTGTGGAACTCACTGGTCACCAGTTGTATTATTCAGTTCTCATAATTGTAGAACATATTTGCTGTTTTTCAACATTATTTCAGCATATATCAAAGGGACTTCCTACACTCCAACTCATGACAAATACTTGTTCAAATGCCCATGGAATTCAATATGAGTCAGTTCTACTTGAGTGAAAACTATTTCACAAGCCAGCAAATCCTATAATGTACTAGTATCTGTTCTGGTCATATATTTTCTACCAATATAATTCATCCTATATGACTGTTGTAACATTTTTGTGTAACAGTTGATTTAGTTGTGAAACTGTTGAGAAAATATTTTCTTTCTATATAATTAGAGATTTCATATTATATATTTAATATGTTTTTGAATATATACACTAATATATATCGTATACATATTAATAGGCTTGTCTTTTTATTATAGCACATATGGGAGTTGATACTTCTTGCTTCTCTCCCCCTTCTCTCCTCTCTCTTCTCTCTCTAAAAATAAATAAATAAAAATCTAAACAAAAAATCATATAAAGATATTTGAATAACCATATTTTAATTTCTTTCATAAGGTAGGATTTGTTAAAATATTTTTTCAGAATTTGTCTCCATCTCCATTTATAAACCAAAGTGGATGCCCTAATAAGTATTTCCAAGATAGAAAAACAATTAGTAATCTTAAGAAGAAATATGTTCTTAATATATTATTATTATAGTCTTTATCTAAAAGTTAACAGTAAATTTATTGGGTGCTTTATCTATGTTTAAGATTTTTATTTAAAAAGTCCCACAGAAACAGATCTTTCAAAAAGAAAAAAAATAATTAAACATTTGTCAAAAAATAAAAAATCTAAGCAATTGCTAATAAACAGATAAGAATCTAATAAAAAATGAACAGTAACCTACTAATTAAAATAAATACAGGGTGAACTTTAAGCTTGTCCCTTCTCTTTGACATCTGCCTCAAATATCTTCTCACTCAATCTATATAGACAGTACAGTGGACATGCCCACAGAGAGGATGGGGAGGGACACACCCAGAGTACCCAGCTCAGGTAAATGGAAAAGTGTGCCCTGGGACCTATAAGACACCTATTACATAAGGTCACTCTACCAAGCACAGGAGTCATAGCAACTCTACCCAATACATAGAAACAACCACAGGAAAGTAACCAAAATGAGGAGACAAAAACACAAGTCCCAAATAAAAGAACAGAAGAAATCTCCAGAAAAATAACTAAATAAAATGCAGGCAAGTTAAAAAAAAAAAAAAGGAAGCAAGCAAACTACCAGATACAGAATTCAAAACAATTATTATCAGATGCTCAATGAACTTAGTGAAAACTTCAATGACATTAAAAAGGGCATGGTAAACCATAACAAATTTAGAAATAAAACTACACTAATTGAAATGAAGAATACAATACAGAGAATTCACAGTAGAGCAGATGAAACAGAGGATCAAATCTGTGATTGGCAGAAAATACTCATCAGAAGCTTCTGGAATAACTTCAAGCATATCAACATTTATATCATATAGGTGCCAGAGGGAGAGGAGGGAGTACAGGGAATTGAAAACCTGTATGAAAAAATAATGATGGAAGAAAATAGACATACAAGTCCAAGAAACTCAGAGAATCCCAAAGAGGATGAACACCAAAAAAATCACCTCAGTCAAAACAATAATTAAAATGACAAAGGTTAAAGACAAAGATAGAATTTTAAAAGCAACAAGAAGAAAACATTTAGTTACTTAAAAGGAGCTCCCCTAAGACTGTCATCTGATTTCTCAATAGAGATTTGTAGGCTATAACTGACTGGCAATATTCAAAGTGATGAAAAGCAAGGACTTAAAACCAAGATTCCTCTAGCCTGTATAGCTGTCCTTTAGAATTGAAGAAGAGATAAAGTTCTCCTCAGATAAGATAAAAACTAAAGGTGTTTATCACCATCAAATCTGTATTACAAGAAATGTTAAAAGAACTTCTTAAAAAAGAAAAAATATATATATGGATAATAAGATGGCCATATATATATATATATATAAACAATTAGTTTAAATGAAAATAGTTTAAATGCTACAATCAAAATACATATGGTGACTGGATAACAAAACCATTAACAAGACCTTTATATATGTTGTTTATAAGAGATTCACTTCAAATGGAAAAATACACACAGGCTGAAAGTAAGTGGATAGAAAAAGATATTTTATAAAAATAGAAATAATAAAAAGGCTTAGGTAGCAAAAATTATTCCAGACAAAGTAGACTTCAAAACAAAGGTTATAATAAGACACAAAGAAGACAGAGAAGAACACAGCAACTCCCCTTCAGGGTATTTAGCTGAATAAACCCAAAACAGCAAATCAAAAAAGTCATATACATTCGTATGTTTATTGAATTATTATTTACAATAGCCTAGATACGGTACCAACTTGTGTCCATCAGTAGATAAACGGACAAAGAAGAAGTGGTGCATGCATACAAATGGAATATGATTAACCAGAAAAAAAATTTCTCTATCTGCAACAACTTGGATGGACCTAGAGGGTATTATTCTTAGTGAAATAAGCCAGACAGAGAAAAACAAACACCAGATTATTTCACTTATATGTGGAATCTATAAAACATAATCATTGAGCAAGCATAACAGAAACAGACTCATCAATTCAGAGAACGTTTGATAGTTGCCTGATGGGGATGACGTTGGGGGATGGATGAAAATGGTAAAGGGATTTAAAAGTACAAATTGGTAGTCACAAAATAGTTGTAAGAATGTGAAGTGCAGAATAGAAAATACAGTCAATAATATTACAATCACTATAAATAATGTCAGATAGGTAATAGACTTATTGGGATATCACATTGTAAGTTTTATGTGTCTCATAAGTATTAAATATCTAATTATGAGGTTGTACACCTAAAACTAATATAATATTGCATGCCAACTATATTTCTTAAAATTTTTTTTAAAAGCTCTGGGTTCTGGATCACCTCAATGAACTGTGAAACCATCCCTCACTAATAAAAAATGACTGCTTATCCTAAATTTAGTCAAATAGCCTCTTCTTGGCAGTGTTCTAACTAACACAGCTATGAGTAGTAGTATGTATTAGTAATGGTAGTGGTACTATCCAAACTATTTTTACTATTAAGTGTTCATACCCAAAAAATTGAGGATAGTTGACTTTTATCCTGTCCTTAATATATTTATTGTTATTTTCCTTAGCATTGCCTTCATTTACTTTATTCATTTGAAATTGTTTTTTTCCTAGTATGTTTTTCTTGATTTCCTCTTTGTCACTGAGGAAAAATTTTAATAATAACTCTCTTACATATAACTAAAGTCTTCAACTTTCCCATCAAATATTGTAATATATTTTTCTGAAATTTTATTTCTGATTTAATTCTACAATTCCTTTTTGTTTTTTGGATTTTTAAAATTCATTTTTAGAGAGAGAGGAGAAAGAGAGATAGAGAGAGAGATAGAATGAGGGAAGAGCAGGAAGCGTCAACTCCCATATGTGCCTTGACCAGGTATGCCCAGGGTTTTGAATTGGTGACCTCAGTATTTCAGGTCGACGCTTTATCCACTGCACCACCACAGGTTAGGCTAATTCCACAATTCTTTTTTAACATTTTCCCATTTACATTGTGTGTTATGTTTTTTATTTGAGTTATAAACTTTTTATTTTTAGGTATTTTTTATTTTGCTCTTATTTTTCCATAGACATACATAGAACTCTTTTAATAGAGGTAAAACAGTTCATTTATATGGCTTGTATGCTTTTTACTTTCTTTTTCATTTGTCTATTTCCCTGATCTTTTCTCTTTTTTAAGGTGTCACACATTTCTTCCTCTTTAGAAGTCATTTTTTTCTGAGTCCTGAGCAGTTTTTTATTGAAATTAATTAGGGTAACATTGGTTAATAGGATCATATAAGTTTTAAGTGTAGATTTCTATGATACATGATTTGTATATTGTATTGTGTGTCCACCACTTAAAGTCAATTCATCTTCCATCACCATATAATTGTACCCCTTTATCCTTTACTGTACCCTCACCCCTTTCTCTCTGGTAACTACCATAATTTGTCTATGTCTGAGTTTCACTTTTATATCCCACATATGAGTGAAATCGTATGGTTCTTAGCTTTTTCCGACTGACTTATTTTTCTTAGCATAATATTCTCAAGGTGCAGAGCAATCTGTTGTGACCTGAACTCATTTTCACAGAGTCCACCTAACCAGTGTTATTTTTTCAGTTTTCATAGGTTTTTCTGAAAAAGCCAAACAGAACAAAATATACAAACAGAAAATAAGCAAGCTTTTTTTCTAAAATAACAGTGGTAACGTGGTAACAAATTATGAGAAATGAATATTAAATATCTAGAGATAAAGTATAATTTACCTTAACTAACCATGATTTATTCTGGTTATAGGATTAGAAATTTATATTAAATAGGTAATTATATATGTATTACCTTCAAAAACACCAAATGTGATATTACTCAATTGTATATTATCCCTTTGTGCAAGAAACATATATTTCGGTTTACCTATTAGATTGGAAAAAAGAGGGTAAAAATGAACAATCTAATGTATTTCTATATTTTTTTATCACATACTTTGAAGAAACTTGAAGCTTTTGATAGAAAATGTAAGCACAGGAAAAATTATTAAAATTTACCCAAGCAACATAGCAGCAGTGAGTAAAAACTTAGCTCTTTCTATTAACCTCGTATATAGCTGAGAGTTTTACAAATATATGATTAAAGGCAATTCTTATTTATTCAGATAAATCATGAAGATTACAAGCTATTTACATTTTATTCTTCATGCCCAAAGTGTTATGGACACCACTGATGAGTTAGAATATGCTGAGATGTCTTCCTATTACAAAAGCTTTCTGAATTTGTTTTCAAAATTGAACACTTTTTAGACATTCTTATTTTTTTAAAAGCCCTGACAGAGTAGATACAACGTTTTCAGAGAGTAAAATCCCAAGTGTCTATTCTGTTAAAGTTTAGAAGAAGTCCGTCTTCAGATCTGTTTTGGGACAAGATAATCTTTGAAATGATTTTCTAAAAGATAAATGGTGATGGAAGGAGACTTGACTTGGGGTGATGAACACACAATACAATATATAGATGACGTATTAAAAATTGTACAAATAACATATAATATTAACCAATGCCACCCCAATAAATTCAATAAAAATAAAACTTTCCTTATAACTAAAAAAAAAAAAATTAATGAGACTTGAATTGACCTCTGTTTTTGCCTCCACTAGATCTAAATCTAGAAGTTTTCTTTTTAATCTATCCTTAAAGAATTACACAAATCTCTGAACATTAAAATATATATATGTATATCATTAATTATAAATCATGTTGATAGGCTGTACCCTTGTTGTGATGTCATGATATTGAAACTTCTGTGATATCCCTCAAAGTAATTCATAACTCCGATCTATAATAGTTATGAGAAAAGTATCTAATATATTCCATTTTAGGGGACATTTTACAAAATATCTGACCACTATTTCTCAAAACTGTCAAAGTCATCTGAAACAAGGGAAGTATGAGGAACTGCCACAGTCTCGAGGAACCATAGGAGAGATGACAACTAAATGTGACATGGTAATCCGAATGATATCTTGGAACCTAAAAACAAGATTAGGTAAAAACTAATGAAATATGTACTTTAGTAAATTATAATATATAAATTTACATTATATAAGCTCATTAATTATAAAAAAATGCTCCATTCAGTGTTAACAACTGGAGTACAAGGTATAAAAAAACTAGAGTGTTATTTTCTTATTCTCAAAATATTAAACTATTCAAAATAAAAAGTTTATTAAAACATATAAAGCTCATTAAACATGTATGAGGTATATTTTAACAGCTCTACAAATACTTTTAAAAATATTTCTATAAAGTTTGTCTTCTTTATTTCACTTTTCTGCTCCTATAATCAAAGAGCAACTTTAAAGTAAAATCAGATTGATTTCTCCACAAAGAAATGATCTTATGAGTACTACCAAACTCGAAATCAAATCTACACTCCTTATTGGGGCCTATCATCAAGCCTTCTCCTCCTCCCTGGAACCCCACTCTGACGCTCTCTGCCTCACTCGTTACTCTTCCTCACACTGTCCACTGCTCTTTTCTCTAAATGCCAGACTTGTGTTCACCTCAGATGCTTTGCCTATGCTCTTCCCTCTACTTGGGGGTTCTTTTCTCAAATATTTTCATGACTTTTCTCTTATAATATCTCAAATTTCAAATATACCCCCAATAAAAAAGGCACTTCTTATCCCTTTCTGTCTCCTTTGCATTTTTTTCTCTCTTTCATGACACTTTTCTCTACCTAATGCTGCAGATATATTTGCTTATTGTCCAATTGTCCTATAAAATCTAAGCTCTGTGAGTGCAGGAAATCTGTCATTGCTCTTTATGGCTGTAGTAACTAAAGTGCTTGGAAGGGTGCCTGATGTACACTAGACATAGAAGAGATATATGCTGAATGAGTAAGGGAATTACTCAAACTCAATTATAATTAATCATTTATAAAAAGTTGAATATTGGAATATAATAGTGTCCATTATAAATATTGGAAAGGTTCTCAATGCATTAGAAAAAGTAACCTAACCTATATATACATGGCTTTGCAAGTAGCCTAGTTTAGGCTAACTTTTATTCAGAAATCATAACTTTGCTCAGATTAACCTGTAAACCCATCCAGTTTACCATGGATATTATAAGATTCTGTATAACCACATCCTGTAATTTGCTAAGTTAAACAAAAGGACCGAGATTAATTAGTTAACTTTCTTTTTTTCTTTTGTATTTTTCTGAAGCTGGAAATGGGGAGAGACAGACAGATTCCCGCATGCGCCCGACCAGGATCCACCCGGCACGCCCACCAGGGGCGACGCTCTGCCCACCAGGGGGCGATGTTCTGCCCCTCCGGGGCGTCACTCTGCCGCGACCAGAGCCACTCTAACGCTTGGGGCAGAGGCCAAGGAGCCATCCCCAGCGCCCGGGCCATCTTTGCTCCAATGGAGCCTTGGCTGCGGGAGGGGAAGAGAGAGACAGAGAGGAAGGGAGGGGAGGGTGTGGAGAAGCAAATGGGCGCTTCTCCTATGTGCCCTGGCCGGGAATCGAACCCGGGTCCCCCGCACGCCAGGCTGACGCTCTACCGCTGAGCCAACCGGCCAGGGCCTATTAGTTAACTTTCTTCCATGTCTATGCTATCCTTGACATTGACAATTGTCAGTTTTTTGTTTTTCATTCAGGAATAAACCCAGGATAATTTGCAGGACTGGGGGCTGATCTGGCTCAAAGCACCTGAGGGCAGCCCAAGCAGCCTGGAAGATACCATACTGACCCTTTCGGAACTATTCTCAGTATACCTTCAATATAATATTAAAATCTCCCCCCAGAGGAAGAGATTGTCTGCCATTTTTGCCCTTGCAATGTATGTATAATCATATTTTATCACTGTGCAAGCATGTCCCCACTTATTCGTGCAGTTAGGAAGCTCACTTGGATATTTATGTATGATTTCCCTCAATAAAGACGAATCTGATCTTTTGTTCTAGCACAGGTCTCTTTGGGAAGTGACCCTCCCCCCACACCAGTGTGTCCTTGCCTGCCTGCTGGCCATAAAGTGTATTGCTTCTCATACAATCTTCCAGGAGCTCTCTTTTGGCTGGCAGCTACTGAGTAATTGGAACCAGTTGGGTCCAATAACTGAATGCCCACAGTCCAGTGTCATACAGTTTATCACAGTCTAGTGCAATATATTTTAATCAAAACAATGGATCAACAAATGCATTTAAGAGTGGTTTACAATAAAAAGAAAACAACAACAAACCCCTAGAGTTTCTAATAAATTTAATTAACAAGCACATCTCTGATATTAAAACACAACAAAATTTGTATACAGATAATTTTATCTATACTTTTGACTGATAAAATCCTAAATTTCATTATTTCATTCAAATCTAGTATTTTACTAAAATAATAATAATAATATTCCTCAAAGAAATACAATGCATTTCTATAAAAATCAACAGTTCATTTATATATATAATTAATCATTTCAAAAATATATTAGAGAGAAAAACAGATGTTTGCATTTAGAAATATAACTGACTGGGTAATCAAGGCTAAAAAGGTTTGCTAAAAATATCTCAAATATTTTAGATACAGAAAGACCTGACAAAATACTAAAGTATTTTCTGTGTGGTGATAACACACTCAGTTTCTTAGCTGTGTGATTTTCCCACAAATTGAAGGAAAACTGAAGTTAGTTGGATGCAAATCTTAGCAAGAGTTATAGATATTTTTGAAAATTTTACTCCTGATAACAAGACCACTCATTTGAAAGACTGATAAAATATACCTTTATACTTCTACTTCTAGGTGTAATTTAATATAGCTGCACCTAGACATGTTGAAATATATATTTGCCTAGTGACCTTAACAGGAAAGGAAATAGTTTGCTCTTATTTATTTGAAACTATATGATATATTTATGAAAGACGTGGTAGTTTTTAAAAACTAAGAAATTAAGAAATTTAATTCTATTAAGTATATAAAGTAGTATCTCCTAAAAATAAAACTATATGTCAGTCCAAATGACTACGTATTTCATAAACAAAGATTTAATATATTAATTCTGGGAGGAGCCTATGCCTATAGTTAAATGTTCAGTGGCCAAGTAAAATCAAATACAATGGGTTTGAACCGTGCACCTTATTTACTCTAAATCCACCTCATCAAATAATATTAAAAGGGTACAGATTTCTGAGATATAAAAAAAAAATCACAGTGTATAATTAAGTTGATAAGGATTGCTAAAAAAAACATATTACAAATCACCATGAAGCTCCTTTGTTAGAGCATGAAAGCACTTTAAAGTCCTTCCCTAATCATAATAATTTATTTCTATTGATCAAATTTTAGGTATTACTGTGCAGACAACTTTAGACAGGTTAAACAACTAAATTAGTTTATTAGTTCACTTAAGTATCAAAAGATTATCTTAGACAACAGAATTACTATTTCAGGTAGTTAAAAACTGATGGGTAGTTTTTCAAAGAAGATTCTAAAAGAATTCAAATGAAAATCTAGTAAATCCAGACAGAAGCCTAATATGCTGTTAACATGTCAATAAATATTTAATTATATTGTGTCTATAACATATTGGGCCATCAAACTCAGAAAACCTATTTGCCTAAATTCTAAAAAAAAAAATTAAAAATAAATAAATGTTGTTTTCTTATTTCAGCATGTTGTTTTCTTATTTCAACAAAGCTTAAAAGAATTAATTTTTGATAAAGATAATATGTCTTTATTAATTTTTAAATGATTGAAAATTTAACTTATAAATCAATATTCCAGTAAAAGTAGGATCACTGTGAAAATAAAATACACATATATCTTTTTAAAGATTTTATTTATTGATTCTGTAGAGGAGAGGGAGAGAATGGGAGGGGAGGAGCATCAACTCATAGAAGTAGTTGCTTCTCCTATGTGCCTTGACTGGGAATGACTGGACTTTCAAACCAGCGACCTCAGCACTCTAGGTTAACACTTTATCCACTATGCCACCACAGGTCAGGTATATTTTTCCAGAAAGGAACTTAGGTAGCATGTAAGTGATGCCCATTTGATCAATATTAGGTGAGGGAAGGAGTTGTTATTTAATTCTGCCATAGCTGTCTTTCATATATTTCAATAAAGCATTAGTGAAAAACTTTTTTATTTCTTGAGTTAGCTTTAAGAATAATCTATCTTTTCTTTAGAACCTATGTATATTTCTTATTCTGGACACTTTATAAAATTACTCATTTTATTGTTCCTAGTGGGTTTAATATAAATTTTGTATATATGGTCAAAACTGAGACAAGTTACCTAACTTCCATTTTTGAAAGAAAGCTCTTGATGGATCTGAAAGAAAATTCACATTAAGTGCTATATAATCTATTCCAGGAAGTACCCACCACAGTACAAAATTACCTCCCACCTTTACCTCTACTTTTATTTTTCAAAGCAGTACATTTTCATGGCACCCAGGTAATTTTAAAACATATCTATCTATACCCAAACCTCCCTCCCAATATACTTTTTAATTAGTTTGGTGGTAGGATCTTAGCTGCAATATTTTTTTAACTTCTAGGTGATTGTACTGTGAAACTGAGTTTAAGAAACTCTGAATCATATAAAAAATAAATCATTGCCACCTGTTATTGTTTAACCATTGAGCATTGATATGCATTAATTTTTAATGCTGTAATTGAGGAAAAATATCATTTTTTGGATAACGTATTTGAGTTTTAACACTTTATTGCTCTAATATCATTTATTAAAATGTATATTATTATAGACAGGTTTGTATCACATAGTAGATCACTTCTCAGTATGGACATATGTAGACTATATTTTGTCTTTTAATAAGTGATATGGAATGATAAGATAAAAGCAGATGAGCTAATATACACGGGTTATGGTCTGAGTGGCAAATACTTGTAAGTCAACAATCCTCTTGGAAAAGCACTTTGCCAAGAAATTTTATACTTAGAAGAGTTCTATGTTTATTAGTTTATTTATATTCTTCATTAAAACTTATCTATCATTGTATCATTGAAGTTAGGTAAACTGTATTTTAAAATATTATTTTCTTTTCACTTTCTCACCTCATTAATTTCTAAGAAATTATTCTAAATTCATTTACAGTTATTTCTTTACTGAAGTTTTATTTCTGTCTTTACAATAGAAAAGGACATTCATATACCTTCCAACCTTGATAAAAGTGATTCTATTCTATACATACATATTTTCATATACAAAATTACACGGTCCTGCATAATTCAGCATAAATGTTCATCTCATCTATATTTCATATATTTTGAATAAAATTATGCCATCTATTTCTTTCTACTCTTAAATTCTCTTGCACTCGGTACCATTTTATCTACTCACTGGAAAATCGGCTATTTCTAAATAGCTGAGTTGCTATAAAAACTGAAATCTCTAACTAAAGGGCAGCATACCCATGAAAATTTTATAGTTAATTTATATACAAAGTATGAAATTTATTAGTATAGCACCAATATTTCGACATTCTTAACAAATGAAATATTTTCCTGAAGCAATAATAACACTCAGAAAAAAAACCTGATGCTATTACTACTCTTTCTCCAACTCTAAACAAAATAAAGCAAACAAGCAAAAACACCTCCATCTTAAAAAAAGTATTGCTCTTGCCATTTTCCACAGATATGCTCAATTAGTATCATTGTTTTCTACATTATCTTATTATTTGCCTAAACTGATGTTACTAAAAAGGGAAAAATAATTTTTTATGGAGAGAGGGAAAATTTTTGCTAAAAAAGGAAGGGTAAATTTTTGGGATCATATTCTCTTCTTATACTTTCAAAATATATGGTATTAACATGTTATAAGCCTCAATGACAACTGACAGAAAAAAACAATATCCAGGGTTTTTTTGTGAATACATTATATAGCTTGCTATTTAAATGGAAACAGCAGTTAATAAATACATGTACTAACAGAAAGCTCTTTAATGACTACACACAGCATTGCTCACATTGAAAATTGATTACTTTAGTTAAGGAAATCACAATTAGATTGATTTTAGGGAAGACTTTTATAATTAAGAATTAAGAATATTAATTCCTCAATGACAATTAAAAGAATATCTTTCCAGATATTTTCTTAATATAATCTAAAATTGGTAGAAATTCATTTTTGGACTGATTTTGATAATTTTATTTAGGTTAATAGATCAAATAATAATTGTTCTGTGCCTTTTAGATATGTCTTAAAGAACAAGAACCACATGTCATTCCCCCTCTATTGCCTTTCTTTTAGCTTAACTGTTGCAGACCATAGCTATAAATTGTTTTATGAAATTTTCTTCTGTAAAATAAATAGGATGTGTCCACTCCTGTTAAGTTAAATTTCAAAAAGTGTAGGCACACACAATTAGCATCAGTTTCATTGTTGGTACTCAGAACTGAACATCTTTTGGAGATGGAATGCCACATTTAGCAAGCCCACAGGTGATTCTTGTATTCTTATCTCTCATGTATCCCTCCTCCAAATAAGGTGACATTGCATTATTACATGAGAAAATATAAAACTAATGATGTGTGTGTGTCATAGAAATAAAGAGAGAGAGATAAAAAAAACACACTTGGAATGCAGTGTAATTAAATCAATATTTTATTAAATATGAAATATTCATTGTACCTCATCAGTTAAACATCAAGATAAACATTTCTTAAATGGATGAGATCTTTTATATTAAATCATTATCTATAAAGTAGTATTTATCTCCATGACTTTGCCAATTTGAATGAATATCATACAATTTATATGAAATTATCCATAATTTCATAAAATAGTATTACTAAAATAATCATTGATTCAATGTATTTCAGAGAATCATAAAAGTTAAATATATAGAGAGAATTAAAAAAAATAAATTTAGCGATGTTAATACTACATTCAGGAGTGTGCAGTTAAAACCCAGAGTGCAAGCCAGACTGAAATGTAGGTTTTCAGAAGTAAGCTTTTAGTCCCTTGAAGTTAGAGCAAACTAAAATGAACAAAGCATTGTCATTTCTTTTTCTGTCTCTGAGAACCCAACATGAGCTCAATTTTTCTTAGGCATGAAAGTGAGAAAAAGGTTTCCCTACTAGAGGTTGGGGCTTTTTTATGTTAGAACACTCCACATGACATTGCATTCTATGTATACATAATGTGAGACTTCAAAAAGAAGTCTTATTGTTTAGTTTATGCACCATTTCTCAGGAGAAGTTAGTTTAACTGTAGATTGCATCTATTAAAATTAGTCTAAAATAAAAGTTTCTTACACAAATACCTTGAAGATACAATATTTTTTGTTTTTGTTTTCTCAATCAAAATGTAAATGCTGTATGTTCTCTCTGACTACTAACACCTCTTCTTTTGTCATTGAATGCATATTAAATATATTATGTGTCATTCAATTGAAAGGTAAGTAGCTAAACATTTCCATGTATAAATCTTGCTTTTGTCAAGAGGTACAAATGATACAATTGTTCCTGATGACCAAAATAACAACATTTCATCTAGAAAAATAAATATAAACAGAAAGGGAAGAAAAGATGCCCCAAGACTAAATTAAACTATTTCAATTCACTATAATTTGTGTACTAGAAATGAACAACTGTTAAGCAGCATCTATTCTCATGACAACGTCTGTTTTTTCACATATAAGAATCACTTATTATTCGTTCTCCATGACGGGCAACCATTTGCTGAACAATGAAAAGAAATTACACCTCCCATGCCTACTATCACCAAGGCTTTACATATGCATATCAACATTGTGAAAAACATCACAATTTCAAGATACACAATTGTTAGCCAGAATTTTGGATCTATATCCTCAGTTCTTTCTAGTCTATCTACATCAATCCACAAGACCCAGCTCAAATCTTCCTTTCAGGAGAGTATGTCTGAACACTCTAAGCAAAGTGATTTTGTATCATTTTATTCAAGTGTTTAGAATCTGTCATGTAAACAAATATTTGTCTGCCCCCTATTTTTGTCCTTCATGCAGCATGGTTTTTGAAACTAAGGTTCATAGTTATTTATAAACAATTTACATCAGAGAGCCTGGTATACTGTAGACACCAAATGAATCAATGCATAATTGAATGAAAAAATCATGTATATATGTTTAAAAGTCTAAATTTTTCAAATAAATTACCCTATATTATTACTAATTATTCTAGATTATGAACTAGTTAAAAGTACAATTTATTTTCTTCTTGTCCAGTTGATATAGATAAGACACACTAATTTTTTAACAACTGTTTAACAATTCTGTATACTTATATGCCTACTGCAGTTTCTAAAAAAGGAGATTGGCATAGTATCTACTGAGAGTCTACTTATATTTTTTTGTTATATCAGAAAAATGTTATTTAAAAACAAAAAAGGAATAATAATTATGCACTTTACTAAGTAAATTTAATAAAAATATCTATATAGTAACTGTATGTGATTTGTTTTTATTTCAATTTAAATTTTAAAAGTTATAAAATAAGATAATTTTTCAAAAACAGTTTATATAAACATATATCTATAGTTTTGGTTTTTTTTTAAATGTTTTTTTTTAATGTTTTTATTTATTTATTCATTTTCAGAGAGGAGAGAGAGAGGGCGAGAGACAGAGAGGGAGAGAGAGGAGAGAGAGACAGAGAGAAGGGGGGAGGAGCTGGAAGCATCAACTGTCATATGTGCCTTGACCAGGCAAGCCCAGGGTTTCGAACTGGCGACCTCAGCATTTCCAGGTCGACGCTTTATCCACTGCGCCACCACAGGTCAGGCTATCTATAGGTTTTTTAACGTAAGGATCTTGTTTAAAAACATAGAAACTATTCTAAACATTTTTCAAAATTCTTGGTTGAATAAGCAAAATCTCTTAAATTTTATATTCTTCTATCTGTATATTTAAATATTATGAAGAGAAATGGGTCAGTTTCAAACTGCATATTCATTAATGTTTAATTATGTAAATAATCTATGAAACTTTAATAAAATGTTTCCAAATTATATATTATAAAACTGAGTAAAATTTCCATAAATTAAAGACTATGTAGAGTCATAAAAGAAAATTAATTTTTTTCATAAGAGAAAGGTCACCAAGATAACAAAGAATATTTTGGAAAAATGTTTGGAAATTTTAAATCAGATTAATTGAAGTAAAACAGAGGATAAAGTAAAAGCCACATACTATTATTTTCATAAATGTACATGTAATATATATGAATAGTAAAATCTTCCAACAAATATAGCTTTTTTTCTCCAAAATAATAAAAATATTTATGATAAATTATTCAAGTTATAGTCTATTATTGTTTAATAAAATGAATGTTATGTTTATTATTAATGACTATATTTAAAACACATAATTTTTCATACAAGGAAGAGAATAATATGGTATAACTATAAAAATTACTTATTCTCTAGTGAGTTTACATTTTAGTATTTTTTAAAGATAATGAACATGGTCAGACTATTTATTTTCCTTATAAAAATGCCTAAGGATATCATAATTCTGAGAAGATGGAGGAGTATCAAAACCTACTGACACTCTTTCCCAATATTAATCCTGGAAAAATTTTAGAGAAGAAGGTAATTACACATATAATATAAAGATGTGAAAACAACTACAGCTGAAGTGAGAAACCTATGGCATTTCTGCAGGATATAATGAATTGATATATATGCAAATTGATGTAGTTTGGAATAGAGGATACTAATACAGCAATGAAAGAATAATTAAAGAAAAAATATTCAAATTTTGTTTCTGCTTCTTCTTCACTCATCTGAGGCAGATAGTAGTAAAATTTGCTGAAGTAAGGATACCTTTTAGCATTCTTCTCCACACATTCAACATCTAATTTTCCAAAACTAGGGATTAGAGCCGAGGTAAGAATGTCCTACCCAATGCTGCCTGGTAGAGTGGTTTTAAGAGTTTGAAGTCTGTCCTGAATTTCACCCATTATCCTCTCATTGAAGTAAGTTTAATGAGCCAACTAATGCCTGGTTGTTTCCCTTCCACAGTGCACATCCCAGACTGGATAGAAACATGAGCAATTAAACTAATTAAAATTACAGTTTACATATACCCTAAATATGTGTGTTGTGTGTGCCAGCAATGATTGGAATGTTAATAGCACTGTTCCAGGTTCACGGGAGATTTTTAGCAAGTTTTTCATGCATATATTTACCATGAATTAGCATCATGTAAATCTGTTGCATATGAATTTTAAACGAACTTTCAGTTCCTTTTTTGCTAATTTACCAAATATTTAGTTGTCATTATTTTTTTGTGGTTTAGGAGTCTATCATCTTTTTCCTGAACACAAATAACATATCTCTACTAGAATCAATTTGCTTTTCAGCTGAAAACAGGAAATTTATACCTAAACATTTCTAGGACTTTTCCACATTGCACAGAATTATATTATACAGTATACTGCTTTCCACAAGAAGCCATTTAGTAGCTTACAAAAAAGAGTAGCTCCTGAGACTGCATGTATTGGGACCAATTGTCCTCCTTTAAGGAGGACAGTCCTTCTTTTGTAAGTTCCGTCTTCCCTCAAAAAGTGTCCTCCTACATGTCCTCCTTTTTGATATTGGAAGACTAATCTGTAAATGTCCGTATTCGATCAATGCAGAGTCGATCTATTGAGTGATGTGACGTATTTGTATTTGACATGATGATTTGTCAAAGATCAGTACAGTGTGGTCAGATGCAATTATGAGACACATGCGCTCTGCACAGAAGACCTTGAGAGAGCACGTGATATACCAAGTGCGCAAATGGCTTTGTGTACTTCTTACTGAAACACGTCAGTCAGGGCATGTACAACATTGTAGACTCATGATTATTGCTTTCTCAATGAATATTCAATCATAGACAGGTAAGCACAATTCACGTTTTATTAATTCATTATTATTTAATAATTTCCAAAAACGTATAATTTTATTTACAAGTATTTTTCCAAAATTTGAGTTTTAAAGTGGAAACCTAACCTCAAACCATATCTACTAATAACACATTTTGATTAAATAGTTGCATAAAACAGACGTTTTTAATTAGAAAATTATAAATACACCTGAATATCACTCAAATTAGTGTTTTTGTTTGATATTTAGTTTTACTAAATGAGTACTTTTTTCTTACAATTATTATAAAAATTAATAGGCATGTAAGCATAATTACAATATAAAATATTACAAATATTTTTTATTATGCATTTGTCATATTATATTGTATTATTGATGCAATGAATAAAATGTTTCTTTTATTTACAATATTGTTTTTTTCAATTTATTTTTGTCCTGCTTTTCATTGTAAAAAAGTTGGTCACCTTAAATTTATAAAAGTAACATGAGCATCTTCAATTCGGTCTAAATTATGGATGTACTTTATGGAAGATATATGTAAACACTCCCAGCACAAATCTCTTGTAGTTGATTTAATTTATTGAAATTATTAACTTAAAAATAAAAATTTTAAAACTACCCATAGAATGTATTTTTCTTCCTAAGATTTAATAAATATCAAATCAGATTAAAATGTCATATTTTAAATCCCAAGTGTTGTTTTACGGAAGCATATACCCAATTTCCATCTGTGAATTAGTCCATTAAGGGAATTGCCTATAAGTAAAATATGTCATTGATTTGTATTTTGTTTTAAGGCAAACTTTAAAAATTTCTTCTCAATAATATAGCTAAAGTTATTTGGATAAGTGTATCCAATGAAAATTTTTAGCTCTTGTTTTAACAATACACGAAAAAGAGACTATTTCTTTTTCTCATATATACTCAACAACTTGCTGAGTCTATCCACCCAATAATTATTACTAAATAAATTGCTCAAATAAAAGACACAACTCTGAAATACACAGAGAACCAACTACATTTTTTACAACTATCTTTTATTTTTCTTTTTTGGATTCACTAATAAAATGTACTCAAAATACACTAATGTTCATTTAAAGAAAAAAAAAGATTAAAAAATCGCACATTTCTTAGTAATGCCCAAGTATTAACATCTTCCGAAGGGAAGTATGCAGAAATAAATTAAAATAAAATAGAGAATTAACTGACATTTGAGATAAGGTTCTAAAAAATTGACATGTTCCCGTGTGGGTAATTAAATAATGCAAATTTTCATATTTAGTAATGAGCAAAGAACACTCTAAAAAATCACCATGTTGAATTAGATAATGACTAATTTCATCAAGGGTAACAATCATATACACCATTTTACTGACAAGAGTTATGATCATTTTATTCAACTTTGAAATTTAACCCACTTACCTCACTGAAGAGATCTAACAAATATTTACAGTATTTTATTTCTGCATTTATTTGTGGTTTATTTTTTAAATAGCATTTTCATACATCAGCATCCTTAAAAATATAATATTTTTCTTCATACTTGAATGACTGCAGCTGAAATTCTGTAAAGCTATATGTATTTAAAGTGTACCATATGAAATAGCACATGTGTAACCACTGTGAAATTAAAAATTTAAATGTTTTTATTGATATTGATGGTTACAAACCTAAAAGATTGCTTATCATTTTAGTAATACTAATTGAATTTATAAAATATGTGTTAATCAAGATTTTTAGCTTCAAAAATTGAGTCAAATAAGATGGATAGACTCTATGAGTATTCATTTCTTATGCTTGAATAAATCTGACCAAGTTGTAATCCCTACTTTGCTTCAGTGTCTCATTTACTTAATTGAAATCTCTATCTCAGGAGGTCTTTCAAGCTGATTATCTTGCAGTTGTCACAGTGCTCTTTGCAGAAAAAAAAATGTAAGCATTTTTTTCACACTTATTTTTGGAACAACAACCACTACTAATGACAACTTTTATATACTTGACTTTTAAGAAGAATTCATTTGCTACAAAAAAGAATCAGGGATGGTTATCCTTGCAGTTGACTTTGATAATGTAATGTTAATGTGTCTTATATTTAGTCACTGCTGATTTAAGTCACCTTTGAATTAACCACTAATAGTTGAGATTCTGTGTATTTGCTTTTACAAATCCCGGGCACAGCCTTCACCTACCTCCAATGCATTTTACAGTTTAGTCTTGGTGAGAAGGGCTTCTTCCCTTTTGAATGCCCATGCTAAGAACTAAGAAAAATGAGTAGTTTTTTTTTTTTTTCATTTCACAGTTTGTATCTGACTACTTCTCACAAGGAGAGCTTCAGAATTTTGCTATAAGCTAAATGTATGTTTTTCTAAATAGCAGTTTTGACCTATGAAATGTGAAATGATCTTTAATGGAAAATTTTCTAAGTAGCTAAGTGAATAGATTATGAAATAATTATTAAAACTAAAATAATTTATATAATATTTTAATATACATATATGCTATACATTTTAACATATATTGCTATACTTACAGTAATGAGGAATATCTTTTCTATAATAATTATACCTATATTACATTTGAATGGTAATATACTATACGTTATAGCTGCTATCAAAATAAACTTTAACATAAAATGTTTTAAAATTAAATTCTTAAATGTACATGTTAGATTTTTTCAAAACTGAATGCTTCATATATTCTTAAGTATTTGCTTCAATAAATATGTATTGATGTACAGAAATTATTGTTTAGGTGTTAATAGCATATGCAAGATGAAAACAAGTTTACCCTGTATCAGTTCTTCAAATATACTTTAAAATACAAATAAATGCACACATGCTCCTAATACAAGAAATAACATGATAAATGCTATTACAGAAACATAAAAGTGTATTTGAACATAAGGGAAAAAATAGTATCTTTATAAAGCAGAACTGTTACTGATGTCTTCTTTTTGTGGACTGCCTATGATTTAAAAAGTATTATATTTAGTGTGAATTAATAAGTATTTTTAATCTGGATATCCAGAGAACACAATAATATAAGGTTTACAAAAGAAAAGATCTTATTGCAGACAATCAGACAAAGGTAAGATAGAAATTTCATGGTATACATGAAACTTCTTCAATATAATACACACCAAATAGCAAGCCAGTATAATAATCACTTTTAAAAGAAGCTGCTGCCTCATAAACAACTCCAAAGTCATTATTAAGAAGCACTAGTCTTCTAAAGTGAAATGTTTTAACAATAAATAGCTCTGATAATTTGATTGGTTTTAAAATAAAACCTATATCACCTTTCTTTTGGTATTCAGTAGAGAGTTTGTGTATGTGTTACGGAAGACAGAGTACTATTTTTAAATTTTTAGAAATGATGTTGAGAAAATATGATGGTTCTCGAATGATTGATTTCTTATAGTTTTAAACAAAAAACTGTATGTCAAACAAAGTGAAAGTATTGTAATTCAACATTTTGGTATTTGTAACAAAATATGTCAACAATGTACATTGTAAATATTAATTATTAAAATTATCATCAGTTGTCAGTTAAGAAAAGTAAACTTTTTATCCTTTTCTTTTAGGTGAGCTATGTAAAAGCCTTATCTAATGTATAGTCAGTGTTACATTTCCATTATTTTTTTCTTATACTAACTTGTAATAAAAAATGTATACCTCAGAGCTTGATGCGTTTTTATTGATTTCAGAAAATAATTTTTTTTAATATTCTCAATTATATTATTATTCCTATCATTATGTATGAGGGTCTGACTTTCATATTGAAATGTGTAGGAAAGAGAACAAGTCAAGCACATTAGAATTCTGTCAAATGAGGTCGCAACTTTAATGGAGAGAGTTTTATCAGCAGCTATAGAAATTTCTAACTAAAAGAAGATAAAAAGACAAAGGAGCAGTTGAATCAGGTGGGTTTTCCAATAAACAGATGGGCTTGGGAAAGAGTGTAGAAAAAAATGGGGAAAAATGAGATCAGACATGTAGAGAGTGAAGAAGAATCAAAGTGGTATTCTAAGTTGATAGGGTTGTGTGAAGTGAGATGTGAAGTTTGGGGTGTGTGAAGCGCACTAATATGAAAGCACATTCACACTGAGCAGACATTATATTTGAATTTCTCACTTCTTCATCACTGATTGATCTTAAAATCCTTGAGAGCATGCCTAGGAATTTATTACATTTACTAAAGGAATAGTTACATTGTCATTATTTCTTAGTTTAAAGCGAAACCTAAGAAAATTCTGTGTTTAGAATACTTTATACTCACTTAAAAATGTCTCACAAGACTGAGTAATATCAATAATGATATTTAATTAATTCAAATACTTTATTTTGATATTTAGCCATTATAGTTCATGTTTTATGTGCATGCTGTTTTCTTTTGAGTTATACACTCAAATGCCATTAGAAGTTAGGCTGGTGTGAAGCAAAAGTTCTGATTAGGTTTTGTATTAAAGCTGTTAGAACACTTTTTTTTTTAACACTTCGCTAATCCAACTGAATTCAGCACATGAGGCCTAAAAACTTTTAGAAAGCTATATGTTAAGTACAAGCTTAATCTGGAGAAATCCAGAAATTTACTTAAATAATCTTGATTCCAAAGAAAAAGTTGAAACTTACCTTTTGATGAAATACCGTTTTCACTTTGTTGTCCATACATATGGCAAATTAGAACAACACATGTCATTTAACAATTAGCCATTTCATTAAAATAAGAAGCTCTTTCCACTTTCTTAGAAGCCATGACAAAACATTAAAACCAAACTGTCAGAATACAAAATTCTTACCATTTCTTCTTTCCTTTGCACCTGTCAAAACCAGAATTGAGTATGAAACTCAATGGTCAGGACTTGGCTCTTGACCCTGTTATCTGAAATCTATAGGAAGAAAAAAACAACCAAGATTTGTGTCAGTAAAATTCATGGTCCACTATTGCCTAAAAATCCAATTAGGTTCAGTAATCAACTTCTAATGCTATTCTCCAAAATGATTGATTCAAGTAAAATTTATATTTTTCAAAGCAGTTTCTCTCTCATGACTTTCTTAGTTTTACCTGTATCAAAGATAAGTCTCTAACTGGTTCTGAATCTATTCCAGTAGGCTTATTTTGTGATCTTGTCTATTTTTTTATTCTGTATATCACATAAATTTTTAACATTTCTTCCCTATGTGTTACTATTTACTACCAAAGAACTACTAACTGATATTGGGAAGTCAAGCAATTTAAGGGATGAGGACTATAAACAGTATTTAGCAACATGTAAGTCATTGAAAATCTTAGTTGAGGTAGTTTCAGTCTATTACCAAGGGGAATCAGAGAGCAGATGTTTCCATTTAATCCTTCTTCCAACATTATCAGAAGAGTAATTCTTCAATATTATAATTCTTATAATGTCAGTCATCTAATTAATATATTTAATGGCTCCCAATTGTACACAGAATAGAAAGCTAAGTTAAGCATAACACATTCCCTCAAACATACCGCATTTTTTATTGACTCTGGCCCCTCATGCATATTATTTTTTTTGTGTGTTAGAATAGTTTTAAATTTCTCACTTGTTCCATTAGGACTCTACTTAAAATACCACATCCATGAGAGATTTTATTGTTGACATTTTGTTTGTATGCATGTGGGTGTACATGGTGTTTATGTCTCTGTATTAATCTCTAAACTAGATTAAATTCTCATGATGTTTATATCTATGGATCCTAAAATTTCATTTTTAATACTAGTATTATTTAGTTTATATAAATTGCTCATATATATTTATATCCAATGAAGGTAAAAACTTTCTGTCTTTTACTTGCAAATGAATCATTAGGGAATTACACATAACTTTAAAATATTTAATAAATGAAGTCATAGATGAATAAAATAATTGATTAATGTGAATAGATGTTTTTGTAAATGATTGAATAAATGTTGCTATTTTGTGGAATAATTTCAGGTCACATATATAAATAAAACTTATATTAAAGTCTGAGTTGTCTATAAATTAAGGGTTGGATAAAAACCATGTGATTTTATATAAAGTTCATAATATGCTAGGAAATAAGTTTTTTGGTGAAATCTATGAAGTTATTACATTATTCCTGAATATTGATTATTGTATTTTATTCCCAAAATGCAGTGACAATGATAAAGGCTTGGAAATGATAATTTATTCTCTATCTAAACAAAACCGTGGTTAGTTACTTTATTTATTTCTCTAAACCTATTTTTATCAGTAATGAATACATAATTAAGAGCATAGTAAGAGTTATAGAAATATTTGACATGTCCATATCACAAAATGGGCATTTAATAAATATTATTTTGAGTTATATTTCATATGTCACAGATCTTCTTTATATTGCTTTTATTCCATATAATCTTTTGGCTACTTTTAGATCCAGGCCTGACCCAGTTTCTCACTGGTAACCATATAAAATAATTATGTGTAAACACTCAATTTCTATTACAGATATGAGAGACTGAAACTAGGAAAAGGATAACTTTTGATAGTTCATTCATCCAGCAAAAATTCATTAGAGAACACAGCAAATGCTAGGGTCTGTTCAGGTCCTGGAGATATATTAATTAACAGTTGTTGATAACTACTATGAAGAAAAATAAAGCAGAAACAGAGAAATGGTAGTGAAATGTTTCAAAAGCAGTGAGACATGGGCAGAATCTTCTGAGAGAACCAATAGGATTAACTCAATTAACATAGTGGATGTTCAAGAAGAGAGAAGAATGAGTAATGACTCCAAGTAGTTTTTAAACTATGTGACTGCCCGTTTCTGCAATAGGAAGGTGTCACCCTGGAGCTCCTCATTGAGGTGTTAAAAACTGTCAGGTCAACATTCTGTTCCAACAGTGTTCCCCCCACTTCTGTCCATCATATTTCTGTACTTTAACTTTTATAGATGTTACCACTAAAATATCTTTTGCATTTTAAGCTCAGTCTCTACAGTGAGAATTCTCAGATTTTAAGGAGAGAGTCTATTTTACTTGACTAGTTTTATTAATCTTTCTGAGAAATCAAATCCTCCCACTTGGTCCACATCTTTGCAGTGAAAGAACTACAGCATTCTAGCAGGTGCACAAAGTGTCACTACAGAGATGAAGACTCAGCTTTCCTGTAGGCATAAGCATCTGCCTATATGACCTGAGTCCTTGTAACATCCAAAACTCTAGTCAGGGGTCCCCAAATTTTTTACACAGGGGGCCGATTCACTGTTCCTCAGACCGTTGGAGGGCCACCACATACAGTGCTCCTCTCACTGACTACCAATGAAAGAGGTGCCCCTTGGGCCAGATAAATGGCCTCAGGGGGCCACATGTGGCCCGCAGGCAGTAGTTTGGGGATGCTTGCTCTAGATGAACCTTCCTTAGGCAAAAAAGGATGGCATTACATGAAATTTAACTACTTCTATAAATGCAGCATTCTGATAACAGAATATATTCGTAATCTTTGACATGAGTGTACTTAAACTGTAGTAAGTTTATAGTTTTCTCTATCTTCCCTCATTTTGAGCAACTTATTCACTTTTTTCTTACTTTCCTAGTAGTTATTTCCTCTTGACTCAGCCCATTAAAATATCTTTAAATAAAGACACTTGTTATAAAATTACTGTAGAGTTAAAAATCAAAATGCATAATGTTTTAGTATTAACAATTTTCTAAGCTTTTTATAAGGTCTACCGGAAAGTTCTGTTCGTTTTTGGAATAAAACAAAATACAAATTTTTCTTACCGTCAATAAACTTTATAAAATAATATAATTGCCATTATTATTAATGATTTCTTGCCAGCATGAGGGCAACTTGTATATCCCATTTTTGAAAAATGTTTTATCTTTTGATGCGAAAAATTGAACCAGTGCTTGTTTGATATCTTCTTCATTTTTGAATTTTTTGCCCTTCAAAAAATTTTGTGATAGTTGGACAAAAACAAGTGATAGTCAGAGGGTGCTAAATCCGGGGAAGATAGTGAATGTGACAGACATGCTTCTGTAATATTTCTTCCTTGTTGAAATTTGTAAAAATTACAGTGGCGTAAATGAACTTTATCAGTAGCCATGGGTACACTATCGCTTCACACATAAAACTAACGTGAATCAACTATGTTTTAGTTAATTTGCTACATTAGTATGTATTCATTAAGTGATAAAAATAGAGAGGCACACATGCGCCAAATAAACGTGCTTACGTGTCGAAACTTGTGGTGATAGAAATGGACAGAACTTTCCGGTAGACCTTATATTATGATTTTAAATATGGAAAATGTGGTATCAACTTAGTATTTTAATGTCATTCTATTGATTTGTATTTGTGGTTATTCATTTGTGTATATGGCTTTATAATCTATATTTAAAACTACATTTAATCAGTTATCATGTAATAAAAAGGACATTGGATATAAAGACAGAAAACTGAGTTACAAGTTCTGATTCTTCTAATTCTTATGAATTTGTTATAGCTCAAGTTGTAATTTCTTAACTTTGAGTTCTTTATTTTTAAAAAGTGGGAAAACAGATGTGAGCATTTTATAAACTCCATAAATACATAGCTATGAACATAGAAAACTTTGTAGCTATGATGTGGTTGTTGGTTGGACAGTTTGTCAAACTTATTAGCTCATTTATTATAATATTGACATATTAAACCACATGTTTAATGTCTGATTTAATTTGCAGTTTTCTATGCAGCTTTACAGGCATGAATAACCTAGCCCATTTGCAACTTAATTGATTCCTTAAAGATATACTTGTAAACAGCTAACCCAATTGATCTTGGAGAACTAGCCTAAAATATTGTCTACAGGTAGAGTCTACTTAGCATGCATTTGTGCATTCATTCGTTTTGCAAACTGGTTCAGTATTAATTGTAGTTTTGAGAAAATATGCTAGTTCTATCTATTCCAATACTGTGGCATCTCGTAAAATATATGCCAATGTTATTGCTTGAACACTTGCTCTTATTTTCTAAAAAAACTGCAAATAATAATAAACTACATATATATATTCAAGATATTTTGAAATTTAAATTAAATTATTTTTTTCAAAAATATTTTATATTAAAAATAAAACAATTATATTTTCATTTTTCTTCAAATTTGACAGGATACATAAAAAAATGCCAATAATATGAATGAAATGATGAAACTATATACACAGTATATATTTATAAATATTTTATTAATTTATTAATACATTTATTACTATGTATTAATTATATATAAGGTATATAATTATGGGAAATCTGTTTATATATTATACATAATCTATGTATGTATAACATATATACATAAAAGATTCATGATAATACCGAAGTATAAGTTTTTTGTTTGTTTGGGGTTTTTTTTGTATTTTTCTGAAGTTGGAAACGGGGACGCAGTCAGACAGACTCCCACCTGCACTCAACCGGGATCCAACCGGCATGCCCACCAGGGGGTGATGCTCTGCCCATCTGGGCAACCAGGGGAAGAGAGAGACAGAGAGAAAGGAGAGGGGGAGGGGTGGAGAAGCAGATGGGCGCTTCTCCTGTGTGCCCTGGCCGGGAATCGAACCCGGTACTCCTGCACGCCAGGCCGACACTCTACCACTGAGCCAACCAGCCAGAGCTCCGAGTATAAGTTTTAAATTTTTTTTTTAATTAAGTGATTTTAGTGAAAGAAGAGAAAGAGAGACAGGAACATTGAGCTACTCCTGTGTGTGTCCTGACTGGTGGTCAAATTGGCAACCTCTGTGCTTCGGAACAACACTAACTAACTATCTGGCCGGGGCATGCCTGGGTATAATTTTCAGCAACTAAATTAAATCATCCATCTATGCATCATTCATTCATTCCATATATAAAATTAGTTATTTCTCTGTGTCATTAGCCCAATTTCTCTGAATGTGAAAGGTTCTTAATATTGACCTAACTCTCATTTCTGAAAATCCAGACCTTACATGAGTCAGAAGAATTTAAAATAATTAAAAAAAAAATAATCCAGGCTAATTTTTCCATTAACTATCTATTTATCATAGCTGAGCAATGAAATATAACCTTATTTTGGAAAGACAAGAGATAAAATTTGTGGAATGGCTAGTTTTGTTTATTTGTTTTGTTTTTGGAATTGGGTTAGTCCCAAAAGCATACCATATGTAACAAGAGATCTTTAAGGTCTCCATTTGTATGTAAGATTCTCTATATAATGTGTGTTGAAAGATGGCGATAGAAATCAGAATGTGATATGCACTTTACTCATTTTTTCAGAATAGACTACACTGGTGAACTGACATAGAATGAACACATTCTAGCAAGATTCCATCACCAAAGAGAGTTCAAGATGAGAAGCCAATTCCATAGAGGTTTATGAATTTCTTGTAGCTCAATTATTTTTCAGTGGATACCCATATTCTCAGAAATTTTTGGATGTCTCAGAAGATAGAAGAGCAGTACTAATGATTAATTGTAATGTCTATATCAGGGGTCCCCAAACTTTTTACATAGGGGGCCAGTTCTCTGTCCCTCAGACCGTTGGAGAGCCGGAGTATAAAAAAAACTATGAACAAATCCCTATGCACACTGCACATATCTTATTTTTAAGTAAAAAAAACAAAATGGGAACAAATACAATATTTAAAATAAAGAACAAGTAAATTTAAATCAACAAACTGACCAGTATTTCAATGGGAACTATGCTCCTCTCACTGACCACCAATGAAACAGGTGCCCCTTCCAGAAGTGTGGTGGGGGCCGGATAAATGGCCTCAGGGGGCCATATGTGGCCCGCGGGCCATAGTTTGGGGACCCCTGGCCTATATAGTGGTTTAAAATTCTGGAAACAATGAGAAAGATCAACACATATATGTCCCTCCTATCTTCCCTTAGCATCTACCATATTTCTTATATAAGAATAAACTAATTTTATGTAATATCAGCCATGTCTCCCAAGCCAAACTAAAACAGAAAAATACTACTCCCAAATGAGAACACACTTACCAAGCTCTCAGCCCAAGGAGCAAGACATTTTTAATACATTTCCATTAAGAGAAACTACCACATGCATATAGCTTGCATATTTGTACCTTTTCAGTTTTTCTCATTACCAGTTTTAATGGAACTTTGTGTAATCAGAATAATGCAAAGGTATAAACTAAATATATTTCTGGAATGAAAATTGAGATAATGATTATGGCTTCTGAAGCATGTAATGTAATAAAGGCAATAATGTGTAATTTTGAAAGCAATTATTTTACATAATATTTTTATTATGCATTATTTTCTTTTAGAAGACTTTGTTGAAATAAAACAAGTGCATTACCATATTCAATGCTCTTGTGTAAATAACATGCAGTACAATATGGTGTACATTTTTTTAAAGTTAGTATAATGTGACTACTCTTGGATTTTTATGTATTTATTGATTTATTCATTTTAAAGAGGAGGGAGGGAGAAAAAGAGAGAGAGAGAGAGAGAGAGAGAGAGAGAGAGAGAGAAAGGGGGGAGGAGTAGGAAGCATCAACTCCCATATATGCCTTGACCAGACTAGTGCAGGGTTTTGAACTGGCAACCTCAGTGTTCCCAGGTTGACGCTTTATCCACTGCGCTACCAGAGGTCAGGCATCTTTTAGATATTTTATTGTAATATTAACATTCTCTAAAACTTTAGAAACCTGAAAGTGTAGGTGTATTATATAATGGCCAATATAATAATTTCAATCCTTTTAGAAATGTTATAATAGATTCTTTACAGAAAGAAGGAAAATATTATAATTGTCAGTCCTTTAGATTACAGTAGAAAAGTATAAGGGCCAGAAAATAATAGTATGTAAATAAATTAGAAGTATTTTAATGATGTAATAGAGAAGAAAAAAATTCAGTCATACAAAAATAACATAGACTGGCTCTACAACCTGAGTGCCCATAAGAATCAGATAGAAATATTGTCAAATATTAACTCATGCATGGCAAATCCAGATATTCTTATATATTTGGCCTTAAAACTAAGTTAGAATTTTCCTTTTTAAGAATTAAGGTGATCCATGGTTTTGATTACACAAATCTACCTCTGCACAGAGCAAAACAAACTTGTAACATTTTAAAAATGTATTACTTATACATAGGAGAGGTATATCTTACTGAAAAAAAAAAGATTCTCTCATGTATAATCTGACACTATGATACTGTATTTACTATAAACAAGCCAAACTCACATATTCATTCTCAAATAGGTTTCCAGACCAGCCTTATATAGATTACTTAATTTCTATGTTTGTCAGCTTTACCTTATATTTTTATGTATTTTTAATGTTGAAATATACAAAACAAAGCACATAATGTAAATATGTAATTTAAAAATAAAACAAATACTAACATATCAACAATTTATATGAAGACATAGAATATTATATAAATTTTTGAAGAGCTCATAATCCTTCCTGAATTCAATTCCCCTTTTCTTGCCAGAAGTAATTATTATGTTGAATTCAGTGATATTGTTTCTTTGCTTTTATTTTTTATGTGATGTGTGAATGAACTTTAAATTATTTAAAATCATGCACTGAATGACCAGTATGGATGCGGTATGGTAGCCCTGGAGTAAAGATCTGGAGGCCCCACTTGTACCAAACATGCATGTATTTGGGTATTATGGGGACTGAAGTAACACAATTTAGAATGAAGCAGTGGAGGGAATTTCTTTCAGGGTAAACACAAGTCAGAACCTAGAAACAGTCTTGGCAAGTAAAGGACTGTGAAGATAAATAAATTTTATTTCTTTCATTGCAAATCTGTTTCTGGTGAAAGGTATTGTTAATATTAAAGCTATCCAGAGGATCCTAGAATAGGGGATAGAAACTCCTGAGCAACTGGCTTGATGTAGGTGTGGAACATCTGTGCTAACAGGACAATAGCTGCTTAGCAAACAGGATAGGACTATTTGCACATTTTCACAACTGGTATTATCTCACTGAGGTAATTGTCTGTTTTACAATGTCTTGAATATTATTATATAAAATAATATCACAGATGATGTCAATATATGATATATAAATGCTTCTGAATATACATTTAGTTTTGCCCATGTTAAATTTTAATACATGCATTTATGCATACACTCTTGTAACCTTTGCTTTATTTACACTTTATTTCACTTTCATTTTCATGTGGTATTTAGCTACATAAACCTGGAACTAGTATTTAGTAACTTTTTTCCTTTAAAATTTTTTTTAATTTTTAAATTTTATTGTGTAAACATGAATTCATGTGTCCCATTCAATAAAACACCCTGACCCCCCAGCTACATAACCCTATTACACCCCCTTTGTTTCTCTCCCCCTAACTCCCTCCCCACCTTCCCTCTGGGATTTGCTGTCTATTATCTGTATCTATGTGTTATGTATATATAATTTCACTAATACTTTCCCTTTCTCTGATCCTGTCCCCATATCCCCCTTCCCTCTGACAGCTGTCCCTCTTCTTCCAGTAACCCCATCTCTACCTCTATTCCATTACTCAGTTCATTACATTCCACATATATTTGAGATCACGTGATATTTTTCTTTCTCTGCCTCACTTATTTCACCTAACATCATAATATCCAGGTCCAAACATGCCATCATAAATGGCAAGATTTCCTTCTTTTTCATGGCTGTGTAGTATTCCATGGTGTATATGTCCCACAGCTTTTTTTATCCTCTTGTCCACTGATGGACTCTTGGGTTGCTTGCAGGTCTTGGCTATTGTAATCAATGCTGCAGTAAACATGAGGATGTTTATCTTCTTTTGAATCAGTGTTTTGGGATTCTTAAATATATTCCTAAAGGAGGGATAGCTGGCTCAAAAAGCAGTTCCATTTTTAAGTTCTTGAGGAAACTCCACACCATTTTCCACAGTGACTTCATAAGCTTGCATTTCCACCAGCAGTGCAGAAGTGTTCCCTTTTCTCTAGCACCTGGCCAGCACTTGTTGTGTGTTGATTTGTTAACGAGCGCCATTCTGACAAGTGTGAGGTGGTGGGGTTTTTTTTATTGTGTTTACATAGATTTTAGTGTCTCTCTAAATGCATTCTCCCCTCCCTCATATTTCCCTCAATTTCTCCCTTACCGCCCTCAGAACAGCTCCCTCCCTCTTCCCTTCAGGTTTAATTTCGTTCCTGATTTCACATCGTTCCTTGGCTTCCTCATATGAGTGAGGTCATGTGATATTTTTCTTTCTCTGCCTGGCTTATTTCATTTAACATAATAGTTTCCAGGTCTATCCATATTGTTGCAAAGGTTAATATTTCCTTCTTTTTCATGTCCCCATAGTTTTCCATTGTATATATGTACCACTGCTTTAAAATCCACTTGTCCTCTGATGGACACTTGGGCTGTTTCCAGATCTTTGCTATTATGAACAATGCTGCCATAAACATGGGGGTGCATTATTTTTTGAATATGCAAAAATGTAATATGGTGTTCTTGGGGTATATTCCTAAATGTAGGATGGCTGGGTCAAAAGGTGGTTTCATTTTAATTTTTTGAGGAATCTTCATACTGTTTTCCACAGTGGCTGCACCAGTTTGCATTCCCACCAGCAATGCATGAGGGTTACCCTTTCTTCAATTCCTCGTCAACACCAATATTGTGTTCTTTTGTTAATGAGCACCATTCTGACTGGTGTGAGGTGATATCTTATTGTGATTTTAATTTGCATTTCCTAATAATTAGTGATGTTGAGCATTTTTTCATTAGTCTATTGGCCATCTGTATGTCCTCTTTGGAAAAGTGTCTATTCAAGTCTTTTGAACATTTTTTGATTGGATTATTTGTCTTCCCAGTGTTGAGTTTTACAAGTTCTTTACAAATTTTGGTTATTAACCCCTTATCAGACATATTGTCAAATATGTTCTCCCACTGTGTGGTTTTTCTTTTTATTCGGTTCATCTTGTCTTTAGCTGTTAAAAAGCTTTTTAGTTTGATATAGTCCCATTTGTTTATCCTCTCTTTTATTTCACTTGCTCGTGGAGATAAATCAGCAAATATATTGCTGTGAGTCATGTCAGTGAGCTTACTTTCTATGTTTTCTTCAAAGATGCTTATGGCTTCACGACATATTTAAATCTTTTATCCATTTTGGGTTTATTTTTGTGAATGGTGTAAGTTGGTGGTCTAGTTTCATTTTTTTGCAGGTAGCTGTCCAATTTTTCCAACACCATTTGTTAAAGAGACTGTCTTTATTGTATGCTCTTACCTCCTTTATCAAATATCAGTTATCCATAAAAGTGTGGGTTTATTTCTAGGTTCTCTGTTCTGTTCCATTGATCTATATGCCTGTTCTTATGCCAGTACGCAGCAGTTTTGAGTACAACGACTTTGTAGTATGATTTGATATCCAGAAGTGTGATACCTCCCACTTTATTCTTTTTCAAGATTGCTGAGGCTATTTGTGTTCTTTTTTGGTTCCATATAAATTTTTGGAATGTGTTTTTTATATCTTTAAAGTATGTCACTGCTATTTTAATTGTTATTGCATTGAATTTATAAATTGCTTTGGGTAATATAGAAATTTTAATGATGTCTATTCTTCCTAACCATAAGCATGGTATATGCTTCCACTTGTTTGTATCTTCCTTGATTACTTTTATCAATGTTTTATAATTTTCTGAGTACAAGTCTTTAATCTCCTTGGTTAAATTTACTCCAAGGTACTTTATTATTTTTTTGTTGTTGCAATAGTGAAGGGGATTTTTTCCTTAATTTCTCTATCTGACAGTTCATTGTTGGTGTATAAAAATGCCTCTGATTTCTGAGTATTAATTTTATACCCTGCCACCTTGCTAAATTTATTTATCAGGTCCAGTAGTTATTTGACTGAGACTTTGGGGTTTCTCTATGCATTATCATATCATCTGCTAATAATGATAGTTTTACTTCTCTTTTTTCAATTTCAATGACTTTTATTTCTTCTTTTGTCTGATTGCTGTAGCTAGGACTTCCAGTACTATGATGAATAAGAGTGGTGAAAGAAGGTATCCTTGCCTTATTCCTGATATTAAGGGGATTTCTTTTCATTTTTGCCCATTATTTATGATTTTGTCTGTGGGTTTGTCATAGATGGCCTTTATCATGTTGAGGTATGTTCCCTGTATTCCCACTTTGCTGAGAGTTTTGATCATAAATGGGTGCTAGATTATATCAAATGCTTTTTCAGTATCTATTGAAATTATCATGTGGTTCTTCTCCTTCCTTTTGTTTATGTGATGAATCACATTGATTGTTTTGTGAATATTGTACCATCCTTGCCTCCCCTGAATAATTCCCACTTGATCATGATGTATGATTTTTTTTAAGTATTGCTGGATTCGGTTTGCTAATATTTTGTTGAAGATTTTAGCATCTAAATTCATCAGGGATATTGGCCTATAATTTTCTTTCTTTGTGATGTTTTTGCCTGGTTTTGAAATCCGAATTATGCTCACCTCTAGAAAGGAGCTTGGAAGTCTTCCTACCTCATGAATTTTTTGAAATAGCTTGAGAAGGATAGGACTTAGTTCTTCTTTGAATATTTGGTAGATTTCATCAGTGAAGCCATCTGGCCCAGGGCTTTGGTTTGTTGGGAGTTCTTTGATAACTGTTTCGATCTCATTTGTTATAATCGATCTGTTTAGGTTCTCTGATTCTTCCAGATTGATTTTTGAAAGATTATATGTTTCAAGGAATTTGTCCATTTCACATAGGTTATTTAATTTTTTGGCATACTGTTCTTCATAGTATTTTCTTACAAAATTTTGTATTTCTGTTGTTTCAGTTGTTATTTTTCCACTCTCATTTCTAATTTTATTTATTTGAGTTCTCCTTCTTTTTTCTTGGTGAGTCTGGTTAAAGGTTCATGGATCTTGTTTACCTTTTCAAAGAACCAGCTCCTGCTTTCATTGATCATCTGTATTGTTTCTTTAGCCTCTATGTCATTTATTTCCACTCTGATCTTTATTACTTCCTTCCTTCTACTATTTCTAGGCTTTACTCGCTGATATATTTTTAGTTCTTTTAGATGCAGGGTTAGGTTGTTTATTTGAGCTTTTTCTATTTTCTTAAAGTGTGCCTGTAGTGCTATGAACTTCCCTCTCAGTACTGCTTTTGCTGTGTCTCATAAATTTTGAGTTATTGTATACTCATTATCATTTATTTCTAATTTTTTTTTATTTCTTCTTTGATCTCATTGTTAACTGAATTTTAAATAATAACATGCTATTTATTTTCCATGTGTTTGAGTATTTTTTAGTTTTTCTGTTGTGGTTGAATTCTAGTTTTATGTCATGGTGATCAGAGAAAATGCTTGATATGAATTCAATCTTCTTAAATTTGTTGAGACCGCTTTTGTGTTGTAGCATGTGTCTGTCCTAGAGAATGTACCATGAGCACTTGAAGAGAATGTATATTCTGCTGCTTTAGGGTAAAAAGTTCTAAAGATATCTGTTAAATCCACTTGATCCAGTGTGTCCTTTAAGTCTTCATTTTTTTTTTTTTAATTTTCTTTCTTGAGGATCTATCTAGTGATGTTAGTGGGGTATTGAAATTTCCTACTATTATAGTATTGCTGTTGATCTCGCCCTTTATATCCATCAAAATCTGCTTTATATATTTAGGTTTTTTATATTAGGTGCGTAAATGTTTAGAATGGTTATATCTTCCTGTTGGATTGCTCCCTTTATCATTATGTAATGAGTCTCTTTATCTCCTACTATAGCCTTTGTTTTAAAGTCCATTTTGTCTGATATAAGTACTAATACTCCAGATTTTTATTCATTTCCGTTTGCATGAAACATTTTTTTTTACATCCTTTTACCTTTAGTCTATGTGTTACTTTTGTTTTGAGGTGTGCCTCTTGCAGACAGCATATGTATGGGTCCTATTTTTTTTTATCCATGCAGCTATCCTATATCTTTTGATTGGATCATTTAATCCATTTACATTTAAGGTTATTATTGATATGTAGTTGTTTATTGCCATTTTATTCTTTAAAGCTATATTCCACTTTTACTATATTCTTTTCCCCCTTTGTTCTGTTTATGACAGAACCCTTAACATTTCTTGCAGCATTGGTGTGGTTGTAATAAATTTCTTGAGTTTTTTGTCTAGAAAGCTTTTTATTTCTCTTTCAATTTTAAATGATAACCTTATTGGATAAAGTAGTTGGTTGTAGGCTCTTGTTCTTCATTACTTTGAATATTTCTTGCCATTTCCTTCTGGCCTCAAGTGTTTCTGTTGAGAAGTAGGATGTCATCCTTATGGGGGCTCCTTTGAGGTGATAGCCTTTTTTTCTCTAGTAGCTTTTAATATTTTCTGTTGATTTCTAGCTTTGTTATTTTAATTATGATGTGTGTTGGTGTGGATTTCTTTGGGTTTCTCTTTAATGGAATTCTCTGTGCTTCTTGAACTTTTGTGACTTTTTTCTGCATCAGTTTAGGGAAGTTTTCAGCTATGATTTGACTGGACAAGGTCTCTATCCCTTGTTCTTTCTCTTCTTCAGGAACTCCTATGATGCGAATGTTGTTTCTCTTTAAGTTGTCACAGAGCTCTCTTAGAGTTTTCTCAGATTTTTCAGTCTCTCTCTCTCTTTTTTTTTTTTTTTTTTTTTTTTTTTTGCTGCTCTGCTTCTGTGTTTTTGTTTATCTTGTCTTCTAAATCATTGATTCAATCCTCTGCTTCATCAGCCTGCTTGTAATTGCTTCTAGTGTAGCCTTCATTTCTGATATTGTATTTGTCATTTCTGACTGGTTCTTTTTTATTATATTAATGTCCTTTTTGATGCTTGTTATCTCTTTATTTATGTGCTCATTGTATGAATCCACTGTTGTTCGAAGATCTTTCAGCCTTCTAATAACCATTATTTTAAACTCTGCATCTGGTAGATTCATTTGGATTGCACTTCTCTGTCTTTCCATTTTGTTTGTGTTGCCCTGGACTTCCCTGGCCATGGCCTGGTGAGGATCTGTGGGAGTCACTGCCTATGACTGGTTCTTATCCACCTTTTGGGAACTACAGGTTATCCAGATCTTGTTGCTGCCTCTGCTGGGTCCCGGTGGCATTGTAAATAACATCTGCTCTCTTAGGCTTGCTTTTATGTACTCTTGGCCTGGGAGAAGTTATTTTAAAAGTTCAAGTTCCCCTAAAATCCGCTTTTTATTGCCTCTTATTATTGGCTACTTGCTGGGCTCAGTACTGTAATTCAGTGATTAGGTACGGTATTAGATGTGGCCTACTCCTTAGCCTCAGGTGTCATTCTATCCAGATATTTTATTTACTTATTTTATTTTCTTTTATTAATTTTTTGTTGTTGTTTTTCAGCACTCAGTAGGATGTAGTCTCAGGGGTTCACTGGGTATGGCCCCTGTGCTCTCGTTGTGTGGTCTGTCTACTAGACCACCACTGCTGTTGTTGCCCGGGGCTTTTGGGATTAGGTGTTGCTGGTGCCAGCCCTCATCCGTGACCTCCACTTCCCTGGTCAGCTGGCGCATGCCCATGTGCCTGTTTGGGCTGTTTCCCAGGCTGCCTCTCTGGGTTTGGAACTCAGCAGCTGCCTGGGGGGCAGAGCCGCACTCCCCTGCTTGGATCACCACTGAGATCACCCATGCTTTCTCTGCTGCTGAGGGTATGCTTGCACCCCGAGCAGGTTTGCAGGCGGGCCCAGATCCCTGCAGCAGCTTATGTGACTTCCGCACTTGCTGGCGTCCTTGCGCATGCCCCTGTGTTCCCCCTCCACTGACGCTCAAGTCTCAACCCTCACTCGGATCACTGGATCACTGCTGAGAGAGCGCCCCAACCCAGGTTGGTTTGTGTGCCGCCCAAATCCCCACAGCAGCTAGGTGACTTCCGCCCTCACTGGCAGGCTCGCAGGCCCTGCGCATTCCCCCTCCACTGACACTCGGGCCTCTGCCCCCCCCCCCTCCCATGGGCCTTTCAGCGAGCGGGGCTGTGTGTGAGCCTGGACTTCACCAGGAGCAATGGCCATTTCTGGCTCTGCATGCCAGCTTTCCCAGCCTGCTCAAACTTTTGCAGCTGTATCCTGCTGCCTTTGTCCTCTCTGCTCCGGGCAAGCACTCAGCAGTGCGGTGGGAGATGTAGCTTAGACCTCTGCACTCCCTGTTTGTGTCCCTAACATGGTGCCTGGCTCTAAGCACCTTTGTTCTAGCTAGGGTAGGGGAGCCTCTGGTGGATGGGGCACTTTCTTTCCTTTGCTGGTGATGCCATTCCCAGAAAAGAAGTTCACTTCAAATTTGGGGACTGACTCAGCCCAGGGGTTAGGGAGTCCTCCTGGAGCTCCGGGAATGTGGCTGTGAGCAGGATCTTTGTGCAGTTCATTTAATACAAGCCTGAGTCTGAGAGTCCTGCCTCCTCTCAAACCTTGTCTAGGTTTTTTTGTTGTTTTTTTTTCTCAGCCAGATAGTCTGTAAACCAGGGGTCCCCAAACTACGGTCGTGGGCTGCATGCAGCCCCCTGAGGCCATTTATCCGGCCGGGCCGCACTTCCAGAAGAGGCACCTCTTTCATTGGTGGTCAGTGAGAGGAGCATAGTTCCTGTTGTAATACTGGTCAGATTGTTGATTTAAATTTACTTATTCTTTATTTTCAATATTGTATTTGTTCCCATTTTGTTTTTTTACTTTAAAATAAGATATGTGCAGTGTGCATAGGGATTTGTTCATAGTTTTTTTTTTTTATAGTCCGGCCCTCCAATGGTCTGAGGGACAGTGAACTGGCCCCCTGTGTAAAAAGTTTGGGGACCCCTGCTGTAAACCCCTTCCAGGCTGCAGGGCTCTAGGCTGGGATTCTGGTTTTGGGGATAAGAACCTACAACTCTCTGGACAACCCTCCAACTCGCGAAAGTCTCTTCCAGGCGCCACTTGTTCCCGGGAGCGGGGCAGCCTTTTCTGCGCCTCTGCCTTTTCTACCAGACTCAGTGTGGGTTCTTTGGTGGTCCTTGGCTGTAGAATCCTCTTAGTTTAGTCCAAAGTTTGTCTTTCCTGATGAAGGTTCTCAGATTCAAGTTGTAATCCACCTTGGTTCTGGGAAGTGGGATTGGAGCATTTACCTATTCTGTGGCCATCTTGGAACTTATTGTGGTTTTAATTTGCATTTCCCTAATGATTAGTGGCAAACGTTTTTTTTTTTATATGCCTATTGGTCATCTGTGTGTCTTCTTTGGAGAATTGTGTCTTCAGTTCCTTTGCTCATTTTTTAATTGGATTGTTTACCTTCTGGTATTGAGATTTAGAAGTTCTTTATAAATTTTGGTTATTAACCCCTTATCAAATGTATTGGCAAATATGGTCTCCCATTGTATGGGTTGTCTTTTTATTTTGTTAATGATGTTTTGTGCTCTGCGACAGCTTTTTAGTTTGATATAGTCCCATTTTTTTATTTTGTCCTATATTTCACTTGCCTGTGGAGATACATCAGCAAAAATATTGCTAGAAGAGATATTGGAGAGTTTACTACCTATGTTTTCTTTCAAGATGTTTATGGTTTTGTGACTTCTATTTAAGTATTTTATCCATTTTGAGTTTGTTAGTTGGTGTTCTAGTTTCACTTTTTTTTTTTTTTTTTTTTGCATATACCTGTCTAATTTTCCCAACATTATTTATTAAAGAGACTGTCTTTTTTCCATTGTATATTCTTACCTCCTTTGTCAAATATCAATTGACCATAAAGGTGTGGGTTTATTTCTGGGTTCTTTGTTCTGTTCCATTGATCTGCATGCTTGTTCTTATGCCAATACCAAACAGTTTTGATTACAATGGCCTTGTAGTATAACTTGATATCAGGAAGTGTGATACCTTTTACTTTATTCTTCATTTTCAGATTGCTGAGGTATTTGGGTTTTGTGGGGGGGTTTTTTTGGTTCCACAAAATTTTTGGAATATGTTTTATATCTTTGAAGTATGCCTTTGGTATTTTAATAGGAATTGCATTGAATCTATAGATTGTTTTGGGCAGTATAGACATTTTAATAATGTTTAGTCTATCTATGAACTCGGTATATGCTTCTACTTGTATCTTCCTTGATTTCTTTTTCACTGTCTTATATAACTTTCCAAGTACAAGTCTTTTACCTCCTTCATTAAATTTATTCCCAGGTATTTTTTGTTGTTGCAATTGTGAAGGAAACCATATGATGCAGATATTGCTTTGTTGGGAGCTGATCAGCAGTTGCTGGTTGACACAGTCACAGCAAAGAAGAAAAGGCTTGCTGATTGATATAGTTATAGCAATGAAGAAGAGGCGCAATGACACTTTCCCCCTAACTTCTTGGATTTATTTGAATTCCCCCCCCCCCTTATCTGGGTGTGTGTCTTATCATTTATGGCACAGGGATAATAGTACCATGCGTTTCCTGAAGATTGTCTTCCCTGCAGATTTGCAGTAATTTCTCTGGAAATGAGATAGAAGGTGTGAATTCCACATAAAAACCTATAAACCCCCTTGCCTAAGCCCATACACATAGGAGGCTGGCTATGATATTCCCAAAAGGGACTAAGTCTGTAGGAAAACTCTCTCCTATAAATCATATTAGTGAAAAATAGATTGTGACTTATGAATAGGTAGGAAATAGTAGCTAAACACAAAGCACCTTTCAGCCTTTACCTAATCCATTACTTTACCTCCCTAGTCTTTTCATATTATAGAAGAATAGAAAAACTTCCCATTCCTCATACATACCTGACATTCAGGTAGTGAAACACTCTAAGAAAAATGAAGATAGAACTTAACTAATATATGAATATAGTAGACAAATACAATTTTACTAGACAATAGGCCATTAGGTAAGGTAGAGTTACTAATTAATACTGACTTTTTTTTTTTTTTTTAATTTTTCTGAAGCTGGAAACAGGGAGAGACAGTCTGACAGACTCCCGCATGCGCCCGACCGGGATCCACCCGGCACGCCCACCAGGGGCGACGCTCTGCCCACCAGGGGGCGATGCTCTGCCCATCCTGGGGGTCGCCATGTTGCGACCAGAGCCATTCTAGCGCCTGAGGCAGAGGCCACAGAGCCATCCCCAGCGCCCGGGCCATTTTTGCTCCAATGGAGCCTTGGCTAAGGGAGGGGAAGAGAGAGACAGAGAGGAAAGCGAGGCGGAGGGGTGGAGAAGCAAATGGGCACTTCTCCTGTGTGCCCTGGCCGGGAATCGAACCCGGGTCCTCCACACGCTAGGCCGACGCTCTACCGCTGAGCCAACCGGCCAGAGCTAATACTGACCTTTTAGAAGCTTGCTTCAATATTGTTGTTGCTACTCAAGTTATTGTATAACTGTACTTAGAATGGCTTATCACCTGATTTATAGCTTATAGAAATGTACTAACCATTGCCTGGAATATTTACCCATATTGAAGCAAAAATAATTATTAATCAATGTATTCTGCATACCATGTGATTGTAACTTAGTGTATAAAAATAAAGCTATACTAGCCATTGGCAGAGATGCTTGGCAGATGAGCTAAAAGAATTCGGCTCTCTCACTCGTTTCTCTCACTGCTGCTGTCTCTTCCTGTGGGACCCCTGAATTAGTCCCCGGGGCTGGACCCTGGCATTGCTTCTCTTCATGTTGTCACAGAGTTCTCTTAGAATGTCCTCAGTCTTTTTGAACTTTTTTTCTTTTTTCTACTCTGCTTCTCTGCTTTCATTTATCTTGTCTTCTAAATCACTGATTTAATTCTTTGCTTTATTCAGCCTGCTGATGATTCCTTCTAATGCAGTCTTCATTTCTAATATTGTGTTTGTCATTTCTGACTGGTTCTTTTTTATGATTTTAATGTCCTTTTTGATGCTTGTTATCTCTTTCTTTAAGTTCTCATTCTGGTCACCCATTGTTGCTCTAAGATCCTTGAGCAGCCTAAAAATTATTATTTTAAACTCTGTCCCATAGTTTGGTTACTTCCATTTTATTTAGTTCTTTTTCTGGGGATTTCTCTTGTTGATTCATTTGGGTTGTATTTCTCTGTTCATTTTGTCTGTGTATGAGGTAGCACTGTCTGATTTTGAAATTTGTTGTGGTATCTTTATGAGGAAGGTGAGCTTTGTGATACTGACCTTCAGGCCACCTGATTTTCTTGCTCTAGTAATCCTTCTTGAGGGTAGTATTTATCTTCCTATTGTATATGAGTATTATATGCAGTTGGTCTTTTCATGGGTGTGGTTATCACTTCAGGCTGGCTGGCTCTAAGGGTCAATCTTGATCACATGTATTAGACACTGTGCTGTGTCTGTCCTATTCTATATATTTATTCTCCACAGTGTCTGGTACCTGCTGGACTCCTCTTTGGGGCATGCTGCTGTGTAGCTAGCTAAGTCTAGTATTATTGCTTTCTGTCACCCACTACTGGTTTTGTTTGTTCTAGGTCTTCCTGGGTTGGCATCAGCCATTGTTTGTAAACTGTCATAGGCTGTGTCTTTGAAGCTACAGCTCTGTTTGCTGTTTCTGCATTTTCTGTGCCTGGGTAGTGTGGAAGGGACCAACCTGTGTATAAAGATCAGCTTTTACCTGCTTAGAGATGATTAAAGCCCCATAAAAGCTCCAAACTTTGTATAATTAGCCTCCACTTTTTAGCTGCTCCACCCCCTCTTGCAGCTGTCTGGTCTTCCCAGAGTCTTCTGTAGAAAGACTGTAGTGTGAGCTCAGATTGGCACTCACCCAAACAACCCCTCTACAGGTTGCAAGATTTGTGGGTAGGGCAACTGAGCTTAGGAATACAAAATTAGTTGAATCTCTTACTTCAGGGGTCTCTTGGTCAGGAACTCAGTATGAGGAAAGTGGCCCCTACTCCAGAGCCTAATCCCTCAGTCACTGCTGGATACTCAAATTTTATTTCTCCCCAGCAAGTTGAATAGCATGTTCATATTGAGTGGGGCCAACAGTCCTCTCTGCAGAAGTTCTTCTAGTTGGTAAGACCTTGGTTTCATGGAGGAAGACTGAGAGATTCTTCCTCTGGGGCTGACTGTGCTTCTCCCAAAAAGTGGCTAAGCTCCTCAACCAGACCCAACAATAATCTCACAGGGACCTCCACTTTAAATATCTATGCTCCAAGTCTCTCTTTCTTCCACATGTGGAACTTAACCCAGAGGGGCAGTATATGCAGCATGCAGGCTGGCTGATCGTGAAAATACACCTTCTCCAATGCACATGAGCTATTGTGTTGGTGATGATCACAGAAAGCAGAATTCACCTCAGCTGGGCCAAGTGTGAGGAGCTCTTCCTTAGAACACACCACCAGCAAGGGTTGTTAGGTCTGAACCAATGCTCTCTGAAGCTGACCACTGGATTTGCCAGCCCTAGGCCTCCCTGAAGGGAACCTGGTGCTGACCAGTGGGGGACAGTTTTCATGACTGGCCCTCAGGAACCTTCTTGGAGCTTCAAGCAATCCAGAGATTATGGCTGCCTTTGCTGGGCCCAGGTGCATATACAAATACCAAGCCACACATCTAGGCTGGTTTTTACCCACATTGGGCCTGAGGGAAGGTCCAAAAAAGACCAAGGATCCCTGAGACTGCCTACTGCATCCTCTGTCTGCTGGCTGCTTGTTGGGCTCAGCCACTGAAATAAAACCTCTGATAGAGTTAGAGCCTGGACCAATTCAGGGATTAGGAAGGGTGGAGAGTGTGGCTCTGCCCCTGGGCCCCAGGTATCAGTCTGTCTAGACTTTTTGCACAGACCTCAGTGGGGATGGCCTCTGAGACCCAGAGATGTGGTTTGCCCACACTCCGGACAGTTTCCACTGTCTCCCATGAGGCAGAAACACCAGTCATAGACTCAGGAATGTGGGGGGGGGGGAACGCTCTCATCTCAACACCAGAAAACTGAGTCACTGAAGTGCCCTCTGCTTCCTGGCCTCTCAGAGCAACCCATTACCATGTCTGGGGTGGGAAAGACTCCTGAGGGCATAGCAGCTGCTTTTCTCCAGGCTGGTGCCACTCAGAGGGGCTTACTCCACCCAAGAATTATGGCAACTGCAGTACTGGAGAATGACTCAGCACAGGGTTCTGGTGGCTGTCCCAAACAATGTCTCTCCCTGGGCCTCCAACTTTACACTCTCCTCTGGCAATTCTAGTCCTCTCAGCTCTCACCTGCCAGAGCCCCAGGTAAGTGGCTATGAACAAGGTTTTCTGCTTGGGCCCTTTAAGACAGAGTCTGCATCCAAGAGCTGTGTCTTTTTCTCACAGACAGAAATTTGGCTCTTTCCACAGCTAAATGCTGTCTGGGAGCCTCTTCTAGGTTCTGGGGCTTTGGGCCTGGGCCTGAGGATCCACACCTCTCAGGACAACCCACCCCGTAGTGAGAGTCCCTCTGGACCCTCAGCTGCAGCTTGCTTCTAGGAGCTGGACAGCCCTTTCCACATCTCTGTCCTTCCTACCAGTCTTCATTTGGCTTCTTCTGTGATCCTTGGTTATAGACTCCTCTTAGTTTAGTCCAAAGTTGGTTTTTCAGGATGATTGTTCTTAAATTAAGTTGTAATCCAATTTGGTCCTAGGAGTTGGCAGTTGAAAAGTTTTTCTACTCCACTGCCATCTTGGAATCCCTAGTAATTTTTTTCTTGATAAAAAATTATATTATTTCTACTTATGTCACTGTAGCACATGCTGATCTTGATAATTCTGTCATAGCTGTTCCTCTGGCAATTCTGTTTTTGATTTTAAAATTTTGTTCAAATGTTAAAAATTATTTCTAGGTTTACCTCCAAATTGCAGGAAAGAACCAGTTTTTCAATTTCTCATACACACATACACATACCATACATATATACATAAACATTTCTTATATACATACACACACACACACACATACACACACACACACACACACACACACACACATATATATATATAAATTAGTTTTCTCATCTAAAAAAGATATAATTTGCTTGGATGTAAGACATAATTAAAGAGTCAATTTATTTTCTGAAAGTTATGTATCTCTGTTACTCTCAAAATTTAGTCACTTGATTTCAGTTTGGAGGATATCCCTTTGATAACTGCGACTTTAAATTCTAATAGCCCCCAAAACATTCTCTGATGATCTTTATAGCAATTCACATGACCAGTCTTTCTATAGATTTTTCACTTTTCCATTAATAACTGGAAAAAGATTTGGTATTTTGTTGCATCAATTATGAGAAATATGTTCATTTACATGAAGCTTAGTGACACCTTATATTAATGTAAAATTAATTAAAATATATGTGGCAATTTGCTCAATTATAATATTAGTTAATAAGAGTGACACAGATGACTATCTTTTTGAAATTATAATTGTTATGAAGATAACTGGACAGCTTGATACAAAATTAGATACTATTTGAAAAATATTTCCTTTTTAAACTGTGAGCATAACAGTATTTGTTAATAATTTTATCTTTCTACTAGTAAATATTGTACAATGCACAGTAATTTGATTCTTGTTCTTGTAGAATAGTATTTTTTTTAATTTGATGTTTTGGACTTTAACTATATATAATTTTCCCTAAAAAGGCTGTTCTCACATAGCTGATTCAAGTATATTGGATGCTGTATACAATTGTACACAAAAAGGTTCCTGAACACAGAGAGAGGAATTTATTTTCAACTATTAAGCATGTCTCCAAATTGGCTTTATAGATCTGGCCAACCTTATGTACACATACCAGTATATGGGATCCAGAAAAGCATTAAACAACACATTAGTTGACTATATTTAATATATATTGCTTGGGATCATAGACTAGATTTCACGATTTTCAGCTTAAAAGATGAAAATCCTGTCACAGTGTGTCTAAACATTCCATATTTCTAACCAGTATCTCTCTCTGTCTCTCTTTCTCTCTCTCTCTCTCTCTCTCTCTCACACACACACACACACACACTTATGGTTAAAACTTAAGTATTATATACATTCATCAAAGTAATTAAAAATTATAATCCACTGATTCTAAAACAATGATTTCTTAAAACTGATTTGATGACATAATTTTTATTCAAAATATTTTTTAAACTCTACTAAATATCCATATAGGAAACTGAGTTATATAATTTTTTTAAAAAAATAATTATTTATGTGAATTGTGAGTGGATCAGGAAGCTGAAGTCCATGAGTGTTTTCTGTTTCTCGTGTAGGTAAGCTTACACATTGTCAACCATGAAGTTCATATAATATTGATGTTCCATGATAACTTGATTACATTTGAAGATGATTTTTCCTCATTATTTTTCATTTATATGCACAGGTTTTATATATAAACTACATATATAATAAATATATAAAGTCAAGAATTTCTTGCAGAATTATTTGAATATCTTTAAGATAAATGACAATATTTAAAAATTTTTAGAAATATATTATTTTCATCTTAATATATCTTCAGATTACATTACTAATGTGTTCTTGCATTAATATTTCCTCATGTTTCTAATATATTTTGTTTCTTATTGATCATTTAAATTTAAGCACCATGTTGTTTATCAGGGAGCCTGCATTTTTTAGTTCACCTTTGACTCGCCTACAATTATATAGACCAGTTGATACATCACTACAGTATAAATATAGATATTTTGATGACTTAATGCAACCTTTTCAAGGTAAAAATATATGGTGCTTTAGCCTAAATCATCTTAGTGGCTATATTTCCTCCTAAAATTATTAAACTTTACAAATTTTATCATGAGCAGTATATTCTATAAAGTTATAGAATAAAATACATGCTTTTTTTGGGATCACTTATTTCAAAGAACATTCACTAAACCATTGGTATGTATTTAATTATAAAAAAATAGTTTATTTTCTATGCTAATTGGTCAGTATATATAGATTCACTACTCGGCCCACACACAAAAAATGAACAGATAGAGCAAGCCTATACTAAGTTAAATTTGACATCATTTCTAACTGATATCGAGTTTAATATGAACTTCTATGTCTCCAATTTAAACTCTAGGGAAAACACCACAAGTACATTCAAGCTTTTTCTACTCAGTCAATCTGTCATAATATTAAGCATGGCTGTCTGTTCTGCTATTTTCCAGTGCCAGTGTGATATTCAAACACCATCTGCCGACTTACACTTATAGCTATCCAGGCTCCATTGCTGGTTATTCATCTCTCATTTTGGTCATCATAAGTCAGCATGTTTGTGAAAATCCAGTACTGCTTGCTGAACTAATACATGCACAACTGCTATTGAATTCAGGCTTTGGGACTTCTATTGCTGCTCTGATCGTTTCCTATGAATTCATCTTCTACAAAATTCATGGACTAACATATTGCACTGAAAGTATGCAGTCAAGTAAGGCATTAGTTTTTCAAAAGGAAAGAATATGAGAAATCATCAAATCCAAGATTTTTTTTACCACTATTATTAAAAGTGCAATTTTACTTACATGCACTGGTATATTTTATTTAAAGGTTCTTAAATACAATCTTTTATTTGACTGATCCATATTATTTAGGAATTTACCACATAAAAATACATATAAAAAACCCTGGCTGGTTGGTTCAGTGGTAGAGCGTCGGCCCTGGCTGGCATGTGGAAGTCCTGGGTTCGATTCCTGTCCAGGACACACAGGAGAATCACCCATCTGCTTCTCTATCCTTCCCCCTCTCCTTTTTCTCTGTTTCAATGGAGCCTAGGCTCCATTGGATCAAAGTTGTCCTGGGCGCTAAGAATGGCTCCATGCCCTCTGCTTCAGGAGCTAGCATGGCTCTGATTGTAGAAGAGCAATGTCTCAGAGGGGCTGAGCGTTGCCCCCTGGTGGGCATGCCGGGTGAATCCCGGTCGGGCTCATGCGGGAGTCTGTCTGTCTGCCTCCCCCCTGCTTTTCATTTCAGAAAAATACAAAAATATAAATAAACCTATTCCAAAGTTCAGTGTGTAACAACTAAACCCCTACCCAAGATCCTGGCACTCTGCATGGAGAAGAACAGCTGTAGTTGTTATTGATATTTATCACTTCATATAATTACTGTGCACAACACCTCATGATCTTTTTTCTTTCCTAAATTTAGACAGACACATCTAATACAAACTTATATGTCTATCACTCCTGGTTCTTCTTGTAAGCCTCCATATAGCAAGCCCTGCATCAGCAAAATATTTTATCCTAAAACCTACAGTGCCACTTATTTTTACTTTTAAACCCAAATGCTGAGGTTGATTTACATATGCTCCTTAGATTATGTCATTTATGTTGTGCTCATTTGATCAGTTTTCTCCTTCATCTTTTATGCTCTCTATCAGCAAGTATGAAGAGAAAGTCTCAGAACTTTGCGTCGTTTTGTAAAAAATGGAAAGCCTGAGAGTTTTAGATGTTTTACTTTAGACTACCCGCCCTTTGCCTCAGGACGCCAAAGGCAAATGGGATTATTCCTTGGCAGGCCATGCTGCCTTCCTTGCGACCTTTACCTTACCACCACTGCTGTCTTGTGACCATCAATACTAATCTCATTTGTCCTTCATTCTCTTATTGTCAAGCATTATGAAAAGGCAGGACTCAGTTCATCCCTATTTCATCAGATTTTTTGATGTATTTTTAAAACTATAGTCGCTATACAATACTATATTAATTACATTAATTTCAGTTGTACAGTATAGTAATTTTACATTTTAATACCTTACAGTGTGAACACCTCACTGATTCCAGTAATCATCTGTCATCGCACAAACTTACCACAGTATTAGCTGTATTCCCCTTTAACTTACTCATTCATCATCTTATCTCCTTGTCTGCTAATAACCATCCCTTTGGTCACTGTTTCTACAATTCTGTTTTTGTTTTCTTCTGTTTGTTAATTTGTGGGGTTTTTTTTTTAGATTTCAGAAATAAATGCGACCATATAGTATTTGTCTTTCTATCTCTGATTTATTTCACCTAGCATAATACAGATAGATCTATCCATCTTGTTGCAAATTTTTATTAATTAGAGAGAGGAGAGAAAGAAAGAAAGAAAGAGGGAGGAGCAGGAAGCATAACTACCATATGTGCATTTACCAGACAAGCCTGAGGTTTTGAACCAGTGACCATCGCGTTCTAGATTGACACTTTATTCACTGCATCACCAGAGGTCAAGCCATGAGTCTCAATTTTATATTCCACTTATCTGAGATATATATTATTCCTCCTTACTCACTTCCCCCCTGCCTTCTTTTCTCTGGTAACCATTTAACTTTTATCTATGTCTATGAGTCTCAGTTTTATATCCCACCTATGTGTGAAATTATATAGTTCTTAGCTTTTCCTGATTTACTTATTTCACTTAGTATTATGTTCTCAAGGTCTATCCATGTTGTAAATGGCAATATGTCATTTCTTATGGCTGAGTAGTATTTCATTGTACATATGTACCAAGTCTTCTTTATCCAATCCTCTATTGAAGGTCACTCTGGTTGTTTCCATATCTTGGCCTCCATGAATAATGCTGCAGTAAATATAGGAGTGCATGTGTCTTTGCATACCAATGTTTTCAAGGTTTTTTGGTAGGTACCCTGTAAAGGGATTGCTAGGTCAAATGGTAATTCTATTATTAATATTTTTGAGGAACCACCATACTGTCTTCCTTAATGGCTATACCAGTTTACTTTCCCACCAGCAGTGAATGAGGATTACTTTTTACTCCACAGCCTCTTCAACTCTTGTTATTATCTGTCTTATTGATAACAGCAAATCTAACATGTATGTGGTGGTATCTCATTGTAGTTTTGATTTGCATTTCTCTAATAGCTAGCAAAGATGAGCATCTTTTCATATATCTGTTGGCCATTTGTATGTCTTCTTGGGAGAAGTGTTTGTTCAGGTCCTCTCAAAATCCCATCTTCTTTATCCATTCAGCTATCAATAGACACCTAGGTTGCTTCCATATATTGGCTAGTGTGAACAATGTTGCAATAAACACAGAGATACATATATATTTTCAAATTAATGTTATTGTTTTTTTCGGACAAATACCCTGAAGTGGAAATACTGGGTTATATGATAGATCTATTTTTACAATAGCTTTTTAGGGAATTACCATTCTCTTTTCCACAATGGCTGCACAAATTTTCCATCCTACCAACAGAGCACAAGGGTTCCAGTTTTTCCACATCCTTGCCAACATGTTATTTGTTGACCGTACATCTGCTGTCCTATAGCTGACTAACTTCCAAAGGCAATAAATGATTGAGCTATGGCACTTTCTCTTCAAATTTATTTTTAAACACTTAAACAGAACATTTCTTGCTTATAGAGAAGGCAGTAGGAAAAGGAACATAGCAGAATATGTCTCTATCAGGAAGCCAGCTCAGTTCTCTTTTTCCTGCTTTAGCTATGAATAAAAACTGAAACAAAGCAATTTCTGCCTCTGAATATGGGCAGAGGTTTCAGGTTATATAAGTTTTGGAGTTGTAACCAAGGCTACAAGGAAAGGCACAAATGTGCCAGAAATGTGCATAATTAACCAAGGATAAGACAATTGTTTATTATTGTATTTGATTACTTTTATAAAGAAGAGAAGCAAGGAGCTCTTTTCAGTTGCTATGTAAGAGTCAGGTGAATATTGTTTGACTCTGGGAGAAATGATATATGATACAAGATCTCTAATATTGCTCTACTCAGGGCACAAGTAGAGAGTATTGTATACCAAAAAGGAGAACTAAGGTAAGTGAGAAATTTTGATTCTAACTAATGGACTGTATTTAAGGCTTATATTCAAAATACAAATTTTAAGAAATCAAGTTTATAGTCTATATTATTAATTATTTTAAATAATTGTCAAAATCCATAATCTATGCCATATTCTTTTGCCATATAAGGAAAATTCATTGGTCATTTTGTGCAGATATGTTCAATTATAACATGATATATGACAATATGATTATGAAATAACTACAAAATATTTAATAACAACTATCAAATATTGAGATGAGTTGTCACTGTCAGTCACTTTCTTAATACTATTCTAAATGAATTAGATAGAGATTATCCTTAATTATATTATCTCTAACATTCCAAAGGAGATGAAAACACAAAAAACTCAATGGATTTTGTTAAAAACATCAATTAGTAAAATATAAAAGACAGTAAGTTAATATAACCTTATCATCACAGTGAAGTTTCCTTAAAGGTTCAGACATGTTGCTTCTCCTTCCTCCTTCACCTGACCCCACAGTCTTGGCCAGCACTATCTTTATGAATTAGCTTTCAATGAGACTATTTCAACTGAGAGTCTGAAAGTTGCTCAAAATAAAATTACCATTTTTTTCTAATGTTAAATGTTTTACAATTCTGAAATGTCCACGATACATTGGAACTTTATTATTGTTCTTGAGTGAAAATATACAATTTAAAATTTTTTTTTACCTCAACTTCATGTACTAAGTACACTGTACTCAACAACTTAGAATATCTCAAAATAAATAGTATAAACTGAAAGCAGTTTTAAAACTATAAATTATAAGTTTCCTTTTATCTTTGAAAATAGATTTTATTATTTATTATTTGAACTCAAAGTAAGTAGGATTATTGCACATTTTTTTCATATAGATTTTAGCACTCTTTACACATGTAAACTTCCCATTTTCTTTACTTAGAATTTGAATGCATGAACATACACTGTTCTTTAGGATACCATCACTTGGAGAAATACATCAGTTAACAAGGCTTTTTATAATCTATATCATTAATTATAACACACAGAAGTCCCTCAAATTATGATGTGTAATTTATAAGTAATGTATACTGACACATATAATAAGTCACATAAGATCTTAAATTGCACCTGAATTCTTTATTTTTCTAAGGGTAAATATTGTTTTATTTTTTCCACTGGAATGCATAAACAATGATTTATCTTTTTTTAAAGATAATTAAAATTGAGTTACAAAACTTAAATAATCAGCCCTGGCCGGTTGGCTCAGCGGTAGAGCATCGGCCTGCCGTGCGGGGGACCCGGGTTCGATTCCCGGCCAGGGCACATAGGAGAGGCGCCTATTTGCTTCTCCACCCCACCCCTCCTTCCTCTCTGTCTCTCTCTTCCCCTCCCGCAGCCAAGGCTCCATTGGAGCAAAGATGGCCCGGGAGCTGGGATGGCTCCTTGGCTTCTGCCCCAGGCGCTAGAGTGGCTCTGGTCGCAGCAGAGCGACGCCCCTGAGGGGCAGAGCATTACCTCCTGGTGGGCAGAGCGTCGCCCCTGGTGGGTGTGCCCGGTGGATTCTGGTCGGACGCATACGGGAGTCTGTCTGACTCTCTCTCCCTGTTCCCAGCTTCAGAAAAATACAAAAATAAATAAATAAAAAATTAAATAATCAAGTTTATATATTTAAACTACAAATAACAATTTCCCACACCCCCCAAAAATCCCAAATATTTAATTTAGTTTGGCTGATTGATTTTTGTCTTTGAATTATGTCTCAAACATAAGCATAAAAATATAATCATTACATTTTATAATAAAAGCATAAGAATTCAAGCAGATGGTAAATTTTAAAGTATAATAAATGGACACATGAAAATAAACAAAATTATATTTTCAGCTGTAATATTTGGACCAACAACTTTGGATAAAATTCTTTCATGTGTATCGCCTTTATGTCCATTTTCAACAAGATGATGACTCACCCAATCATGAGTGCAGCTTAAAAGAAAGTTTGTGCTGGTTTTATACATCAAGTACACAGTAAATGATCTGTAAGTATGCTAATGTAAGACAGCTACTAAAGCACAGTATGCAACTCAAGAAAGTTTTATTTCCTATGTAAATGATTACTTGCCACTTTCTTTAAAAAACAATAAGACCTGCCTGTGGTGGCACAGTAGATAAAGGATAGACCTGAAATGTTGAGGTCTCCGGTTTGAAACTCTGGGCTTGCCTACTCAAAGCACATATGAGAAGTTGATGCTTTCTGCCCACTCCCCATCTCTTCTCTTTAAAATGAATAAATTAAAAAAAAATTAAGTACCATTATATATATAACTTAATAATATAAATTTTTACAAAGCTTTTCATATAGTAACTTTTATATGGTAATATTCAAATAGTTTGTTATAAGACCAAACTATTCTTTTTTTTTTTTTTTTTTTTTTTTTTTTTTTTTTTTTTCATTTTTTTTTTTTTTTTTTTTTTTTTTTCTGAAGCTGGAAACAGGGAGAGACAGTCAGACAGACTCCCGCATGCGCCCGACCGGGATCCACCCGGCACGCCCACCATGGGGCGGCGCTCTGCCCACCAGGGGGCGATGCTCTGCCCATCCTGGGCGTCGCCATATTGCGACCAGAGCCACTCTAGCGCCTGGGGCAGAGGCCGAGGAGCCATCCCCAGCGCCCGGGCCATCTTTGCTCCAATGGAGCCTTGGCTGCGGGAGGGGAAGAGAGAGACAGAGAGGAAAGTGCGGCGGAGGGGTGGAGAAGCAAATGGGCGCTTCTCCTGTGTGCCCTGGCCGGGAATCGAACCCGGGTCCTCCGCACGCTAGGCCGACGCTCTACCGCTGAGCCAACCGGCCAGGGCAAGACCAAACTATTCTTAACAGAAATAGGAAACTAAAATACAATAGCTTTAGAAACATAATTCAAAATCTACTGCATGTAAAAAAAATGCAGCTCAACAGATATATAAAATTCCCTTTTTCTCCATGTAATATTGATTTAAAAAATCATTAGCAATAACTCACAAGCCCTAAAACAAAGCAAAACCTTAAAGTTTAATTTTCTTTGCATTTATTCTTGTGGAATGGAAAAAAAAGTTGCACAGCAGAAAGATAATGCACCCCATAAAATGAAATAATGTATTGAAAATACTGCATTACATTTCTAATGATATGTCTTTGTTACGCCAGGAAGAATCCTACCCTTAAAGAATACATTTGTTGAAGTGGCTAGGTCATTCCAATAGACTTAAAATTATAGATTTGTAGACTCTAGTGATAAAATGTCTCCTTCATTTAGGTTAACAGACAATGAAACAAAACTGAACAGCAATAAAAGAAAAAAAACTTTAAATGGTATTAACAATTTCTCTGTTTCCATGTGTATATCTTTTTTAATTGATTTTAATTTGTTGTGTTTACATAGTTACAAGTGTACTCGGAATATATCTCCCTCCGTTCCCCTGCCGTGTTCTCCTTGATACCCCCTTTGCCCCCTCCCACCACGGCTTTTCTCCCTTCCCTCCGTGATTTACTATCCTGCCCTCTATCTCTCTGTGTTATGTGTATATACTTTCACTAATGTCTTTCCTTTCTTTGATCCCCTCCTCTCATTCCCTTTCCCTCTGACCACTGTTCCTCTAGATTCTTTGACCCCTTCTCTCCCATTGCTCAGTTCTCATTGTTCATTGTATTCCTCATATGAGTGAAGTCATATATTTTTCTTTCTCTGCCTGGCTTATTTTGCTTAGCATAATAAACTCCAGGTCCATCCATGTTGTCACAAAGGGCAAGATTTCCTTCTTTTTCATGGCCTTGTAGTTGGTGGTCTAGTTCCATTTTTTTGCAAGTAGCTGTCCAGTTTTTCAAACACCATTTGTTGAAGAGGTTGTCTTTACTCCATTGTATGCTCTTACTTCCTTTGTCAAATATCAGTTGTCCATAAAGGTGTGGGTTTATTTCTGGGTTCTCTGTTCTGTTCCATTGATCTGTATGCCTGTTCTTATGCCAGTACCAAGCTGTTTTGAGTACAATGACCTTGTAGTATAACTTGATATCAGGAAATGTGATACCACCAAATTTATTTTTATTTTTCAAGATTACTGAGGGTATTCATGTTCTTTTTTGGTTCCATATAAATTTTTGGACTATTTGATCTATATCTTTGATGTACAACCTTGGTAATTTAAAAGGAATTGCATTGAATTTATATGTTGCTTTGGGTAGTGTAGACATTTTAATGGTATTTATTCTTCCTATCCATGAACATGGTATGTGCTTCCACTTGTTTGTATCTTCCTTGATTTCTTTTATCAATGTTTTATAGTTTTCTGAGTACAAGTCTTTAACTTTCTTGGTTAAATTTACTCCAAGGTACTTTATTTATTTCTTTATTTTTGGTGATAATAGTAAAGGGGATTGTTTTCTTAATTTCTTTTTCTGACAGTTTATTGTTGGTATATATAAATGCCACTGATTTCTGAATATTGATTTTATATCCTGCCACCTTGCTGAATTTATTTATCTGTTCCAGTAGTTTTTTAACTGAGACTTTAGGTTTTTTGATGTACAGTATCAAGTCATCAGGAAATAATGAATGTTTTACTTCTTCTTTTTCAATTTGGATGTCTTTTATTTCTTCTCCTTCTCTGATTGCTGTAGCTAGGACTTCCAGAACTATGTTGAATAAGAGTAGTGAAAGGGGGCATCCCTTCCTTATTCCTAATATTAAGGGAATTGCTTTTAATTTTTGCCCATTGAGTATGAAGTTTGCTGCGAGTTTGTCATAGATGGCCTTTATCATGTTGAGAGGTATGTTCTGTGTATTCCCACTTTGTTGAGAGTTTTGATCATACATGGGTGCTGGATTTTATCAAATGCTTTTTCTGCATCTATTGATATTATCATGTGGTTTTTATCCTTTCTTTTGTTTATATGATGAATCATATTGATTGATTTGTGAATTTTGTACCAGCCTTGCTTCCCAGAATGAGTCCCACTTGATCATGATGTATGATTTTTTTCATATATTGCTGTATTTGATTTGCTAATATTTTGTTAAGAATTTATGCATCTAAGTTCATCAGGGATATTGGCCTATAGTTTTTTTTTTTTTTTCTCTGTAGTGTCTTTGCCTGGTTTTGGAATGAGGATAATGTTCACCTTATAAAAGGAGTTTGGAAGTTTTCCCTCCTCTTGAATTTTTTGAAATAATTTGAGAAGGATAGGAGTTAGTTCATCTTTGAATATTTGGTAAAAAATTGCCTGTGAAGCAATCAGGCCCTGGACTTTTTTTTTGTTGAGAGTTTTTTGATAACTGTTTTAATATCTTTTGGAGTAATCTGTTTAGGTTTTCTGATTCTTGCAGATTGATTTTGAATGATTACATTTTTGAAGGAACTTATCCATTTCATCTAGGTTGTCCCATTTTTTGGCATATAGTTCTACGTATTATTTTCTAACAATTCTTTACATTTTTGCTATAACGGTTGTTACTTTTCCACTCTCATTTCTAATTTTATTTATTAGAGCCCTCTTCCTTTTTTTCTTCATTGGTCTGGTTAAAGTTTCATCAATTTTGTTTAACTTTTCAAAGAACCAGCTCTTGGTGTCATTGATCTTTTGTATTTTTTTTTTTTTGCCTCTATGTCATTTTTTTTGCTCTGATCTTTATTATTTCCTTCTTTCTACTTCCTCTGGCCTTTATTGCTGTCCTTTTCCTAGTTCTTTTAGGTGCAGGGCTAAGGTGTTAATTTGAGCTTTTTTTTGCAACTTAAGTTATGCCTGTAATGTTATGAGTTTCCCTCGCAGGACTGCTTTTGCTGGGTCCCATAAATTTTGAGTTGTTGTATGTTCATTTTCATTTGTTTCAAGGAAGTTTTTGATTTCTTCCTTGATCTTATTGTTAACCCATTCATTTTTGATAGCATGCTATCTAGTCTCCAAGTTTTTGAATGTTTTTTAGTTTTTCTCTTGTAGTTAATTTCTAGTTTCATGCCATTGTGATCAGAGAAGGTGCTTGATATTATTTCAATCTTCTAAAATTTATTAAGACTTGTTTTGTGTTTTAACATGTGGTCTATCCTAGAGAATGTACCATGAACACTTGAAAAGAATGTATGTTCTGCTGCTCTGGGGTGATAGACTCTAAAGATATCTGTTAAATCCAGTTGATTTAGTATGTCATTTAAGGCCACTGTTTCTTTGTTAATTTTGTGTCTGGAGGTACTATCCATTGATGTTAGTGGGGTATTAAAATTCCCTACTATTATAGTATTGCTGTTGATCTCACCCTTTTTGTCCATCTGTTGTAGATATTTAGGTGCTCTTATATTAGGCACATATATATTTATAATAGTTATATTATCCTGTTGTAATTCTCCTTTTATTATTACATCCTTAATTCCTTAATAAAGATTTTGTTTTAAAGTTCATTTTGTCAGATATTAGTATTACTACCCCAGTTTTGTTTTTTCTTTCTGTTTGCATGAAATATTTTTTTTCATCCCTTTACTCTCAGTCTATGTGTATCTTTTGTTTTGAGGTGAGTCTTTTGTAGACAGCATATATATGGGTACTGTTTCTTTACCCATGCAGCTACCCTATGTCTTTTTTGATTGGAGTGTTTAATCCATTTACATTTAAGGTTATTATTGATATGTAGTTGCTTATTGCCATTTTATTCTTTAAAACTATAATTCTCTTTTTCTTGATTTTTTTTTTTTACTCTTTTTATAGCAAGCCTCTTAAGATTCCCAGCCATACTGGTTTTGTTGTAATAAATTCCTTGAGTTGCTTTTCTTTGTTTTCTGTCTGGGAAGCTTTTTAGTTCTCCTTTAATTTTAAACTATAATCTTGCTGGATAAAGAAGTTTTGGTTGTAGGCTCTTGTTCTGCATTACTTTAAATATTTCTTGCCATTTGCTTTTGGCCTCAAGTGTTTCTGTTGAAAAGTTGGATGTCATTCTTACAGGGGCTCCTCTATAGGTAATTGACTTCTTTTCTCTTGCTGATTTTAGTATTTTTTATTTATCTCTTAACTTTGGTATTTTAATTATGATGTGTCTTGATGTAGGCCTCATTGGGTTTCTCTTTACCGGGACTCTCTGTGTTTCTTGAACTTGTGTGACTTTTTCCTTTATCAATGTAGGAAAGTTTTCAGCTATGATTTCTTTAGACAGGTTCTCTGTCACTTGTTCTTTCTCTTCTCCTTCAGGAAACCCTGTGATGCAGATGTTATTTTTCTTCATGTTGTCGCAGAGTTCTCTTAGAGTTTCCTCAGACTTTTTGAGCCTCTTTTCTTTTTGCTGCTCTGTTTTTGTGTTTTTATTTATCTTGTCCTCTAATTCACTGATTCAGTCCTCTGCTTCATCCAGCCTGCTGTCAATTCCTTCTAATGCAGTCTTCATTTCTGATATTGTAATTGCTATTTCTGATTGTTTTTATTATTTCAGTTTCCTTTTTGATGCTTGTAATTTCTTTATTTAGGTGCTCATTAAGTCCATCCACTGTAGCTCTGAGATTCTTAAGCATCCTTACAATCATTATTTTAAATTCTGCATCTGGTAATTTGGTTACTTCCATCTCATTCAGTGTTTTTTTTCTGGTGATTTTTCTTGTTGATTCATGTGGTTTACATTCCTCTCTCTTCTCATTTTTTCTGTGTGTGGTTTGCAAGCTTTTTAGAGTTGTGAGTCTAAGGTTGGTTTATGGAATGAGGTTTCTCCTCCAGGTCTTTATCCCTCAGCCTCTGCTGTTTGCTCAAATTTTAATTCTGCTTAACTAGTAGAGCTGCTAAAATGTTTTTATTTCCCTGCTGTTTGTTTGCTGAGTCCAAGAGAGAGCTTCTGTGTTTGCTGAGCCCAGCAGGGAGATTCTGTGTTTAGGATGGGGGAAATGGGTGTATCTTGTTCTTTGGCTCCAGTTGAAACTCTATCCAGAAATGCAATGGGTGTGACCTCTGAGAACCAGAATGTGTGGTCTGCCTAATGACTCTCTGGGGGTGGGGTGCATTTTCTGTATCAGAAGGGAGATGTGTTGCTCAGGTATCCTCAGAAACTTGAGTCATTGCCTCTCCCCTTTACTTCCTCTGTTACGAACAACCTTTCATGCTGATTGGAGCTAGAGAAGTTTTTGAAGGTGGGTCAACTGGTTCCATGCTAAGTTTGTGCTGGACAGAGGGAGTGACCTCTCCCCCAGCTATGGCCGCCTCAGCACTGGAGAATGACTCAGCTCAAGTATTCTTCTTCCTGTCACCATTTGTGTCCTCATGCCTTGATCACCCCTCTCTCCTCATGCAAGACCAGTCATCTCATCCCCCTTCACCCCTGGAGCCCCAGGCAAGTGGCAGTGAGTGATATTTTCTATACTGGCCCTTTAAAGCTGCAACTTCTTATGCCAGCCACTTCCCACAGGCAGGACTCCTGTTCTTCTCCTCACTCAAAGCTGTCAGGCTGTCTCCTTTAGTCCCTGGGTTTTAGGCTGGGGCTTCGGTCCTGGCACTATGGATCCCTGCCTCTCAGTGTTTCTCTCCTCACAACTGTAAACCTTCTGGACCCTCAGCCTCAACCTCCCCTCACTCCTGGGAGTGAGGGAACCCCCACCGTGTGCCTGCACTCCCTTCCAGGCTCAGTGTGGATTCTTCTGTGCTCCTTGGTTTTTGAGTCCTGTTCTTTTAGTACAAAGTTGGTTTTTTCAATGACTGTTCTTAAATTAATTTGTAATCCAGTTTGGTCATGAGAGGTGGCAGTCTGTGCATCTGCCTACTCTGCTGCCATCTTGGAATCTCCTCCATGTGTATATCTTTAATCTCTCAAATAATCTTCCCATTAAAAAAGTGTCATATAACAAGGTAAAATATTTTAATTTGTATTTTGTATTCCATATAAAATTTATTTATGTATATAATAATTTGGAATAATACAGATATACTTTTAAAACAAAACAAACATATTTTTGTGCTCATATTGAGTTAATTTCTTTCAGTGTCACATCCATCTTTCACTGCTAAGGTGTTTGGTGCTGGGTGGATATTTTGCATTTGTTTTTCTTTGCTCAACTGCATTACTGCTACAATCAACCACCAGCAAATAGTCTTTCAGAAAGAAAGACTGAAAACCTGAAGGCATTTGAGTGGTCATAACATACCTAATTTGTTCACTATTTTTTTCAGCATCTCATAGAGCTCTACTCATAGACCTGTACCCTGTTTCTGTGTCCTCTTTCCCAAGATGGTAGCTTCTAATGACTCTAACTTCTTCCTTTTGTTCCCCCACCCCTAAATGTCATAACTATTTCCTGAAGCTTTTACATCTGTGTTGCCTCAGTGTTTCAGTTTTCACTTTTTAGTTCAATTTTTTAAGTCACCATATTATTTTGTGTTAAAAACTTCCAGCTTTTAATAAAACTTGTAAAGAGCAGAAAGAGAGTTGCTTGCACTTTCATTGTAAGACAATGGCTAAACTAGCTGAGAAATAATCACCTTTTAGACATATTGAGAGACTCAAAGTTGTAGAGCAAATAACTAAGTTGAAATCTGGAGAGAAGTAGAGATATATACAAAGAAAAACAATATCAGAGCAATGGATGACCTAGGACCAATATCACTACACATGTTAATAACTTGATAGATTCAGGTTAAAGATGATTAGAAATGTTAAATATTGAGTATCGATGGATGTGAGAGTGAGAATCCTTTTGCAATTAAAACAGTGAATCTCTAAAGAAGTATTTCTTGCATTAATAAACATATAATGTAATTTTGTGAAGCATCCAGCATATTATGAGTTTAATGAGAAAGCAATTAGGAATATATTTATTCTTTTATTGAAAAGTACCATACCATTCATTCCTGTGAACTAGATTAAATCTAAATACTGACTCTGCAGCTGGTGTATTAGTTACTACAAGTGCATTATAAAGCCCATTCTTTGTCAATAAGTACATTTTAATGTCAGTGAGATATTGAAGTAATTAAAATATAAACTCCATGCTGTTCCATTTATCTCTATCCAAATGGCAAGTTTATTTTTCTGAATATCAATTATTGAGTGCCTTAATTGCTTATGTTCTATACTAGTCATTTAAAATGATAGATTCTGTTTTATTACTAGCTCCAACATCAGTTGACCAATACATGTAACCTGGTAAATTATAATTGCATTTCTGTTAACCACCATTTGACTGTCAATACACAATTTAAAGCAGCAAATGAAATCTGCATAACATTTCTAAGCACAAATGTAGATTCCTACACTCTATTTATTTAACCTGTAGTTTAATAACCAGATATTTCATCATTAAATAGGGAATCTTTCAAAGGGATAGCATAGTCATGTCAACAATTGTTTCCTTTTGTAATAATGCTGCAATTCTCAAACCATCACAAGTTGATGCTATAATTGCAAAATACAAGGACACTGGAAAAGAGAATATCCCAAATACTGTATAAATGCTTCAGTTGCCTCAGCATTCTAATCATTCCTTCAAACATCCTCCTAATTCCCATAGATGAAAATTAAAGAACTACAGGGGTTCTTCTTAATTCTCCCTCTTAATTGGCTGAGAAAAAAACACTCTCTAGATTGGGAGTGAATCTGTCTCTGTCCTAACTTACTCCAGAGCTACACTGTCGGTGCTTAACCTCATGGCTGTAAAGCAGCCCCTGCCTTACCCTACTGAAATAGTTCAGATAGTGGAGATTGCCAGTAACCTCAACAGGTTCCTATCTATGAATCTGTTCCTTTTTGTTTTAGGCCCTTTCAGAGCTATTCACTTTTTTTTATCATTTAATAGGCTAAGACTTTTAGATAAACATCCTGCTAACTTTTTTTTCTCCCAGAAGGAAGAAATAATTCTTTAATTTTACTGTCACCATTGAAATATCTAATTAGGTGAAATAAATGACCTTTTAACAACTTTTGTTTGTTCCATTTTTGATGGCAAATGATATATTGTCATAATCTTCAGTGTATCTCCTGTCAAAATTCAAAGATGGCTCAAACTCCTTACCAGAATCAAATAATACCCCACAAATAAAGAGTTCCTTCAAGGTAGAAGCTCACAACTGGCTGCAGGAAGAGAAAACCAAGATTGGAAACCTAACAATTGTTGGTTTGATAAAAAAAAGAATAAGTTCTGGTTCAGACCAAATAATAATTTAGTCCTACCAGACTTGAAGATTCCCATTGTTAAGTATTGTACATACATGAAACCATTGGTACACTGCCAAAATTTATATCTGGTCCGAATTCAATCATTAGGGAAAAAAAATCATGATTATTGTTTCAAAGCTAGTTCCTACTGATATGTGCAATATTAGAAGTTCAGAAGAGGATTTGAATTAAAAAAAAAGTAAGTTAAAGGAAAGTGAGTTGAAGAAAATGGGACAGGTTGAGCAATAAGTGTACCTGGGAGAGAAGAGCTGTCAACCTACAATGAAAAAAATAATAATTAAAGCAGAGTAAGAATCAGCAGCATTGCAATGTTTCCACGGCATCTTCTTGAGGCTGTACTGAGGACATGACTACAAGGGATTAATCATTCTTTTGCCTCTAGCTATGTAACCTAACTAAGTCTTACTAGTATGATTATTTATTATGATATTCTTCAGGGAAGGACATGGAATATTCACAAATATCCACCTCTTGGGAGGATAGTATTTCATTTACATACTCAAATAGAAACTCCTAGCTTTTAAAAAGACTACAATTTAAATGTGTTTTGTTTGTTTTTTCCAGTACTGCTGGTGTTTCTATGCTAACTAACCACAAAAGAAGTCTGGTCTTTTTTTAGATCAAAACAGATATAAAGTAATTCCTTACATAACTGCCATATGGCACGATTAAAATGGCAGTCAGGTCTTGGCTAGTTGTCTCAGTGGTAGAGTATCAGCCCAGCATGTAGATGTCCTGAGTTCAATTCCCAACCAGGGCACACAAGAGAAATGAGCACCTGTTTCTCCACCCATTCCCCTCCCTATTCTCTCTCTCTTTCTCTTTCTCTCTCTCTCTCTGTTTTTCTTCCCCTTTCACAGCCATGGCTCAATTAGTTTGAGTGCATTTGCCTGGGCACTAAGATGGCTCTGTGAAGCCTCTGCCTCAGGTGCTAAAAATAGCTCAGTTGCGAGCATGGCCCCACATGGGCAGAGTATCAGCTTCAGATGGAGGTTTCTGGATGGATTCTAGTAAGGGCACATATGGGAGTCTGTCTCTTTAAAGAACTCCCCTATTCTCACTTGGAAAAAAAAGAAAAAAATTGGAGTCATAGATGTGGAGCTAAGGGAAGCTTATTATAATATTGGAATATAAATGAATATACAGAATTATACAGTAAGAGATTATTTTCTGGCACGTGATAAATGCCAGGGATGTATTGACTAAATAAGGTCAAGTAAGAAAAGTGCATAAAACCCTGATTAATTTTTCTGAATTCAGTTTCAAGGGTAAGCTAGAGAATTGATATTGATTCTTACTTCTGAATAGTTAGGTAAACAAAACACTTGTGATTATTAACAACTAAAATAATAGTTCCACATATAACAATATGCTTCATGCTTTATGACAGTTCATTTTTAAAGCTTCTTTTTTTAGGATACTGCAAAGCCAGTAGCCATGGCCACCATCACAGCCGCCTGGCCCTTGCAGGTTCGCACTTGATTCAGACAGACTGTAATGAAACAATGGAGCCAAGAACTGGTGGGCCATTAGCTTTAATCCTAGCTTGCACCCAGTGGGCAAGAATACACACAGTGGGAAAACACTTTCCTTTCCATTCAGGGATCCCAAAGCCACTGACTTATCTGAGTTTCCAGAATCAAAGGTTTCTACCTCACCAGCCTTATTCACCTCTGTTCCCCATTTCCCTCTCTCTGCACAAACTCTGCATAAACTGGCTTCTCCTTCAGCACCCTGCCATCTTGGCTCCTTCACCTCTCCTTCATGTGGCCTTTTTCTGCTCTCCCTGCAATGCTACTTTCAGGAACCGAAGAAAGAGCAAGCCTGGGTCTACCCCATTTTATAGTGTAGAAATCAAAACCTTTAATCCAATATACAAATAAGGAAGTCTCTGATACAAAGTCACTTATCTGAGGCATAATGGGATTCCTATTGAGAGTGCACCACCCCACATCATGCAACAGTCAAGGGTGTGGGGACAAGCTTAGTGTTGAGAAGATCTTAGTATTAAAAAGTGGAAAAGCTTAGTCTTAAAACTAAGCCTTAGGCTATAATGGCCCTGCCTGCTTACAGCCTGTCCCCCACACCCAATGCAAACTATAAGCAAGCAAACATATACATCATATTTACAAACTTATTTGATCAACAGATACATACAGCCTAAGAATAGGTACATGCATTTTCCCAACAGTGTAAAGTAAGAATTATGACCTCTACCTCCTTTTTCCCTTCGACGATGCTATTAGTAGGTTCTGTGCAACAGCCAAAGGTCCATTAAAAAGTAGAAGTGTGATTTTGATCTTTTTAGTCTATCACTAAATTATAGAATCAGTTCTCTGATTGTCAGCTGCTGACAATTTTATAACAGTTTATTTTCATTACATTTCTGAAAAAAATACCAATTTATGGTTTAAGGTGCCCATTTATATCAAGACAGAATCTTCAGTGGGTAGATGGGTCATTCTTGCAAATATTTGGTTTGCAAGTGACCTTAATGTTTTAAATTTTCCTTAGAACAAGAGAAAAATGGAACAGGCTTTAATACATTTTTATTTTTAATAGTGTAATATAGTTTAAAAACATTCAATATTTTACCCTTAGGGAAGAACCATCTTTCTTAAAAAATAACTTTTATAAGATTTTAAAAATGAAAGCTTTGTAATTGAATATCTCTACTTAAAATATTATAGTTAACACAAATTCTTTCAATGTGACTTGGCCCTAAGGTGTTATTTTTGAGAATTAATGACCCTTGCTTTTTCCCTCTAGCACAATAAACTGTAATTTTCTTTTTCTTCTTGTTAAAAATATATACTCTATTTTCAACAAAAGTGTTGGTTAATTTTAGATGTGAACATTATAAATGAGTGTATATGTGTGTGTATACATTCTGTCATTATTTCTTAATATTAAAAATAAACATTAAATATTTTCTAATTCTAACAATCCTATGAAGTCCATTGTTCTCCTAATCTGTTTTTTAATTATAGGTTAATACAAATAATATCAGGAATCTTAACTTGTGTGTTAGTAATATGATATCCTTCATTAAAGTGTGACTTGCTATTAAATTACTGAGTTGACCCAAGTAGAATACCTTCTTCATATAGATAAGTAAAAGTATGTGATTATCTTTAAGTTCAACCAACATTTATTGCATATAAGTTATACTTAACCACTGCCCACGGTCATGTTTTAAAAGGGATTTTATTAGGTCCTTGAAGGAGCATCCAATAAAGTGGTTGAGACAATGTTATCTAAATTGTTTTTAAAAAGGATAACTTCATTAAATTGTGGTTAATGTTATGCTGTGCACACATCCAAGGTACTTCAAGATAACTGAAAAGAATAATTATTGTATCCATTATTGTTCAGGAAAGATTTTCTGGTAAATATAACAGCTGACTACTAATATAAAAGGCTGGAAGAAATTAACCAGATGAAAGCAGGGAGAATATTTTTTCAATCAAAGAAACAGTGAATAAATTATGAACCTATAAAATAGCATGGTAAGGCCCTGGTCGGTTGGTTCAGTGGTAAAGCGTCGGCCTGGTGTGCAGGAGTCCCTGGTTCGATTCCTGGCCAGGGCACACAGGAGAAGTGCCCATCTGCTTCTCCACCCCTTCCCCTCTCCTTCCTCTGTCTCTCTCTTCCCCTCTCGCAGCCGAGGCTCCATTGAAGCAAAGATGGCCCGGGCGCTGAGGATGGCTCTGTGGCCTCTGCCTCAGGCGCTAGAATGGCTCTGGATGCAACAGAGTGATGCCCCAGAGGGTCAGAGCATCGCCCCCTGGTGGGTCATGCCGGGTGGATCCAGGTCGGGTGCAGGCAGGAGTCTGACTGCCTCCCGTTTCCAGCTTCGGAAAAATGCAAAAAAAAAAAAAAAAAAAATAGCATAGTATGTGCTGAGAACTACAGTTTGAACTGCAGGATACAGAGTGGCAAATGTTGAATTAGAAGCAGACTGAAGTCACTTTATCAAATGCCTTTATACCAGACAATGGGAATTAAACATTTCCCTTTAGTGGCCACAGAGTAATTGAGAATTTTTAAATAAGGGAATAACATAACCATACTTTATTTAAGAAGGATATATCTGATTGCAACATGAGATCATTTTGAAAGTTATAAGATTAATAAAAAGAGACCATATGGGAATAGATTACAATGATTCAGATGATAGATAAATAGGGGGCTGGACTAAGTAGCCACATAAATAGAGACTGTTGGAGTAGACTCCAGCCATATTCAGAAAGAAAATTCTACAAGATTCAGTAAAAAAAAGGAAAAAGAAATAAATGAGGCTGAATTAAAAGACACAGGCATTTAGATTGGTTATTAGGTTTCTGTTTCTTTTTTGGGGGGGGTTGTATTTTTCTGAAGCTGGAAACGGGGAGGCAGTCAGACAGACTCCCGCGTGCGCCCGACCAGGATCCACCCGGCATGCCCACCAGGGGGTGATGCTCTGCCCATCTGGGGCGTTGCTCTGTTGCAACCAGAGCCATTCTAGTGCCTGAGGCAGAGGCCATGGAGCCATCCTCAGTGCCCGAGCCAACTTTGCTCCAATGGAGCCTTGGCTGTGGGAGGGGAAGAGAGAGACAGAGAGGAAGGAGAGGGGGAGGGGTGGAGAAGCAGATGGGCACTTCTCCTGTGTGCCCTGGCCGGGAATCGAACCTGGGACTCCTGCACACCAGGCCGACACTCTACCACTGAGCCAAACGGCCAGGGCTAGATTGGTTATTAGGTTTCTGATATTCATAACTAGATAATTGGTAGATGCCCAGAGCTATACTGAGGCCTGGGAAGAGAGAATAGGAGTAATAATTTTTCTAAAAGAAAGTTAAATTCACATTAGCACTATTAGAATTTTAAATGATTCTGGGACATTTGACATTTAAATGCAAGTTTCCAGCTCTAATTTTGTATTGGAGTATTGCAGGAATCAAAGGAGGACAAGAACACCCAGACAAGTTAATGAAGGAAGTACAATTTACCGTATTTTTTGCTCTGTAAGATGCATTTCTTTCCCCCAAAAGTGGAGAGGGAAATGCTTGTGCATCTTATGGAGCGAAAAATATGGTATTTTGTTAAATATTTTAACACGCCATTTGGCTCAGAAAAATTTTTTTTCTTATTTTTCTCCTTAAAACCCTAGATGTGTCTTATGCTCAGGTGCATCTTATGGAGTGAAAAATACGATATTTAGCCGGCGGAGCTGCATGACCCCAAAAGAGGCAACAAAACACATACTCTCTGAAATTAGATTTCTTACATCTTATATACCTCTACAGTTTTAGCTTTTATGTGACAAATGCCTGATTTCTATGACTTCTTTGTTTGCAGGCCAACCTGACTTTTGTGTCTTAGGGAGGAGAAGGGGAGAGGAGGCAGGAGGGTCTGTCCTTGGTAATCCTAAATGTGAGGTCAGTTGGCAATGGGGGAAGGTCACGTGAGGATCCAGGCCCGGGAACTTTGGCTGAAACTGCCCACACCCATGCCCGCCAAAAAGAAACTTTCCAGGAGCCCTTTGAAAAAGAACGACTGTCTGTCAGCCAATGAAATTTTGCCATGTCATATCAACCTGACCACCCTACCGATGCTATAAATTTCCCCCAAAGAGGAAAGCAGCACAATTTCTCTGACCTGTTTTGTGGACCAGAAAACCTCGTCTGGGATGTGCTCTAATAAATAAAGCTTTTACTGTTCTACACTTGGTGGCTATGCCCTTCTTTTTTCCTTGGCGGGGAAAATACCTTACATCTATCACTCATTCTTCTAACTGGAGCTGCAAGTTCATTTCAAGGAACTGATAACAAGCATGGTCCGCACTCGTGGTTTGTCTTTTTTCAAACTTTTCTATCTGCCCTTGTTCCTTCAGTCAAGAACACTGAGGTCTCAAGCTGGAGTGTAAGACCCCAGACATTGCAAGCCCCCCCTCCCCATTCTTCTGGTTTCTCCTCGTTCAGGAGCAAGTTCATTAAACTGAATGTTTGAGCTTCAAGAATTAAGAGTCATCTTCATGCTAAAAATATAAATTATATTAAGTCACTTTAAATTCTCCTCTATAATTATTTCCCAAAAGAAGTGTTCCTTAATTTATCTTTATATTTTTCTCTGTATTTTCTTCTAAATTGAAAATAAGTCAATGACAAGCTGTACTAAGTTTGAGTAACGATGCTTTCCTTTAAGACTTCCCCTTCGTTCCTCTTCCTTAATGTAAGGAATCACCTATCTGATCTTGGACCCTCTATAACTTGGATTAAAAAACTTTAGTCAAAAAGCCCTGAGTGGGAATGATGTGAATGTAATCCCCTGTTGCAAATACAGGGAAATAAGTTTCCTGGATGCAAACACCAAGAAACTGTGTGAGTGACCTATGAGCAAATACAAAGAAATGCATGTGAATGGGCTGTGGGAAATTAGCCTAGAGGTTTATTAATTACACCTCCCTTTGTGCTTGTTAATTGGCAAAAGAAAAAGAATGTAATGTAATGACCAGAACTAGTTCTTTTCTATATCAATAAGAAGTATATTAGTCATTGTATGGCCAGGGGCCACCATCGTGCATGCACATGCAGGTTCTCATTGAATTCAGGCAAATGGTAAAGAAATGGTGGAGTCGGAGGATGGTGGGCCATTATGTTTACTGGTGTCTCACAAGACAGGCAAGCCACAAGAGAAGCCAAGGGAAAAGCAGAAAACCATGGAGAGCAAGGGATCAGGGAGGCCTCTGCAATGCTGATAGCAGGAACTGAGAGAGAGTGAGAGCCCCTGGTCTGTTTCATTTTATAGTGTTGAAAACTAAAGTCTTTAAGCCAGGAGTTCTCAAACTACAGCCTGCAGGCCGCATGCAGCTTCCTAAGGCCATTTATCCACCACACTTCCGGAAGGGGCACCTCTTTCATTGGTGCTCAGTGAGAGGTGCATAGTTCCCATTGAAATACTGGTCAGCTTGTTGATTTAAATTTACTTGTTCTTTATTTTAAATATTGTATTTGTTCCCATTTTGTTTTTTTACTTTAAAATAAGATATGTGCAGTGTGCATAGGGATTTGTTCATAGTTTTGTGTTTTTTGTTTTGTTTTGTTTTGTTTTATAGTCTGGCCCTCCAACGATCTGAGGGACAGTGAACTGGCCCCCTGTGTAAAAAGTTTGGGGACCCCTGCTTTAAGCCAATATACAAATAAGAAAGTCTCTGATACAGAGCTACCTATCTGAGGCATAAATGGGATTCCTCATAAGAGTGCACCACCCCTTATCATGCAACAGTCAAGGGTGTGGGGAAAAGCTTAATTTTAAAACTAAGCCTTAGTCTTTAATGACTTTGCCAGGTTTTAGCCTGTCTCGTCTCCCACCACCCAAAGCGAGCAAACATATATATTATATTTACCACCCACTGGTGGGCGTTCCAGCTTTCATGATGGGCTAATCTGGCACCATTTGGTTGCTCCTCTACCGCCCACCATGAAAGCTGGAATGCCTACTAGTGGGTGGGAGGGACCAGGTTAACCAGCACTGCAAAAGTGGGCAGTTTTTATAAAAAGGTTCACCATCACGGACCTAGAAACGTCTTCTTTTTCAATAGGAGGTAGAATTTACATACCATCTTGCATTGACTGTAGTTCCTCCCCCTTCCTGGAATCCTGAGAGTAAACTACCTCTAGGCCAGTTAGGGAAGAGGAACCCTGAAAGATTTGTAAATATCTTTGATTATGTTACCTTGAGAGTCTTAATGTTTCTGTGTATCCCCTAAACAAATATTGCCAGCCTATCCCATGATGTCATGTTCTCCTCTGCCCATGTATGATCAAGGGTGTATAAGCAGCCCCTGAACTACTTTTGGGGCTGCACGATTTGGGCCTGATGCCCCGTGTCAGCCACATGCGGCTGGGATAGTAATAAATCTCCTCCTTTAATAAAACTCTTCAAAATTTATCTGGACTGGGTGTCTCTACATGGACTCAATGAAGTGAGGTACAGTGCCTTTCAGAATCTGGGGTGCAGTACTTTATAACAACCTGATCTCCCTCCCCTACAATCCTGTAACCTTTGTTCTACTTCTGATCAATAAAAGCTCTGGGAAAAGGAGACTCAAGAGGAGGAGGTTAGTCTCTCTTAAAAGCCTCTCCCTCTTCTCTTGACAATAGTTTTGTCTGGTTCAGTTTTTCCAAGTGACAATGATAGTTCTAAGTGGGTTGGAAGACTATACCTTAGCATCAGCAAATAGTTTTTATTGTTGATTCTAGTGATAAAACTAAGTGATTAGGTAAAATCTTTCAGTTATTATAAGTATCTTTTTTTCTATCATTTTGAAAACTTGTGTTAGTAAATCAATTTTTTATAAACTAATTAGATTATTTCATTCAAAAATATTAGACATATCATAGTTATACTATTTATATTGAATATACATTCTCTTAAAGGAGTTATTTTATATTATAATATGCTATAGTGATAATTTTTAATATTGGGTCTTTAATAATGATCAATCATTGTTAGCAATTTTTATAACCTTACATTTTATCTTTTTCAATTATAGCCACTGATTGATGAAATTAGAGAATTCAAAGATGAGTGAACTATTAATGGAGAGGCAGTATGAATCATGTATAAAGACCACAGCTTTTGGAGCTGGACTACTGGAATAAAATCCCTAAATATGCCATCCACTGGTGTAAGGCCAGAGGCTGCCACTGACATCGTAGCCTTTCACATGGAGGTTTTCATTGAATTTGGGCAGACAGTAAACAGTGGAGCCAAAAAATGGTGACCTATCTTCTTTATTTCTGCTCATAACTGGCGGACGAGAATATTCACACAGCGGGAAAACACTTCCCTTTCCATTCAGGGCTCTCAAAGCCACTGACTTTTTCCAGTTTTTTTCCTAGAATCAAATGCCCTCACCAGTCTTATTAACCTATGTTCACCATTTCCTTGTCCTGCACAAACTGGCTTCTCCTTCAGCATTCTGCCATTTTGGTTAACTCCTCTCCTCCATGTTGGCCTTTCTGCCCTGCTACAGGCCTACCCTCTCTACAACAATGTGGTCACTCTCTCCTCAAAATGGCCTCCTAGCTCCTCCTTTTAAAACTTTTTGGTGGGACAACCCCCTCCTCCAGCACACATTAGCATAACCAATCCCCTTCCCAATCATGAAAGGCAATTAGCTGTAATACGTGAGAGCATCATCACATAAACAGCAGCCATCTTTAACAATAAGAGTGAGAAAATAACAGAAAATACAGATTTTACACTCATTTGCCCAACAACTGGTTTGTGACTTTAAGTAGATTACTTAACTCTTTGTCCCAGGTTTCACTGTTGCTTCACCTTTGCATTTAATATATGCTTTGTAAAGGTTTCATAAATACCTAAGGAAGTTTACAATCTGGTATAGATAATACAGGAACTATAAAACTATTTATAATTTAAAAATTACAGAAAAATACTTACAGTAAGAAAGATTATTAAATACATATAAACATAGTCATTAAAATTGCATCATGATTTCTGCCAAATGACTTGAGCATAATAGACAAGGTGATGTATGATGAATAAAAGACAGAAGATTTAACTTGTTTAACAGTGGCACTTAAACACTGTCAGATATTGGACAAATTAATAACTATTTTCTCATTTGTGAAGAGGTAATAATATTAGCTCTACTTGATAATTTAGTAATACTTATGTAGGTATATAAATTTATACTTATAAACAAATATCATAAAATATATTTTCATGAAAATAAATCTTTTTTGTTTTCTCATTTAACAACCTAGTAAAATGGATTATTATAAGCTAAGTATACAAATGAACAAAGAGGATGTATATAGGTTATAAATTATTTTCTCAAGGCCACACTCTAAATGGCTTATTTGCAAGTCATTCATACTTTCTGAATTCATATTTAAGTCTTCCTATTACCCTATGCATTGAATGTCTCAATAAGTTAGTTAAGAATCTGTTTGCAAACTATATAACTACAAATAGTTTAATAGAAGAGGTGCAATTATAGGTACACCTTTAAGGATGGACAAAATTTAATAGAGAAATTCAATATTTTTTTTTCTGGCAGAAAACAAAGAATAGTATACAATGAGGTATCTTCTCTTTTCATTCTAAAGCAGCAGTTCTCAACCTGTGGGTCGCGATCCGGGCGGGGGTCGAATGACCAAAACACAGGGGTCGCCTAAAGCCATCGGAAACACATATTTGCTTAACATTAGGAGAAGTAATATTGCTTCTATCTGGAAGTGTAAACGCAAGTGTTATATGTAACACCAGCATTTAATGTTCCAAAATTGTCATGGGAACATTCAAAGATTATACTCATGTTGCAATTCTGCCTCAGTATGGGAGGAAAGCAAAGGTAAATCCACAAGATTCAGTCAAGGAGAGATTGAATTTATATGACAAGTTTAGCAGAATGTAAATAAAACATACGCAGTGATTTTGCTAACAGGTCCTTCTCACCTACCATTCCCTTTGCCTAGGGTATTTTCTCTGCAGGACTTACTCCTTGTTATTCATCAGGGCATAGCTGAAATCTTACTAGAGGTTCCTGATACAAACCTTTTTAATACCTAAGCCTCTAATAACATTTCAAGTTTAATAAGGGCCTAAATAATTTAAGGACTTAAATCTAAAGCCAACAGGAACAACCTGATTATAATAGAGCTCTTTGAATTCTGACACCCAAAACTGGATGAAATTGAAAAAAAAAAACAGTTATTTTTAGGACTGTTTTTGTCAAGAATTGTTGTGTTACTTGAGCCTCGCCACCCTAGCCTCTGAATAGCCATAATTAATGGCCATTAAGGTTGCATTCAAGTAATATAAAGGGCCTGATGGCCATCTTTTCAAGACAGCATTAGGTAACGGGCTGTACACTGGATAGTGCCAAATTGTTATAACCCAAAGACACTCTGAATGATAATTTTTCATCCTGAATGGACAAGTAACAACCCAGTTTTCTTGAGGATGCAGAGAGTATAAAAAAATTTTTCATTCCCTCTCTCCTATACCTTGACTAGAGTGATTAGAGAACACTGAGAATTTAACTTCTCTTTTTGTTAAGTTTTCTACCCTTTCTTCGAGAATAGATGAGTCAACATTAAAATAAATTCACATTTTAGTTATAACTCTTTTACTTGAAGTTTCTGTATAAAGATAGTCATTTAAAGAATAAAAAAAGGGAACATATTTAACTTATTTCTGGAAATAGATATTTGGTCTATAATTAAAGAAACTGCCGCAATTACCAATTGTCTGTTACTTAACATCTTACTCTTGTAATTCCCATATCTTCTCACAATTTCATTATGTTTGTTGGTTTGATAATACAAGTTTAAAATGGACAGTGTACATCTTCTATAATCATTTTCTCTTTTGTTTTTTATTATATACTCATTTCCTAAAATAGTGCCTGGAATATAGAAGAAGCTAAATGGAAGGAAAGGAAAGGAAAGGAAAGGAAAGGAAAGGAAAGGAAAGGAAAGGAAAGGAAAGGAAAGGAAAGGAAAGGAAAGGAAAGGAAAGGAAAGGAAAGGAAAGGAAAGGAAAGGAAAGGAAAGGAAAGGAAAGGAGGGAGGAAGGAAGGAAAGAAGGAAGGAAGGAAGGAAGGAAGGAAGGAAGGAAGGAAGGAAGGAAGGAAGGAAGGAAAGGAATTATCAAAGCCCCAACAGCATATAATGATGATTTAGAATTTAGAGATGCAAAGGATGATGGCAAAAATGAGCTTTAATTTTATTAGATGAGACCAAATCTCAGTTCTATTGGGTCTTCCCAGTCATACACATAAAAAGTAAGACAGTCAATTCATGGTATTTATTATTAAATGTACTTGGAATGAACAGCAAAATATGGAAAGTGGGACTCCTGTAACTTTTAATGACAATATTCATCACAGTTAATAAATATGGCACTGCCCTAATACATTGTCACAATATACATAAAAAAGACAATTATAGGTAAAATATTGAAGGTTTTTTTTTTTATTTTGGCTGCATATGACTCCTTTTAAAAATAAAATTCAACCAAATAAAAGTGCAAATCTAATTGAATTTATTAAGTGATTCATCAGTAGGGCTATATTCCATCTGGCATCTAGAAGGGTATTCCAAGAGGTTGTACAAAATGGTAGGTTTTTATAGAAAAAAAAAAGGTAGGACAAGGGAGCTATTAACAAAAGAAAAGGATTATTTTTAGACCATGACATCTTTTGCAAGGGAGAGAACAGTTATGGTTTTATCATGAAATTGTGTCTTCTTTTTATGAAGAATGAAGAAAAAGAGCCAGCCTGACCAGGCAGTGGTGCAGTGGGTAGAGCAGTGGACTAGGACACAGGGGACCCAGTTCCAAATCTGAGGTCACTGTCTTGAGTGAGGGCTCATCTGTCTTGCGCATGTGGTCACCAGCTTGAGTGTGGGGTCGTTGGCTTGAGCATAAGATCATAGATATGACCCCATGGTCGTGGGCTTGAAGCCCAAAGTCACTGGCTTGAGCCCAAGGTCACTGGCTTGAGCAAGCAGTTACTCACTCTGCTGTATAACCTCCCTCCCTAATCAAGGCACATATGAGAAAGCAGACAATGAACAACTAAGGAGCTGCAATGAAGAATTGATGCTTCTCATCTCTCTACCTTCCTGTCTGACTGTCCCTATCTGTCCCTCTCTCAGTCTCTCTGTCTCATTCACATCCAAAAAAAAAAGAGAGAGCCAATGTGACAGAACTTACTGGTGCTTGACCAGAAAATTCCAGACTGGGAGATTAAGAGTATATATGCAGGAAAAGTTGAAACAGCAGTTAGGCCAGGCATTAAATCTAGAATTGATATCATGGGTTTCAGCACAAGTGATGCCGTATTGGACTTGTGATGATCTCTTTAATAACCCCCCTCCAAACCATGAAAAAAGTAATCAGTAGCAAAATACAGACATTCCTTTCTCATCTATTTTCCAGAGCAACAAAATTTGAAGAATTCATAATGTATTCTGTGAAAAATATCTATGTAAATAAGTCAATATTGACTAAACACAGACCTGTTAGTAAGTCTAAGCTAACAGAATAATCACTACATAGATAAAAAATTTGGAAGCTTTAAAAAAAGTAATTGATCTGATAATGCTAACAAATATTCCTATGGGTTTTAAACATAATAAAATTATAGACTAAATATAAAATTTATTTTAATAAGATTTGCAAAATATTGCAAGTACAAACCAGAATGTATAGGTGATGAACACCTATACATGTATTTATCCAGAATAGTTCTTTCTTATGTTTCTTGGAAATTATCTTTTCCTCATATAATTATGAGAAGATGAAGAAATTATTCATCATATTATACATATCACCTATACTCCACTCCCATCCTACCACTCCCTCCTTGCTTCATTGATAGCTGCTGCTAGTGCTTATGGATTCTTTGTCCAAACAGGATAAAGATGTCACTCTGGACAATCCCACCCAGGTGCACAACTTGGCAAGAATACAGTGTTATTTTAGAAATTACAAAAAAATAATAACTATCTTTACCTTAAATACAAATTCAGTTATTGTTTACAACTTGGAAAACAAAATGAATGAATATTATTTCTTTCTCAATCTTTATCTGTACAATTTTCCCCAGAACTCTTGCCTTCTCATCACAGTTGATCAAATCTATGACTTCAAGAAGTCCAACAGGAGTGAAGCTTTAGAGTATTAATCTTAGACACAGAGACAGTGAGTGAGATTTAAGCTGGCAGTTAATGCAGACCATGATCATCACTAAATTGATAAAGCCAATCTAAGAGAATAAAGCCAATTTACAAAGAGAAAGAGCTATTAAAAATCGACAGACTGCTCTGTGGTAGGCAGTTAGACAGACATAAATAGAACAAAGGCTACAGACTAGGCAGAGAAATCACAAAGGTGAAAAGCCTAGGTGCCTAATAACAGGCAAAACTGGGAAGACAAGGATGTTGCCCCCAAGGTGACCATTCCTCCCTTAGCTGGTCATGTGATTTAGATTCCCTAATTTTGTATCACTGGTCAAGGAATTCAAGCCCTCCCCAGCCCTTTCCTCCCTTGGTATATCCCTAGTCATGTGATTTCAGCCATTAATCCCTAGAGATAAAACAAGACAAAAGAAAGCAATGGTTCACCTCAGGACTAGCTGCATTGACTAATTACCTGGCTTGGCGCTGACTAATCATTGAAGACCACCAAAATAAAAGAACACACCTAGAAAGCTGATGAATATTCCATTAAGATCTTCCCCTGGGACTTCCCCTAAAATCCCTCCCTTAAAATCCCTTAGGACTGAGGTCCCAGCATGCTCTCCTTTCCTGGAGCATGCCTGTGCCTTTCCCTTTCTCCTCCTCCATTTTTTCCCCTCGGGTGCATTTTTCTTGCCCCTCTCTTTCTCCTAAGCTCTAAGGGACCCCACATAACTTGCAACCAAGGGATCAGTGGGTGGCACAACTTGTCCTAGTCTAACCCCCTGAACCTGTCATCAAGGTCTCCTTTTCTCTAACTTTCTTTTTATATGGCCAATAAATTCTTCCTTTATTTGCTGCATTTTGTCTCTTGATTGAGTTCTTTCTCTCGAGCAAGAAAAGAATCTAGGTCTTGTAGCTCCTCCTGTAACAGTACCATTTGTTTTCTTTCTATTTTTGTTGTCCTTGCCTTTGGAGTCATATCCAGAAAAATACTGCTAAGACTGAGGTGACAGAGCTTACCACCTGTGTTTTCTTCTGTGCATTTTATGTTTTCAAAACAACTTTTATTCAAATATATTTTGGTGAATATTTGCACTCCTAGCGGCATATATAGTGTTAAATCAATCTCTATTTCTGTCACAATGGCCAAACAACTGTGGTTCTTATTTTTTAATATTATTTACTGTATGTCAAGGATCTAAGTTGCATACAGTCCTTATGAGGGAGACCTAAGCTTGTCCATCAGCTCTTGCTGTCTGTATAATAGTGCAAAAAATTATGCAAAGTGTGGTGACTGAGAGATCAAATCCTAATGAACCAGATAATCTCTAAGAAATTTCAACTCACAGATATTACTGATGTAGCATTGCCATACAGTTGAACTGAAGAACAGATGTTTATGCTATCATCTATCAAAACTATTCTAAGTTTTCTGAAAGTATTAATAACCATACTTTTTCACAGAAAAAGGGAAATGTACTAGTGGGAAACAGAAGATGGCAATAAAGTTCAAATGAATATTCATGTATGGAGAATATAAGAATAGGTTTCTATTCAAATCCAAAAAGCAGCTAATCTCACAATCTTTCAAGGCTTCTTTGTCTAAGAAAGATGGCAGTTCAATCACTTGATCTCTTTTTGCTCCAATTGCCTTTTTCCAGGAATATGACTCAGCAAAGGTAATGAGATCATTAAAAGGTGATACGCATTTTATTCAATGACTCTGAAGGTAGATGTTGCTTATTACAGCTTCTATAAAGGCTCAAGCTGTAATTTAAAAATTCTCAAACTTCCTCAGCTCTATGTAGAAGGGTTTTTTTGTGTGTGCTGCAGTTATAAAATTCATACTATGTATTATACAATTTACTACTGGTTAAGGAAGCACCATGGCATAATACAATTAATTAACACACATAAATGTTTGTAATAGTGCCTGGTATATAGTGTCCAATAAAGTAAATGGTTGGATTTAATAATACCAAACAATTCTTCTCTATCTCAGCCAGACAAAAATCAGTCAGAATTATCATAACAAAAACAAAAGCAATAATAGCAGCTGATCTTCTTGAGATAAATATGGACAAAACTAACCCCAATAAATTTCACAGCCAAGAATTAAAATCTGTCTATCTGATCCTGATGCCCATATACTTAAAAGTGTTATTTTGCATGCTAAACATCCTACACTAATCAACTGCTTTTCACTAAAGTCTGAAGAATATTGCTTTCAAATCGTTAGTATCTGCTACAAACTAAGGGAAATATAAGAATATAGGAGACTGTGTTATGCATCAAGCCAAGAGAGCCAAGAGTAATTTCTTAAAGTACTTTTATAAGGACAGCCAAAGGATACTTCTTGTTTTAAATAGCATCAAATACAGCCATCTCAGAAGAATTTTCCCCTTTCTAACATAATAATAAAACTTAAAGTCATTGATATTTATAACACTATCAGAAATTATTTTGAATATTCTACTTATCTTCAATGTTATGAAATTTATTCCATAGATAATATGACTGAATTAATCACCATCATTGGCTAGAGACCCATGTATTGTCCCTAGAAGTGGAGAAAACACACCAACTTGAAACAACTAAGAGAGGAACGCACACTGTCTTTGAGGACCAACAACATCATCAATATGTTCTATAGCAATACCGTGTTGACAACCACAATCTTGAGCTACGTGCCAGTATAATTCCTTTTCCACCATCAATATTTGCACTTCACTAACTTTTCAGAGGTGGAAACACTACAAGTAACAAAAATGTGGAAAGGCTTATGTGGGGAAAACAGCTGTGTTAGGCTTGCTTTCTGGTTTACCGGCTGCAAGCACTTTGCCTGATTGGTGCATGAGACACGTGGCAGCACCACGTGTGTTTAGTCTATATAAGACTGAGCATATTTTCCCTCATCAACAATTCTCCTAGATTGCTCTCCCATCACTATAAGGTGTGGTTTTCCTCATCCCTTGCCCTTCACTGCAAAAAGCAGGTTTTTCTTTTTTTATTAGCTCTTTTTCTTTTTTATTTATTTGCTCGCCTATATTTGTGAGCCTCCAATGAACAGCCATGGCCCAATGTTTTCTGGATCACAGTTCCTCTACTGTCTGTCTAAATTCAATGAGAACCTACTTGCCTCAACCACCAGCATTTCAACTTACTTTGATATACCCTGGAAACGAAGGTAAAGTGCTGTAGGCAAAGCTGAAGGTATGGAAAACCCTACTACTACTACCATATACTGGAAATTGAGTTTTTTTCAGGTCCTTACTCTTGAATATCAGAGCATTAGATTATAAAGGTCTGAGGAAATCCAACATTAATCAAGAAGAGGTGAGATATTTGAATGAACATTAGATATTAGAAATATGCATAAGGGTTTTGCATATCAGTCTGGCCTTCTATCTATTTTGTTAAAGAGAAGTTACATGCTTTCTTTTATATTGCTAACAGATATTTCATACAAATTACTAATTATACTAAAATAAATTACATCAAAGACATAAATCTATGGAAAATATCAGAGATAAGTAATTTAATTTTTAATGTGATATGATATACCAAATCAGAGTATATCAATAGAAATCATTAATAAGAGCAGAAATATCATTTTTTAGGCCCTGGCCAGTTAGCTCAATTGTTTCAGAGCATAGTCTCAAAACAACAAGGATGCAGGGTCGACCCCTGGTCCAGGTACACATGGCAAGCAACTGAAGAATGCATAACTGAGTGGAACAACAAATAAATGCTTCCCTTTCTCCTCCCCTCTCTCTCTTTTTCTCTTTCTGTCTCTCTAAAAATCAATAATAAAATAAATAAGCCTTGGCCAGATAGCTTGGTTGGTTGGAGCATCCTCTTAGAGGCTAGAGGTTGCCTCTTAGAGGGCGGAGTTTACCAGGTCGATTCCCTGGTCAGGCACATACAGGCATAACTCGATGTTCCTGTCTCTATTATCCTGTCTCTCTTTCTCAAAAACAATATTTTTGGGGAGCATTCTTAACACAAGAAAAACACTAATTCACTGTATGTTGCCAGATGAGAATATTTTAAAGAGAAGAACAAGATAAGATAAAAAGAAATTTTTTATATCATTAAACAAAAAGTTTGCATTATTGCTTAATTTTTATGTCAGGTACTATTAAAAACACTTATGCTTGTCAAGTAATATTTATTTTTTGAATTGATTTGACCATCATACAAAAAAGAATCTATGGTATAGGTATTATTATTCTCTTTTGAAAATGGGAAAATTGAGGTCCAAATAGTTAAGAATCGCCCTAAGATGGTATAGCTAATATAGCAAAGGCAAATTCAAATAAATTTCTTTCTGATTCCAAAGTTTATGATATTAAATATTTTACTGAACAAAGCTGACTCTAAAGACTTTTTTTTTAAGTGAGAGAAATAGAGACAGACAGACAGCATGGAAGGAAGGGATAGGGATGAAAATTATCAACTCATAGTTGCATGACTTTTAGTTCTTCATTGATTGCTTCTCATATATGGCTTGCTTGACCAGGGGGCTCCAGCCTACTCAGTGATCCCTTGCTCAAGCCAGTGACCATGGGATCATGCCTATGATCTCAAGCCCAAGCCAGCAACCTTGGGGTTCTCAAACTGGGTCCTCAGCATCCCAGGTTGACGCTCTATCCACTACACCACCAGCAGTCAGGCTAGAGACTTTTATTTTTAAAAATCTAAGATTTCTTGAATTCAATAACAAAACAGTTATTTTTTAAAAATAAATTAAATAATCATTAACAAAACTGATAATAAATACGCAAACTATTCCCCTTACAAACATTTGAAGTTCCTAATTCATAACGGGTCAACAAACCTAACAATGGTAGATTTGCCATCCTCTTAAGAGATTTGTGAGAACTAACATTAATAAGTATGAATGACTGGGTATCAGGTCATGTAATTACCCATAAAACACAGTACTAAGCACTAGGAGTAAACATGTAAATTAGAAGAAAAAAATTTTACTTCCGTTAATGTTTGCTTCTTGATAAGTCACTATATTTTTTTCCCTAATGAAAAATGAGTAAGTTGCTGTTGCACCCTCTTCCTTATCCCTCTACCCTATCTGATTTTAGGCATCTTTCCTAACTAGACCTAACAATAGCTGCTGAGTCCGTGGCTTATTTCCAGCTACCTGGGTCACAGGTTCTTCAGTAGGAGAGTCTCCTTAGCACTGTGCACAGAAGTAATAGGGTACCAACATCACTATAAAAAGGGCTTCTCTTCTGCTAATGCTGTGAAGAAATAGTGCTAGTCAGTCACACAGCTCCTGAGGAACGTTTTATATAGAAGTACCTCTCTTTAAGGAAGATTAATTTGTCAGTTTAGTCATATATTACAATGGTATGTTTCCCTGCACTATCTGAAAATCTTATTTCTTTTTAGCACAATATATAAACTTAGTACTAAATAATGTGACAGAGTGCCCTCGATGATAATGTATGCTATCTAAAAATAGCATATATCTTTTCAATAATATATGGGAAGCATAGCTAAGCCAGCTGAAAACATTTTTTATATGTGTGTGGCCAATTTGTTCATTAGGTTTTTGTTACTACATTAAAAAACTTTATGGATTAAAGAAACAATGACCAATGTTGAAATAATTTTTTAACTGAGTTTCCTGGGATACAGATAGATTTGTGCTATTATAATAATTTATTATTATAATCAAATACAATAAAATTTTAACTCACTGCTATTCCCTGAAACAATGACTTACAGATTTTAAAGCAGAAAGCAATTTTTAATAATAATAACATTCATGCTTTCAGAATGTGTCAGATGAGGTATCACTTTCACATGGTATACAAGAGTCATTTGCTGTCCAGCAGTTTTTACTCCCCTAGTAAATTACCCGTTTATCAATTTCATCACTTATACATAATTATTAGGTTTGTTTTAAAATCCTAGATAATAATAATAAGATATTATATTTAGAATCACTGTGAAAGACTGTGTTAAGATAAAGTATATTTAAAAAATAATTTAATGCTAATCATGACTTTACCATTTACCTCAGCTAGAGAAAATGCCGGTTTATACCCTGTGTTTAGTGAAATGCAGTGCCTGATCTGTCCTGCCCATGGTAAGAACCAAGTGTAGCATCAGCTTTAGCCTAGGATTAGTCACAGTGGCATATTGAGTATGTCTGTTAGTAAATTCTATACTTTCCAGAACAAAAAGTTATAATAAGATCTTGTCTCCCCTCTGTTTCCTCATACAAGTATTTGTTTTCTTATCTCATGCTGAATTTGTTGCTAGAAAAGTGTATTTCCATTTTTAATTTCAATTGGCTTTATGGTATGGTTTAAACATGTCTGTCTTCTATAGTCTTTCATCTGTCGTTTGCTGAATTCTCACCATGTATTTTAAAAATGGTTATGGTTCACTGTAAACAAGCATGAAAATTTGTTGCCATTCACTGCAAGTGAGTTTTAATCTTTCAATTGTGGAGTATTAGAATCTGCCCAAACCAAGCTTAAAATTTACTGGCTTCTTAAGTATCCTTGAACTATATAGCCTCTTTTAGCCACCTATATACATGGGCTATCTTACAGTGAAATCATTTTGTCACACTCTCCTCTGTGTCTAGGCAAACATTATTCTCAAATCTAATAGCAAATTAGAATTCTAGACTATCTAAATATAACAGAAAGAATTATAATTAATTGTCTGAAGAGTAAATGATTGAATTTTGTTTTACATTCTTGCAAAACTATTTTTTTTTGCCGTTAATGTCACATGGTAAAATTATCTCAGGCAAAATAATATGGATGAGTGTGATAAATTATAGATTTTAATGTTAACTACAATATTTTATATTGCTTCTTAGTGTTTAACATGTGTTCCTCCCTGTGCTATCAGGTCTTATGTGTCTTCAGGGCACATCCATGTCTTATACATGCCTTGCGTCCTCAGCGATATTTAATTGCTGTATTGTTAATATTATGAAACTATGGGTTAATTTAGTTCAAAACTCTCTTTTCTCTTTGTCTTCTCATTTTCTAGTATGTGTTTGGCACACAGTGGGGAGTGTCAATAAGTGTTTTCTAAGTGAATATTAACACATATAAATGTTGCACTAATTTAAAAGTGTAGTACAGGAGTAAATTTAATTTACAAATGCACATAAGATAAACTTGTAACAAGTGCATGAAATTTGATAAAAGTTTTAATGAAGCTAAAAGGCCCAAAGGATTATCATTTATAATAAATATAAAAATAATAAAGTTAGAATACCTACCAGGGAAATATAAATTGTCTATAATATTCTTGTAATTTATATTTTAAATTGTTAACTTTAAAATAATTTGAAGGTAATTTATTTCTCTATTTCATATAATTTAACAATGAATTTTTTATTTCAAATATTTCTGTGCTTCTACTCTGCAACAGCATGCTTTGAATTACAAGTGATTTCTAAAATGTAATGCCAATACTTTTGTTCTCATTTATTTTAGCTTCCTAATATTCTTGAGTTATATAAATTTAGTGAAAAATATAAAATTAAGTCATATTATTAACATAAAATGATTATGTTTAAGTTTTTAATTATATGATTTATTATTAAGTAGTAATTCTGTAGCATCAGTATATCATTAGGACTATAATAATTCAATTTAAATTTAAAGTATAATTAGTTTATTTATGACTAAATAAAGAATTAAAGAGTTTGATAAAGTTAGTAGTGTAGTAGAATTCAGTCCTTGAACAATATAGCTAATTGTCAATAAACAGCCTCATAGTTATATGTCTCTTCCTTCTTTTAAGACAAGGCAGTAAGCTTATGATGGCCTTTCACATATAAAATTTTATTTTACTATCATATCAATTTGTGTGCTGGATATGTATAGCAGTTACTGTTTTCATTTTATTGCTAAAAGAAATCTCAATTATACAGTAGCAAATAGATTTTGATTATATTTATATTAATTACAATAGACTTTAGTATCCAAATATATTTACAGTTCTTCAAAGAGAATGAAATTATCTACCACACTGAACAAAAATATATACAAAATGAGCAATACAGATTATGGGTCGTTTCAGTTTCACTGGGCAGTATGCTACTTTGTCTATGTGAGACTGGCAAAAATTAACTTAGCCTATCTAGTAAATTCTAATTTGCCTAAGCAGATAGACATAAAGTACAAAGCCTTACTTAGACCACGTGATCTACAAATGTAAAGGTATTGTTAGAAAATTGAGGAGTTAATGTTTTGAAATGATTTGTATCTTTCAAACAATGGAGATTATTGACCACCAATTTCAAGTCGCAACATGCTATAAATTGTCACTCCAATGTGTGTGGAAATATACTTTTAAGGAGTATAGAAATATAGAAATCCATGAAGTCATAATATGTAAGAGAAAAGAAAATATTCCCTCTAACTTCCATTTCATCTCAACTACCATTAGTTAGCCCTTGACTTAAGTGTTTTGTTTTGTTTATTTGTTTGTTTTCTATTCTGTATACAGGAATAACTACAGATTGTTCAGAAAGCTATAATGAAATGTGAATGAGTCCATACAGAATAAACCAGTAGTAATCAACCTGGTCCCTACCACCCTCTAGTGGGCATTCCAGCTTTTATGGTGGGTGGTAGCAGAGCAACCAAAGTATAAATAAAAAGACAGATTTAACTATAGTAAGTTGTTTTATAAAGATTTATTCTGCCAAACTTAACAAAACCTGACATAAAGTACTTGGCAAGTAATTATTATTATATGCTTTAACTTGCTGTAACTCTGCTTTATAAATTTTATAAAGTAAAGTTACTTCCCTACTTTATAAATCACCATTACTGTGGAACCGGTGGGCAGTTCAAATATTTTACTACTAACAGAGATACAAAAATGGGTGGTAGATATAAAAAGATTGACTACCCCTGGAATAAACAGTATAATATGCAAATATCGAATAAGATATCTTTAAGAAATGTGTTAAATGCTCAATGAGCTTGCCTTTAGCTTTTGGTGGAACATACCTATCTTATAGTGAAAACATTTTTGGCAAACATGTGGAGAGAAGGCAACACTCAAGCATTGTTGGTTTGGGTACATATTGCTGTGGCCACTGGAGGAACAGTATAGAGTTTTCTTAAAAAATTTTAAATGGATCTGCCTTATCACTCATGATTACTCTCCTGGGTAAATATCTGAAGAAACCCAAAACACTAATTCAAAAAAGTATATGTACTTCTATGGTCGTTGCAGCATTATTTACAATAGCCAAGATGTGGAAGCAAAACAAGTGTCCATTAGTAGATGAGTGAATGAAAGTTCTGTGATGTATCTACAGAATGAAATAGTACTCAGTCATAAAGTGAATGAAATCTTATCATTTGCAACCAAATGAATAGGCATGGAGAATATTATGCTAAGTGAAGTAAGTCAGTCAGAAAAAGACAAATGCCATATGATTTCATGTATATGTAGAATCTAAAGAACAAAATAAACAAATGAAATTGAAATGGACTCATAGATATGGAGGGTAGGGAGGGCTTGGGGACCAACTGATTGTCTAACTACTAAGCTGTATTTCTGAAACCATTACAACATAAAATTGAAAGAAAAAATATTTGGAAGATAGGACTTTCTGTTGGCCATGACTTAATATGTGAGAATATAAAAAATTGCAGAATTGATGAATACTTATAAGAAATATATTGAGCCATGCAAGAAAAATTTAAAATAAAAAATTTAGACTATGTTCACTAGACTATGTTGCTTATGCATTAGTTATATTGGGGATATGTAATTGGGAATCTAAAATGAGACTAAAAGATTAATTCTCAATTTTTTTTAAATTAAGTGAGAGCAGAAGAGATAGAGAGACAGATTCCCACATGCATTCCAACTAGGATCTACCCAGCAAAACCCACTATGGGGCTATGCTTTGCCCATCTGGGCATTGTTCTGTTTCTTGGCAACTTGAGTGTATTTTTAGTGTCTGAAGAGATGATCACAGGAACCATCCTCAGCGCCCTGGGCCAAATTTCTGGAATCAATTCAGCCACGGCTGCAGAAAGGGAAGAGAGAGAGAGAGAGAGAGAGAGAGAGAGAGAGATAAAAAATTTCTAGATCTGAAAAATGTAGCTTTGTAACCATTAGCTTTCTCTATTTGTTTTCTAAGGGAAGAGAGAGAGAGAGAGAGAGAGAGAGAGAGAAGGGGAGGGGTGGAGAAGCAGATGGTTGCTTCTCCTGTGTGCCCTGACCAGAATCGAACCTAGGACACCCACATGCTAGTCCGATGCTCTACCACTGAGCCAACTGGCCAGGGCCTTATTCTCAATTTTTAAAGCACTTAGAAAAATCAACCAAAACTAATCAACTATTTGTATATCTGTTATATCATGAAAATGAATTCTTACATGTGGCCCATCAAGAACTGTTTCAGCTTCATATTACTGATAACATTTTCAAAGCCTATTTACCTAAAATTATTATTCTTTAAAATTTTTAATTTTGTATTATCATATCACTGATCATTGCATTATTATGTGTATTTCTTTGGAATAGTGGAATATATAGAAAATTTAAAAGAGTTCAAAGCAGTATCAACAGTGTAATGCAAATTTGTACAAAATTTAAAACTATAAAATAATATCATAAAGGGGAATAATTGTGTGGAAATAGCTTGTGATAGTTACACTGTCAGGAGCAACCACTGGATGCACTGACAAAGAATTATGAAGAACACAAGTTCAGAATAAGCCTGATAATGAAGTATAAAAAACAGGGTATCAAAACAAGCTTAATGTAACTCCTAACAAAAATTGAAAATCTGCTGTTTTCTTAATTTAGGATGATGTAAGACAACTGTAGCTTTAATTCTGTATCCCTAGAGCTGAAAAATGTAGCTTTTTAGTCACTTGCTTTCTGTATTTGTTTTTTAGGGCTTTTGTAACAAAGTATCACAAAACTGGTGCCTTAGAACAAGAAAAATTCTTTCTCTCACAGTTTTGGAGGGTGAAATTCTGAGATCAAGGTGTCAACAGGATGGTTCCTTCTGAGGTCTGTGAGAGAAAGCCTGTTCCATGACCCTCTCCTAGCTTCTGGTGGTTTTTGGACAATCTACAATTCTTCGACTATAGATGCATCATCTGGATCATTTCCTTGATCTTCACATGGCATCCCTTGTGTGCCTGTCTCTATATCTAAATTCTCCATTTTATTAAGGACACACTCAGTTCAAGTTAAGGCTACCCTTTATCACATCATATTTCTGTGGAAGATCACATTAACAGGTACTTAGGGTTAAGACTTGAACATCTTTGGGGGGATCAAATTAAAGTTATGACCCTGGCTAACTACATACATTTAAAATATGTACTTTCTCTATAATAAAACTACTTAATTCTGTATTCATTAACTGGTATGTTCCTTTGGGTATTCATTTCTTTTTAAAACAATTTAATTTGGAATGTTTTAATGTCCTTCCTCCCTGTCTCTGTCTAACATGTTTAATCTTTTCTGTTGTTTCTTAAACCTATGACATACTAATAACCATTTCAATGTCCCTTTATTTAATTCTATTATTTTTTTCATTGCTGATTCAATTTTGATAGAAATTTTTGATAAAAAATTTGGATAAAATATATTTTGCCTAATTATGAGTCATAATTTCCAATTTTTTTCATTACTAGTTATTTTTGATTGGATGTATAACTATGTCTGTTTTGTCTTGTGAATTCTGAGTATTTTTGCACTCCTGGTAATACTCTTGCTCTTCCTTTGAGATGCAGTTTAGCCATGTGTAAACAATTATAAGGCCTTGCTTTTAAGTTTGATGAAACAAAGGAAGGTTTCAATTTAGGTTAATAGCTCCCATTAATAATGCAATTCCCTTTTGAATAATCTACTTGAAGTTATTTGAATTATTAATTTCACCATTTTAATGGTGGTAATAAAAACTACCCTTGGCCTTTAGGAGTTCCAGAAAGTTCTCTCTAATTTTTGTGTGGTGCGGTAGTTTTTCTGGTGTGGTATTCTTGTGTATTTTCAGAAACTTTTGATTTTAACTTTTTGAAATATATCTGTGTGTGCATTTTATATAATAAAGTTTACATTGAATATGGGAGATTCAACCCAAACTTTTTCCAGAGGCAGTGCAATTGTCCTATAGTAGAGAATATATATATATCTTCAGTATAAAATAAAAGTTTTATCAAGTAGAAACTATAAAAAATGTTGTAAATAACACTAGTAGCATTCATACTGAATTAAAAATATTTAATAATCCATCATCATTCTGGAGCTGTAAGACCATCTCAGTACTTAATACACAAAAATATTTTTAAATATTGCATCAGTAAAGTCAGTAATACTACTCCTGAATGTCAAAAACAAAGTTAAGCCTTATAATATACTGAAGATCAATACCTTATTACCATTTCTGGGAAAATGGCTCTGGTAACAGAAAAGCTTTCCAGAAGTTAGGTTGCAATACTTTTAATGGAATAAAATATTTTCCCATTATTTTAAGTTCATCAATAAGGAGATGTCAAAAGAAGTCCTCATCCTATGTTGCAACAAAAACATGAACAAAATTGTTATTAAAAATTAAACAGATGACAGTTATTCCAAAATATTTCATTAAAAAATTCTATTTACTTTTGTTAAAAATATTACACATGCACACACACATGCACAAACACATATATACACACAAGTAATTTCTTTCACCAGCTAAGAACTACTATAGTTTCTCCTCAAAAGAAAAAACAAATGCTTATTTTATCCTCTTTTATTATAAATTTTCAGTACAATGGATTGTTTTAATAGTGATCTCTCTACTGATGGCATTTAAGTGATTTTTCCCTATCTTTGAGGGAATATAACAATGATTTTATAGTTTTTTATTAATTCAAAATATTACAATTAACTATAGTTTTTTTTAATTTTTGTGTCAAATGATCTCAAATTTTGCTAGCAATAATTTCTTCAACTATCTCATACTTTCTCAGATTTTCTTGGTATTTGGGTTCTTATTCCAGGTCACTAGCAGGAAAAATATACCTGCTAGTCATCTGAAATAAGTCATTTCTTCAAAGACCCCAGAGTGCTTTAGTAAAATCAAAATCTTTTATATAAGATGTAATTATTATTACAGAAGTGTTATTACTTCTTGTTAATTTTAGCATAAATATACATAGATATAGATATAGATATAAATATGGATGTAGCTGTTGCTATGAACATGGATATGGATATACACTTATGATAAAATATACAAATAATTATATTAATAATGTAAAACTTTAATATACTAGAAAGTGTATTTACATTTATATTAAATATTTATATTTCATAATAAGTGTAACTATAAAAATGTCTAATATAAATTACATCTGGCTATCTTATCTCTATCTACTGAAACATTATATATGCTTGTGTATGCACACTCAGGAAAAAAAATAGATGACATACTGTGCATAATATTATGCTCCTAGGTATTTTCCTGAAACAATATATCCTGGAGATCATTCCATATTGTATATAGTGGCTTTACTTATTATTTTAAGCATACATACATACATACATACATACATACAATTCCATTATTTATATATATTACTGTATTTAAATATTCCCTATTGATAGACATACATAATTTCCAAATTTATATTATTAAAAATAATTCTTTATGAATAACTATTGGTATATATTGTTTTTTATTTTTTAAAGTATATGTTCTAGATTTTTTAAAATGGAAAATGCATATGTGACTTCATAATTACTGATGAATTTACTTACATAACATTATGCCATTTTGCAAATTAGCTAGCAATATATGAGTGTTTTTAATATTGCCTACCCAACAGTTTATGTATTCAAACATTTAGATATTTTCTTAATCCATTATATGATAGCTGATATTCCACCTTAGTGTGCTTTTTACTTCTAGTGAGTGAGGCTAAGCATGCTTTTTATATTGTGTAAGGGCTATTTGCAAAATTTTAAATACTTTTTAAAAATACAGAAAAACTGTGGAAAACATTTTCTGTAAATTATTGGAAAAACAATAATGCTCAAGCTATTGAAATATAACATTTATCATAATTATGAAATTTATTTTCAGGCCACTTATCATAAGAGTTTGAAATTTATTTCTGGCAGATAGGTTAATGGACATGTCATTCAGGATTCTCAATACTGTTAGCCAATTAGAATCACTATGAAAATTTTAAGAGATAAGAAATTTTAAGTGTCAGGGACTTGTACCGAAAATGTTCATAAGAAATTTTGGGGATGAGATCATGGTATGTATGCATTAGCACTCCTTAAAAAATAACCAGGTGATTATAATGTACAGAAAGGGTTGTGAATTACTTATTAATTGCTCACAGTTTTCAACTACATTAGCAAGTTCAAGGTCAGTGTTTAAAACTGTGATGTCATGTATATCTAATAAAATACATATTTTAAAATTCGAAGCTGGTGAGTTTTAAAAAATGTGTATGTCCCTGTAGCCATTACACCAAAATAAATATAGAATATCACCTCAGAAATTTTCTCTTCCCAATATATTAATTTATACAACAACTATACTACAGAGTTACCCATGTATCAGTAGTTTATTCCTTTGATTATTCTATCAATACTTTTTTTGTCTTGATCTTCATTTAAGTAAATCTAATATATTGTAGTATACAAAATCATATTTTTTCTTTTCTACTGGTTTTAAACTATTTTTTGTATTTTTACTTTATAGTTGATCTAGATAATATACTATGCATTCTTAATTTTTTGTATTCTCTTTGAATTAATCTTACATAATTTTAAATAATGTGAATCACACAATGGTATATAGTTTACTTCTATTTATAACTCCAGCTGTACTTTGTGCTCTTTTTGTTAAACATTTTACTTCTATAAATGCTATAAACCCCACAGTAAAGTATTGCCTTTGAAGTAGGCTTTATAGAGAGCCTGGGCAGGGGAATAAGGGGTTTCCCCAAATGTCTATTGTATTCACTAATGACATTCATATCCTCACATAATTGTGTGTGTGTGTGTATGTGTGTGTGTGTGTGATTGGTGAAAACACTCTCAACAAATTTCAAATATATAATACAGTTATTATTAACCCTAATCACCATTGTGTATATCAGATCTCCAGAACTTTTTTATAACTGCCAATGTATTCATTCTCAGTGTATTATTGATCCTTTAAGTATAGTGTCTTATCAAAGACTATTTATTTTCATACAAGTAATGTGACACATTCTCTCAATATCCCAAAGTACTATGAGAAGAACAGACAGCTCAGAAAGTAGATACATGGAGCTGCACTGCTAAGGAAACAAACAAGGCAAAAACAACAACCAAAAATCACAAACAAGTAGCCAAAACTTTCACAAAATATTGTGAAAATAAGTAGATAAATCTGGAAGTATGACTAAAAGAGCTTAGAGTTAGCAAGGAAAAGTAGAGAGTGGGATTAATTCTTCTCTTTTATCACAGAAATCAGAGATATACATGTTCTAGCCAAGAAAGATTAAATACTGTCCTTAAGATCACACAGCCCATAATTTGATAGAGCTGAGATATGAAACCAGGTATCTTTACTAACCATACTCAAAAATTATTTACAGGTATTGAATTGTATGAGTTCTGTATAAATTTTGGATATTAACACCTTATCAAATGTATCATTGGTAAACATGTTTTCCCATTCAATATGTTAATGTAGGGAGGTAGATAGACATTGATAGGGAAAGACAGCAACGGGAATTGGATAGTATACTTTATAAAAATTTGCAAAGCCTGTTTCATTAAGAAGCCACAACATTCCATTAGCTTAATTGCCAAAAGGCTAAAAATTCACAGGCTAATTAGCTCACTGTGCCCTCAGAGACCATGGAGCCATTGAGCCCATGGACCTTATAGAAAGAATAAGTTTTTCCAGTCCCACAGGGTAAAACCAATTCATACCCAAACCACGTGGGAAGGTACATCGTGCTTCCATTTTGACTCATACACAGTGGAAGACAGAATGGCGACCACAGAAGCTTGTCAGTAATTTAACAAACAATTTATGGTGAAGATGAGAAGAGAACGCTTCTGTACTTTTGGTGGGAATGCAGATTGGTGTAGCCACTATGGAAAACAGTATGGTGTTTCCTCAAAAAAATTAAAAATAAAACTGCCTTGTGACCCAGTGATTTCACTTCTGAGTATATATTGAAGCAAACCAAAACACTAATTTCAAAGAATATATGCACCCTATGTTCATTGCAGTAGTATTTACAATAGCTAAGATACGGAAACAACCCAAATGCTCAATAACAAGTGGATTAAAAAAGCTGTAGCACATATATACAATAGAATATTGCATGGCCATAAAAATAATGAAATAGTACCACATGTGATAGCATAGGTTAACCTAGAGCCATGATGGTGAATCTTTTTATAAAAACCCGCCCATTTTTGCAGTGCTGGTCAACCTAGTCCTTCCTGCCCACTAGTGGGCATTCCAGCTTTCATGGTGGGCGGTACCAGAGCAACCAAAGGGTGCTGAGCTTGGCCCACCATGAAAGTTGGAACTAATGGGCAGGAAGGACCAGGTTGACCAGCACTGCAAAAGTGGGCAGTTTTTATAAAAAGGTTCACCATCATGGACCTAGAGGGTATTATGTCAAGTGAAATAAGTCAAACGAAGAAAGACAAATACCATATTATTTCACTTGTATGTAGAATCTAAGGAACAAAATAAATGAACAAACAAGATAGAAACAGACTCATAGATGCGGAGAACAGACAAAGATGTGTTTGCCAGAGTGGCTGGGATTTAGGGAACTGGGTGAAAAAAAAATGAAGATATTGAGAAGTACAGATTGGTAGCTACAAAATATTTATGGTGATGGGAATATAGTTATGGCACAGGGAATATTGTCAACAATATTGAAGTAATTATGTATTGTGCCAGGTGGGTACTTGAAATATTGGGGGAAATCACTTTGTAAAGTATGTGATTTTCTAAACACTATGCTGTACACCTGAAAGTAATATAATGCTGAATGTAAACTATAATTGAAAAATAACATTTTTAAAAATTATTTACAAGGAAAAATTTTGAGAATATTAACCAAACCATTATGAAGAGGAGTAGAGATCAGTCTAAGGCAGAGCCACACATTTTAATTGTTTCTGATTTCTAATGAAGACAAAAAGTTTAGGGAGTAATATAATCCTGCTACAGAGTTCTCTTTATTTATGTGTGAAACTAAAATGTTTTATTATTCTGTAAGTTATTAGATCATCTTATATGATTTTTGTTCCTTATTGAATGTATATAATTTCAAATTTCTAATTTTTTAAAGAAATTTTTGAGCTGAATAAACACCTGGACAAGATGGAATATTGGAGTTCACCTGGTAGCTGCTCACTGTGGGAAATATTAGGTAAGTAGCTCTTTTACAAATGCTACCTTAATCATTTTGTTCATCAGTGTCTTCTACATATTACAGATTTACAAAGCTGGAAATGTTTTTCTCTTCCAAAAGTTCTTCAATAAGTAGATATTAGAATGTAGGAAATATTTCCCACTGCAGTAATGTCATTAAGAGTATTCATATTCTCAAAGTATCTCCCAAATCATTACTTAATCTAAAATGTGGTAATAAAACATAATAGAAAACAACTCTTATGTAATATTACTAATTAGACAAAACAGAAAACAGTAAAATGTAATAGGAACTCATTTTAAGTTTATTTTGATGCCGATATGCAATGATTAGTAGATCCAAATGAGAAAAGAATAAGGAGATGAAAGAAATATTTTTACCTTTACTGAAGAAGATTTTGGCACATTTACAGGGCTTTAATATATTCTTCTTATTGTTTTTATTATTATTATTATTATTTTTAATTCAAATTTTAAAAATCTGAAAACAATACCTGCTTATTTTATACTGTGTTTTTATAGATACTACATATAAAATATTCATTGGATTTCAACAGAATTATTTGACTGATCAGACAAGACTAATATTATTTATTAAGTAATCCATATTATTGCTCTTAAAGTAGAAATAATATTCAGTAACTAACCAGAAAAGAAAAGCTGATTGAGTGAGTATTTTTATAGTGTATAATGAATAGAGAAATAGTATTTCTAGGCTAGTAGGTTCTTGCTATCTGCTCCTAAATTTCTATATTAATTATAAAAGCGAGTTAATTGTGAAAAAGAAAAACAACACAACAGTGATATTGAAGTTTGAAGTTTAACAAATAATGAACGAGGATGGTAGAGGGCAGTAAATTGTCTCTGAAATCTCAAGTTGTTGGAATTATGAATTTCAGTAAAGAGGCACTAAGTATCAACAGAATATTTGCAAATTAGACATTGACAGGTTTTTTTAACTGCTAAAATTTTAAGGGGTGCTCTATAGAGGTTTGAGGCCAATATACATTTTTATGAGTCATATTACGTTCCTTGTTGTTTCTTTTCTTCTATTTTGTTTTTAATTTGCTGTTCTTTTTCTAGCTACTTATGTTAGACACTGAGGTCTTTGATTTGGGAACTGTTTTTAATGTAGATATTGATAAGTGTCGGCTTAATTCTATTTCCTTGTAATTGTATGTATATATTTTATTTGTTCTTATTTCTTCCCATTTCACCTCCTTTTCTAAAGATAATTAAGTACTTTTTATGACAAATTTTATCCCGTTTTATGGTATACTAATTATTCTCAAAGAAAAATTGACTGGATGATTTGAAACAGGCATTGGTTTTATTCAATATTATTGCAAGAGGGGAGAAAGATTGAACTCACTCCCACTGAAACAAATAGTTGCAAGGGTTTCTAAGTGCTGTGATGAGCTAAGAAAAACGATGGAGGACTTGAGGGGAAGCTGATTAATGAGACTAGGCCATCTGGGTTTGGTAAAAACAGTGCTTACAGATGTTAGGCTCCTATGTTTTCACAGTAACTGGGAGATACGGGCACCATCTTTTTAGATAATATATTCCAAAAAGAAAGCTACCAAGTAATTGAGAAAGATATTCTTGTGCTGTAAAACAGGCAGCATAATGGAAGAATATTTACATCTGAAAAGGGTAGAAAAGAATTTACAATTGCAAGCTTTCTAGAGTAAATACGCTAAAGAAAAGCAGGTCAGGGATGTAGTGAGAAAGAAACCTACTTAAATTTAGTCAACTTGAGGGGAATCTTAAGGAACACCTTATTCAGTATAATTCCTTATTTTGTCATTTTAGTGGTTGCTTTAGTATATACCTATAAATTACAGTCCATCTTTAACTGATAGCATACTGCTTCAAGTACAATGTAAGAAATTTATAATTGCATATTTTCATTTCCCTATTTTTTCTTCTTTTGCTACTGGTGTCATCTATTTTATTTGAATTTATGTTGTAAACCTCATCCTGCATTGTTATAATTTCTGTTTAAACAATTATATTTTTAATAAGATTTACTTAATGAAAATATTGAAACTTTGTACACACAGTTAACATTTTCATTGCCCTGCACTCCTTTGTGCAAATCTCTATTTTCCCCTTGTATTATTTTTTTTTCAGTCTAAAGGGCTTTCTATAATATTCTTGTAATGTAGATCTACTTATTTATTTTAATCTTATGCACAGTTTATAGTTTTTCTTGCCTTGTTTTTTACTTCACTAATCTTTTCTTTTCCTGTACTTTCCAATATACTCTTAATTTCTGACTGTATTTTTCATCAATTCCACTGTAATTTTTATTGCAAGCAGTTTAATTTGTGTGTTTTTCAATATCTCTAGTGCTTAAGTTTCTGAACTTATGAAGTTCAATTAAAATAACTGTGTTAATACCCTGGTCCTCTCACTTTACCATCTCTGTCACTTTGGGATCTGCTTTGATTATTTTTTTTTTCATTATTATGAATTGCAGTTTTCTGCTTCCTTGTACACCAGGTATTTTTGTTTGGATGTCAGACAATATCAGTTATATACTGGCTGTTTGTATTCCTTTTATTGTTTTTGAGATTTGCCTTGTGTAGTTATTTGGAAGTAGTTTAGTCCTTTCACGCCTTTCACATATCAGGTTATTAGGTTAGACCATAGCTTAGTTTCTGGATAATTATCCTCACAACTTTTACTAGACTCTTCTGAATCATCTATTCAATTTGTTGTCAACCATGAGGTTTTTTCTCTACCTAATAAAATCAGGCCCTGTGTGACTGCTGGATACTGGTCCCTCTACTTTGTCTCAGACGGTTCTTTCTTCTACGGGTTGTTTTCCCACAGTATGTTGAACTGATTAATATGCAGCTGCATACTCAAGGGTGGTCATCTTCAGGTCTCTGGAATGTTTTCTCTGTGCTTCTCTTTCTTCTATGGATTTTGTCCTTTTCACTCTAGGTGTCTTGATTTCCATGTTCCCTGAGCTCTATCTTCTAAACTTCATGTGTTTACCAGGCTCTATCTGTCATTCCCTTCTCAGTACCAATGGCCAGAAACTCTCTCAAGAAAGTAAACCAACATATTAAGCCTTTTCTTATTTGTTTTCCATTTCTCAGAAATATTTATCTTTCATTTACTGATGTCCAGTCTGATGCCTGATGTCTTAAAAACCACTTTTTCTTGTATTTTGACCATCTTTGGAATGTTTCAGGTTGGAAGTTAAATCTATCTTGGCCAGATTGAGCCTGATATTTTTTATTATTAAATAAATGCAGTTAAATCCATTTCTACTTTTCAATGTACAGATTTCAAGATGAATGAGAAAGATATATAGCAACTATATAGCAACATAAGAGAGCTATTTCTGTTATCAACATGATGATATCAATTAGTATGAGGAAAATTTGTTTAATTAGAAAAACACTAATAGTTCTGACTTTGCCATTAATTGACTTTTTAAAAAGTTTCCTGTAATTACTTAAATGCCCCCAAATTGTTATTTTCTTTTAACATAGTCTAACAGTGAATAAACCCACTGTATCAGAAAGAATCTGAGCCTGTTAGATATCTCTATTTTATTTTGAAAGGCCAATGACTTTAAATTAATGAAAACTATTAGCTTAGTGGGGTTAATTATCATCATGTAACAAAGTTTCATTAATCGTAGATAAATTGAATACAGTTTTTGTTAACCATACATTAAATGCAACTTACTATAACAGGTACATTTTTATATAAATAAGCAGTACCACTATTTCTAATTTGAAAATCCTTAGCCACAGTGTCCTCAAAATCACTGCTTCCTTCATGAAAACAAAGGGATATACCTATGTGTAAATAAAGCACTACTTACTTTCACACGAAGGGAATGGAATCACATTCTGAAGGAATGTTGTTATTCAACTCTATCTGCATCTTTTCAACAATTTTAATCTCAGAAGTAAATATTGCTTAAAAAACTTATTCCAATGTCTCTGGAGACTTCCTTTTGAAGGTTGGGTGAATACCAAAATGCTATCCTTTGTGGGTTTTTTTGTTTGTTTGTTTGTTTTTTATCTTCATGTGTACCATGAGATTTCAAATATACTACTTTGAGGTAAATGTTTTCTGCCGTTTCTATGCTGCTTGTATAGTACTCTACTCCTGTTTGCTTTTGACTCTCTTTTCAGCTTTCTTTTTCTTTTAGGTCATTATCTGTGCAAATCCATGGAGTCTTATGCTGAAAAGCTATGACTTGACTGTTAGCTCTCAAAAGTCACAAATGAGATAAGCTTGAGATATATTAGTGCCAAATGCAGAAAACTTTACTAAATACTGCTGTTTGGGCATTGAATTACATAAAAGAAAACATGGGAACATAATCAAATTATGGGAAACACTGACTGGAATATCAGAAAATAGATCCAATATTAATTAAATGTATTGTAGTTGCATTATTGATTTTGTTCCTTAGGACTTTGTTTGAAATAAAGTAAAATACATCATTCTACAATAGCATTTTAAAATCAAGTTACATACCATATCATAGTAACATTCCGAGACAGAAATAATTTGCCAGGATATAATGTTCTATTTAATTTAATATCAAAAGTAAGAAAATAGTTCTAGTTACTTAGTATCTTCACCGGAACTTGGTGTTGCCAATATTTTTTATTTTTTATTCTCTTAAAAAATTATCCATGGTAAAAGGTATATACTGTTAACTCATTGCATTTCCCTGATAACTATTGACATTAAGCATCTTATGTTTAGTAAGTAGCCTAATACCTATTTAAACCTTTTCCTCATTAAATGATAGAAACAAAGTAAATTGTTTTTATAATTGCATTTTAAACATGATTTATATATTCTGGATATACAGGGATCATCAGATATAAATTTTGCAGATATTGTTTCTAGTTATTTTCTTAATAGTGTCTTTTAAAGTGTAAAGATTTTTCCTTTCTTTTTATTAAATTTATTAAAGCAACATTGGTTAATAAGATTACATTGATTTCAAGAGTACATTTCTGTGATAAGTGATCTTCATGTTATATATTGTGTGCCCAACATCCAAAATTAAATCATCAACCATACCATCCATGTGTTTGACCCTTGTTACTCTTTACTACCCCCACCCCTCTTCTCTCTGTCTGTGTCTATGAGAATTGGTTTTTCTTGTTTGTTCATTTGCTGCTTTCACTTTTATTCACCACATATGAGTGAAATCATGTGGTTCTTAATTTTTTCCAACTTATTTTGCTTAACATGATATTCTCAATATCCATCCATGTTGTTTCAAATGGCAGTATGTCATCGTTTCATACGGCTGAGTAGTATTCCACTGTATACATGTACCACATCTTCTCTGTCCAGTCATCTGTTGAAGGGCAGGCACTATGAATAATGCTGCAGCGAACACAAGGATGCATATGTCTTTGAGAATAAATATTTTCAATTTTTTTTCAGGTAGCTACCCAGAAAAGAGGTTGAAAACCAATTTAACACATTTTAAAATATATATTATATGTGCTTGATGTTATATGTAAGAAATCATTGATGAAACTGAGGAAGAAATATTTTCTGTATATTTTTTTAAATGTTTATTGTTTCATTTTTTTCAGGTTTTACATTTAGGTATATGAATCATTTCAAGCTACTTTTTAAAATATGGTGTAAGTTAAGGGTAAGTTTATTATGTTTTTAGGCACAGCTATCTAATCATCTAGCATCATTTATTTAAAAAACTAATTACCTTGGAACTTTTCTTGAAAATCAATAGAATATTTGGGTGTATTTTTAGACTTAGCATTCTGTTTTATAGTCTTAAATCTAATATCACATTGTCTTAAATGCTTCAAATACACAGTGTTTTTAAATCAGATACTATATGTCCTCCAAGTTTGCAATACTTTTTTTATAATTGTTTTAACCATTCTAAATCCTTTGTACTTCCATATGCAAACTATTGATAAAATAAAATTTAAAACATTTAAATAAATGAAGAATTACTATGTATGTAGATTAAATGAAATCCAAATTAAATATCAAGCAGACTTTCTATAGAAATTGACAAGCTTCATATGCAATTTATTTCATATTTTTGTCTTACTGCACTGGTTATTCAAGAAATACTGAATAGGTGTAGGGAGAATAGAATCCTTGCCTTGTTCCTAATTTGAGGGGAATGAACACAGTCTTTCACCATTAAAAATGTTAGCAATGGGTTTTCACAGATGTACTTGATCTGGCTAAGGGATTCCTTTTTATTTCCTTTTTTTTTTTTTTTTTTTTTTTTTTTTTTTTTTTTTTTTTTTTTGTATTTTTCTGAAGTTGGAAATGGGGAGACAGTGAGACAGACTCCCGCATGCGCCCAACCGGGATCCACCCAGCATGCTAACCAGGGGGCGATGCTCTGCCCATCTGGGGCATTGCTCTGTTGCAACCAGAACCATTCTAGCGCCTGAGGTAGAGGCCACAGAGACATCCTCAGTGCCCCAGCCAACTTTGCTCCAATAGAGCCTTGGCTGCAGGAGGGGAAGAGAGAGAGAGGAAGGAGGGGGGGGGTGAAGAAGCAGATAAGGCGCTTCTCCTGTGTGCCCTGGCCGGGAATCGAACCCGGGACTCCTGCACGCCAGGCTGACAATTTACCACTGAGCCAACTGGCCAGGGCCTATTTTCTATTTTGAAGTTATTTTTTGTTATGGTGATAGATAGGTAAGTAGATAGATAAATAGATTGTTTTTAATGTGGTTTGTTCATATAGAGAATTACACAGCTTGATTTTCAAATGTTGAATCAATGTTGTATTTCTTATATCACATTTCATCATAATGTATTATCAATTTCATATATTTGCAGATACTTACTAACATTTTTGTTATCAAAGTTTGCATCTAAGTTTATTAAAAATATTTGTCTATAATTCTTTGTTTTTCTCTTTCTTTTCTTCTTTATTTTCTTTCTACCATCCTCCCTTCTCTTTCTCTTTCTCTCCTCTCTTTCTCTCTCTCTTTCTCTCCCTCTCTCTCTCTCTCAGTTATTTTCCTATAGCCCAAGGTTTGAATAACCCAAATATTTTTTAATGTTTTAAGAATTAGGGTAGACTTTGTCATTCTGACAATGGCAATAGAGTAACCTTAAGCCTTTGCTAGCTCTCCTCTTCCTTTAAACAGTGGGGTGAAAATGAGAAAGGAGAATAGATCTTAGTCTAAAGATTAATGAGAACCTGACCATGTGGTGGTGCAGTGGATAGAGCATCAAACTGGGACACAGAGGACCCACGTTTGAAACTCCAAGGTTGCTGGCTTGAGCAGGGGCTCATCTGGCTTGAAAATGGGCTTAACTACCTTGAGTGTGGGCTCACCGCCTTGAGCGCAGGATTGCTGGCTTGATCATGGGATCATAGACATGATCCCATGGTCACTGACTTGAACCCAAAGGTCACTGGCTTGAAGCCCAAGGTCGCTAGCTAGAGCCCAAAATTGCTGGCTTAAGAAAGAGGTCACTTGCTCTGCTGTAGTCCCAGCCTCATCAAGGCACATAAGAAAAAGCAATTAATGAACAGCTAAGGTGCCGCAACAAAGAATTAATGCTTCTCATCTCTCTCTTTCGTGTCTGTGCCTTTCTCTGTCTCTCTCTCTCTCTCTCTGAGTCTGTGTCACCAAAAAAAAAAAAAAAAAAAAAAAAGAAAGAAAAAGAAAAGAGAGAGAGAGAGAGAGGCCCTTGCTGGTTGGCTAGGTAGAGCATCAAGCCCACGTATGGATGTCCCAGGTTTGATTCCCTGTCAGGGCACACAGAAGTGCCCATTTGCTTCTATATCCTCCCCCTCTTGCTTCTCTTTCTCTCTTTCCCTCTTGTAAATCCATGACTCAAATCGAATGAGTTGGCCCCAGACCCTGAGGATGGCTCCATGGCCTCTGCTTCAGGCTCTAGAAGAGCTCATTTGCTGAGCAATGGAGCATCGCCCCCTAGCCAGCTTGCTGGGTGAATCCCGGTAGGGACACTTGCAAGAATCTTTCTCTGCCTTCCCTGCCACTGAAATAAATAAATAAATAAATAAATAAATAAATAAATAAATAAATAAATAAGAGTGATGAGAACCTGACCAGGCAGTGGTGCAGTGTATAGAGAATCTGCGTGGGGTGCAGAGGACCCAAGTTCAAATCCCCAAGGTTGTGGGCTTGAACATAGTCTCATCCAGCTTGAGTTTGGGCTCCCCAGCTTGAGCACCGGATTGCTGGCTTGAATATGGGATCATAGACATGTGTCCATGGTTGCTGGCTTAAGCCCAAATATTGCTGGCTTGAAGCCCAAGGTCCTGGCTTGAGTCCAAGGTCACTGGCCTGAGCAAGGAGTTACTTGCTTTGCTTTGCTATAGCCCCTAGGTCAAGGCATATGTGAGAAAGTAATCAATGAACAACTAGGGAACCACAACAAAGAATTGAAACTTCTCATCTCTCTCTCTTCCTGTCTGTCCTTATCTGTCTCTCTCTCGGAAAAAAAAAAAAAAAAAGAGTGATGAGAAAACTCAAGAGCATTTCCATAAAGATCATGACAAGGAAGTAACTGTTTCTGCTACTGGTCAACATTGTTTTGAAAGGTCTGAATGCCACCCCTTGCACTTCTTTTCCTATTTATCCCCAAGTGCCAATATTCACTTCTTTATTTTGCCTCATAAGTACATGTAGTTCTAAGTCCTTTCCCTGTAGTCTAAGAACTGATCAGAGGACACTGGATTTTTTTTTGTTATTTTCAGTATTAAAATAGACATTTGGCAGTATTTTTAGGTTAGCCCTACATCAATTAGAAACTCTCCCCTCTGTCTTTCTTTATTGTAGTGGGGTTGGGACAAGAGCACACAAAGATTTTAACTCACAGTACATTTAACGTTTGGGCATTTTTAAGGTACTGTATTTCCCCATGTATAAGACACACCTTTTTTCAAAAAATTTGGGATCTAAAAACTGGGTGCATCTTATACAGTGGTTGTAGATTTTTTACTTGTATTTCCTGCTTTTTTTGCATGGATGAGTAGTTATATGAATTTTATGATGAATAAAACTTGAGTTCAATAACTTTATGTAAATTTTCTTTTTCAAATTTCGGGCCCCAAAATTAAGTCGCGTCTTATACATGGGAGCATCGTATACATGGGAAAATATGGTATATCAAGGAAGTGGCGGTCATGTAGCTTTACTGTTTCTTTCTTTTTATGTGTTTGGTGGATGTATTGGGAGGTGACTGAGCAGTTGCCTGTGTCTTCAGTTTTTCAGAGGTCTTCATGATCTCTTTAAGATATTTTTAAAAATTAGAATAGAAATATTTTCTATCTTCTTTAAAATTTTATTCATTTTTCTGAAAAAAATTAATTTGCTTGTGTTGCTTTTTTGGTACTGATGAACTCTAGCTTTTTGTTTGTCTAAAGAAAGTCCTCAATTTATTGAAGCATAGAATTCTAGGTTGACAGCATTTTTCTTTCATCCTTTAAATATTTCACTGCTTTGTCTTCTACCTTTATGTCTGGCTGAAGCCTACTCTCATTTTTATTATTGTGACAATATGTAATTTGTATTGAGCTCTGGCTACTTTCAAGATTTTTTATTTATTATTCCTTTTCAGCAATTTCATTTTTAATATGCCTTATTATTGTTTTTATGTCAAAAATTAAAGCTGCAAATTTTATTCATAATGCATATAATTTATACAACTGTCTGAACATCAGTGACACAAGCCATTGAAATTTAAGATTCAGTAAATCAGAAATATATAGAAAAATCATAGAATAATGAAGTGTGACAAACTCAAAACATGTCTTTTATTCTTAGATTCCCAAGTTATATTTAACTTGAATAAATAATTCTCTTCCACAGTCACATATTCAGAGAAATTTTTCCTGACTTCCAGACTATCTCATGTGTTATCACTTACATTAATTTTAATCATTTATCTAATACATTCATTCAAGCCTTTATTGGATACAAGTTTTGTGACAGATTATATTCTAAATGCTAGTGACATCATAGTGGAAAAAATAGAGACCCTATTTTTTATATATCTTATACTTTAATTGTGGAAAAATTAACAAAAAATGTAATGAACATAGAGGAAACTTAAAAACATATTATTAATTATCTATTCTGAAAATGCTACATACCATATGCTATGGTCTGGATATTTCTGTCTCCCTAAAATTCATACTGGAATTCTAACCCCAAATGGTGATGATATTAGACAATGCAGCTTTCCAAAGGTGCTTAAGTTATAAAAGTGGTACCCCCATGAATGGTGTTAGCACCTTATAAAAGAGAATCTAAAGAGATACCCAGACTGGAGTTATTTGTTAAAGCAACCCAAATTGACTAAGACACTGTATGATTTCAACTATGTTACATTATGGAAAAGTCAAATCTATGGTAAAGAAGCAGAAAACAGAGGATTTTAGAGCAGTGAAAGTACACTGATCACCCTACATGATGGATACATATCTTTATAGTTTTTTCCAAACCCACTGTATATACAACATCAATAATGGATTTATGATGTGCCAGTGTAGGTTTATCAATAGTAGCAAATGTACTACGGTAGCGGGGGATGTTGATGATAGGGAAAACTATGGTAGTGTAGTGTGAGGGGGTGCACAGGTAATCCTGGTACCTGTTACTCAATTTGTGAACTAAAAACTTCTAAAAACCAAAGTCTATTAAAAAAGTAATATATGTCAGGTAATTTCTATGGAGGAAAATATGAGTGAAGTTATATGTACTTATAGGCTATTATTAGATAGTGTAATTAAAGAAGTCCTCTCTGAGGAAGTGATATTTGAGCAGAGATTATTGTTATAATGAGCATGGATAAGTGGATATTTCAAGGGAGACTGATCAAAGCAAAGCAGAGAACAACAGCAAAGGCCTGGATTTGGAGCATGCTATTATTTTGATGGAACTCTTACCCTGCTCAGTAAATATTATCAACTGAATAAACTGTGGATCATCACACTCCTCTATCTACAAGTTGATAAACTAAGTCATTACTCAAGATACTTGCAAATATAATTATGCCATAGAATTATTATATATAGCATTAGACTACAGTTCAAAAGAAGCTTCAAACATTTGCAATAACAGGAGATTTAGAGCACAACTGCTAAAACAAATGATGCTAAATCATTTTTATAAAACATTTTCTTAGACTCTAAGAAAGGCATAACTAAAAAAAAAAAAGAGCATTGCTTTAAAATCAGTTACCAATTTTAAAATTATTTTCACATGAACATTATGTTACTACCAAATTTTCCATAAATTAGAACATAGTGCTTATTTTATAACAAATAGCCTTATAATTTTAACATTACCGACTTATACAAATTATCTATACCACAAATTCTATTCCTTAATAAAATGCCTTGAGAACTTAACCATGAGCCAAGTATTTTTGTATTATTTTTTTCTTTTGTATCCACAGTGCTACCATGCAGCAGGTGCTATCCCTATTTTATCGTTGATAAAACTAAGAATCAAAGAATGATTTAAAATAGGATGAAACACTTCTATCTGTATAACTGGCATTAATCACCAGCTATTATAATGATATTATAGAAATATTTATACTGATTTGTAATAGTATATTTATTGAAAATAAAAATATATTTATATAGTATACTGAGTGAAAACTAAATACTGTATACATAAATATTGCTATTGATGATATCACTGAAAGTAAGACTTTATAACAATTGACTGTTTCAATAGTGTTATATCATATAACACCTTATTTGATAGAAACAGTTTAGTAATATAGGTACCACAAAAATGAAAGTACCAATTTTACATATTAATGCTCAGAAATGAGATTCAGAAAAGTCCCACAGAAATAAAATGTTACTCAGTAATTTGAAAATAAGTTTTCTGTCTTTAGACTTCCAAGTTGTGTGGCCAAAGATGGTATATATTATGTCAGATATATATTAAAGTCTATTTTTCTTGTTAACTTGTCATTTTCTGTTTTATATGCCACATATGAGTAAAATCATATGGTTCTTACCTATTTCTTTCTTACTTATTTTGCTTAGCATGATATTCTCAAGAGCCATCTCTGTTGTTACAAATGGCAGCATTTTGTCTTTTCTCGTGGATGAGTAGAATTCCATTGTATACATACTGCTCACAAAAACTAAGGGATATTTCAAAATGAATATGAAACAATAAAATATCCTGTAATTTTTAAAAGCAGTATATAAGTACCATATCTTTTTTACCCAATTATCTATCAAAAGACACTTTGGTTATATTCATGCCTTGGCCATCACAAAAAAAAAATGTTGCAATGAATATAGGGGTCAATATATTTTTGCAAATAAATATTTTCAATTTTTTAAAGTAGATACCTAAGAGAGAGTTGCTGAATCATATGGTGAGTCTATTCTTTTTTATTTTTTATTTTTTTGTATTTTTCTGAAGTGAGAAGCCTGGAGGCAGAGATACAGACTCCTGCATGTGCCAGACCAAGATCCACTCAGCATACCGACCAGGGTGTGATGCTCTGCCCCTCTGGGGTGTCGCTCCATTGCAACAGGAGCCAAACCATTCTAGCGCCTGAGGCAGAGGTCATGGAGCCATCCTCAGCACCTGGGCCAACTTTGCTCCAATGGAGCCTTGGCTGTGGGAGGAGAAGAGAGAGATAGGAAGAAAATAGAGGGGGAACAGTGGAGAAGCAGATGAGCACTTCTCCTGTGTCCCCTGGCCAGGAATTGAACACAGGACTTCCACATACCAGGCCCATGTTCTACCACTAAGCCAACAAGCCAGGGCCTTGGTGAGTCTACTCTTAGTTTTTTGAGGAACCTCTATACTGTTTTCCATAGTGACTGTACAAGTTTACCTTCCCACAAGCAGTGAATGAGAGTTCTGTTTTTTCCACAACCTCTCCAACACTTGCAGTACCTCTCTTACTGATAATAGCCATCTAACAATTGTGAGGGTGTATCTTATTATAATTTTCTTTTGAATTTCCCTAATAGCTAGTGAATTTGAGCATCATTTCATATATCTGTTGGCCATTTGAATGTCCTGTTGGAAGAAGTTTCTGTTCAGGTCCTCTTCGCATTTTTTAATTGAATCATTTGTTTGGTGTTAAGTTCTATGAGTTCTTTATGTATTTTGGATATTAACCCCTCAATGGGGCTATTGTTTGTGAATATCTTCTCTCATTTGGTTGGTTGCCTTTTTGTTTTGTTGGCATTTCTTTTGCTGTGCAATAGTATGGTGGTTACCAGAGGGGAGGGGAGTGAGGAGGTAGTAAAGGGCAAAGGGGGTCAAATGCACAGTTACTAAAGATGATTTGACTTGGGGTGGCAAGTACACAATGTGACAGACAGATCATGTATCAAAGAATTGTACACTTGAAACCTATATAATCTTATTAACCATAATTGCCCCAATAAATTTAGTTTAAGTAAAAAAAAAAAAACAGATAAAGAGGAAAGACAACATCAGAATGCCAGAAATAATTTAAGTGAGACAAAGAGGAGAGAGTAAAGTGAAGGGAGGGAAATGAGAATGGGGATGCAAAATGCCAAGAGAAACAACCTATATGGAGAGAGAAAATTTGAGAGGGAAAGGATGGATAACAGGAGATGGAGCTAAGGAGGAAAAGGAAGTTAAAGGAGTAACATTAATAGAAAAAAGAGGAAGCAAAAGAGAAAGTTATGTCAGAAGCAGGATACAAGAGTTTTGTTTACTAGTCATCTAATTCTCTCTTCTCTGAGTTTGTTTTCTCATATGTAAAAGAAAGAAATCTGAATTTTCTTTGTTAAAAAGATATATTCAAATACTGTAAGTCATTCCTTTTGATCATGACTTAAAATTAATTTAGAAATAAAAAATGGTAGAACATTAATAATGGGTATATGGCGACCAATTTTCCTAAATGTAGCCCAATTATTCTAGATGCAGGGGCCTCTTCTGTGTGACATTCATTCATTATTTGCTGAGGCTTACCTATAATCCAGGTGGACCTGTTCTCATATGACTAGGGTTTATTTAAGTTTCATAAAAATTATTGTAAATAGGAAAGAAAATTATTTACCTTCTTGAAATATAAAGATTTTGTTATTTATTATGAATACATATATAGAAAAATTAAAAATATGTTACTTAGCCCAGTTTTAGTATGAATACAATATTTTTAAATTTGTGAGTAAAAAATTCTTCTAACCTAAGAATGTCTAAAGTATGTCTCACAGAGAGAGAGAAACAAACTCTCTTACTTAAAAAAAAGTCAATTAGAGTAGTAAACATGACTAAGGTATATAGAATTTACAATAAAATTCAGGTTCTTAGACTATTACTGAGTATTCATCCCACTAGTGTATTTGCTTGTAGACATTTAAAGTTGAATTTATGTTTACAAAAATTATCTTCCTGACCAAAATCAAAGAAACACATCTCTTTTCCTCACTGTGCAAAATGAGTACAATATTGCATTACAGTGTTGCTTCATTTATTCATGCAATATTAATTATGGAACTCTAAGGAACATCAGGGAAACAAAAATAATTGACACATTCTTTACTCCCTAAGAAATTTTCATTTCAAATTTTTTAGAAAATTCTTCAGTTTCAGCACAAAATAATAGATTTTTATACCTGTGATTTTTTTATAATTTATCTTCATATATTTCTCTTCATAGAAACATATGCAAATTTGGGTACATTAAGAAATTATTTATTAATTCCAAGAGGTGAGTAAACAAAAATTGTCTAATTTTAGAACAAAGAGATATATTTATAATTATTAATATTCAGTAATTTTCATCAACTTAGGATATTGTGGTGTCAGGGAGTCACCTGTCAGTTGATGGAGGAACATTCAAAAACAAGGAACCTTGCCCTGGCCGGTTGGCTCAGCGGTAGAGCGTCGGCCTGGCGTGCGGAGGACCCGGGTTCGATTCCCGGCCAGGGCACACAGGAGAAGCGCCCATTTGCTTCTCCACCCCTCCGCCGTGCCTTCCTCTCTGTCTCTCTCTTCCCCTCCCGCAGCCAAGGCTCCATTGGAGCAAAGATGGCCCGGGCGCTGGGGATGGCTCTGTGGCCTCTGCCTCAGGCGCTAGAGTGGCTCTGGTCGCAACATGGCGACGCCCAGGATGGGCAGAGCATCGCCCCCTGGTGGGCAGAGCGTCGCCCCTGGTGGGCGTGCCGGGTGGATCCCGGTCGGGCGCATGCGGGAGTCTGTCTGACTGTCTCTCCCTGTTTCCAGCTTCAGAAAAATGAAAAAAAAAACAAAAAAAAAACAAAAAACAAAACAAAAAAAAAAAACAAGGAACCTTTTTTGCCTGACATCTCTACAAATACAATTTTAAACACTGAATCAGTTATATATTCCCCACTGCTTTTTTCATTATGTCTTTTCACTAGAATCTTAACATCTGTACTTCAAAATGTTATCTTAAAAATGGTGAAGAGGAACTATTTTTAAAGAATGTATTTTTAAAGAATATGGTTAAGATGCAATCCTTCTTTTAGTTATCCTTATAATGTTTCTCTTGTGTGCTCAAGGTCAGAAAGTAAAAGAAGGCTATTCTTTTGAAAATGATGATTTGGATTACAAAATATGCATTTCTTCTCATATAAGCCTAACCCAGACAATTGATATCAAGAATATTCATAAACTTAATTTCAAAGAGAAAAGTAGATACCTGATAGCTTCCTCTCTAGGAAACAATAGAACCATCACTTATTTTCTCTTAGTTGTGTAGTTGGTAAGAAAAGGAGTTTGAACTGGATGAGCTTTACAGTGGCTTCCATATCAAAAGTGATTATAACTGTTTTTTGCAAATTATTTCTGTAATAATACATTATTGAAGTAGTTTTAGAATATGTATAACTGGGAAACATATTTCATTTCCAATAAACCCTTATACACCTAGTAAAGATACATATAAAATCACATCAGCAAAATCTTATGCAGTGAAGCTTAAAGTCAATAATTTGAACAGTTTGTGATTGATTCCTTAAAAAAAGAAAAAAATCAATTTTGTTCTGTTACTAATTATATAATAGCACTTTTTAATTTTGGGAATGCATAACCAAACTACCATTTCCACACTTTAATGTTATTTCTGAGTCATTATTAAAATATAGTATTATTATATATATTACATACTCTGGGCTATTGAGGACCCAAGGGAGGCAATTATTTGCTTAGTATTTGATTGGCAGAACCATGAATATAATCACTATATGCACATTGTTTAATTTTATAGCCACTTTTGTATTTTTCTACTTGTAATAATAGTAATTATTATTCATAATGAATATTGCACAGAAAGCAAAGAGAAGAAATAGAAACTAACCCCAGTATGGCTATGTAATTTCAATGTATAATTCAACAGACAAATCATTTAGTGTCTACTATGGGTAAGGCTTTTTGGCAGCCCTAGTAGGGCATAAAAAATGATATGGGTATTATCCCTGTTCTGTATAAAATAATATTCAAGTAGAAATACTTATAAACACCGAATAAAAAAATGCATATTACAGCCACAAATAAACACTGTGGATTAGTAGAAAGACTTACTTGTTAAAGGTAGAGTGAAGAAGTTAATTTTGAGTCCAAAACATAATTGAATAATTCAATTTAACAATGCTTTGTTGTAGGACAACTACAATTATATAAAAAAAGCATATGTGATATGACATCAAGGTAGTAATAAATAGTGTGTCTTTAGGGACCCATGAGTATCTCAGAGTATAACAAGAACTAAATAGGAGACATAATCTAAGAGGTAGGTTAAAACCAGAGCATCTGCTATAGCATGCTGAGCACTTAAGTTTTTACTGTTCAAGTTTATTTAGAATCTATAGCATTTGACCAGGCGGTGGCGCAGTCGGACTGGGACGCAAAAGACCCAGGTGCGAAACCCAGAGGTCACCAGCTTGAGCGTGGGCTCATCTGGTTTGAACAAGGCTCACCAGCTTGAGACCAAGGTCACTGGCTTGAGCAAGGGGTCACTCCATCTGCTGTAGCCCTTAGGTCAAGGCACATATGAGAAAACAATCAATAAACAACTAAGGGGACACAACAAAGAGTTGCTGTTTCTCATCTCCCTTCCTGTCTGTCTGTTCCTATCTGTCTGACTCTCTCTGTCTGTCTCTGTCACAAAAAGAAAAAAGAATCTTTAGCATAAATAAATTGAATCATAATATTAATCGACAGAATTATGAAAACTTTTTTTTTTATAAAGAAAAAGCAGACGTTATCTAACTTGGAAAAATGAGAATTCAATAGAAAGTTTGAGGGCTCATTAAGAAAATAAAAAGTGGAGCCTGACCTGTGGTGGCACAGTGGATAAAGCGTTGACCTGGAAATGCTGAGGTCACCGGTTTGAAACCTTGGGCTTGCCTGGTCAAGGCACATATGGGAGTTGATGCTTCCAGCTCCTCCCCCCTTCTCTCTCTCTGTCTCTCTCTCTCTCTGTCTCTCTCTCTCTCTGTCTCTCTCTCTCTCTCTCTGTCTCTCTCTCTTCCTCTCTTTCTCCTCTCTAAAAATGAATAAATAAAATAATAAAAAAAAGAAAACAAGAAGTTGAAAAACGAGGCACAAAATTAACAGCAACAGTTGCATATCTGGAGGTGATTATAGCTGTTCTTATTGATAAATATTTGATATCTAATTAAAATAAAAATTAAATATAATATCAAAACAATAAAACTAAATGATTTTTAGTTCCCAACTGGGAGTTGGGAAGCTGATATCAGTTATGCTGATTTTGACATTATAGGACATATATAATTATATATAGACATTTAAAAACTATAACATTTAAGATGGAAGTGGGTAAAAAATTGAGACTGAATTTACATGTAACATATAATCTGGCTTCTTCCTCATTCATATAGTGGTGAGTATTCCTGCCTGTCATATAACGTGTAATCTGTATGTGTTTATATATATATACACATACACGTGTGTGAATTTAAATTATTATTTAAATAAAGAGATCCCATATTGCTTTAAATAAACTTTAAGATTAATAATTTTAAAAAACATAATGAAACAAATTTTAATTCAAAATTAGAAAATTATGAAAGAGACAGTCTCTGCTAATTTTCCTTCCTATCAATTTAAAAATACTTACCTAGGCTTTCCCAGTTTTCAGAATAATGCAAAATTGCCTATTTTAAAATTACTCTATCAACATAATGAGGTTTATTATTTATAAAGTTAAATAGTCTATTAAACCTTGTATGTGTGTGTGTGTGTGTGTGTGTGTGTGTGTGTGAGAGAGAGAGAGAGAGAGAGAGAGAGAGATAGCAACAGAGAAAGGCAGAGAGAGGGACAGATAGGAATATAGAGACAGGAAGGGAGAGAGATGAGAATCATCAATTTGTTGTGGCACCTTAGTTGTTCATTGCTTGCTTTCTCATTTGTGCCTTGACTGGGGGTCTACAGCAGACAGAGTGACCCCTTCTCAAGCTGGCGACCTCGGGGTTTCAAACCTGGCTCCTCTGTGTCCCAGTTGGATGCTCTATGCACTGTGCCACCGCTAGGTCAGGCTCTTTTCTTTTCTTTTTTAAAGAAGTATAATATCTCCTAACTCCAAACTTTCTTATTTGCCTTAGTCTTCATCCCCTGAAGCAAATTCTGTTATATATATCTTTTCTGGCAATTTTAAGATATCTTTAAATAATATACTAATATCTTTTTGCAGTTAGCAATTTTAGATATTATCTCTTGACTTGCCATTTTGGTGCTTATGGGTTTAACTGCCTTATGCCCACTTACTGTCTACTTCCCGTGCTCTTGAATCTGATGTCTTCCAGTTCTTCTAGAATCATACCTTGTTCTGGTGGATTATATTCTCTTGTAATTTCATAAAATTTAAAAGGTTTTATAAAGTCAGAAGAGAAAGTGATGAGAGCCTTCACGCACTATCGGACATCACCCTGAGAGTGCTACCATGTGCACGTGCCACACATACACCCAGATGACAAGAAGACTCAAAACTATGTCCCAGCTGGCCGCACACTGCTGCCCTTTGTGCTCCTGCAGGTGTGGAAGGGCTGCCCGGGTTGCTGCGGCCCTGGATCTGGGCAACCCACCACAGCCCCCTGAGGTCTGGGCAGCCACATCCTGAATCTAGTTTTCCTAAGTAATTTACAAAGGCCCCATATCCAATCCACACTACAACAACCCAAACAGGTGGATGTCAGGTTCTTTTTTTTTTAAACTTTAATCCTCCCCAGAGGGAATAGGACACCCCAATTAATAGAATCTAACACCTAATCTTTCTTTTTATAATGAGGAGAACATACTTGTTTCTTTACTAAGATTAGAACTGCTCGTCATGAAAATTAGGAGAGCAGTTAAATTGGGGGAGCTAGTGACATATGAGTACTTTTCTCTCTTTCTCTGATTCTACCCTCACAGGCTCACACCTCACATTCTTGCCACAACGAATAACAAAAGAGTTTGAGTTTTTCACATTTCCATGAAAAAATTGTCAATTGGCATGTACTTTAGGGTCAATCCTGAGTATGTGAATCTGTCAAACTTCTATTGTGTCAGTTTTACATATCTTAATATTTTATGGTTTATTTACATGTTAATTATAATATTCTGGCTGATGTGTTGTTTTAAGTTTTTGAAACTTGGTTGAGTACAACTAGGGAAGAAACATCTTTTAAGAGCTGGAAAAAATCTGCCTTTTCAGCATTTAAATTGGATTGTTTCTGCATTGTGAAAATTCTACTAAATTTATGTAACTTAATGTCACATTGCCTATAGTGGAATTGCCAATAAGATTAGGGAAAAAAATGCTCGAGTTGTAATTTGATTTTGATTTAACGGGTGTTATGTGCATGGACTGTGTAAATATATTTACTTCAGGAAAAATTATAATTAAAATAATCTTGAGTTTTCTTTAGCCATTGTGCATATCATTCTGTGTAAATATAAAATTATGATTTATAAAATAGTTATGTGATAATTATTTTACCTACTATAAATAGCTACTAAATAAAAAAGATATGATAACTATGAAGTCAATTAGTCTATCTTTCCAATAGTTAAAATGATTGTGATTCTTTATTTTTAAAGGTTGATTTACATATTTAAATAAGATTATTATTGTGACAACAAAATGGAAAAGTATCTTTGGAAATAAGCATGATTTGTAAGCTTATGAACAAAACAATCCTTTTTTTTTAATGAACAAAACAATCTTATGGAGTTTCTTATAGACATTTCACCACTCTGATACTCAGATGCTCTTTTAATGCTCACTCATGTACCATGAGCATGGTGTGCCAGCAAGGTATCTTCATTAGAAATTTATGAAAAAAGTTTATCTTAAAAATTATACAAGTATTTTATTCATTAATATTTGATATATATTCTATCAAATAATTTATTTATAAATAAGCATTATATTATGTATAATATATTAAATAATGCACACATTATATTTAATTACATATTTCATGTAACTGGTCAGATAGATACATGACACAACTTTAATATGTTTTATAATGTTATTTCTCTTCTTAGTTATCATTATTTGATGTATCTTTGGATTAGTTCCTAATTTTTAAAATTATTTTAATATAATATATAATTAACGGGTGAACAAAAGTAGGTTTATCATTTTCAAATGGAAAATGTCATGCATGTTATGATTATTGCAGTAGCTTTTTTAACTCAAAAGAATATCATTCACTACTGCAAACCTACTTTTGCCCACCCCTGTGTATTATCTATCACCTAACATGCTATATGATATAATACACACATTGTATATATTCTATGTAACTTACTTTCTTACTAAAAATATAGATAATTGAATTATAATAAGTTCAAAATTGATATTAATTTCTATTCTCAAATGCATGGTTGGTTTTGGGTTCACTGAGCTAAACCAGTAACTCCTAATTTAATTGGAGGATATCATAGTTCTGCCACTTCATGTTCTGAGTTTGTATTATCAAATAAAGATTTTTTTGTTATCCCTAACAATGAAATCAATATAATTTATTTTTAGAATTCTTAAAAGGACAGTTGCCTGGAAACCAGTGTCAGAGAATTGAAATAAATGAAAGCTCAAAGATAGATGAATGAATGAATAAAAGAATGAGTGAATATTTTATCATTGCTGATATAGTTTTTAATATTTAATACAAATTTTCTGTTGTAGTATCATACCAATTAAAACTCTTCCTGATCTGTTTATACACCCTACTTCCAATGTCCCTAAAGATCTTATATAAGGGGAAAAGAACTTATAATTTTCCATTTTGAGGTTTTCTTTGAGAGAAAAAAAAGTTTTCTCAAAAATAAATAATTGTTATTAAAAAATATAGACTGTTATCATTGATTCACTTCATATATGTTTATAACTTGTCTAATTAGCTTACTAAATACGTATAAGTGGTTCAATATGTTTTCCTAATCATGGTCTCAAAAATATTGTCAGCACTTATTGTATTAGCTCACCACCATTATAGGCTAAAAGCAATTTCATCATGTATATACTTACCTTCAAAGCTAAGCTTAGCTATCCGCTAAGCTTGTACTATCATTGGAAGGCATCCAAAATGACCATATGTATATTTATAATTTAAGAGGTCACCTGTGTCTCTAACAGACTTCTGTCCCTCCGTGGTGTACAGGATCTCTACTGATTTTCACAGTCAGATGTTACGTGGGTGCTGCTTCCTGACTCTGGTGGTCTGGGGTCGGCAGCCCAGTGTGGCATTGAGACCCCATGTTCCTCAAGAGGAAACTCTGCAGCTGAGGTACCCCTCTAGAATCTAGCCACCACCCGTAGGAGTGGAGCTCACCCTTTTCCCATCTCTATCCTTTTTACCAGTCTCAATGTGGGCTTTTTCTGTAAACCTTCGGTTATAAAACTTCTGTTCAGCTAGACTACAGTTGGTTACTCAGGTTGATTGTTCTGTAATTTAGTTGGAATTCCAGTTTGGTCCTTTGAAGAGGTGAGTATACCTTCTACCTTCAAACTCCATGGTGAATCTCCTAAACTATTCCTCTTTCTTTAAACGATCTTTCTCAGCCACATTAGAACTTACAGCTTTTATTTTTAAAAAGTATACATGGTGGTGTCTGATAAAAAGGTGTATGCTCAGACAGAAGCAGCTAGGAACAACTTATTTTTTTTTTTCAATTTCCAGTGGTGATAGAAGAAATATTCTGTGATGCTGCCTCTGCTGACCACTTTCCCTGCCATGACTTGGGAGATACACAAAGTCTCAATGCCACTAATCAACAAGGTCTAGAGAAATCGTAATTTATATACACAAACTATTTGTAGAAAATAGAAGCTGACAAGTAATGCATATGAACTTATAGAGAATTATCTCAATAGTTTTAAAAACAAAGTGTACAGGGAAGCGGGAGCGCTCGCTGCCTGGGCCTGGCCTGGCCAAGGCGTCGGCACCGGTGGCCATCTTGGCTTTCCCGGGAAAGGCAGCGTGGCGGTGGGGCAGGGCCGGGACAGCCTGCCGCCCGGGTTGCGGAAGTGGTAGCCGCTGACCGAGCTTGCCGCTTTCTCGCTACTGCTTCGGCTTCCCGGCTCCCCCACGGACGGAGAGGGCTGCCTGGCTATGGATGGTCAGATAGCTCCTCTCTCCCGCTGCCAATCCCTGGCCACGAGCAGTACGGAGCAGACGGCGGCAGCGGCAGCAGCAGGTGAGGAGGAAGATGGCGGGACGGCTGCTGGCCTGTGTGGTGGACTGTGGCATGGAGTATACAAAACTAGGATATGCTGGAAATACAGAACCACAGTTTATCATTCCTTCCTGTATTGCTATTAAGGAGTCAGCAAAAGTAGGTGATCAATCTCAAAGGAGGGTGATGAAAGGTGTTGATGACCTAGACTTCTTCATTGGTGATGAAGCAATAGAAAAACCTACATATGCAACAAAGTGGCCAATCCGTCATGGTATAGTTGAAGATTGGGATTTGATGGAAAGGTTTATGGAACAAATGATCTTTAAATATTTAAGGGCAGAACCTGAAGATCATTATTTTCTTTTGACGGAACCTCCTCTGAATACTCCAGAAAACAGGGAATATACTGCTGAAATAATGTTTGAGTCTTTCAATGTTCCCAGCTTGTATTGTACATTGCTGTGCAGGCCGTTCTTGCCTTAGCTGCATCTTGGACCTCAAGACAAGTAGGAAAACGGACATTGACCGGTACGGTAATAGACAGTGGAGACGGTGTCACTCATGTCATTCCTGTAGCTGAAGGGTATGTGATTGGCAGCTGTATCAAGCACATTCCCATCGCAGGACGAGATATAACATATTTCATTCAGCAATTGCTGAGAGATCGAGAAGTAGAAATCCCTCCAGAGCAATCCTTGGAAACTGCTACGGCAGTAAAGGAGCGCTATAGTTATGTCTGCCCAGATTTAGTAAAAGAATTTAACAAGTATGATACAGATGGATCAAAGTGGATTAAACAGTATACTGGAATCAATGCTATCTCAAAGAAAGAATTTTCCATTGATGTTGGTTATGAGAGATTCTTGGGACCTGAAATCTTTCATCCAGAGTTTGCTAATCCAGATTTTACTCAACCTATCTCAGAAGTTGTAGATGAAGTAATTCAGAATTGTCCTATTGATGTTAGACGTCCTCTCTACAAGAATATTGTCCTCTCTGGAGGGTCAACCATGTTCAGGGACTTCGGACGTCGCTTGCAAAGAGATTTGAAAAGAACTGTAGATGCCAGGCTGAAATTAAGTGAGGAATTGAGTGGTGGTAGATTGAAGCCAAAACCTATTGATGTACAAGTCATTACACGCCATATGCAGCGATACGCAGTTTGGTTTGGAGGGTCGATGCTGGCTTCCACGCCCGAGTTCTACCAAGTATGCCACACCAAAAAGGATTATGAAGAAATTGGACCTAACATTTGTCGTCACAATCCAATGTTTGGAGTCATGTCATAAAATTGACTTCATAATTCTTGGGGTTAGGGAGGTGGGAAAGAAATAATCTTTCTGATTACTTGTTTTGTCTGGATGGCTGGTTTTGAGGTTTTAAACCTGACTTGAAATAATAAGACCAAACATAATTAATTATACAGGAATATTTTAATAAATATATCAACATGCGAATGTAGAGGAGAGCCAAAATTAAGTGTTTTTCTTTAAATTGAATATTTGAATATTATGTGTAACAAAAAGAAGTGGGTTTTAGTTCTTTCTGTGTCCTGATATTTTGTATATTATTGAATTATCCAAGATTTGATGGGATTTATTGGTATGTAGATAGCTCTATAATGCTTGAATTGTACACTTACAAGTGTACAATACAAGAGCTTGTTTATATTTCATACTTTTATACTTTGAGGAACAAAGTCAAAGAAAAACAAGTATTTGAGCACAAAAAAGTGACCAAGTAAAGGATAAATTTAAAAAATAGCCTCATGAGACTTATCGTGCACACATGCTCATGGGATTCCAGTTATTATGAATTGTTGCTGTTCCCCATGCTGCCCGGTGATTTTCTTTGCAAGTGCATTTGAAACTAAGAAGCTAGGATCTTGGATTAACTGATGCCTGCTTGTGCTTTCTAATTACTCACATTCTGTTTGTCGCTTTAAAGGAAAAGTAAAGACAAGACTGTTGGACCAGTATTGCAGATCTGTAGTGCCCTTTCATATTTTAAAAAAATTAATAATTTGGTTACCAAAATTCATATATGTAAAGCCTAAACCATTCTAATGAAGGCACAAATTTCTTTTTAATACTTGTTTCAAGCTCTAATCTTTATAAGTTAACTAATCTATTTTCTTCAAATTTCTGCAATAGTTCTTTAAAATCATAACAGTTGGTTAGCAAGCCAACATTTTTATGTGCTCTAAACAAATAATTGTGAACTTTTAATATGTTAAGTGCTTTCATTTTGATAACTGGATCTCCATTTGATATTACATCTGTATAACTCATTTGCAGTCTGAAATTTTTTTAGTGCCAGCCCCTGACATATCATGGAAAGTTAATTTTCTTTGCATTTTAAAATATCTGGATCATGAAGAAAACGTGATGAAAATAAATTAAAACTGAATTAAAAAAAAAGTGTACAAAGAACAAAATTTATTTGTTTTGTTTTATTGATTGACTGTTGAGAGAAAAAGAAAAGAGAGAGAAAGAGAGAAACATTAATTTATTGTTTGACTTATTCATGCATTTACTGTTTAATTTTTGGTATGCCCTGATGGGATATTGGACCTGCAACCTTGGCATATCTAGACAGCGCTCCAACCAACTGAGTACCTGGTCAGGACCAAAGAATGTAATTTGAATTTAATTGTTAAGTATTTTTAATTTTAGTGGAAGCATTAGAATTTGTTTGGAATTCTTGACTGAGTGACTATACATTGAAAATGTACACAAAAAGGTTTTATTTTTGAAGGCATATAATTTTGAATTTACAGAGTGTGTATGAGCATATTTGTGTGCAATGAGTCAAATTAAATGCTGTTACCTGTAAGAATAGGTCTGTCATACTCAACACTCAAATGTAACCCACATACAAACTATTTAATTGAAAAAGAAAATAGAAATGGTGATTCTTTTATATGCTACATATGGAATAATATCAGAAAGTAATGAAAAGATTCAGCAATTCCACTTCTAATGACTTTAATGACAGATGGAAGGCTGAAACCTCATGCAGCAGCAAAAAAATTTATCCCATGAGTGCTTTAATCATCTGTGCTAACTTTACAGACAAAACCAGCTGTCGGCATAGAGGATCAAATATGAATATAAATGCATATTGCACATTGAATTTTGTTTTTTCTAATGGCATTTAAGCATTGTCTGCCCTCCATTTTCCTACTTGACTTTCTTTAATATTTAACATGAATGTTAGACTAAGATGATAATGAAGACAAAATAAAATTATAATCTTATTATTACTTCAAAACAAGGAATCATAGATTATATACAATTTTTAAATTAATAGAATTATTAAAATATCATTGGCATATTTGTCTTTGACCAGAGTTACCAATGAATCAGTACATGCAAAACTTAATAGTTTAGTGGGTGTATTAAGAGTACCAGAACAAAGATTAAGACAGTTGGATTGCCAAAGTATCCTTATTCTAAGTGAAAAATGCAAGTTTACTTTAAAATATCAAATTGAAATGCAAATTACCCTGAAATGCATTTCTTTTATTTCTAGAGACCAAATTTTTCTTATTAATTTTTTAGAGAGAAGAAGGAAGAGAGACAGAGACAGAGATAGAGAGGAACATTCATTGTTTATTCCCTTATTCATGCCATCATTGTTTGATTGTTGTATGCAGGGATCAAACCTGCAACCTCAGTATGTCAGGAAAACATTTTAAATCATTATATTACAGTGAATTTATTCTTATATTAAGCCCATAGTTCAGGCAAAAAAAAATTAGTTTAGCATTATTTCAGAGGTGAACTCCCAGAAGTTGAAGATACTCAATGTACCTTGACAGTAATGTTTACAGAAATTGTATAATATGCATCTGCCTGTGAAAATACACTAATAAATAAATCAATTGTATCAATGACCTTAATTCTTTACCCTTTCCTTCATCCATATCATATGTCATGTAACTTTGCCTTTCCACTCATGTTTGTGTTCCTCTGCCTTCACTGAGAGAACATTTCAGTGCTCCCTGTTAAATAATGAAATAAATAGAGAATACTAATCTACTCAGTCATCCCTCATGATGATTATATATTTCTAAACTTTTTTTTTTTAAGATTTTATTTATTCAATATAGAGAGGGAAGAGAGAGAGAGATAGAGAGAGAAGGGGGGAGAGCAGGAAGCATCAACTCCCATATGTGCCTTGACCAGGCAAGCCCAGGGTTTTGAACCGGCAACCTCATTGTTTCCAGGTTGACGCTTTATCCACTGCGCCACCACAGGTCAGGCAAAATATTTTAATTTTTAACTTTATTCAGTTTTTTTTTAGAGAGAGAGTGAGAGAAGGGAGAGGAGCAGGAAGCATCAACTCCCATATGTGCCTTGACCAGGCAAGACCAGGGTTTTTTGAACCAGCGACCTCAGCATTCCCAGGTCGACACTTGATCCACTGCGCCACCACAGGCCAGGCGACTATATATTTCTATATATGTCTGTAGCTGAACACCAGACATTAGAGCAAATCTAGATGAGCCCAGGGTGATTATCAAGCTACAGACTTGTGAACTAAAAGAATACTTATTGATTTGGGGCACTAAGCTTTGGAATGATTTACTGACCATATTGATAGCAGTAGATCATTGGTTCTTTTTCTTTCTTGTTTGTTTGTTTAGTTTTGAACTTGTGTTTAAACATATTGCTGAATGGAGCTACCGATACCTAATTTAAATATTTAAAATTTCAATTTTGTATGTTTCCAAATTCCTCCATCTAAAGAATATTCATTAATCTTAAGGATATGTGGTCTTATCACCAGATAGCTATTCAAGTATAAGATACTCAGTCTATTTAACTAGAATTTTATTTCAGCATATGGCCATGGCAAATAGCATACCGCTCAGCAACATTTTTTTATCCAATCAATATAAAGACTAGATGTTTTCTAAGTAAATGCCCATTCAACATCATGTTCCAATACCTCTAATTTAATTATTGTTTAATAGGTAATTTTTATAACATTTAATTGAAATGGTTTGAAACTTGAGAAATTGCCCACTGAGATCTATAAAAACTACTAAATCTTTCTAAAGTAGCAATTTTTTCGGAGAAGTTTTTGTTCTTACTGTGCTTAATGAGCATTGGTATTCCAAAAATGCATGATCATTTTTCTTTTCAGAAACAAGGGTCTGCAAACTAAGGTCCATTTACCAAATCCTGCCTGCCACCTGGCTGTTTTTTTTTGTTTGTTTGTTTTTTTGTATGTTTTTTTTTACCTTTTAATCAAGTCTTATTAGAATTTTACTCTACAGATTAATTCACATATTGTCTATGTATTTGTGCAACAATGACAGAGCTAAATAGCAAAAAGAGAGAATGACCCATTAAGGGAAAAAAAAAATGAACAAAAAACCCACATACTATATGATATTTTAGAGAAAAGTTTGCTGTCTCCTGGCTATTATATAAAATATTTCTTTTTTTTTTTTTTTTTGTATTTTTCTGAAGCTGGAAACGGGGAGAGACAGACAGACTCCCGCATGCGCCCCACCAGGATCCACCCGGCTCGCCCACCAGGGGCGACGCTCTGCCCACCAGGGGGCATCGCTCATGCTGCGACCAGAGCCACTCTAGTGCCTGGGGCAGAGGCCAAGGAGCCATCCCCAGCACCCGGGCCATCTTTGCTCAATGGAGCCTTGGCTGCGGGAGGGGAAGAGAGAGACAGAGAGGATCGGCCTGGCGTGTGGGGGACCCGGGTTCGATTCCCGGCCAGGGCACATAGGAGAAGCGCCCATTTGATTCTCCATCCCCCCCCCTCCTTCCTCTCTGTCTCTCTCTTCCCCTCCCGCAGCCAAGGCTCCATTGAAGCAAAGATGGCCCGGGTGCTGGGGATGGCTCCTTGGCCTCTGCCCCAGGCGCTAGAGTGGCTCTGGTCGCAGCATGAGCGACGCCCCGGAGGGGCAGAGCATCGCCCCCTGGTGGGCGTGCCGGGTGGATCCCGGTCGGGCGCATGCGGGAGTCTGTCTGACTGTCTCTCCCCGTTTCCAGCTTCAGAAAAATAAAAAATAAAAATTTTTTTTCTTTAGTTTATCTTTTATTTACTTTTGAGTGTTAATAAGCATATATAATATTTATCATACCTTTCATTGATTTTACTAAATCCAATCATTTCATTATGGTAAAATTTTTTGCATTGAACATTTACATATTTTTGTGCAAATAAAGAACAAAGTAGAATCAACAGATGGCGGACAAAGGTATTTTCTGCCCTCCAAAACAGGAGACCAATTCTAAGTGAGTCATTTGATTTTTCGAAGTTCTCCATAAATTGTACCTGTCATTATACTACAATTGATTCATCATTATCCTTTCACCCTAAATTTCTTTACAATTATGCTCTACAGAGAAAAGTTTCCTTTTAATCTTTTGCTATCCCTATCTCTTCACTTTTTCATTTTGAAATCTATTATTTTTTTCTCTTTGTAAAATTCAAGAATTAATAATTTTAAGCATTATTTTTCTTACTAATTATATTAACCTAAATTGTTAAATCTTCAAATGACAATTGCATATTGATCTTTAACATTATTATACACTTAATTATGTTTATTTCTGATGTCATATTTCAAGGAGAAAATGACTTTCCATGCAAGATACAAGTACTCAAGCCAATTCTAATCTTTTCATGTGTTCTACATTTTTCAACAAATGAGTAAAATGCTGTTTTCTGCATGTTTAATAAACATTTTCGAATAAATGGTTCAAAAGTTCTAAACAAAGTGTTTAAGAAGCTCAATAAATTTGTATTTAAATCAAGTAGTAACATTAAAAATGTTGAAAACAATGAGTACCTGTCTAAATATAATACTTTAAAAGTAAAAATTATGTAAAAACTTTCATAGAACTAACTATAAAACAATATAAGATAGATTTTAGAAACAAGACTTCATGGATTTTAATGAATATTTATTAACTTTTCAAAATGAAAGAATCTGATTTTTACAGTAATTTTATGTGTGTCTCCATAAATATAAAAATACAACTATAGGATCAATCTCTAACATCATCACAATATGCTTTGGAGCATGGCTATGCTTAATTTTTTTCAATTATTTATTTGGGAATATATAAACATGGTCAATAAATGGTGTTTCTAAGTTAAAGGAGTTTTCAAAAGTCATTGAACAAATTATAAAACATATTAGAGATGTAATTTTGAATACAAGTTAAGATTTAATATACATTTAATAAAATGAAACTAATATTCCCTAAGCATTTTATTAGAAACTACTAGTTTTCTACAATTTAGATATAATATTTTCAATTACTCTTGAGTAACAGGAAGAACTTAGTGACACAATCTTGTTTTATCATTCTAAAATGAGCTGAGATCAAAAGGAATTTATATGGAGATTAAATTTAAAACACTTAAATCACTTTGGTGTTTTTGAAGTTGAAATATGTTAAATTTTTACTGCTATTCAAGTCACCAGGATTAATAAAACACTTCTTTAAAAAAATTCTAACTATCTTATTTCATACTATGAGAACCTTTTGAATATAAAAACCTGATATTTAAATATCAACAGGAGAGAACTGTGGTTTCCTGCTCTTTTCATAATTATGCTAAAAGCGAAAATCATACAATGGAGACAGGAATGCCTCTTCAATAAATGGTGCCAGAAAAATTGGAAAGCCACATGCAAAAGAATGAAACTTGACTACAGTTTGTCCAGTGCACAAAAATTAACTCAAATGGATCAAAGACATAAAAAGAAGGTTCAAAACAATAAATTACATAGAAGAAAATATAGGTACTAAGCTCATGGACTTTGGGCGCAGAGAACAATTTATGAATTTGACCCCAAAGGCAAGGGAAGTAAAGGCAAATAAAATAAATGGAACTATATCAAACTATTGTCATAAGAAACTGACAACAAAACAAATAGACAGCCAACTAAATGGAAGAAGGTATTTGCAAACAACAGCTCGGTTAATGGATTAATATCCAAAATATATAAAGAACTCACAAAACTCAGCAACAAACAAGCAAACAATCCAATTGAAAAATGAGGGGAGGACATGAACTGACACTTCTCCTATGAAGTCATACAAATGGCTGACAAATATATGAAAAGATGCTCATCTTCACTAGTTATTAGAGAAATGCAAATCAAAACTACAAAGAGGGATACCACCTCATACCTGTTAGATTGGCTATTGTCAACAAGACAGGTAGTAAGAATTGTTGGAGAGGCTGTGGAGAAAAAGGAATCATCATTTGCTGCTGGTAAGAATGCAAATTAGAACAACCATTATAGAAGAAAGTATGGTGATTTCTCAAAAAATTAAGAATAGAATTACCACCGGACGTGTGGTGGCACAGTGAATAAAACGTTGACCTGGAACACTGAGGTAACCCATTCAAAATCTTGCACTTGTCTGGTCAAGGCACATATGGGAGCTGATGCTTCCTGCTCCCCCCACCCCCTGACACACTCTTTCTCTAAAATGAATTAAAAAAAAAAAAGAATAAAATTACCATATGACCCAGCAATCCTTCTACTGGATATCTACCCCCAAAACTAGCAAACACTGGTACATAAAGACACATGCACCCCTCTGTTTATTGCAGCATTATTCAGTGACCAAGACATGGAAACACCAATCTATCCCTTGATAGAGGACTGAATAAAGAAGATGTGGTACATATATACAATAGAATATTATTCAGCCATAAGAAACGATGACATAATGACATTTATGACAATATGGATGGACCTTGAGAACATTATACTGAGTGAAATAAGTAACTCAGAAAAAGCTAGGAACTGTATTCAAAACATAGGTGGGATATAAAATCAAGATTCATGGACATCAATAAAAATGAAATGGTTACTGGGGGGAAGGGATTGTGGAGGAGAAAGATGGTGGAGGGGATGGAGAAAAGGGTGTTAAGGGGGACAAATATAAGGTGACGTAAAATGATTTGACTTTGGGTAATGGGAATACAACATAACCAATAGTCCAAATGCTATAGAAATATTTACCTGAAAACTATATATTCATATTGATCAATGTCACCCTGTTAAAGTTAATTTTCTAAGTAAAATTTAAATATTAAAAAAGTAAAATAAAATTACTTTAAGAATAGTCTCTCTAAGACATCTATCTCTTTAAATAAACCATTGATAATGTGCTATGGTAGAGCAGAATGAATTTCTTATTTTCTAGTTAGATATCAAATAAATATTGCTATAATACTTAAATTACTTTATTTGGTGTTACATTTTGATAAAATGCTCCAAATGAAATTTCTCATTCCATACTCTTATTTGTAGATCTCCTAAAATAAGAATAACTTTGATTACTAGACAAGACTGGTTGGCTCAGTGGTAGAGCATCGGCCTGGTGTGCAGGAGTCTTGGGTTCAATTCCCAGCCAGGGCACACAGGAGAAGCGCCCATCTACTTCTCCACCCCTCCCCCTCTCCTTCCTCTCTGTTTCTCTCTTCCCTTCCAGCAGCCAAGGCTCTATTGGAGCAAAGTTGGCCCAGACGCTGGGGATGGCTCTGTAGCCTCTGCCTTAGGCACTAGAATGGCTCTGGTTGCAACAGAGCAATGCCTCAGATGGGCAGAGCATCACCCCCTGGTGGGCATGCCGGGTGGATCCCAGTTGGGCGCATGCAGGAGTCTGTCTGACTGTCTCCCCGTTTCCAACTTCAGAAAAATACAAAAAAAAAGTGCTTTAAGATATGTCAGAAATAGAAAAGCACTTGAAAGAGACATAGGTCACTTATTTCCTTAGTACAATAAATATGTAAGAAAAAATAATCAAGAAAAATAAAAAGAAAATGTGAAATACTAGACATAAAGAGGTATTTGTTTTTATGTATGTGTTAGCATGTATGGCACATGTCCGATAATTTATTATATTCCCATCACTTAAGACAGTGCCTAGCAAATAGCAGTGAAAGAGTATTGAATGACTGATTTACTTTATCCATCCTTCATTTGCTCTCACAGTGAAAAATGTCTGAAGATGGAAAGGAAACTATTCTTATAATTCTGCCTTTTTGGACAGGCTTTAGCATGTACTGGAAATATTCACCATCATGAGAAGCCTGTAAAATAAAATACTATGAAATTTGATCTTGTTGGGTGTAGGGAATGCAGACAGAGATAAACGTGGGATAAAGTTTTAAGTTTTAGCTCAGCAGGACAAAAGGCTGAGCAGTAAGTGTCTGAAAACACTTGGGGGAGCTGAAAGAAAATTGCATGAGAAGAAAGGAAGTAACAGAGGTGGGAACTAAAAATAAAGACATAACACTTGTTCATCTCTGAGAGTAAGCTTTATGGCTTGCAGGATAATGTGTACATTTAATTCTAAAAACTTTAAAAATCTTATGTTGTTTTGTGGGTAGAGCGCAGAGCGCATTCCTAGCAGCTGCGGCTGATGTGACGCTGTGAGAATACTCCAGCTCCCAGAACCCTCCTGGGCATACCCAGGAAGGAAGCTCGCCTGCTATAAGGAAGTGACTCAGCGCCAACCACACAGCTCCCTGATCTTTTCAGCATTGGCTGTGAAGGACACACTGTAACACCCTATTGGCTGAACCTGTGTATATAAGCTAACTTACTTCCTGAATAAAGTAGATCTGCGTCACTGAACCTGGTCCCTGGAGTTGAGTCTTTGTGTCTCCATCATCCTCACGTCCGGCAGGACTTGTCCACATTGTTTAAGAGAGGAAAATGGATTTTTACTTTCCTAATTCCAACCTACAAAACTACATGTCGTTTATTTTCTTTTGGTAGTAGTGCTTCTGTGAAAAGAAAAACATATCAATTTTTGGTAATATTCATTAACTGCTTTTAAAGGTCCTATAAAAGAAGTATCCAAATAAATTACTATAACACTGTCTGGATAGTTTGATTGGTTAGAGCATCATTCTGAAGTGCAGAGGTTGCTAGTTCAATCCCCGATCAGGACATATACAGGAACAGTTTGATATTTCTGTCTCTATCTATCTCTCTTTTCTTCCTCTCTCTCAAATATCAATAAAATAAACATTAAAAAATAAATTTATGTATTCTATTTCTTTGGCTTAAAAATGCATATTTATACCGATATACCATCTGTAGTCTAGGTTGATTTTCAGAATGCCTACCCCCACCCCCTAAAAAAAGACCTTTATTTTATTCAGATTTGACAGATAGTGTAAGTCAGCTGGATTGGCAGTATGGAAGAAACGCTGGATGTGCTTAATAACAAAAATAAACTGGAACCCAGGAGGGCATCTGCAACAAGCAAGGGCATACTGGCATTGTCTTCCATCACCTCTTGTTTTGATGCTGTGGGAGGCTGGCAGAAGAAACTGTTGCCCGTTACCATAGAAATAGACAGGCACTGGACATTCAGATCTAAAGCAGAATGTATTTTGTAGCTAAATGCTAACCTCAAGTCATACTGACAAGGGAATTCTGAAAAGTGTTTAGTCAAACTTTGATTATAAAAGAAGGCAAATGTATGTTCACTTCTACAAACTTGTACCTTCAGGATACTCTTACCACTTGTCATAGTTTTTATCAGCAATGCCAGGGCACCTTTCTTCAGAAATGGAGTCTTAACAAAGAATTCAGTGGCAACATGTAAAGGATTTTGCTCCTTTCTAAAGGTCTGCTGCTTTCACATCAGGGTAAATTTGCTCTAATTTTCCTTCATAGAAGACATTTTAAATTATTATTACATTTTTTTATCATTTGAGTCTTTTCATGAGGTTTATTTGGCTTTACAAAAATAATAGTTATTAATTCTGAGTCAATGTTTTGTGGAATACGAATTTGAAGTTAATAGAGTAAGGAATACTTGAAATTTCAGAACTATAACAAACCAGTGCTTATCAGAATCTATTGCTCTATCTGGAGTTTCAGTTTAATGAGCATACTAACATTTCAGCATCCATTACACACTGAAAAAAAGTTTTCAATAATTAAGGATAATTGGCAATAGAAATAAGATGAGGAGATGAAAATGACTCTGTGTTAGACTTTGGCAGCCTGCTCTTTCCGTGTGTGCAGAAAAGAGAAAGGAAGATGAGGATTTTAAGTAGCAATTCAAACTGGTCAACTGTGTCATTATTTTGCACCATTTTTTCACACTCTATACTTTAGTTTTTGCTTTATAATTATTTTATCAGGTTTCCTCAGATTGCTCACAAAACACTATTCTGGGATTAGATACCAATCAAATTATGACTATATTTAATCATGGTGCAGTGTCATTTTGTGTCAATTAGCTTTAACTTGTAATGTCATTTAGACAAGCCAGATCATTGTGAGCAACCTCCCTAACACAAAACAAAACACCATTCTTTATTATATTTTCTAATATAGTCCAATTGAACCTAACGTCATTTCATGAGGGAGATTTTTGTTGTGTAAAATAATCTTCAAAGCAGCATATTTTGGGCTTATTTCATATCAGTGATTATAGAAAGAGGAGTATCTTTAATGTTATTAAACACATGTTAAAATGATATCACAGTCTACCCAGCTTGACTTAAAACCATATTAGGTACTTGTCTACATTAAATTTATTTCTAAATGTCCTATATAATTTTCATTAAAAATATTTGGGCATTGAAACTAAAATGACAGCTTCAGTACTCTTTCCTAAATATTTATGAACATGCTATAAATACAAAGCACACACAGACAAACATGTATACATAGCAGGCATACAAAGATATATGCACATGTACATGCATATATATAAGAACACACATGTACAAATGTATTCATGTATGTGCATGTTTTTATGTAAATACATACATACATATTGAAATTAACATTCACAACCCTACCACCACCAGAGGCTAAGCCAGAAGGACATTTTTATTTAAATTTGGAAGGAATTAATATCAACTATAAACCCAAAGGAATAAAAGAAAATGAGCAATAATGCATTTCTAAAATAAGATAGTATCTTTTTACTTTTGAAACTTGTCAACTTGAGTTGCATGGCAGTGTATCTATTAGCATCGAAATACTTGGGAGGAATTGTTAAATTTTAGATTTGTGAATGTTATATAGACCTCCTGAATCTTATGTGTCTTAGAGATACACACCTTTCATAGATACTCAATCTGCCTCATGTACACTAAACTGAAAACTATTGTGTAGAAATATTGGTATTGTATTAAGTCAGGCTTGGTACTAACCTCCCTCTTCTCTAGTTTAAAAAAAATTATTCATAGACTATAACTCTGAGGAAATAATAGTGAAGGAAGAAGAGAGAATGACAGATGACACAATTTATTCCATAATATGCAAACTTTTTTAATGAAGTGTGTGGATGGTTTAAGTGTATTAGAGAAGCAGACGAGAAAACAAAAGATCACTATGTGGTTGAGCTTTTAGTTTAACATATATGTCATGGAATGCTTGAGGAACAGACAAAGGAACTAGGAGTATGCCCCAGGTCACTGCAGTAGTTCTGCATTAAAAGATATGGTAGAAATTATACTTGAACCTATACATATCAAGCCATTCGTTACATTTAGAGATGAATGGACATTAGATGAACAGAGGACAGCGTCAAACAAATAAAAAAGCAAAACTCAACATCCCCTCTTTTACGCCATACATTCACTTAACAATAGTCACTAAACTCTTTTTTATAGATTAGTCACTGAAAATAATGTCATACATACAAAAAAAAATGTCATACTTCCATAAAGCTTACATTTTAGATGAGAAAGACATACATAAATAAATAAATACAAAGTGATATGCTGTGATAAAAAATAAAACATAGAAAGTAGAGAGTGAACATGGGAGAGATACTATTTCAAACGGAATAGTCATGGAAGATATTCCTGTGAAAATGACATTGAACATAGACCTAAATGTTTGTTACCATAAGAGAGAGTACAAAACATGTGCATTTCTGAAACCTGAGCATTTACAATAATGAAAAGAGAAAGTGCAGAACTCTGAAGTGGGAGCTTACTTACTGTGTCTATACAAGCAAAGAGGTCAGTGTGAATGAACCAAGGTGAGAACAAAAGATTTAAGAACATGCATTCAGAGAGGTGGGGCCTTGAGGAGCAGAGATTTGGAGAGCATTTTTAACAACAGTAACATCTACACATATTACTGTGAGTCAGATGGAGACCACTAAGAGGAATTTGAGTTGTAGGATGGCATGATCTGACTTATCCTTTAAAATGGAGATTCTTGCTTGCTATTTTGTTAGTACATACATGAAAGGAGGAGAGAGGCATGGAGACCATTAGGAGAATATTATAATGATTCAGCGACCCAGATAAAAGTCCTAGAATAGAAACAGAGATAAGATGGAAAGATTTGATTATAGATACATTTGAAAAGTATTGGACCCCCTCCTCCCTTTATTCCAAAATGATTTAATGAGAAGGGCAGCTCACTTCTGTGGTATTCCTCTCCCGAACCCATAATGCCAGTCTAACCAAGAGAAAACATCAGACAAACTCAAATTGAAGGGCATTTTGTAAACTACCTCATAAGTATTCCTCAAAGGTCATGGAAAACAAAGAAAGAGTGAGAAACTGTCAGAGACCTGAGAAAATTAAGGAGAAATGGGGACTAAATGCAGTGTGAGATCTTGGACTGGATCTTGGGAGAAAAAACTGACATTAGTGCAAAATCTAGTATAATCCTATAAAGTCTGTAGCTTAATTAATAGTTTTATTTCACTGATGATTTTGAGTTTTGATAAATGTACCATGATATGTAAAATGTTTACATTCAGAAAAATAGATGGGTAAGGGAATATCAAAGATGTCTTGGAAATATCTTTGCAACTTTTATGCAAATCTTAAATAATTCTAAGTTAAAAAATGTTTTAAGTAATTGCAACAGGATTTATCAAAGAATTTGCTGTATGAATTAAGGGAAACAAAAAATGACATTGAGGATCACTCCAAGAATTCTAACCTGATTAATTGGAGAATAAATTTCCTTTCACATTATGAAAACATTGTACCTTTTCCAGATAATTTCTTAGATTCTTCAAAGCACACAATTGGAGTCAAAACAGTGAAGGCAGGACAAAAGCATTGGAATAACAGAAGAAGAAATCCATAGGTAAAAAAGGGAATAAAGAGAAAAATATGTTTGGGGGATTAAAATGAGGGACTCACAATCAGAGCAAGGACAATTAGAGAAAATAGAAAGGAAGGGATTCAGACAAATACTAATGAGAAGTATGGATTATATTAATTTTAATTTTCTTCAAAAAAGTATATTTTATATATTTTGGGAGGTCTCTACTATATTTTCTCAAGAGTTCTTCAACTACTGTGATTGGATTAGTTGGTTTCAATATCCAGATGATTTACTTTTTTATTTCTTTTTACATTTTAAAGATTGTAAGAGAAAAACTATATTTGGTACTCTACATCTAATACTACAAAATTAGAAAATGAGAGAATCACCATTATAAGCCAGAATAAGAGCATGGTTTTTACAATCAAACACTGCAGAATAAAAATTAAGAAACTAAGAAAATGAAATAAAAATATCTAAAAATAAAAAGTGATATGCAGAGAATTCAAATAATGTGATAACATTAGATTGGTTATAGCAAACGTTTTTGTTTTATTATAGAGTCTTGTCAGAAAGATATTTTCTGTGTGATATGTCAAAAAACAGCAAGCCATGTAATAATCACAAAAGAATATGTCGAAAAGAAAAACTAGTATAAACCCTTCAAGCTGTAGCTAGCAAGGTGTGTGTGAGAAGAGAATAAAGGTCACATAATACAGCATGAGAGGCGATTTGGAGGAATATGAGATGAGGTCACATAGGTAAAGTGGCACCAGTCATGGTTCCTGATCCTTAAAAAAAAGATTGAATTTTTAAAGTGCTATGCCAAGCTGTTAGGTAGACTTTAAACAGAAGAGTGACATAATCGGATTTATACCTTTTAAGTGTGTACGTTGGCTGATTATGAAGAGTGGAATTAGAGGGATTATTGGAGAAAGGAGGCAATTTACAAAATAAAGAACAAGGAAGCTAAAATTTCACAGTATATATACACACAAGTATTCTTTGAAGACTTAAGAGTAGGATTGGTGTTGCCAAAAAATTGAATGTCAAGTATTAGCAGAAACTGTTAGCATTTATCAAATGTTTAACTTGCTGCTTTACATTTTCCTGATTCTTCTGTCATGAAGTTGAAGTTATGTAAGTTTTACTGGCCAAATTCCTATGAGCATAGTTGAAGTGTGGCACTTTCTAAATTTGAAACACATTAGAGACAATGTGACCCTTAATTTGCTTTCACCCCCACTATAACTTTGGAGGCCAGGTGTTCCACATGGTGCAACCACCAAACAGGTGGGCTGCCTGAATACCAGCAGACTTTGTCCAACTGACATATAGGTTAATCTTTGTTACGTTAAGCCAGGGAATTTCAAGGATTTGTTACTTGAAGCAGCTAACATTTATTCGAATACTTTACCCATTTAATAGTTTAAAGAGTTGTTAAATTACTTGAGCAGTCAGATATGATATGGCACTTAACAATAAAAGCTGATATTAAACCATTCATATACCATGAGCCAAATTACATTAAAAAAAAGTATATGCCAGCAATCCCTCTACTGGGTATATACCCCAAAACCTCAGAATCATTGATACGTAAAGACACATGTAGCCCCATGTTCATTGCAGCACTGTTCACAGTGGCCAAGACATGGAAACAACCAAAAAGCCCTTCAATAGAAGACTGGATAAAGAAGATGTGGCACATATACACTATGGAATACTACTCAGCCATAAAAAATGATGACATCAGATCATTTACAGCAAAATAGTGGGATCTTGATAACATTATACGGAGTGAAATAAGTAAATCAGAAAAAAACAAGAACTACATGATTCCATACATTGGTGGAACATAAAAACGAGACTAAGAGACATGGACAAGAGAGCGGTGGTTACCAGGGGTGGGGGGAGGGAGGACGCAGGAGGGAAGGAGGGAGAGAGTTAGGGGGAGGGGGAGGGGCACAGAGAAAACTAGATAGAGGGTGACGGAGGACAATCTGACTCTGGGTGAGGGGTATGCAACATAATTTAATGACAAGATAACCTAGACATGTTTTCTTTGAATATATGTACCCTGAATTATTAATGTCATCCCATTAACATTAATAAAAATTTATATAAAAAAAAGTATATGTAGCTAAAATACCTGACAGAAACTACACCAACATGGTATCCATGGTTATTGCTAGGCAGCTGATTTAAATTTATTTTTACACTTTGTTCAGTATTTTGTATTTCTTTTTATACATAGTTTTTCAGAATGGAGAAAATTGCATTTATAAACAAGTCATATATTTTTAACAAGAGAAAAAATTGTCTGTGTCTATGAGTTTTTATTTTTATTTTCTTTTTTGTCCTTTCTTGTTCGGTTCCTCCACCGTACTCATACATCTCCCCCCCTTAGCTTTCAGCCTGCTCTCTATGTATACATCTGACTCTATTTTACTGTTTAGTTTATTTTGTTCATTAGATTCTACATATGAGTGAAATACTATAGCACTTGTCTTTCTCTGTCTGGTTTATTTCACTTAGCATAATGCTCTCCAGGTTTATTAAGGCTGTTGCAAAAGGTAAGATTTCTTCCTTTTTTTATGACTGGGGAGTATTCCATTGTGTAAATGTACCACAACTTTTTTATCCACTTGTCTACTGATGGGCACTTGCTCTACTTCCAAATTTTGGCTATTGTAAATAATGCTGCAATGAACGTAGGGGTACGTATATTATTTCAAATTGGTATTTTGGGTTTCTTCAGATAAATTCCCAGAAGTGGAATTGCTGAGTCATATGGCAGTTCCATCTTTAATTTTTTGAAGTAACTCCATATTGCTTTCCACAGTGGCTGCACCAACAGTGCACCAGGGTTCCTACTTCTCCAAATCTTCATCAGCGCTTATTGTTTGTTCATTTATTGATGATAGCTGTTCTGACAGGTGTGAAGTGATATCACTTTGTGGTTTTAACTTGCATTTTTCTGATAACTAGTGATGTTGAGCATCCTTCTATATGTCCTTGGACACCTGTGTGTACTTTTTGGAGAAATGTCTATTCCAGTCCTTTTCCCAATTTTTAATTGAACTTTTTTTGGTGTTGAGTTTTATATGTTCTTTATAAACTTTGAATATTAAGTTTGTATTAGATGTACTGGTGAATATGTTCTCCCATTTAGTGGGTGTGGTGATTACCAGGGGCAGTGGGAGAGGTGGAGAAGGATATAGGAAAGATAAATGGTGATGGATGGAGACTTGACTTGCGGGGATGAACATGCAATACTATGGTGTACAAAAGATAGATTTTAGAATTGTGCATCTGAAACCTTAATAATTTTGTTAACCAGTGTCACCCTGATAAATTCAATTAAGTATTAAATTAAGAGCAGGTCTTTAGGTAGAAGAAGTGTTTTCTTTTTCATTGTTACTCATTGTAAGGCCTTAAGTTAATCACTAAGTTTCATGAACATCACTGCTCTCATTGTTTAATGGGAACAATTCTTTTTTTTTTTAACAGGGACAGAAAGAAAGTCAGAGAGAGGAATAGATAGGGACAGATAGACAGGAACGGAGAGAGATGAGAAGCATCAATCATCAGTTTTTCGTTGCAACACTTAGTTGTTCATTGATTGCTTTCTCATATGTGCCTTGACCATGGGCCTTCAGCAGACCTAGTAACCGCTTGCTCAAGCCAGCGACCTTCGGTCCAAGCTGGTGAGCTTTTTTGCTTAAGCCAGATGAGCCTGCACTCAAGCTGGCGACCTCAGGCCTTGAACCTGGGTCTTCAGCATCCCAGTCTGACGCTCTATCCACTGCGCCACCGCCTGGTCAGGCAAATGGGAACAATTCTTTATCTAAATAAAGGCAGGAGAATCAACCAAATCACCTGTTAAAAATCATATAAGCATATGCCTCTGTGGCTAGTCTACATGTTTTTAAAGTATGACTCTTCTCTATCTTCTAATTCCCTATGAAATTACAGAAGCTATTTCACTAAAGCTCATGCAATATCCTCATAGTTATTACCTAACTCCCACATTATATATAAATCCAGTAACTTTAACTCATTTTATAGAACGTATGTTAACTTTAGTTATTTTGAATATCTCTTTTCTGAACTTTATCCAAGTGCTTCATTTAGATCCCAAGTAGAACATACAACTCTAATAATGTTCTGTTTACTGCTGCTGGCTGTGTTTCAAAATGACAGAGTTTTATTTATGTACTATTGGGAAAACAATTTTAAAATATAGCTGCATCACAAGCATATCTAGTTAATGCATATTAATTTTAATATATTATATATATGCACTAATTATATAAATATATATGCATTAATTATAAATATATATGCATATTACAAAATTGTAAAACATAAATATATATACATATTAAAATTATAAAATAATAAATTATTTAACCATGCATTTCTGGTTGATATTTTAGTGCTAACATTTACATACCCTTATGGCACTTTCTGCTGATACTGGCCTATCATTCCTTGCTCTTCCACATATGCTGGAGAAGTGGTTGGGAGACTTTAGTGTGTGTTTCCCAGAGTCCTATGGTGCATGGCTCCTAGAAAGAATCAGTGTATGAGAGGCAATGGCAAAGGTTGAAGAACAGGATGGTAGAAGCTGGGGTATTTTTTTTCTTTTTTTATTTTTGGAAGCATCAGTGACAGAAATATAGGCATGTTATGGCTTTATCTTCCATTGGCTCTGGTCCCTAAACTATGCTAACTCTTCTTCTTCAGACTAGAAGCATAAGTGATTTCTAGCTGTGACATACTTGATTATCTCCTAGTCCTATGTTTGATTCCACAGCTTTTCAATCATTAGCATGACCAGTGTTTTCAAATTATACAGTAGTATATTTTTGCTGGTTGGACTCTAAATAACACAGTTGTCTGTAATTAAAGTGGTCCTGGATGGAGAACTTTAAAATGATATTCTAAAATTCAGGTTCTTACTTCTTTATCACATTGAAATGATTTTACATTCTCAGGTAGAAAATTTAATATGATGAATATTTTGGTGTGCATCCAGAGCCCCTTCAATGAAGGGCATGACCAGCTGTTAGAAGTACTGTTTAAAACTAGTTTTTAGTTATCAGCCCCATCATGGATTGCTTTGGCTGTAGAGTTACCGTGCAAACAATTATACCATTACAAATGGCTGACATCCAGTGGCCAATCAAATGCATATATAAAAGCCTGCCTATTTTAGCCTACTTTGGAATAACTCTGAGAGTCAATTTATTTCCAGTGATCCTCCAGGTAGCTGGTCAAGTGAGCATTAGGCTTGTTTCAAAGTTCAAAATATCTATCTGGCCTTCTCCCCCTCATTTTCCACTGGTACTCTTTGATAGATATCCTGCACAGTAATCTCTGCTCAAGTTCTTTTTCCAGGAAACCCAACATAGAATAAGATCATTCAAATTATTAACTGAGAATGCTTTAAATAAAAGACTGGTTTTGTTATATCAAGTAGTGGATGTAATAATCACATGGTCTTATAATGAAAAAAAAACTATGAAATAGGATATCTTCTTCTGAATGAGCTAAAAATCTATAGAAACTATAATAACCTAAACATTTTGAAAAACAAGCTCAAGAAATGCATAGAAATCAAGATAACTTCTTGCAAATCATTTTAAAAAATTGTTTTTTTTCTGGTATCATAGGAACACATGCTCTAGAGAAAGAGAGAAGAGAAATATTATTGGGTTATGCCAATTTATGTATATGAGTGCACGTCCTCAAATCACCAGACTTAATATTCTAGCTCATGCAGCTGGAAGTGGTTTTAACAGTTTATTTCAATAATAGCTTATTTTTAATAAGGTTAAGATATTTATTTTTTCCCTTGCACAGCAGGACTGTAGAATTCCAGTGATGGAAAATTTTTATTATTGAAAAAATTCACTAAGACACTGAAATATGAATTCACTCATGAATGTATGATAATGAAGAAACTAATGCTAGAGAATCATGCATGAGTTGTTCTATATGTAACTGTTCTTTGAAGGATATATAGGGTTTATATAGAAAATGTGGCTATTAAAATATAATGCCTGAGCCTTGACCAGGAAGTGGCACAGTGGACAGAGCATCGGACTTGGACATGGAGAACCCAGGTTCAAAACCCCGAGGTTGTGGGCTTGAGCTCCGGCTCATCTGACTTGAGTGCAGGCTCCCCAGCTTGAAAGTGGGGTCACTGGCTTAAGTGCGGGATCATAGACATGACCCCGTGGTTGCTGGCTTGAGCCTAAAGGTCACTGGTTTGAAGTCCAAGGTCGCTGGCTTGAGCCCAAGGTTTCTGGCTTAAGCAAGTGGTCACTGGCTCTGCTGTAGCCCCCCCAGTCAAAACACATACAAGAAAGCATTCAGTGAACAACTAAGAAGCTGCAACAAAGAATCGGTGCTTCTCATTTCTCTCTCTTCCTGTCTGTCTGTCCTTATTTGTCCCACTCTCTGACTCTCTGTCACTGACAGAAAAAAAAAGGAATGTCTGATTTAATAGAAAAATTATGAAATTATGAAACAATGGTAGTCAGTTACAGCATTTATCATTTGGAGATAAAGAAGTTACAATTACCACTGGACATCAAGCCTTTATTTCCTGGCTGGGTAGCTCAGTTAGTTGTAATGTCATTATGGTATGCCAATGTTGAGGATTCAATCCTCATGACACATACAAGAGTCAAACAATGAATGTATAAATAGGTGGGATGGCAGATAATTTTTTCTCTCTTTCCCTATTCCTCTCTCTCTCTAAAATAAATGTATTTTTTTAAATTATAAAATAATAATAACAATAAAAGAGTTAATGGATTTATGTAAGTGTCTAGTAGATAATGGATTTCCTAGCAATAAAATGGATATGTAACGTACTGAAGTGTAAGTTGATCTATGTAATGTATATAATCTGGATTGTATGATCTAAAAACTGACTTGAGTTTTTGTAATAATTTTCAGTCATAAATCATTCTTAAACATAAGCCAGTCCCTATACTCAAAGCACCATAGTTGAAGGGTAAGCTAAGTCAGAGGAAGAATCCTTCTTTCCTTGAGGAAAAACCTCTAAACAATTTATTCAGTATATGCAAAAATTTCAAGTCTTCCTGAAGGGTCTTTATTATGGAACACCGCAGTATAAAGGGACATAACATGTAGATAGAGTTGGGTACCCCCCCACTACCCTTTACCCCTATTGTGTAGTAGTAGTCCATTTCCACCTCAGACAGTCAGGGGACTAAATTTCCTCAGCCAGAAGAGTAAGATTTTGAGGAGAGGTGGGACTAAGTGATAGCTCCAATTTATATTAATCCAAGACTTCATCTGTGATGACTCTTGGAATTACAAAAATTTGAATGTGTAACTCCCTATGCATCTATCCAAGAGCAAATGCTGAGTGCAACATGAGTTCTTTCATTAACTCATTTGGTGGTAAGGAGTTTAGAATTGATAACACTGGTTAATTGTAATACATATTACACAATTGTTTGTGTGTGTTTAATGTGTTTTCTACATTTTTACAAGCATCCGGAACACAGATTTACAAAGGGGTATATACCTGTGGAGAATGTTAATCCGAGTTTCACTCAGAAACTTTAGCAAAGTATTCATTCCTTCTTTTCTTATTGTCATCTTAAAAAAACATTTTAAATTCCTGTTCACCTGAGCTTTTCTGGGCCACCATTCCTGTAAACCTTCCTTTGTTTTCTCCTTCAGCTCCCATCACATCACCAGTCCAAGCATGCCTGTGCAACCAGCGGAGATATCTCTTATTGTGCTAAACGCTCTTCTCTGCATATACAGACTTTTAGTTCCTCAAAATGGTGTGTTGAATGCTAACTACTTGTGATTGATTTAAAATTTGAATAACTCCAAGTATTTTGTTAGAATGCTGCTTAGAAAGAAATTTTGATCTATACAATCACTAAACAATCACAGCTTTGGATTTAAGAGGCCCCAAAAGTTACATTTTTAACCAGGATATCAGGGAAACATTTCCCAAGTGGCCTAAGGAGAACAGTTCAAAAAACATTGACTTAGGCAGAAGCAATGACTCAGCTAGAGACTTAGAACACTAAGTTAAAATATGACAGACCCTATCTCATGCAACATGTGGTTGAGGAGGGCAGAGACTCCAAATGTATCGCTATTGTCCCCCATATGAAACATTTTGACCTCAGGTCCCTAATACACATGTGTTAATTTACTTATAAAATATATATAACACCTTGTAGTGAAAAACAAAACCAACAGAGAATTCTTTACCTTTTTCACTGGTTACTTTTGTGTTCCTTGGGTAACATGTATCACATATTGGAGACCACTGATCTGATAGGATCACATAAGAATATAATCATAGAATAATATTGTAGGAGACAGAGTGCTTTTATCAGTAGCAAAATCTGGAGTAGTACCAAACAACTAGAAAAGGACTTTTAACCCAATTAGGAAAACAGTTCGGAGAATGATTCCACAGATGGGGACATGAGAACTTGCCTTAAATTTAAGGACAAACAGACCTGAGACAAACAGGGAAGCAAGATATGGAAACAATTTATTTTGATGGATTATGACATGAGTGGCCAAAATGAGAACAATTAAAGCAATAGAGGGAAGTGTTTACCTAAAAATAAAAAGCCAAAGTGAGAGGAAACAAGTGTTTATTTGAGATAAAAAAAATGTTTAATTTTGGGAAGCACTGATTCAGGAAGAAACCCAAATGTTGTTCTAATAAAAAGGTGAAGACAAAGAGTATTTATGAGAAAGGAAAGAGATATAATTAAATAAATAAAAGGAAGGAATTTCTATGGCTGATAATAATCTAAGAAAGAAATTCTATAGGTGCTAATAAACTAACATAGTGGTGCTAATTCTAAAGACTGTCCTTAATTTTCAATCCTGTAGTTAGGAATCTGCTTTCCTGTTAGCTTTCCAGGCAGTTAGTTGGAATACAATTTTGCTTTGGCCCAGTCCAAGATTATTTTACCATTTTAAACATTCCAAAGGTCTAAGGCATAAGACTTATGAAGTGGTTCCTACAGGATGGCAGCTCCAACTCCATTTTGAAATGGCTATATTTATATTATTTTTCACAGAAGCATAATCAAAGGGCTATTTTGCAAGACATGCTAACACCTGAATATTTTCCTGTTTATGGTGAGAATACTTAAGAACTTTTTTTTTCATTTTTTTTAATAAATAAATTTTTATTTTAATGGGGTGACATCAATAAATCAGGGTACATATATTCAAAGAAAAGATTTCCAGGTTATCTTGTCATTTAGTTCTGTTGCATACCCATCACCCAAAGAGAGATCACCCTCTATCCAGTTTTCTTTGTACCCCTCCCCCTCCCCCTCCCCCTCTCCCTCCTTCCCTCCCCCCACCCCCCGCAACCATCACACTCCTGTCCATGTCTCTTAGTCTCGCTCTTATGTCCCACCAATGTATGGAATCCTGCAGTTCTTGCCCCTTTCTGATTCACTTATTTCACTCCGCATAATGCCATCAAGATTCCACCATTCTGCTGTAAGTGATCCGATGTCATCATTTCTTCTAGCTGAATAGTATACAATGGTGTATATGTGCCCCATCTTCTTTATCCAGTCTTCTATTTTTTTTACAGTGATTAAAAGCCTTTAAGCCAACTCTTGGCCAATACGGCATGAATCCATAAAAGAGTAGTGTCCTTAACATGTTCACCAAGTCCAAGTTGGCCCCATCACCATGCCAAATCCCTGAAAAATGCAACCCAACCACAGTTCAGTCTGTTAGGAGCTGTCACAGGGAGCAGGAGTCCAGGAAAAGTCCACATCCAGGAAAAGTCCGCATGGCACTGGAATTGTTGTCACCATTCTATACTTTGCAGCTCATGTCCAAGTCCAAATGACCGCTGCTTCTAGCTGGTAATGGTTCAGGTAGCTAAGTGATCAAAGTAGCATTTTAGTCAATTGTACAGAAGATGAATTTGAGGAGAACATGACCAGATGTAAAAAGCAACATAAAAAACTGTAGCAGTACTTAATGTTAAAAACTGATGAGTGCCTCAGCTAATGCACTGGAGAGGACATGGACATATTAAACAAGAGGAGGTGTAGGGTGAGGAAGAAAAGGAAAAGGGGCAACTCCGACGTCTCTATATTCCTCTCTACTCACTGCATGGCAGTGCCAAAAAATAAAATGAGGTACATATAAGGTTATATGAAGAAGCAAATGTGAAAGGAAGATATGAGGTCTATGGATCTTCTTAGTTTGGGGTTCTTATATAACATCCAAGTGGAGATATTAAATGGACTTTTAGTGGGTAGAACTTAGAAAAAGTTGTAAGCTTGAAACATGTATTTGGAGCTCTTTACATATAATAAGTAAAGTCATAGTGGTAGATGCATTCACCTAGAGGGGGATGCAGATTGAAATGAGGACTAACACTTGCCAGGGATGATGGAATCTGGAAGGGAACAAAGCAACAACTTTTTAGAAGGAAATGAAGAAGAATAAAGAATGAGTTATGTACCAGAAGTGTATTAGAAAGCAATAACCAAAAAGGGGGGGTTAGGGTGTCTGGGAACAATCCTCCGTGGATGTGGTGGAAGAACTGTATAATCGAAACAATGAGTGGCCCTGGGTAGGTAATAGGCTAAAACTGGAGACAATGTTAGTATCACAAACCTATAATGCCAGATGCTTTTTTATAGCAAATTTTAGCTGAGTGGGTGAACTAATAGAGAAAAATAAAAGATTTCTAAAATCAGATATTTTTTATATGTGAATGAAGGAAAAGTGTGAGATTTTAAGAAAACCAAATTTTCTAATAAAAGCTTATATTAATAGTCACACAGTACTATGGTTTATATTGATGACATACTTTTTTTTTTTTTGATATTTGCCTATGTGACCTGTTTTGAACTCTATGAAACCTTTTAAGTGATTAAACACATATCCAGGTGTGTTCTTGATATCTGAAGACTTACTATAACAATATTGAAATCCCTATCAACTTTTTTGTTTTAATTTTTTTTTTTACTTTAGTGAGAGGACGGGAAGCAGAGACAGACTCCCGCATAGCCCTAACCGGGGTCCACCTGGCAAGCCCACTAGGGGGCAGTGCTCCACCCATCTGGGGCCCTTGCTATGCTGTAACCAGAGCCATTTTTTAGCTCCTGAAGCAAAGGCCTTAGAGCCATCCTCAGAGTGCCCAGGGCTAACTCACTGGAATGGACCCATTGCTGCAGGAGGGGAAAAGAAGAGAGAGGAATAGAGAGAGAAGTGAGAGAGGGAGGGGTCAAGAAGATGGGTACTTCTTTTGTTTCCTTGGCCAGGAATCAAACCTGGGACATCCACATGCCCAGCCAATGCTCTACCAGTGAGCCATCCAGCCAAGATAAAATCCTTATCAACTTCTTTTTTTATTTTTTATTATTTTATTTTATTTTTTTTACAGAGACAGAGAGAGAGTCAGCGTGAGGGATAGACAAGGACAGACAGACAGGAATGGAGAGATGAGAAGCATCAATCATTAGTTTTTCATTGCGCATTGCGACACCTTAATTGTTCATTGATTGCTTTCTCATATGTGCCTTGACCGTGGGTCTTCAGCAGACCGAATAACCCCTTGGATCCAAGCTGGTGAGCTTTTGGCTCAAGCCAGATGAGCCCACGCTCAAACTGGCAACCTCGGGGTCTCGAACCTGGGTCTTCCGCATCCCAGTCTGACGCTCTATCCACTGCGCCACTGCCTGGTCAGGCCCTTATCAACTTCTAAAACAAAACATTATTTGATTATTATCAACATTAATTAATAATAATGTAATCCTCAATTTTTCACTGTAATATTAGTATTTATATTAAATTTACCATTGGTTTCTGTTGATATTTGCTATTTTGTTACAAATTTTTGGTATTTGCTGCAAAAAACTTCTATTTTTAATTAACATTTCAGAGTTAGGTAAGTTGGGTTCAAATGTTAAATCCTTGTCTATAAAGTGTAGATAATAGATTAAAAGTTTTTTTTTAAGTTTATTTATTTTTTTATTTTTAGAGAGGAGAGAGAGGGAGAGAGAGAGACAGAGAGGGAGAGAGAGGAGAGAGAGAAGGGGGAGGAGCTGGAAGCATCAACTCCCATATGTGCTTTGACCAGGCAAGCCCAGGGTTTTGAACCGGTGACCTCAGCATTTCCAGGTTGACGCTTTATCCACTGCACCACCACAGGTCAGGCCTTAAGTGTAGATAATAGATTTATTTGAAGACTAAATAAAATTCTACACATACATGAATACACATATATTACATGTGTGTATGTGTATATATATCATATTACAAATATTTACATATATTACATATATTTATTCATAGCATTAGCACGCTGTTTCTCAGTATTATTTTGTTATCCTCATCCTCACGATTGCTGTCCTAGTTCAGAAACAAAGAACTAATTTCTAACATTCTTCTGCTCTGTTGAGGGAGGCAATGGACCCTGAACATCTATCCCTTCACAGCTTTGTTAGTTATGTGAAGAATGCAAGGCCTGACCTGTGGTGGCGCAGTGGATAAAGTGTCGACCTGGAATGCTGAGGTCGCCGGTTCAAAACCCTGGGCTTACCTGGTCAAGGCACATATGGGAGTTGATGCTTCCTGCTCCTCCCCCTGTTCTCTCTCTATCTCTCCTTCTCTCTCTCTCTCCCCTCTCTCTCTAATAAAAATGAATAAATAAAATCTAAAAAAGTAAATAAATAAATTTAAAAAAATTAAAAAAAAAAAAAAAAAAAAGAATGCAAGACCCTGACAACTCTTCACCGAGGCCGTTTGTAAGGATGGTGTTTAAGAGATCAGGTAGCTTGCTTCCATTTACTATATCCATGGTGAATCTCACTAGCTCAGTATTTCTCTCCTGTAATGAAACTCAATGTGTGCAGGCATTGATAATAGTTCCTTTGTGTAGCCCCTATGGGTGATGCTGTTACCAGACTGAGCCAGGCTCTGGGCAGTTTTTCACAGTCAGCCAATCAAAAGAGATGAACTGGCCTGAGTAAATGAGTGTCTCTAATTCAGAAATACCGGTGCCCTGAAAAGCAGGGGATTCCTGTCCACAAAGTTGTCTTAACACTCTCCTGGTGTTGGCAGCTTTGATAGGGTTCAGGGGAAAAAAAAGTAAAAGTTCATGTAGTTAGTCATGTAACAATGTGCAGGAGGTAAGGATTCAGCTGCAGAAACATCTCCTCTGCAAGTTCTTCTGATGTAGCACAGACCTAATCAGCATGGTCCTATCTGGTGTCCTTGGTAAATCTTCAAGACAGTCAAAATCAGGTGTCTCTCAGGAACAGCTGAAACCTAGAACCTCTGGTACCATCATACTCTGGGAATTATCTGTGAAAAAACCTCCCTGTTTTCTTAGGATACAAAGGAGAGGTTTAACATTGGTGAACTAAATTCTAATTAATTTCTAGGCCTTAACTTTTCACAATAAATCCTGTGGCTAGGCTTTTACAAACAACTATTGTGACTTAAACTTCCCTAATTGTCAGATCTCTCCCCAGTGTATGCTTTTCCTAACATTCCTGCAAAGGTAAACTTTTTGCTACATTTCAAAGTAAAGGCCAGAAAGCCAATAAGAGAGACTAGCAAGCAGATTAACTAGTTCCTAACCCTTACATATTCCCTACTCATTACAACTAAAAGGCTACTTATCACTGAAGCCAAAATTTCTCACATTTGGGTTCCCCTATCAATGGGAAGGGAAACCGATGCAAATGAATCGAACTTCAGCATATTGTTTTTGCCATGGGTTATAACTTTTTGCCTCTCATTCAGATCACTTTATGTCTTCTTCTATGATCCAAGAGACAGTAACTAGGTAAGGTGCTTATTTAAGTTTGTTAGAGAGTGAAATCCTTGAGTCTGCATACTTCATCACCTCCATTGTTATAGTCCACGTATCTATAATTTACACTAATGGAAGGGGAACATTTTAAAAATGCTGATTGTATCTTACACTCCCGTACTCAAAATTCTTCCATTACTCTCTATTGCTTATAGGAGCTGCTTTTGTAGCTTGTTTATTGAGCTGTTAACTTGTATCTCACTAACAAACAAAAATGATGTATTTACAAATTTATCTCTCTATATACCTTATGACAGGTATTATTTTATGATATTGCATTCTTAACTGCTTGTTAAATGAACTGAGTTGATAAAATATGAAGTATAATTAATGGATATATTAGAATTGAAATGAAGAAAAGAAAGTTCAGTATAAAATAGAACATTCATTATGCAATTAATAGAAAAGTAATTAAAGTAAAATCAACATAATACTTTCATTTCTTATCTATAATGGATTAAGTAACATTTTAAATATTATATCATAAATAGTGTTTGTTCCAATAATTCTTAGTTTTATTTGGCATTTTGCTAATTTGACCAATAAATCTACAAGGGATATTGCTATGTATTATTTTCAAACAATTTTCTTATGAATAATAGTTTTAAGTAACAACTATTATTGTTTATAGCTGTCATCTAATAAAAACATCCTGCCATTTTATTTAACATATCAACTAATTATTTTATCTAAAACATCAGGTATGCTATCTTTCCATATAATTACTATTATTATAATATAATTACATAAAATTAAAAATCTGTAAACAATGTATTGCTTATTACAATATGGAAAGATAATATGGTTAATATGTTTTATTTTGTTTTGATTGTCAAACACCAGCTTTTTAAATGTAATTACTATTAAAGTTTTTTTATTTCACATTTCCTTATCAAATGTAATAAAATAAAAATGTAATAAAATTATTTTTAGACTTTTCTACTTTGCAAAACATTTTCAATTTAAAAATATTTTCTAATTTGATAGAATACTTATAACTGGTTAAGTAAAAATAATATACATATGTTCTAATTATTTTTAGTTAAAATTCTTTTAGATATAGGTAAAAGATTTTCAAATTTTCTTAGGCAAAAATTGCATATTTGTTGGAAATGAGCTTTATCAAAATTCCAACAGCAGTAATTGGTGTATATTTTTCTTTGAGTACAGCCATAGATCCAAAACAACTTTAGGGTCTCCAGTTCCTTATGCTAATTTTTTTGGGGGTACATATTTCAAATTTTAAATTCTCAGGATGGAGAATGTGTTTTTCAGATGTGGAGTCTGATATCTTCATATGAATCAATCATAACTAGGAGCAAGTATAGAAAGTTTCTTTTTAGTGGCTAACACTTTTAGACCTAAAAAATCTAGAATAAAAGGAGGAAGAAGCAATGTATTTAAGTGTATCGTTAGATGATAAAAGGTACTCACTTTGCTCTTTGATTCCTCTACACTGTGTGCTTGATGGGAGAGAGGGTTCTATATACTGGCACTTGGCTAAAAATACATAACTCATTTTTCAAATAAGAACTCAGTCTTTTAATGTATTCTTTTTACTAGCACCATATAAAATTAGCAATAACTCATTCTATCTGTGTATTAGTCAAGCTGTGTCAATTTGAATCAGTGAATTCCATGGATATTGATTCTTTTCTTTGGCTGATAAATGACTTCTCTGGTTGGAATTAATATAGAGTAAAATGCATTGACTGTATATAGGGTAGTCAAATGGTGATTCTGAAAAAAATCATCAAGGCAGGGGATGGGAACCTATGGCCCACGAGCCATATGTGGCTCTTTTGATGACTACATCCGGTTTGCAGACAAATCTGTAATTAAAAAAATAATAAAGTTAAAAATATAAAACATTCTCATATATTACAATCCATTCATTTCCCACCATTCATGTTCTTGGTTGCGGGTGGCCGGAGCCATTCACAGCTGTCCTCCAGGACAACATCAAATTTTTATTGGATAATGCGTAACGTACACAGGTCATTGTGAGGTCAGGAAGTAAATTACCCTCCTTTTAATCAAGTAGTCAGCTAGCTAATTGCAGAAATCTTTTTGACAAAGAAGATGGCTAAAAGAAAAAAAAGATGAGTATCATACATTTCAGCAGGAATGGACAGAGGAATTTGCCTTTGTGGAGAGAGAAGGTTCTGCAGTGTGTCTAATATGCAATGATAACATTGCATCAATGAAACAGTCAAATATAAAGTGGCACTTCAACACATGCCATACTACATTTGCATCGAAATATCCAGTGGAGGACAGCAGGAAGGAAGCATGTCAAGAGCTACTGTGCAGAGTGCAAGCTAGTCAGCAGCAACTCCGTGTTTGGACCCCACAACGTGACTGGAATTTGGCTAGCTTTGCTGGTTCTTTAGCAATTGTGAGAAACGGGAAGCCATTCACAGATGGGGAGTATGCCAAAACATTCATGCTTGATGTTGCCAATGAACTTTGTGACAACTTTTTGGATAAAGACAAGATAATCAAATGAATAGAAGACATGCCTCTGTCAGCAAGAACTGTTCATGATTGTACCATCATGATGGCACATCAAATTGAGGCAACACAAGTAAAGGACATAAATTCAGCACCATTCTTTTCTCTCGCTTTGCATGAGTCAACAGACATAAGCCATTTATCCCAGGTCAGCGTGATTGCAAGGTATGCTGTCGGTGACACACTACGTGAGGAAAGTCTTGCTCTTTTGCCTATGAAAGAGACAACAAGAGGGGAGGATTTATTCAAGTCTTCACTGAGTTCACTAAAGAAAAATATCTACCGATGGATAAACTTATTTCGGTGTGTACTGATGGTGCTCTGTGCATGGTGGGGAAAAACAGAGGATTCATAGCGCTTCTTCATGAACATGAAAAGAGACTCATCCTAAGTTATCACTGCATCCTACATCAGGAGGCGCTTTGTGCTCAGATGTGTGGCAAGCAGCTTGGTGAGGTGTTGTTGCTGGTCATTCGGGTGGTCAACTTTATTGTTGCCCAAGCTTTAAATGATTTCCAGTTTAAAACACTGCTGGATGAAGTTGGGAATAATTATCCTGGCCTGCTTCTGCACAGCAATGTGCATTGGTTGTCAAGAGGGAAGGTGCTCAGCCATTTCATGGCTGTGTGAGTGAAATCCGGACTTCTCTGGAAATGAAAAATGTCAAGCATCCTGAGTTAGCTAACACTGAGTGGCTCCTGAAGTTCTACTATCTCATGGACATGACTGAACATCTGAACCAGCTCAATGTGAAAAAGCAAGGCATTGGAAATACAGTCTTATTCCTTCAACAAACAGTGTTTGCATTTGAAAACAAGCTGAAACTCTTTATTGCCAACATTGAAACAGGTGGTTTACTACACTTTGAAAAACTGGGAGAGTTTAAAGATGCATGCACAGCAAGTGACCCTGCTCGATATCTTGATCTCCAGCAGCTAGCAGGTTTCACTAATCTCCTGCAGTCATTCAAAGTGCGCTTTGGAGAATTTTGTGAGCACACTCGTCTTTTTAAATTCATCACCCATCCACACGAGTGTGCAGTGGACATTGCCGACCTCAGTTACATCCCCGGTGTCTCTGTCAGAGATTTTGATCTACAAGCTGCCACCTGAAGGCCTCAGACTTGTGAGTGAATAAGTTCAAGTCACCGAATGAAGATTTGGAAAGATTTGCACAGCAGCAATCAGAGTTGGCGAGCAAACACAAGTGGAGAGAAATGAAAAAACTTTAACCTGCAGACCAGCTGATTGTCAAAACTTGGAACGCGCATCCCTTCACATACCACTCACTGCAGCATGTGAGTATTGCTATACTGACAATGTTTGGCTCTACATATGCATGTGAGCAGTCTTTCTCACATCTAAAGAAAGTTAAGACCAACCTATGATCATGTTTAATGGATGGAATTCTCAATGCCTGCATGAAGCTTAACCTCACTACGTATCAACCAGACTACAAAGCCATCAGCAAAACCATGCAGCACAAGAAGTCGCATTAATGGCAAGAAGTACTTTATTCATCATTGGTTAGCAACAGCATAGCAATGTTATTAAAAAGAATTCAGAGACTTATTGTACTTTAAAAATGTTGGTCTTACATAAAATGCACACATTTACTTGTATTTAGTGTTACACATATTGTATGGCTCTCTCAGCCAAAAAGGTTCCTGACCCCTGCATCACGGTCAGGGAAACCATACTTAAATCTATACAGTGGTACCTTGAGATACATACAGACCAACATACATAGTTTTTAAGTTTCAAGCCTGTATTTTTGTTCGAGATCCGAACGAAATTCTGAGATATGAGTCATGATTCAGGAAGCTGCCGCTAGTTGGTGTGTTGGCACAGGAGTCCAGTATCGGCAGTTTGATATACGAGTTGACTGATTTACAAGCTCTGTTACAGAATGAATTAAATTTGTATCTCAAGGTACCACTGTATTAGGTAATTATTCTGTAGGGATGAATTGCTGGCCAAAATATGATATAATGGGCAACAATTTGTCCACAGAAAACAGGTTTTCTTTCTGTATGGTACCACAACCAGGAATAGTTTGGGTTGCTGCTATAAAGGGATGGCAGACTTGTTCAGAAGATGTCTGTGCTGCCCAGACTGTGCATAGCCCCCAGACTTACACCATGTCTGCTTTTTCCATAAGTATAGTAAGCAACACACTGTCATACTGTGCTGTACAGAGAAGCTGGAGGACTGACATCAACAGAGTGGTCATCCTAACTAACTGAATATATAGAAAATATTTTCAATAAGGAACTTCTGATGAGTGTTCATATGGATTTGGATATTTTCATGTGTTTGGTGTATAAGGAAATGTTCAGTATTAGCCTTCTCCTGATAAATCCACAATCTCAGTTTTGCTACTTTTTTACATCTACCCAACCCACTAGATACAGACAAAGACAAATAACAATTAGAAGTATTGTACGTTAGATATTATCTATCAAAGCTACTCTTCCTGAGTTAAAATTGTGAAGTGGAGACATTTATAAACCAGTTTTGATTTTATCCATTTCTTCCATCTTTATTGAGAGATAATTGACATATAACATTATGTGAGGTTAGTAATATAAAAACATCATACTTCCCAAGATAACATAAGTAAAAGATGATAACACTATGGGACTGCTTTAGAAAATTCTATTAATGCCACTTTGGATTAATAAATGATTATTATCAATTAATTATTAAAAAGAGTCAACCAATAAATACATAACTAAGTGGAACAACAAATCTATGTTTCTCTCTCCATTTGTCTCTCTTTCTAAAATCAATAAATAAAATTTTAAAAAATTATCATTGCTCATTATATCTGTTACATCAAATCTTTGAGTATGTGTTCTTTTTTATGCTAATATCTTAACTAATATATTGTCTCTGCCAACATTTATCAGTGAGCATCTAGTTCTTGAAAGAAAGTCACCTCCAAATATGTCTGTTACATTGTTATCTTTGATTGAAAAAATTAGCATTGGAAAATCCACATGGTATACCAAATATTTATAATGTATTTAAAGTATATCTTTAATATTGCTATTATTATAAATTATATTAACTAGAGTTATAAATTATTAATATGTTATACAGTAGTCTATATCATTTATCATTGTTAATTCTTATTGTTTTTCCCCTTAGTTATAAGAATAATGTTTCTTATATAAACATAATGAACATATGGCAATGCTAATAAATGAGCAATTGGAATATTCTAAGCCAGTAGGAACACATTTACTTGCTTCCAAACATGTGTTCTGTGTAATGACATTGGCATATACTATAAATTTAGTAGAAGTTCTGCCAAATTTTAAGCAATATAGAAGAGTAGCATAGTTATGATAAAAAATAGTAACAACAGCCCTAGTAATATCTAAGAATGCTAGCACTGGTACTAAGAAGAAGTATGAGGCAGGAAGGAAGCAGAGAAAAGAAAGGATAAAAAATATAGCTAACATCTAAGAAGATTAACAAGGTGCCGAACAATGTGCAAAGTGCCTTACATTCCTCAAATCATTTAATTATTAAAAAAGAGCAAAGATTTAGAGAAATAATATGCTCATGATATGAAGCCACTGAGGAATGGAGGAAGATATCAGTATGGCAAGCTGAAGAAACTGAAGTACAGTGGGGTTGGAACACGTACTTGTTAGTCCAGCCTGTTGGGTGTTGGAAACACAACCTTGCACTTATCAAAGATCATGTTGTAATTTACTTTGTCATTTCCAACCCTTTCAAATTCAAGTGTGATACTGCACTTAATTTCCTATATTTTCAAACTCCTTTTACTAATTTTCCAACTGGACTGCAATAAAATGCATCACCTATTGACACTAACACATTTTTACCTATCCAATCACCTCATTTATGTTATTATTTTCTTGCTCATCCAGGTTGGATTGGAGAGTTCATCATTAATGATTATATTCACTCCCTTGCTTACATCCTCAATTTTTATTTTTCTTTCTTTCTTTCTTTCTTTCTTTTTTTTTTTTATTAAGTGAGAAGCAAGGAGGCAAAGACAGACTTCCACATGTGCCCTGACTGGGATCCACCCAGTAAGCCCCCTGTGAGGTGATGCTCTGCACGTCTGGGACACTGCTCCCTTGCTCAGCAACCAAGTTATTTTAGTGTCTGAAGTGAGGCCATCAAGCCATCCTCAGCGCCTGGACCCAACTTTGCTCGAAACATTGGCACCATGGCTGCTAAAGGGGAAAAGAGGGGGGGAGGAGGGGAGATGCAGATGGTCACTTCCCCTGTGTGCCCTGACCAGGAATCAAACCTGGGACTTTTACACACTGGGCTAATACACTCTACCACTGAGCCAACTGGCCAGGGCCTCATTTTTTTATATAATGGTAAAATTGTGCTTATTTTTCTAAAGCTAGTTCTCTCTCTTCTCAGTTTACTCACCTGACAACGAACAGTAACTAAACTATACACTAAACTTAGGTTACCTGTCAAAGTCTCCTTATTCCAAAACTATACCTAAAATCTCAAGTTGGCTATAGCAAATACATGCAACCATTTGTCTAATTTTATGTTTGGTCCATAACCTATAAATTTAAAGTAGTCCATTGGCTGGCTGGCTGTTCTATGCTTCTCTTGTTTTTTGTTTTTGTTTTTTTAATTTTATTTATTCATTTTTAGAGAGGAGAGAGAGAGGGAGAGAAACAGAGAGAGAGAAGGGGAGAGGAGCTGGAAGCATCAACTCCCATATGTGCCTTGACCAGGCAAGCCCAGGATTTTGAACCAGCAATCTCAGCATTTCCCCCAGGTCCATGCTTTATCCACTGCACCACCACAGGTCAGGCCCTATGCTTCTCTTGTTAATTCATTTTTCTATTGACCTGTATCTTTTTTTCAAATTCCTCCTAAGCCTCTTCACAAAGTTAGTCTCATATTATTTCTTTTTCTTTTTAACAAATAAAACAGCCTTAATAGATATTATTTTGTATTTATATAGTGCCTTCTTCAAGAATGTTAGATGCTTTATAGAAAAGTATGTCTAATTAATCCCCACAACAACCCTGTGAAGTAGATGTTACTCTCATTTACAAGACAGGGAGACTGAAGCACAGAGAAGTCAAGTGACTTGCTCAATAAAATCCTATTATATATATATAGATATATTTTTTAACCCATACATATTTATTCTGACCTCTCTGGGCTTACAATGGATAAATTTACCTCTTGGATCTCAATTCACTACTTAGATCTGAATGCCATTCACCTACCCAAGATATCACTCCCCAAATTTCCTACTGTTTTTCATACATTATCAATTTTTAAACAACTTTTTGTGTTATAATTTCATGTGGTAGAACAAACTCATTTCAGTTGTACATCTTGATGAGTTTGACAAAGGTATATGCATTTGCAAATATTGCCACAGGAAGAAAGAGAATACTTCTATCATCCCAAAATTTTCTTATATTTCTTTGTAGTCAATTACCCTCCCAGTTCTGGCCTTAGACCTTCACTGATATGCTTTCTATTCTATGAATTACTTTTGATTACTCTCAATTTTCAAAAAAGAGTAGAAACATAAAGTATGCATAGCTTACTCTTTTATGCATAGCTTCATTGTTTTCAGTATGCTTTTAGGTTCCATTTCTGTTGTTGAATGTATCAATATTTTGTTATTGTAATGATGTAATGAACTGTATTGTATGGATATTACATAGTTTGTCTACCCATTCACCCATTCATATGTTGACGTATACTTGGGCTCTTTCCAATTTTTGACTGTTAAGTATAAAGTTGCGCACTTGACTAAGGCACATTCTGTAGGCATTCTTGTATACATATCCCTGTTCTTATGTTGCTTAGATAGATACCAAGGAGAGGATATTTAGCACCATATAATAAATCATGACTGTATTCCAAGTAGTGTACTGATCACCTTTTTATGAGCTTATTGGTTAAATACATGTCTACTTCCTTGAAGTTTCTGTTCAAATATTTTGACCATTTTTAAAAAATATTCTTTTTTCATTAAGTTGCAAGGTCTTTTTTGTTTTCAGGGCAGGACACTAGTACATTTACAGATGTTCATATTACTAAATAATAATGCAATAAATTCTGTATCATATACTCACAACTGTAAACCTACTTTTTCTCTAACCTGTATTTTCTTCCAAAGTCTTGCCCACCATTTCACTTTTTAAACAGTGTTATTTGAAGAGCAAACATTTTTTTTTTAAATTAGGTGAGAGGAGGGAAGGCAGAGACAGACTTCCTCATGTGCCCTGAATGAGTTTCACCCAGGAAGCCCACTAGGGGGTGATGCTCCGCCCATCTGGGCATTGCTCTGTTGCATAGCAACTGAGCCATTCTTAGTGCCTGAGGTGAGGCCACAGATCCATCCCTAGCACCCTAAAGGCCAACTTCCTCCAATTGAGCCATGGCTTCTGGAGGAGGAGAAAGAGAGAAATATAGAAAGAAGCAAGGGGGAGAAGAATGGAGGAGCAGATGATTGCTTTTCCCATAGGCCCTGACCAAAATTGAACCCAGGACATCCACACACTGGACTGATGCTCTACCACTGAACCAACTGGCCAGGAAAATATTGTTAACTTTAATAAAATCCAATTTATCTGTTCTTTTTTTATTTTTTATGTCATGTGTTTTGTCCTTTTACAAAGATTTTACCTACACCAAAATGACAAAGTTATTTTTCCCTTCAGAATGTTTATGGCTCTAGCTTTTATGGTTTACATATAGATCTATTATTCAATTAGAGTTAATTTTTGTGTATGGTTAGAGACGAGTGTGAAAGTTTATTTTTAAATAACTATCTAGTTCATCCAGCATTATTCATTGAAAACTATTTTTTCCCATTGAATAATCTTGGTACATTTTTCAAAATTAATTAAAAGTATTTGTCTAACTATAATTAATTAAAAGTATTTGTCTAACTATATTTATAATGAATTAAAAGTATTTGCTATCTTTCATTGATCAATACAGGTGATTTACAACTATGTGCCGTGACATACTGATATGCAGCGAGAATTTTTCAAACATACAATACCTGACTATTTATTCAGGGGCACTGAGCTCTATTCCAATGTTTTGCAACATCTAGTTCACACAGTAGTGACAGTCCACCTGAAATTTCGTGTGTGAAGATTATAGACACAGTGAACTTAGTCAAGTGCACTTATGCTTAGGGTCATTTCTGCCTTAGTGGTCCACAAAATAATTGTATTTTCACTGGTCCACAAGTATAAAAAGTTTGAAAATAACTGCAGATTGTCAAATAAAATGAAAACAGTAAACACAACAATAGCCATCCATATGACTGAGTCAAAATTATACCTATTATTTTTTTTGTCAGACCAGCAAAAAATATATTTTTGCTGTTTTGTAGACTCGTAGTAATTAGTTTATGGGTGCCATAAGATGAAAAAAAAAAAACGAAAATCGCCAATCATATGTTTCCCCTAACACAACAAACACATTCACTTGATTAATGTAGCTTTACAATATCTTTTATTTATTTATTTTTTTGTGACAGATACAGAGAGAGAAGAGAGAGGGACAGATAGGGACGGACAGACAGGAAGAGAGAGAGATGAGAAGCATCAATTCTTTGTTGCGGCACCTTAATTGTTCATTGATTGCTTTCTCTTATGTGCCTTGACCAGGGGGCTAAAGCAGACCGAGTGACCCCTTGCTCAAGCCAGCAACCTTGGGTTCAAGCCAGTGAGCCTTGCTCAAACCAGATGAGCCTGCACTCAAACTGATGACCTCAGGGTTTCGAATCTGGGTTCTCTGTGTCCCAGTGCAACGCTCCATCCATTGCACACTGCCTATTCAAGCTACAATGTATCTTTTAAATCAGGTAGTAAATTTAGGATAGTGTGGTCCAGTACTCAATGGGGAGAATGTAGCCCCTACTTCAGAACTATATCACTCAATCTCTGCAAGAGTCTTTAACTCTAGTTCCCTTAGGAGTAGTGGACCACTGGTTCAGTTTGGTTGCAGCCAGCTGTCCTAATTGCAGGTACAATCTCAGCAGAATGGGACCACCAGGACTTGGAAAAACAGTTCAAGACAGTTCTGTTAAGGATGGCCCCAGCTGAGCCTATATAAGGAGAACCAGTTATACAACTATTCTTAGCTTTAGAGCCACACATACTCAAACCCTGAACTGGAACATCTGAGGAAGACATGATTTGAAAGTCCCAACTCTCTGAGAGGTATTTCCTTCCCCTTGTGGATCAGAGCTGAGCAGGATAGGGCCGCCAGGACTTGGGAAAACAGATTAAGATAGTCTGTCTTTGGAGGTGGCATCAGTCAGGCCCAAGGGCGGGAGCCAGCTCCATATTCTCCCCAGTTTGATAGCCATGCTCATTTGAACCCCATAATCGAGCCTCTAAGCGAGACGTCCTCTGAATGCCCCAGCTCTTAGAGGCTCTTCCTTTCCCCCAGGAACTGAGGTCAGCAGTGTGGGGCCACTGAGACTTGGCAAGATAGAACAAAACGGTCTCCCACTGGGGGTGGTGCTGCTTAGCCTGCAAGTAGCCAGGAAAACTGGCCCTCATTCCAAAGCCTCACAGTTTAATATCTGTCTGTCTGCCAGTAGTTTCTTCAAAGAAAGAGCACATCAAAGGTCCCTGTTGAGTGCAGGCATCAGTACTTTCTACCAGACTATACATGACAGGCTGGTGTCACCAGTATTTGGAAGACCAAATACTGTTAAGCACTCCCCAGGATGGTGCTGTAAGAATAGAAGTGTCTGATCTTGGTATATAGGGCCTTAGTGCCCTATGGGATTTGATTCAGGATAGAGACCTCAATATCAGATACCTCCCACCCCCACCCCAGATCTCTCTTTGAGGCTGTACAAACTAGATCTTTACTTTATAACTACCTATATGTCCTCAGTTGCCTTTCCGCTACTGGAACCCCAGTTGAGTGTTAAGAACAAGCTTCTGTGCATTAGGCCTTTAGGAGAGCACCTGGGATTCTAGAAGACTCCTTCTTCTTCCTGATAAACAGAGTCCCCACTGGTTTTTACTGCCAGATGCTAGGCAGGTTCCACTTTGTGGACCTGGTGGTCTGGGATGGGAGTACTGGTATGGATTGAGACCCCATGCTTCTTACTGGAAACTATTGAAACTGAGATATCCCTTTAGCTTCTCAGCTGCCACACATGGGTGCAAGAGCCAGCCCTCTTTGTACCTCTGCTCTTCTTACCAGTTGCTATGTAGCTTCTTCTATATATCCGTGGATATAATACTCCTGTTCAGCTACCCTTCAGTTAGTCATTCAGGTCGATTGCTCTATAATTTAGCTGCATATCTGGTTCAGTGCCATGAAGTGCTGCGTATGGCTTCCACCTACTCTGAGGTGATGATAAAAATCTTTTGTGTAATTTTTTTAAACCATGAGTTTATATGGCTAAATTTTTAAATTTTCTCTTCCTTTTTCTGTTTCACCTTTGATATTTCTAATTTTGTATGCTTGTATTTTCTCTCATTTTCATAAATAGTTTCTTGGTTTTCCCTTAAAAATCAGTTTTTAGGTGAATTTAACAAGCTAATTAATTTTTATTTTCATTATTATTTCCCCCTGATATTTCTTGTTCTACTTGTTTTATTTCCTAAGTTTTTGTTTGAAACAATAATACAGGTTAATTCATCATGTTCAAGGGAACTTCATAGCTGTACACAGTTCAAAATAGCACCAAAAATGTATATGGATTTTTAAAAAATCTTTTGAGTCCAGCCACAGGAAACAAACATTCTACATTTTTCTAAATTTTTCCAAATTCTAAACATCACAGTAACTTCTGGACACCTACTAGTGCTTTTCTCATTTAAGATGTTAAAGTATCACTTCTGTAAATACATTTCAGGCACAACAAATACATAACTACTAAATATATCATATATGTGTGCTAGACATGGTCTAAGATTTTACAATCTAATTTATTTGATTCCAGTAAATCTTACTTTCTATTTTGTAGTTTAAATATTTTATGTATTTAACAATTGTGCTACACAATTTAATTATAAAACAGTTGATTCTTAGCAGAATTTTAGCTGAGAATTCTGTCTATTTAAGACATTAGCAAAATATAAGTAAGCACCTAATTTATTTGAAAGAGCATTTTTAGTTTACTTAAATATACCAAAGAAAGGCAAAGTTGGAATACAAGTGCACATTTCTTGTTTCTCAGCACGTTATCCTTGCCACTATGCTTAATTAGATTTATTTATTTATTTAAAATTTTATTTATTGATTTTAAAGAGTGGAGAGGGAAAGAGAGGAAGGATGTGGAGGTGGCGGGACAGGAAGCATCCCCTTGCTTCCCATATGTGTCTTGACCAGGCAAGCCCGAGGTCTTGAATCGGTGACCTAAACATTCCACTGAGCCACCACAAGTCAGATTTAATTAGATTTAAAGATATGTTTTTAGTAAAATTATATTTCTACCAACTGCTGTCACTCAATTCCTGATTCCATGTCATTCTTGGGTATTAGAGTATTTGACAATCTTCTGACAGAATCCCAACTGTCAGTCTGGTGTGTTGATTACTGCTGCTTCTCTTCAGCCTACTTAAAGATTTATTATTTTCATCAGACCAAAGATATTCTTTCCTGTTTCAGTCAACTTTAGCCCATCAGTGCCCAAATATAATAATGGTGTAATGTTTTCTCTGAGCACATCCTTTTTTTTCCTCTACATGACTGAGAGAGCAAATCTATTTTTCCCCTCTGAAAGTTAAGTTCATTCCAAACACCAGGAATCTCTGAAGGGCTTTCAACTCTTTAAATCACATGGTATATACATTATAACCTTGTATGCATATTGTTGGTTTCTAAATATAACAGAATGCACAAAATTGCCCTAACTGAAATTTTGATAAGAACCCTCTGCCTTAACTTTCAGATATATAATTTTTAAGTTTATATGAGAATATAAATGTAAGCTGTTACCAAAAGTTGAGATATACAAAATCACTAACTCACATTTTTGGTTCAGTGTACATTAGCATATAGATCAGCATATGCAAGTATGCTTGTATTTACTTTTTTTGTTATTTCAGTGACTGGTGTATTGGTTTGTTCGTAAGTTGCTATATTATATGAGATAATCAAATCAAATTGGGAAATATCTATTGATTTTATTAGAATTATGTTTTTCCCCCATAGTTAGCTCTAGCAGGCTTCCTAAGATGTAGAAATATGCTTGGAATAATGCCAAAAAGATACACTTTCTCATTTTAACCTTATTTCGGAGTCAGTATTGTCATACATATTTAATGTTTCTAAAACTTTCAAGTAGAAGAAAAATCTCATTTATAGAGAGTGTTCATATGCAAGTATCTGTAAATGCTTTATAAGAGGTTTCTAAAGCTTAATGGTCCTGAGGAAAATTTGAAACATATTAAATATAACAATACAACACATGTTTATTTTAGAGAAGTTCATCTATGAACAGAAAGAACATATTTTCTTTTTTTTTTTTTGAAAAGAATATATTTTCCTCTACATTTGCAATTATGTGCTTCTATTGATGGTGCTCGAATAGTGGACTCATAGTTTTTGGTAGCATATTTCTCTGTCCACACCCCTAGAAACACACATTCGTGTGTAGGTACACACACACATACACATACAATGTGCAAATGCCTGAATGCCAGATATTGTTAGGTATGTAGTAAATGGCATAGAATGTTTTCTCCTGTGTTGTTTATTCCAAAAAAAACTTTACCAGGAGATTGTTTGCACTTGACTTACCATTGTGCACAGGCAGAATAGAAAAAGGAGAAGAAAAAGGAGAAGAAGGAGCAGTATTTTCATGAATAAATTAAATCTCAATTCCAAACAGCTTTTTCTATTGTCTTCAGAAGATATCAACATTTAGAAATTATGTTTTCTAACATAAGACAAATAATTAGGATGAAGTTTAGCTATACTGAATCACCAACAATATTATTGAGAGTAAATACAATTTATATCTATAATATTTACCTGATGAAGGATGTGGTTTCACACACCAGTTAAAAATGCAATAAACCAGACATAATTGCTAGTGGAAAAGTCAACCATATACAATCAGAATTTTATGTATTACTTAAGAAGATGGAGAATTTATCTGTATGCTGCAGATGTAGTGGCTATAATTCTATAATACCATTAAAAAGAAGGTTTAGAATCTACCAATGCCTTTTCAGAACATTCAAAGAAACATTTTTTTAATTCTAGGAATAATATGTATTAATAATAGCTACATACTAAACATAACAATTAAAACACTTTCTAAACATTTGCAAATGCAACATTTTAAGAGTTTGGTGGTGTCATTTATTACGACTTAATAAAAAAACACTTACAATATAAATTAGGTAAACCTATGGGAGAATTTATAATAAATAGCATATGCAGTCATTTACTTCTAGGTTACCAGTTCAGATTTGATCAAGTTAGTAAAAGCAAAGTACCATTAACCCCAATGACTGTTTGTGACCCATGTGAAATAGTTTTGTGTTTTTAGTTTAAAATGCAAAATTCACCCTGGTAATCAGACTCAAATATGAATCTCATGAGAAAGGTCCACATATACCTTCTATTTCAACCTAACCTACATTATTGCCACACATCTAGAGGATAACTACTGCATAAGAATAAGATAGAATAGCCCTATATGATTCTTACATATGCAAAACCTTCCGTTCTTAGCTTTTTCTCTTGTTAGAGATGTAGAAAGTAAAATCTAATAACACTATGCAATAAAATTGCTAAAAGCAGAGAATATGTTTCCATGCATAGAAAGTATAATGCATATCTTGAAATATAATATAGAAAACTATTATTATTTTTATTTTGACATCAGCATACAGACACATAGGTAGGTGACCTATTGTTTAGCAGAGCATATTTAGAAGGCACAGTTCACAAAGATGGGCTAGAACCCAGGAATATTTGGAGAGCTAAACTTCTTTGCAAAATAGTATCAGGAAATTTGTGTTTCTGACAAAACCCATAGAGGTAGAGATTTGAAACATTAGGAATCAGAAATTATTTAAAGGAGCCAATGCTACCAAAAAATACAGCAATATAAACCCTACTGACTCCTACACATTCTGCAAGGACAGCAGCACACATGGGTATCTTGAGGGTTGCAAAATGGAGAGTTAGATGATTCATACCAGAAAATAATTTCATGTTTATGTTGACTTAAAAACTGTACGCCATTTCCAAATTTTTGAATATTCAAAGAAATGAGAAGGATGCAGAATATCTTCTGTTGAGAGTATAGAATGAATCACAAAGGAATGGAAACCAAAGGAGACATTCAGGGAAAGAGTATATATTAAAATAGATGTTCTTATTTTGGTAGCAAGTAACACAAAATGCAAAATGGAACCCTAAAATAAAGCTTTACTGATGTGTTGTTTTTCATTGATTCAGGGCTATAACATTTGAGCATGAGTATCCAGAGTAGAGTTGAAGTTGGCATTTTAGATATGATTTTAGAGTTTATTGTACCCTACTTTGAAGGTAATAAGAACTCCTTCACTAGTGATAGTGATTGAAAAGAAGTGAATCTGTTAAGGAGGGAAACAAATGCAAGGTGGATTATATTAAAAGCCACCTACAGCTTCTCAAGAAATCACCATTGGTTGACTGGACACCAGTGGTTGAGAAACTCCGTAGAATGACTATGAGAGAGAACATTTGATCAAGGACAGGAAGAATGGGAAGTGAATTTGCTGGATCCTTCCAGTCTTTATCTTTCATTGTTAAAATCTTAATCCATGGACAAAAATCTGCCAAATCTCAGTTTAATTAATGTGTGACTGGAGTAATTATTGAATATGCTATCAAAGGATAGTTGAGTGTTGGCAGATATCTATTCATTTTTACCTACAGATGTTGTTGTAATAGGTGCTGTTAGTGGCATGGGTCTCAACCACTATGTAAATTTTGAAGTAATCTAAGATTCTGCTCTGGTGGATAAAGTAGTCTTCCCAGGGTTGATAATGAGGATGAAGCTGAAAGTTATAGTCCAGATCTCTGTCTGAAAAACAGCAGTGTAATGAGAAATACAAACCAAAATCAAAATCAAAGGTAACAGACATGTTTGATCAGAGAGTTTTTGACTGTTTCTTCTGTAAGCCAAAAGAAGGTAAAGCACAAAAAGAAATAAAATAATGTTACAGAGTGAGTAGGATTTAAAATCTTAAAAAAGGTAATGAGCAGAATAAGATGGGATGAATTGAAAGCAGAAACTTGAACAATATTTGTAGACCCATGTACTATCCAGTATTATTCACTATACCTAAAAGATATTCACAGATGAATTATGAATAAATAAAATTTGCCATAGTCATATAATAAAATATTATTCAGCCTTAAAAATTATGAGAATTATGACACATGTTACAACATAGATGAACATTAAATACATTATACTAATTTAAATAAACCAGGTGCAAAAGAATAAATAATGTAGGTTTCCATTTATATGAGATATCTAGAATAGTCAAACTCATTGAGTCAAAGAGTATTATGCTTGTTGTCAGGGGCTGAGAGGAGGAACAAAAGGAAAGATGTTATTTCATGGTTAGGAAGTTTCAGTTGTGAGGAGTGAGAAATTCTGTAGATGGATAGTGGTGATGGTTATACAACTATGCAAATATCACTGAACTGTACACTTTAAAGTAGTTTAAAGAGTTAAGTTTCATATGTGTATATTTTACCATAATAAGTAAATCATCCAAAATATAAAATGAGAAGAAGTCTTTCAGAAATAGATTTTGGGAAATTTAAATATAAATTTAAATATATTTATTTAAATAAATATATTTATTAGATATATGTAGTAAATTTGTCCTGTGTTAGATGCTTTCGGTGAAATAGTAATCTGTCACTATCTGTGAATTATTTGGTTTATCAATACATCTACTTTGCTTTCTTCTAGAGAATGATCATTAGTATTAGGTGAATTTCAGATTTCTTATATATTCAAATATGTATTACATCTATGATAATGTCTATATTTTGCTCAAATTTGTTAATACTCACTCATCTTAAATCCAGACATTTTTATTATGGGAAAGAAAATGGCCACCATAACACAATTCTAACTTGTCGCTCCTACATTATCAATTCACTGCCATGGTCCAGCCCTGTTTACCACTTATTCTCTGAAGACACTTGCTTTATTCGATGGTTTTATTCAAGCAGTTTTTACATCAATACCTGGCATGTTTATATTTCTAAAGCTGGAACATTCTGGAATGTGCTCCAGAGTGCATTCTCACAGATCCCAACATGACTTAAACTTTCCTTTTTCTGCATTTCCATGGAAATGCATTACTGTGCTTTTAAGACTACTAGTCACAATCTCTCTTGCAATAAATTATATTACATATTTTACTATAGTTACTGCCTTGCTCAATAAAAATACATTGAAATGCTATGAAAAACAAATGATATATGTGCTCTGCTTACTTATGTTTTCTAGCAATCATTTTACTTTTTATTTTTCTAGTATTCATTTTATAATACAATTTTATTAAAAAAGTAGAAATTTATTTAAAAGACACCCAAGTTTAAAGCAAACATAAAGAGTCATGAAATAACTTCTAATATACCCTATTTTAATTTAAAATAATTCAGGACTGTAAACTTAATGAGTCTTAAGAATGAGCAGAAATGAAATTGAATTATGTCAATCCTCTTTCTTTCTCCATGTTGTGATTGAATTTCACATTTGGGAAAAATTACAGTAACTAGATATAAAGCTATTGTCATTTCTCTAATTTGACAAAGAAGGGGAAAATAAAAGGTTGACATTAGTATATAATTTATGTGAAATGAATAAATGCAAATTTTATAGACTGTTTGCTTTTATGCATCTAATTTTATTTAATTTTGGGAAAAATAGCAAAGTTGATAGTTTGCAAAGTTGTGTGCTTATATGTATATATGTAAAGGGGATTTTAAGCATTGTAAATTTAGAGCACCACTGTTACATTTCAGCATCTCACATTTTGTTTGGTGCAGGGTTTGTGCAGTTATGTGAGTGCACTGGCACTGGAGTAAGCTATTGGTAAAAAGTTTCAGAAAAAATGAGTCATAAGGAAATTAAAAAAAATATAGAAACACAGGCTGAAATGTAGTAATATATAATATATATTACTACATTTATATATATATATAAAATATTATATATATATATCATTCTAAAATTGTAGAAAATACTTCTGATTAGATTTAGTGTGGTTTAGAGTAAAAAAAGAATTGAATCAACCTGGTAAATCTCTTAAAGCTATATCACTTTCAATCACTGAAATATGATAGGAAGAAGTTACTGCTAACAACTTCCAATTGCATAATATTCCCAAGACTTACATTAGCAGTCTTGAGTATTATTAAGACAAAGGTATGTAGGCCTTCAAAATCTCTGTGAAGAAAATATTAGTACTGAGATTCTGTAAAACTTTGCCTTGTTAATATACCCTGAGGATGGTGTTAGAGTTGAAGTTTAGTAGTGCTTATTCAAAGCTTCCCATCTCGAGGCTAATGAAGAGATCCTGGCAGCTTTACTGCAATGTCAGTAGAGAGTTTTAATGATTGGAGATTAATCAGTATCCAAGGCAACAATCTTTAGGGATATCTACACTCTTAAGACAAGGAAAAGAAGTGGTAAAAATTTATGCTACTGAACAGATACAAATAAACAGACAGACAAAAAGCACTTTTGCTCCTTAAAGAAATTGCAAGAGTCTTGGATTTAGTGGTGTGTTCACTTAATTAAAATAGCCAGGATTTTAATATTCCTTTCTGTGTAAATCACTTTTGAGAAAGTCATCTGCCACCTCTGATATTTCTTGGGCAATAAATTTGGCTAAATTAGTTATTCTGCTTATTCAGAAATTCTGAAAAGTGATAGGCACTTGCCAATGGGCTGTAGAATTCCTGGCTCATTGATTTTTAGGTGCCAGAGGAGATTGGAGAAGCAGTGGAATTATATGAATAGAAATAAAGAAAGTAAATCTTTCTAGATTAGGCTTGCATCTATCTATTCACTAATTAAACATGGATTATATTATTATATGTATATAAAAGTATGATTATATTATTATAGTGTTCTGTCCTTTTGCTTAAAGCTTATAAAGTCACTATGATTTTGAACTATACTTGAAAGAATATAACTTTCAGTAGAAATCTTTTAGACCTCTGCTGTATTATTAGTCAAGCCAAATCCCTTAAAACTAAAATTGCTATATACCTTTTAAACAAGGTAACTTTTTAAGGGTGAAAGTAGGCAAAAACAATAATTAGGTGAAACTATAGGTATAAAGTAGAGTTCTGGTCAGACTGGGACAGATGGTCTAAAACTGAAATAATAATAATAAATATGCATTTTATGTCTATAAGTGGGAGTTGGTTCAATTTCTCAAACTTATTCTTATCAAAGTATAAGCTAAGCTCCTATAACAAAGTTGGCCAAACTAGAAAGTCTTACATAACTGCACAGAGGAAAGCAAGTGGTTCAGTATACATAAGGTTACCTATTTGTTTGTTCAACATCCCTTACTGTTTTGTGGTCAGCTTGGTGAACTAGTAGTCACTGGTAGAAAGACCATATTTTAATCTATGAAATGAGATAAAAATTTCTTATCTTTAAAGAAAATAACATGATATGCATACTTGATTTTTACTTGCATTTTAGTAGAGAAAACTTAGACATGTGGCTACATGTTACTGACTGCCTAGTCATCTGGCCTGCTGAAATGTGGATGTGGGTAATGGGAAATATTCTATCGCTAGAAAAATGGGGATATAGAGAAGGGAGGAATTCAGTAGTCTTTTTCATAAAATTGTTCCTCAAATATGATAAGCTGAAAATTACCATCACAGTTTCCATGAAATGCTTATTAAATTTGTATGTCCCTAAGTCTCACATCTGTTATTGAATATCAAAATCTTTATAATTCATTTTTGAAAGATTGTATGTTTAGGAATTAATTCATTTTTTGCATGTGTTCAATTTACTGGTGTGTATATGTTCATAGTAGTAGCTTATGATTCTTTGCATTTCTTTGGTATCAGTTGTAACTTCTATTTATATCAGATATTATTTATTAAGTCCATTCACTTTTATTCTTATGGAATCTAGCTAAAGGTTTGTAAATGTTATCTTTTCAAAGAAGTAGCTCTTAGTTTTATTGATTTTTTTCTGTTGTCCTTTTATTCTCTATTTTATTGATTTCTACTCTGATTTTCATCATTTCCTTCCTTCTGCAAACTTTAGGCTTTGATTTTGTTTTCTGTTTTTTTTTTCTAAGTCCTTTAGGTATAAAGTCATATTGTTTGAGATTTTTCCTGTTTCTTGAAGAAGGTCTTAGTCACTATAAAATTCCCTGTAAAAACTACTTTTGTTGCATCCCATTGATTTTGGTATGTTGTATTTTCATTTTCATTTATCAAAGATTTTTTTTTTAATTTTTATAAATGATTGATTTTAGATAAAGAGAAAAGGGGAGAGAGAGAGAGAGAGAGAGAGAGAGAGAGAGAGAGAGAGAGAGATGGAGAGAAACATCAATTTATTCATGCATTTATTTGTTGATTCTCATATGTGCTCTGACCAGGAATCAAACCTGCAACCTTAGCTCATCAGGACAATGCTCTAACTGAGCAACCTGGTCAGGGTTGTCTAAGTTATGTTCAATGGCATATCATCATGTTTTGATGATTGTTCCCAGTTTTCTTCTTGTAATTAAGTTCTAATTTCATAACATTTCAGTCAAAAGAGATGCCTGATGTGATTTCAGTCTTCTTAAATTTCTTGAGACTTGTTTTGTGGCCAACATGTGATCTATCCTGGAGGATGTGTATTCTGCTGCTTTTGAATGGAATGTTATATCTTATCTATTAAATTTGTATGGTCTAATGTTGTGGTTTTCAACCCCTGGTCCACCAGAAATTTTATGCCGGTCTGCAAAAGAGTTAACCACCCTGACTTTTCATACAACATTAGGATGATTAATTCTTTCATGGACCAACATGAAATTTTTGGTGGACTAGCACAAGTCTATGGACAGGCATTTGAAAACCACTGGTTTAATATATTGCTTAAGGCTAATATTTTCTTACTGATTTTCTGTCTGGATAACTTATGCATTAATGTATTGGATCATTACATTCACTTGTTATTATTGTTATTCTGTCAATTTCTCCCTTTATGTCTTTTAATATTTGCTTTATATGTTTAGGTACTCTTATGTGTGATGTATAACTATAAATATTTACAAATGTTACACATTCGTGCTAGATTAATCCTTTATCATTATGTAATTTTCATCAATATTTTTTTCTTATGAACTTTGTTTTAAAGGCTATTTTATCTGATGTAACTAGAGCTACCCAGCTTTCTTTTGATTTTTATTTGAATTAAACATCTTTCTTCTTCTTTTCACTTTAAGACTATGTGTGTTCTTATATCTAAAGTCATTCTCTTGTAGACAGCCTGTAACTGAGTCTTTTTATTTTTATTTATTCAGTCACTATCTTTTGACTGGATATTTTAGTCTATTTACATTTAAAGTTATTATTCAAAGTCTTTATTGCCATTTTGTTAATTTTTTGTTTGTTTTGAAGTTTCTCTTGCTCCGTTCTCTTTCTCTTGCTTTAGTGTTTTGCTTAGGTTTCAGTTTTATTATCTTTTTTGTATCTACACTAAATTTTATCTTTGGTTGCCATTAGGCATATATTTAACAGTTTTTATGCTTTTTATTTCATGCTTTACAATTGTTTTGTGTGTGTAATTGTTAAATAATTATGACAGTTATAGTTATTTTTACTACTTTTGTCTTTTTACCTTCATACTAGATTTACAAGTGAATAATCCACTACTCTTACTAAATACATATATAATTACCTTTACATGTGAGATTTTTACTTTCATTAGTGTAATTAGTGTCCATACTTTTCAAGCTTAAAGAAGTCTCTACATGGACAAGAGTGTGGTGGTTACCAGGGGTGGGGGGAGGGAGGACGCAGGAGGGAGGGAGGAAGAGAGGGGGAGGGGGAGGGGCACAGAGAAAACTAGATAGAGGATGACGGAGGACAATCTGACTCTGGGCGAGGGGTATGCAACATAATTTAATGACAAGATAATCTAGACATGTTTTCTTTGAATATATGTACCCTGAATTATTAATGTCATCCCATTAACATTAATAAGAATTTATTAAAAAAATAAATAAAGAAGTCTCTTTAACATTTTTTATATGGCCAATTTAGTGATGATTAACTTTTTTCGGTTTTTGTTTACTTGGAAAGTTTTATATTTTTCCTTTAATTCTGAATGATTTCCTTGGTGGTTGGGAGATTATGCATTTTAGCACTTTGAAAATATTATGCCATTCCCTCAGGTCTGCAGTGTTTTGCTGGGAAACTTGGTGATCATCTTATGAAGAAGGTTCCAGTGTCTCCTCATTTTCTTTCACTCTCTGTGTTTGTTTCTATGTAGTTGCAGAAGCAACTCTTTACCTGTCTTGAAGGAGTGTCCATGTATAGGAGATAAACCTTATCATTTAAAGTCACCCTAATTCATGGCTACATGTGCTAGCTGACTTTATGATTATGTAAGCAGGCTGACTTTTTTTCTGATATATCCCAGTTGTTGATCTTGTGTCAAGATCTGTGATTATTTCAGAAAGACTGATTTTTGTCTGTACGCAGATTCAGGAAGATTGGAAGGTAGACACTTAGATACTTTTAAGGCATGCAAAGATATACAGTGTTGGGCTGTATTCACCAACCCTGGTGAACTTCAGACCAGGTGATCTGGAGGTGTTCCCTTATTGATGGTTGTAATAATTGGGCTTCAGACAAGTGTATGAGCTCCTTTATAGTAGGTACTGGTAAGGTATAGTGAGGCTGACTGCAAAGATGGTGTCTCCTGGCTTAAGTTCCGTGATAGCACGTCTGTAACATCTAGCTGTGTGGTGAAGCTGCAGCCTTCCCATCAGGCAGAAACTCCAGGACAAAAAGAAAAAAAATAAGCCTTGCTCACAGAAAGACTGAGGGTGTGTTTCAGTCTGCTGTTTCTGTAGTGCCCAGAGGCTGGTGGCCTGTCAAGAACTGTCTCTCTGATTGTTTCAGACCTGTGAGCCCCAGTAATGCAATCCCTGCTGGCCATCAGAAACAGGCTGCCAAGGGGAGTTTTTTTGTGGGCTGAGTGCCTGCTGTCTTTGGCAGGGTCATGGGAGCAACACAGAGGTGGCAGTGCACTTGCCCAGCTAGCTTTGACAGTGGCTCAGTAGCTGTGAGGAATGTAGTGTTCCCATTAGCACTACAGGGTTAGTGCAAGTGTGCACCCACCAGTGCCAGCAGTAGAGAGGTGGTGGGATAATGCATACATAGCCCCCACCAGTGCCAATGTTCATGGAGAGAGTTTCAACATGCTCTACACCTCCAGCAGATGCTTAGAAGTTGAAAATAAATTATCCTCACCTATAGATACTTTTCACACTTCTACTTTTGCAGTTTGGTTCTAAGTTGAGTGAGTCTATGTACAAACTCTCTAAGCATGGACTCGTTGTTTCCTACAGCTCTATGGTTCTCCTGAACATAAGCCTTGTTGGTTTTTAAAAATAGACATTTAGGAGTTCATCTTTCTAGTATAGGTATCAAGAGTTGAGGTTTCTAATGTAAGATACTACCCTTCACTAGTGAGAACTCTACATTTGTGAGATCTCTCCCCATTTTTTGGTACCCATACTGGGGGTGGAGTTTTTAACAGGACTGCATTTCTGCTTCTCCTACTGATCTCCTTTGTTGTGAGGGAACCATTTAGCTATTTTCAGAGGAAATTGTTCCATACATATGTAGTTATAAATTAGTTTTTTTCATTAGAGTAGATGAGTTAGAATCTTCCTGCACCACCATCTTGAGCTGCCTCCGGTATATACTCTTGATATGATGAAACGGGAATAGCACTTTATGTATGTGGGTCTTCTTTGCACTTTACCCAGCCTCCCAAAAAGTAACTCTCTCTCATCTAATCATAAGAAAAATATCAAGGCCCTGGCCGGTCGGCTCAGTGGTAGAGCGTCCGCCTGGCGTGCGGAAATCCCGGGTACGATTCCTGGCCAGGGCACACAGGAAAGGCACCCATCTGCTTCTCCACCCCTCCCCCTCTCCTTCCTCTCTGTCTCTCTCTTCCCCTCCCGCAGCCAAGGCTCCATTGGAGCAAAAGATGGCCCGGGCACTGGGGATGGCTTCTTGGCCTCTGCCCCAGGTGCTAGAGTGGCTCTGGTCGCGACAGAGCGACACCCTGGTGGGCAGAGCATCACTCCCTGATGGGCATGCCTGGTGGATCCAGGTCAGGCGCATGTGGGAGTCTGTCTGACTGCCTTCCCGTTTCCAGCTTCAGAAAAATACAAAAAAAAAAAAAAAAAAAAAAAAAAAAGAAAGAAAAATATCAAACCAGTATTAGCTGAGAAACATTTCACAAAATATCTGACTAGTATTCCTCAAAATATCAAGGTCATTAAACATAAGAAATGCCTAAAGAAAGGCCCTGGCCGGTCGGCTCAGTGGTAGAGCGTCCGCCAGGAGTCTAAGGACACAGGAAAATTAAATGTGAGATGGGTTTGTGAATGAGCTCCTGGACCAATGCAAAGACATCAGTAAGAACTAAGAAAATCTGAATAATGTATTGACTTTATTAATAGTAATGTATCAATATTATTTTATTAATTGTGACAAAAGTACCATACTAATGTAAGATTTTAACAATAGTGGAAACAGTATGTGAGATACATAAGGTTTATATGAAATATCTGTACTGTGTTCACAACTTTTCTGTAAATCTAAAACTATTCTAAATCAACTTTTTTTAAAACAAATTACCCTCTTTGACTCTTTCTTCAGTTGAACTTCAAAGAAAATGATTAACATGTGTTTAAAGGATATGTTTTACAAAAGACATATTTATTAAAACTTTAAAATATGATTTCCAATTGAGATATGCTTTTTCTGGAGAAGCACAATAGAACTGAGGACACTGAGGAGTAGTCAGATGTAAGCCACTTTCATCATAATCATTCCTAGGCATTAGCTCTGTGAGAGAATGGTAGTGGTTTTCCCAGGGCTATTGAATTACTTTCATTTTCCCTTTGGATTACTCAAGGCATTCAGAAGAGTTACTGTAAGTTAAAGATGTACTCATTGTGACAGCACTGTGTTTGGAATCAAAGGAGGACATTCCTAAAATTCTAGACATATGAAATTATTTATACATGCTAGTAAAATTCTTAATGTGATGTCAGAAAATTTATATGTGTCTGTAAGAATGTTTAAGCCTAACTAGGCAGTGACGCAGTGGATAGAGCGTCAGACTGGGAAGTGGAGGACACAGGTTCAAAATCCCAAGGTTGCCAGCTTGAGTGTGGGCTAATCTGGTTTGAGCAAGGCTCACTAACTTGAGCCCAAAGTTGCTGGCTTGAGCAAAGGGTCACTCTGTCTGCTGTAGCCCCCTCAGTCAAGGCCCATATGAGAAAGCAGTCAATGCACAACTAAGGTGCCACAACAAAGAATTGATGCCTCTCATCTTTCTCTTCTCTCTGTCTGTCCCTCTCTCTGTCTCTCTCTGTCCCTGTCTCTCTCTCTCACACACACATACACACACACACACACACACACACACACAGAATGTTTAAAATGGAGATTATCACACATAAGTGGTTAAGAGACCATTTTGGCATTTTTAGTATGAAGTTATAATGGTTATGGCAGTGGGAATGTATAAGAAGATATTAATTTGAGAAAATCATGGTATCAATGGAGATGGGGAAAAGAAGGAAGACTATTAGGGTTAGAATATTTTGATTCTAGTAACTCAGTAGATATTTAATGTTTGATGGAGTAAGAAAGTCAATATAAATCATAAAGTTAGAAGTAGTGTGATTAATGGAATAGTCAAATTGGATATCTGGTACTAATCAAAGATACTTGTAGTCTTGTAGTCTTTGTTTCAATTTAAATAGTACCCTCGCTTAAAAAGTTATTTAGTGAGGACAGGATTTTTTTCCAACTGCCTTATAGGGATGCAAAAATTAATAAGATAAAATTCCTAGAGATATTTTGAGCTCTTTATGAAAGAGTCACTCTATAACATCACCAGAGAGGGAAATCACTAGAGCATGATTTACAGTTTTGCCACAGGAAAAACAGGAGAGCAGAAATTAAAGAATATGCTTTAAAAGATTTACTTTGACTTTATTATCATGTGAGGATGTGATATGTATTAATTTGAAGATCTCTAGTCCAGAAATGTGTTTTAAAAATTAGTGTATTTTCTTATTCAAGCTTTATCTTTTTGACTTTTAAGGATTTATTTATGGATCATCTCCTCTTTAAACCTTTCTCACTATAGAGCACATTATCAACTCCTTCCTTTGAAACTCCCAGGAATAATTGTCTCTCTTTCAGAGAACTATGTTGCTTTCATCTTTCAAATAACTAACAAGGCAGCCATCTCTTAATTATCATCATTAAACACAGGAGGTCAAGATCAGATTTCAAAGGAGAGAGATGAGGCAATTGAGGATGAGAGAGAAAGCTGCCTCTGGTCCAGAGATTATTGTGTAGCTTTCTCTGGGCTCTTTTCTTCTTACCTCTGTACTAAGCCCGGTGAACTTTCTTTTATCTAATTGTTTGCATGATGACTGGATGAAAAATGACATTATGAAAATAACATTTATTTTGAAGTCAAATATCTAAGGTTTACTCTCCTTTATAATATATGCTATTATGAGCTATATAAACTTAAGCAAGTAATTGACTATTTCTAGCCTCACCATATTGGTGAGATGTTTCTGTGAGATCCAGGACATAAGGAGCTTGATACATAGCTGCATATTAATGGCTTTTCATTTTGCTTCACACGCAATGTGCACTATAAGAGCTATCCACTATAAGAGCCATCCACTTTTGTTACCTTTGTTTTGATTACAGGTATTGGAGTACATTTTAGATATCACACAATGCTCTGGCCTCTAATATTATTTATGTATTCAGATTTTTATGACTTTTTGTGTTTTGATTAATCGCTGCTCACACACTCTGGTTCTTATAGATATGCTCCTTATGCCCTAGAAACAAGTTAAAGTGTGTGCACTCTAAAAATCTAGTGCATAATACATATATCTCAAATATATCATTTACTGATTTCTGTTATTAATTTGTTTGTCTCTTCAGTGGGATTCTGAAAGTCTTACAAAGAATAAGTGGTGTAGTACTAAGTAGACACTAATAAATGTTTAGTAGATGATTGGTGTTTGGATACTTAGACATCTATCTACTGAATGCTGCACATCATGGTCAAGTTAGCAAAATAGAACACCTGCAATTTGCGGGTTGGGCAATAAGTTAGTTAAAATCTGCTTTTAGGTAATTGCTACTTTTTCAACAAATAATACCCTGATGTTTTCATAATAGTTACTGAAATTTTATGAAATCAATGTCAAATATATAAACTTTAAAATAGGAAACCTTCAATTTGTTAAACAATGTTAAGTTCTTTAAATTTTGTGAAATGTCAAACCAGTGTAGTACATTTATTATGTGCAGACCTGCACTATTATATATTTTTATAGTATCACCTTTGCCACTTACAATATCATGTGTCACACACTGCTTTATAAAACAAACATAGCCTTATATGTTCTCTAAACTCAGTACAAATTTGATAAAGCCTAGTTCTTATATCCAGACAGTGACAAAAATCCAATAACTCACAGATGATTTGCCAACAGTAGGAAACATGAAAGAAAGAAATCATTTAGAAAATATAATTCAAGGTATATACTGGAGATGAACTAAAGTCTATCAGTTACAGCCTAGAGCAGGATATAGAACTCATTATATATTATGATTTTATACATCTGAAATCTAATATTACTGGACATTATAAAAGAGTATTTTCAAGTCCTAAATGCTCCAAAGATTAGCAAAAGATATATACCTCTAGTTGCACCAATACCTTTCTCTGAATACCTCTGTTAGTATTACTATACTATTACAGTAATATATTTTTAGCTCCAGGAAAATCAAATTTTTGTGTATATTTCTTTAGAATTAGGAACAGCAAAAAACCTGTGGAAGATGTTTCATAAGGACTTAGATTCCAAAGGAATTGTGAATTAGGATTTTATGTTCAGAAAATCTAGTGAAAAAAGGCTTGCCTCAAGTTATGTATACCAATGACAAATATTATTAAATAACTTTATACAATTTATTCAAAATATATTTATAAAAATATATATTAATTTCTAGAGACTAAAAATGCATGATTTGATTATTTTTCATCACAAAGTATCCACCCCACAATTTGTAGTCAGTTATTTTTTATATAGTAAATAATAATTAAGTTATAATTTGTAAACTAAATTTTCAAAGAAACCATTTTAGTAACAAGTAGACTGGTAGAGTAATGTAAATTTGAAAAATGAGGTGAAGGTTAATGACAATTATGTTCAATATGGAGAAAAAAACTGAAATATTTTCTAATTTTGAATATGCATGAGACTGGGGATTTGACTGACGAGTATTTGTTCTATTCAGGAATTGTTATTTCTTCAGATGTGATGATGATATTTGCAATTAAGCTAATTACAGTTAGTATTTTAGAAATGCATACTGAAATTTGATTGCTGAAAGGCTACTCTGTCTCAGATTAGTCTGGTGGGGGTGTGATAGTATAGTATTTAATATGATGAAGATAGGGGTAAATTATAGTCTGACTAGTTTTTTTTTGTTTGAAATTATGAAAAATATTTAATAATATATAAAAATGTTATATAGCTTTATAAATAAAACATTTTAGTATTACATAACTGTTTTGTATTGTCTTTTAAGCATTTACAGTAGTGTTTTATTTCTCTTCAGTTTTGTAGATATGTGGTAGGCATTTAGACAGACATGAGCAGTACAAGAACTAGAGGCCAGGCAGAGATGGCCACCAGGGTGGAAAGCCCCATGTGCGTAGGCTCTAAAACAGACTGATTCTAAGAAAAAAAAATGGCATTGAGTTGCTTCAGAGTGTCATCAAGTACATATATTGTAGTTTCTTGTTAGTGAAGCCATAGACAAATCTGAACCTCACTGTGGACAAGTTGTTTGAGCAAACCGATATGAAGATGGTGACACGAATTAACATCTGGAGGTCTATCTCTATTTCTCCAAATGATTTTCTGAATTAATAATCTAGAGACAAAAATGAACACTGGCAGGATCCTAGGCACACAACAAGATGCTGTCTGGAATTGAGGTAAACCATCTTTACAAGAAAAATCAAATACAAAAATTAATGTTAACATTTATAAGGTAAATAGGAGTAATTTGTTTTGTCTAAAAAATTGAGGACCTGTATACCTAAACAAAGAAAGGATATATGACTCACAGGTTTGGCTTAATGGGAGAGCCAAAGACATGTTTTATGTTCCTGATTCAATTTTCTTAAAAGGATTGCTCTTTTGGAAAATTGACTCCATGTACCACTTGAGAAAATACAGACTAGAGATTAAAACAAGTATTCTAACACTGACGGAATATAGAGAAAAAAAATTTCCAAGAATTGACTGCTTCAGACTACTCTATATTCCATCAGTCTTACCCTGAACAAATCAAAACCACAGAAAGATTGTAAGACACTTATATTAACATTAAAATTTCTCCATAGTTCTGTATAATACCATGTGGAAAGGTGTCACTAAATGATTTGAAAATATTTTAAAAAATGACAAAGATACTGATATTGTTAACCAAACTATAAATATGTATTAGAACAAAAATCTACAGTGGCTGTAACAAAATTATAGTGTTTAACAAATTATTGTTTGCCAATACCTAGTTTATATTTGCTAACATTAAAATACAATATGTCTGTAAAGTCATGGTGCACTTTTGACAGACACAGGAAAGCAAAAAAAGACGATAGAAATGTGAAATCTGCACCAAATAAAAGAAAAACCCTCCCAGTTTCTGTAGGATGATGTGACAGCATGTGCGCATGCGCAGATGATGACGTAACACCGTGTATACAGTGAAGCAGCCCATGGCCATGCCAGTCGAGATGTGGACAGTACAGAGGAAAATTCAGTGTGTTCTGTGGCTCGCTAAATTTGAATCCGTGACCAAAGTGCAATGTGAATATCGGCGCATTTATAATAAAGCACCACTACATAGGAATAACATTACTCTGTGGAATAAGCAGTTGAAGGAAACCGGCAGTTTGGTGGAGAAACCCCGTTCTGGTAGGCCATCAGTCAGTGACGAGTCTGTAGAGGCTATATGGGATAGCTACCTAAGGAGTCCTAAAACATCTGTGCTTGATCCCACATCTAACTGCACTGAATAGGTATGAAACAGGGAGAGTTTTCCTTTTATTTGGTGCAGATTTCACATTTCTATCATCTTTTGTTGCTTTCCTGTGACCAGTGAAAAGTGCACCATGACTTTACGGACACACTATATGTTCCCTTATATACAAAATATGAGAAAACTCATTTTAAGTGTGTTCTCAAAAAGATAAAGTCTGAAAAATGAGACAAAATCTGCAAATGAATGGAAAGAAAATGAAATAATCAGGATACAAATGATAAGATTAAACTTTAATAAAAATATTGGCTAATGAAAATAAATATGTTTGATATTGTTTTAATTGCTAGTTGCATGTCCTAGGAGAAACTTTTGAATCAAATTCAATTTGACAATGTTCATCTACTAAAATGCCCTAAATTATCATAATGTATTGGAAGTCAATATATAGTGGTACCTTGAGATACAAATTTAATTTGTTCTGTAACCGAGCTTATAAGTCAGTCAACTCATATATCAAACTGCCAATACTGGACCCATGTGCCAACACGTCAACTAGTGGCAGCCTCCGGAATCACAACTCGTATCTCGGAATTTCTCTTGATCTCAAACAAAAAATATGGACCGAGTCGCAGCTTGTATCTTAAAAAAAAAAAAAATTATCTTGGTCTATTCATATCTCAAGGTACCACTGTAGTATTTTAGCAGTCAATCTCACATTAAGTAGATTTATTATAGTTTACATGTAAAAATTTAATTTAAATCTATTTCTATAGAATTTCTAAACTTATAAATCCTATTTTCAGGAATATACACACAGTAACCATTCTAACTACTTCTAAAAATATCAACTTGTAAAAGCAATAGTAATATTAAATTAAAACACAATTCTTGTGGATTTTCTCTCATCTGGAATTTTGTATATTTGTTTTATGGTTCCAAGTAAAAGGTTATTATTGTAGAGGGAATGTTAAAAGTAACAAGGATGTCTACCCATAGAATAATTTGGGAATATATTGTCCCAAAAAAAACATTAAGTTAGTTTCTCCTGTCTCACACTTCAATAAAAAGAATATTAAAAATATATATCAAAATGTACTTTCTTTATGCTTTCTTTAAGGCAATATAGATATACCATCACTTAGAATGCTTCCCTCCTATGATTAACCTCTACATTCAGAGACCTCTTTTTATAATGATATTTTAGCTCACATGTAATTATGTTAAAATGTCTTATATAGATAAGTGAGTCTTCAAAAGAGAAAAAAATATGTACCAAAGTTAACTTTCTTCCAAATAAGATAATCTAGAGATGTAAATTTTTATTTTGTTTTTAATTAAATGCATTTTTATTTTTTTATTTTTTAGTAAGAGGAGGGGAGGCAGAGAAACAGACTTCTGTGTGTACCGCAACAGGGATCCACCTGGCAGTCCCACTAGGGGACAATGCTCTGCCCATCTGGGGTCGCTGCTTGTTGCAACCAGAGACATTTTTTAGTGCCTAAGGCAGAGGCCATAAGGCAGAGGCCAACTTACTCCAACTAGTAAAGCCATAGCTGTGGGAAGAGAAGAGAGAGCATGAGAAAGAGAGAAGGAGACGGGGTGGAGAAGTAGATGATTGCTTCTCCTGTGTGCCTTAACTGGGAATCAAATCTGGATGTCCACATGCCAGGCTGATGCTCCACCACTGAGCCAACCGGCCAGGGCCTAAGTGTATTTTCTAATTACTTTCTTTTATGATATATTTAGGGGTTATTTATTCTAATGTAAAATACTTTAAAATATATATTTAAATTGTGATATTTTATTTTATATCAAATGCAATTAATATTGACTTAATTGAATGCAATACTATTTATGAAATAGGTTTCTTAACTTCAACATTCCAAATGACTATGTATTTATGAAATAATGAGCTGAAAAAATGACCATGGAGTTTCTCTGTAAACTCAGCTGAATATGCTGTATTTCTTTTACTTTGTTTACTAGAATTTATAACTTTAAGAATTTGTCATATTCATAGTAATGACCAAAAGAGGTCAAATTTTATTACAAAAAAGCCTGACTGGGTGGTGGCACAGTGGGTAGAGCGTCAGACTAGGATGCGGAGGACCCAGCTTTGACACCCCAAGGTCGCCAGCTTGAGTGCGGGCTCATCTGGTTTGAGCAAAGCTCACCAGCTTGGACCCAAGGTCGCTGGCTCAAGCAAAAGTTTACTTTGTCTGCTGAAGGCCCTTGGTCAAGGCACATATGAGAAGGCAATCAATGAACAACTAGGGTGTCGCAACACGCAACAAAAAACTAATTATTGCTGCTTCTCATCTCTCCGTTCCTGTCTGTCTGTCCCTGTCTATCCCTCTCTCTGACTCTCTCACTGTCAGTGTAAAAAAAAAAATTATTACAAAAAAAAAAAAAATTTAAGTCCTTTCTTAGATACTTTAGGAATAGATATCCTAAAATGATCATTTTACTTGAAGGAAAAGACACTACTCCACATTCAGAATGTAGGCATAAGAAAGAATGAATGTAACATGAAACACATTGATGTACTAATGAAAACAGCAAACAAACATTGTGCCAAGATCAGTAACCTGGGTGAAACAAAGGACAAACGGTTAGCTTAGTTGAAAGAAATGTTTGTTTAAATTGCCTAGGAAGTGATTAAGGCAGAGAAGGTTTGTAGAATGGACTGGGAGTTTGAGATTTTATGTTAGGATATATGGACATTTATACTTCATAGCCTTGAGTGATATGAGATTTTATGTTAGGATATATGGACATTTATACTTCATAGCCTTGAGTGATATGATGAAGATGGTGCTTAAGGGAGCAGTGTTATAACTTCACAAAAATGAATGGCAGAAGTTATGAGAATAGAATTTTGATGGAGATTCAGAGGCAATTTGTTAATAATTGCATGTGAACTACACAGGCTTAAATAAAACTTTGTTAAGGGTGGCATAAGATAGTAGAAATTAGCAGTAGCGGATTACAACATCTTTTTCTCTCTGTGTAGAATGAATCTGTCATAGCCTCAGTCTGTCTCTCTAACATAGGAATAACAACTTAATGACTTCTGGTAGTAAACTAAAAATTCTGATATTTAATTGTATTCCTAAAACACATTAAAATTATTTATTATTTTGGTTATGAGTCAGGAAGGATTTCCTGTATGACCTATTGATTATTTATTAGTGTATTACTTAATTGACCCATTTTTTGTCACATTTATTTAGAAAGACATTGTTGTAATGAGGTTAGTGTCTAAAGAAACACCTTTGCAAGGGTTAAGAGCAGTGGTGAGAGTCAGCTGGTTCACACTAGTTTGGCAGAATGAATACCTAATTTTTTGTTGAGTTCAGTGAACCAGTTGTCACAATGGCACTTGTAATCAGAGTTCTCTCTAAGGTGGGCACCTGGGCAGCCACCCAATGTGGAAATCACAAATTTACATTCTTTACTCTTTTTTAACATTCATCTGCGCAACAGCATATTCTAAGTGCCCATAGTAATATTCATTCTATACATAGGTGAAAAAAATTTGACAGAACTATGCTTGTAATATTTATTCATTTCATAAAACTCATTATACCTTTGATGAACTACTACATTTAATTCCCAACAAACATATAACATAACGAGAAAAAGTGCCAAACAACCGGAGGGTGACAACAGTATTGTTTTTTTTTTCAGGTATTGTAATTGTTTTTTTTCTGGTATTGTAATATTTTCTATTAATATTTTAAAACACTTTCTTATAATATAATCTAATTTTCTATGCCTCTTTTATTGTTCTTATTTAAATATTAAATGCATGAAATAATAAACTACCTTTCGGTTAACACAGTAATTAGGGCAGAGAACCGGTTGTTAAATTATTTGAGTCCCACGATTGGTTAAGAGACATGACATCTCTGTTGTGTCACCACAGTTTACTTATATTTGCAACCTTAGGATTATTATGAGCATCTTTCTTTACAAGTTTTTTTTTTCAGCCATCTTTTCATTCCACAAATGTTAATTTGGCTAAAATTGGATAATTAAATTCAAAAGTCCACCCAATAGGGTGATACAAGTGGAAATAAATCCCAAAATGCTAACAGTATTTCAATAAATGAGGGTCTCAATAAAAACCCAACTGTGGGCCCTGACCGGTTGGCTCAGCGGTAAAGCGTCGGCCTAGCGTGCGGAGGACCCTGGTTCGATTCCCGGCCAGGGCACACAGGAGAAGCGCCCATTTGCTTCTCCACCCCTCCGCCGCGCTTTCCTCTCTGTCTCTCTCTTCCCCTCCAGCAGCCAAGGCTCCATTGGAGCAAAGATGGCCCGGGCGCTGGGGATGGCTCTGTGGCCTCTGCCTCAGGCGCTAGAGTGGCTCTGGTCACAACATGGTGACACCCCGGAGGGGCAGAGCATCGCCCCCTGGTGGGCAGAGCGTCGCCCCATGGTGGGCGTGCCGGGTGGATCCCGGTCGGGCGCATGCGGGAGTCTGTCTGACTGTCTCTCCCTGTTTCCAGCTTCAGAAAAATGAAAAACAAAACAAACAAAAAAAAAAACCCCAACTGTGTTTGGAATCCTCCCTCTTCTCTTAGGGTATCTCTCCTATTGTGTGTGAGATGCATGGGTACACATATGAGTGTGGACACCAATGTTAGTCTGCATATCAATTATTACTGAAACGTAATGTCCTCTAAATTTTGGATCAAAAAGAAAGTTACGTACTTGGACAAAAAATTTCTACTGTTCAAAAAGCCATCCTGACCAGCTATTTGAGGTTGAGGCTTTCAGAAAGATTCTGAGAGAAATATAAGCATGAGAGAAATATAAACATTCTTTTCTTTAAAAAGCAAAAACAAAACTGGAAAGAAAGAGAAAGAATAAGGATGGCCAGAGGGGAACGTTGTCTCATCCAAGGCTTCTGCTGACCCCAAGTTAAGTAGCCCTAAAACATGTTTGGCCTTTCAGTGTGGTCCTGAGTTAGGGCAAAGGTCTTGTTCCTTCCTGTTTGCCACAGGAGGAGTATGTAACCTTAGCTGAGCAGTGGCAGTGACAGTTTTTTAAAAAGTCTCCCAGCCTAAGATTATTTGCTAGTGTCTGGGTTTTGAAAGCGGATCTGGACAGCCCATTGTTGTATCTACTACAGCACCTCATTACTCATTCCTTAAAAAATGATTACAAAAATAAGTACATGATAGCAATAAATATTCTAAGACTGAAGTTTCAGCTATGCGTTTGCTATTTGCAGAGGCAGTGCAGTCATGTAACTGAACCTTTGACAATAAATTCATTCACTCAGTGATACGAATCTGATATATGTCAGTGACCTGAGTTTGCAAATATCAATAAAGCAGGACCATTCAGTGTACTCGAGAAAGATTGGCATACTATATGCAGATTTAATAAAGTATTATCGATGCTGTAATAGAAATGTATATCAAGTTTGAGGAAGAAAAGTCATGAATGTTTTATTCTACTAGGAAATGATGAGGTAGATGGGGAATCTGGTAGTGTTTCATAGCAGAAGTAACTTTTGAGCTGATTGTTAAAAGAGCAGGAGAGGTTGTCCAAGCAGATGATGGAATAAAGAGTTTCATATAGGCAAAGAGAGACTTGATTTTGTTGGTGGGCATTAGATAGCATGGCACGTGAAAATGTCTCGCAAGAGTGAGAGCATAACAAAATGGAAGGTGCAGTCAGTCCATAGATTCAGAAAAAAACTGAATTTACTTGCCAGAGTAGGAATTTGCCTATAAGAATTCAGAGAGTCAATACAAGATTTTATACTAGAGATAAACAAGTCAATATTTAAATTTTAGACAATCTTATTGAAACTATGTAAATAATTAAAGAAGACACTACTTTAATGAATACTATAATCTTAAAAAAAAACTATTACAATGTTAAATTACAGAATAAAGGTACATATAAAATTATAAGGCATTAAATAACTATGTCCAAAAAGAAAGCCAAGAAGAAATTTAAGTAATGAATATATCAGGTTTATATAGTGTGTCCATAAAGTCATGGTGCACTTTTGACCGGTCACAGGAAAGCAACAAAAGATGATAGAAATGTGAAATCTGCACCAAATAAAAGGAAAAACCTCCCAGTTTCTGTAGGATGATGTGGCAGCATGTGCGCATGTGCAGATGACATAACACCGTGTATAGAGCGAAGCAGCCCACGGCCATGCCAGTGGAGATGTGGATGGTACAGAGGAAAGTTCAGTGTGTTCTGTGGCTTGCTAAATTTGAATCTGTGACCAAAGTGCAACGTGAGTATCGGCGCGTTTATAACGAAGTGCCACCACATAGGAATAACATTACTGGGTGGGATGAGCAGTTGAAGGAAACCGGCAGTTTGGTAGAGAAACCCCATTCTGGTAGGCCATCAGTCAGTGACGAATCTGTAGAGGCTATATGGGATAGCTACCTAAGGAGTCCTGAAACATCTGTGCGTGAGCCCATATCAAACTGCACTGAATAGGTATGAAACTGGGAGAGTTTTCCTTTTATTTGGTGCAGATTTCACATTTCTATTGTCTTTTGTTGCTTTCCTGTGACAGGTGAAAAGTGCACCATGACTTTACGGACACATGTATATATTGCCCTAGGTAAAGTCAGTATCTTTATATTAGTTTTACTGTCCAAGAACACTGATTCAGGTCTCAGTGAGATTTGGGAGTTTACTTCATAAATTTATGACTACTTCACATGACGTTAATGCCAAAAGATTATACCTGAATCACCTGTCTTTTCTTCTTTCCTGGGAATAACCTGCTGGGAACTAGATTACAAACCAACTGCTCAATCCCTGGATGATACTTTTAAAATTTCTTTAGATTATTCCTTAGCTTATATTACTATAAATGCAACTATTCTGTTTTTATACAGTTCTTGAAAAGCCTTGCAAATTTGCTTTCCATAAAAATCTCTCAACTTTTACTCAACCAAATGCATGTGACAGCAGTATTACCACTGCAACATTGATGTAATTGGTTATTAATTTCAATTGCTTTTGTTTCTTAATCAATTTTATGTAGCTTATTAAATGATTTGAACTCAATAAGTCAAAACCATAATTAAGCATCATATTTCTTTTGCCAAAGAATTTATCATCTATTTTGTGAGCTATTTTACTTGTTTACCTTCCTCTGGCAAAATTTGGATCAGAATCCATAGCTTTCTCCATAGTATGCTTGCCTTGTACATTTAATAAGTAATCCCACTCATTATTTCCTTAAAATTATATCCAGTATATAATTATCAGAATGCCAGACTTCTGTTAACTAAAATATTGCCTTTTCCTTTACATTAGGCTTCTTTGAGCTTGAAAGTTGCAGTGAAGAATGGTAATAATTTCTTCAGTTTACCTTACTCACCTCCTTACCATTACTTAGCTCCTGCTTCTGACCTTATTAGTGACTAGCTCTATTAAAATACAATTCTTCCTTAAGTCTTCTCCATTACTTGAAAATTGTGCATATTACTAAAGAATTATGAATTGAACCTACTCTGGTTAAGGTTTTTCTTTCCACAAAGGTACCCTAATGCCATGATCTAAATATTTTTATGACCTTTCTGAAATGTAGAAACCAGTCTACATATACCTTTGAATTCCTGCCCTTCTTTGCCATTTTCTCTCCCCAAAATGAAAAGCACTTCACCTAAGTAGTCAGTTGCATTTTCCCTGATATTTTTAGGCATTGCAAACTGTATCTTATCTGCAGATTGATTTCCCCCAACGCCAGAAGCATCTGCATGTGATGCTTTTATCTTGGTTTCCCTCAGTCGAGATTTCTTATGTAATATTCTAGCTATTACAGAACTTAATTTGTCAGATTCCATATAAGCTCAGATTTTATTACCTTTCTTTTAATAATGCTGATTTTGTCAAATCGAATAAAGATCAATGGATGTTCCCTCTCTCTCTCTTTGTATACACACACACACATATGTATATATGTCTCCCTCTCTCTCTCTCTCTCTCTCTCTCTCTCTCTCTCTCTCTATATATATATATATATATATATATATATATATATATATGGAGAGGTAACATTAAAGAAATTGTAGAACAGTCTTTCGCTAAAGGTATTTGTGATCTAGTGTTGACACTAAAAGCTAACTCTCGGCCCTGGCTGGTTGGCTCAGCGGTAGAGCGTCAGCCTGGCATGCAGGAGTCCCAGGTTCGATTCCCGGCCAGGGCACACAGGAGAAGCACCCATCTGCTTCTCCACCCCTCCCCCTCTCCTTCCTCTCTGTCTCTCATATTCCCTCCCGCAGCCAAGACTCCATTGGAGCAAAGATGGCCCGGGCACTGAGGATGGCTCCGTGGCCTCTGCCTCAGGCGCTAGAATGGCTCTGGATGCAACAGAGTGACGCCCCAGAGGGGCAGAGCATCGCCCCCTGGTGGGCATGCCGGGTGGATCCCGGTCGGGCGCATGCGGGAGTCTGTCTGACTGCCTCCCCATTTCCAGCTTCAGAAAAATGGAAAAAAAAAAAACTAACTCTCTGTTATTGGCAGGTGATGGTTTTGCTGGAAATATTCTTGTTACTTGTTACTATCATCCAACTAAAATTACTCAAAGTCAAATATGTCTTCTCTAGATGGTACTTTTATTCCCTATACATGTACTGTATTTCCTGGGAGTCACTGATTTTTCTAGTTGTGTTTCTTTACCCTCAGATCATGCCCGTAGAAATGTCCCTTCCAAGATGGTTTCAGATCTGTTTTCCACCATGTGTTCTTCATGCTGTACCTTTTATCAGCCACCTTTGTCCCTAAGAAGGTAGAGCTACAACTTCTTCCCAGTGCAATACCTCCCTTTACTCTCTGTTCTGCATCAGCTTCTCATGACAGTTTAGCTACAGCTTCTCATAACAATCGTCATGCTCTCCAAACTAAAACTCTCTGAGTAGTTGGCCTCCTTGGAGATCCATCCCCTCCCTTATGGTCAAGGGAAATACTCTTTTCTTCCAGGTAAAGGTGGAATATACAACATACAAATCCCTGCAAAGGAATCTTCCTTCTTGATCTTCTGATCTTCCTTATTTTTTAAAACCAAGAGGTAAGAGAGCCCTTCTGTTGCAGAACCTCAGTAATAGTCTCTTAGAATGTCATCACATGTAGCCTAACTCATCACTTACAGTATAGTGTGGTGCTTGGTATCTATTGTATTTTTTTAGATTTGGAGTCCCTGGAGAAACTGAGAAAATAAATGACTGTAAAATTCAGTTACACTTATTTTCATTTTTCTTTACTCTCTTTCCTCTTGAGTGAATTGCCTATATTTTTAACCAGAAGGTTGTTTTTTTTCCCCCAGGAACAACATAATTGCTATTTATAGTTCTTCATGACATTGCTACTTAGTCCTACCAGAGACTTATAAGTGGATATAATCACATGTGGAAGTTACTACTAAATCTTCCAGCTTACTTAGTAGAATGCACTAAGAGAATAATTCCTACGATTTACTTTTATTTATTCTAGAATATAGCTTTATACATTTCTGAAAAAAAGTACTGAATTTTTGTAAATAGTAAGCTTATGCATCATTAAAAGCTACTAATCTAATTCTATACTTAAATGCATCTAGAAATCTAGAACTAAAACACCTATTACAGATGATTCTTTGTAATATTTTTTTATTTCTGCTTAATTAGATACATATAATATTGCTATAATAATAAAAACTTTAAACTGCTTATCTTTCTATAAGTAAATGCTATTTAGGTCTTAAACCTCAGTTTTATTACAGAAGAAAACCAGTTCAAAATGAAATCAGTAAGTTCCAATTTTTTCATAGTTTTTTGTTTTGTTTTGTTTTGTTTTGCTTAAGGATTTCAAGATAATTGCTCTCACTATTCTTCTCTTTCTTCTAAGAAAGAGCTACCATTGAGTAGATGGTGGGAAGATTTAAAAATGAGGAGAGATCTGAAAAGGGCAATGTTGGTATAAAAGACATGAAAATGCAATGCTCAGATCTTTCTTCAGGAGAGGAATTGCTGCCCAGTGGCAAAGAGGGTGGGAGGATGTATGCCTTAATTGTAGATTATCTTTTTAGCCAAGGTCACACTGTTTTCAAGGTGGGCCCTGCTAAACAAGGCAGTGGTATTATCCCAGGATATGCTCTTCTCTTCCCCAGCCAATGAGTGAACCAGGTGGTCATACAAGGGCCCAGTCATTTGCACCCAACATTGAATTAATTGTTTATATTTGATCCTCTGGTACTCCCTGTTGGGCTGATAGAGACTGTTAAATCAATGTCACTAAGAGCTTCCCCTGACCAATTATTTTTTTTATTTGTTTGTTTTTTGTAAGTAGATAAATATGTTTTATTTATTTATTTGAAAATTTTTATTTTATTTGTTTTGGTGACATTGTTTTATAAAATTATACCAGTTTCAAATATACAACTTTATAGTACATCATCTGTATATTACATTGTATGTTTATAATTTCACTTATATGTGGAATCTAATAAACAAAAAAAACTAGTAAACAAAATAGAAACAAGCTTATAGATACAGAAAACAGACTGACAGTTGTCAGAGGGGAGAGGTTTGGGAGGATAGGTGAAAAAAGTAAAGGAATTAAGCAAAAAAATAGTAATCTTGCTCAATTATTTCTTGTCTTTTTATTTATTTGTCTTGTTTTCACCAATAAATATTTACACTCCTTACTATGTCTCAGTGTCTGCTTCCCTTAGTAACCAAATACAACACACTTGGTATATATAAGAAAAAATTCTATTGTTGTTAATCATATATTATTGTTTCTGCACTTGAGTTTGCTACTGATGTTATTTAATATTAGTTATCTGATAAGTTCTTAGCTTCTTGATTTTTTTCCCAAACTTTATTCTTGCTAAAGATGCCTTAATCCTTCTGTTCTGAGGTCATGACCTAGAGGCCTTACAAAGTCCACAGGCCAATTGTTTCTTCATCCTTACTCCTCATGGGAAGCATGGGACACTTTAATTTTTTATTTTTATTTTTAAGTGAGAAACAGAGAGGCAGAGAAACAGTCTCCCCCATGGGCCCCTGACTGCGATCTCCCTAGCAAGCCCCCTATGGGGCAATGCTTGATGCTCTGCCCATTTGGGGCCATTGCTCTGTTGCTCAGCAACCTAGCTATTTTAGCAGCTGAGGTAAGTCCATGAAGCCTGCTCAGCACCCTGGGCCAACTTGCTCCAAGCGTGCCATGCTTCCAGGAGAGGAAGATGAGAGAGAAAGAGAGAGAGAGAGAGAGAGAGAGAGAGAGAAGTGAGAGGGGGATGGGTGGAGAAGCAGATGGTACTTCTCCTGTGTGCCGTGACTGGGAATTAAACCTGGGACATCCACACACCAGGCCGATGCTCTACCACTTAGCTAATGGCAGGGACCATGAGACACTTCTATATGTGGCAAATTCAAGGGAGGGATGACTTGATAATCTTTTTCTAAATATCAATTGGCACAGTGTCTCCTAAAAAGATACTCCTGTTCTTTTTTTTAAAAAAATTTTAAAATTTATTCATTTTAGAGAAGAGAGAGAGAGAGAGAGAGAGAGAGAGAGAGAGAAAGAGAAGGGGGGAGGATCAGGAAGAATCAACTCCCATATGTGCCTTGACCGGGTAAGCCTAGGGTTTTGAACCGGCAACCTCAGCATTCCAGGTCAACGCTTTATCCACTGCGCCACCACAGGTCAGGCTCCTGTTCTTTATTTTTAAAGTTACTAATAGTGAATTGTTCATCTTTGTTTCTCTGGCTCCAGAAGAAAAAGTAAGTGAATATTTACTCAGAGCTGGGTTACTCTACCCAGTGTTTGGGTTTTTTTTCTTTTTAAATTTTATTTATTTTTTATTTTATTTTACAGAGACAGAGAGAGAGTCAGAGAGAGGGATAGACAGGGACGGACAGACAGGAACGGAGAGATGAGAAGCATCAATCATTAGTTTTTCGTTGTGCATTGTGACACCTTAGTTGTTCATTGAGTGCTTTCTCATATGTGCTTTGACAGTGGGCCTTTAGCTGACCAAGTAACCCCTTGCTCGAGCCAACGACCTTGGGCTCAAGCTGGTGAGCTTTTGCTCAAACCAGATGAGCCCACGCTCAAGCTGGCGACCTCGCGGTCTCAAACCTGGGTCTTACGGATCCCAGTCCGGCGCTCTATCCACTGCGCCACCGTCTGGTCAGGCAACCCGGTGTTTCTATTTTCTAATATTTGAGACTTCAACAAGAGTTGTTTCTCAGGTACTTACTAGTCATAGTCCTTTCCTTTTCTTCTGTTGTCCCATTTTATGGTTTATGGTATAACCCAAATTCCTTCACATTTAATATTCAAAGCCAATCTTTAGTGAAAACGAAGGAAGGAAGGAAGAAAGGAAGGAAGGAAGGAAGGAAGGAAGGAAGGAAGGAAGGAAGGAAGGAAGGAAGAAAGGAAGGAAGGGAGGAAGGAAGGAAGGAAGGAAGGAAGGGAGGGAGGGAGGGAGGGAGGGAGGGAGGGAGGGAAGGAGGGAAGGAGGAAGGAAGGAAGGAAGGAAGGGGGGAAGGGGGGAAGGAGGGAAGGAAGGAAGGAAGGAAGGAAGGCAGGCAAAGGCTTATAGCTTTATATAGCTTTTAAAAAATCAAAATTATATTTACTTAAAGAAACTAAAATAAATGTGAGTATTTCAAATGTATCAGCCTCGCCTAGAACAGTAGATATTGAAAACTGTCACTTCTGCTAAGTGTGGGACAATGGATAGAATGGGCAGAGCAGGGCAGAAAAAACCTGCCTCAGATGTTTCCTAACATTTCCTACTCTCTTCCCCCTAAGTAATCTTCATGCTTTGTAGGTGAATTTGCATGCAAATACTTTGGAGCAGTGAATTATTTTGTAGAGTCTACTTGCTGCACCCCTCCCCCCAGGCTTCTTTCAGCAGCCTCTCCTGTTCCATTACCCATCAAAGAAGCTCAGATAAGAATATAAAATGCACATTGCATGAATGAGGATAACAAGTCTTGATGATTTAAAAGTAACAGAAAATGAAGATGGCTTTGTTTAAAACTACATAGTAATAAATCTGGGCTGCGAATAGGGTTCAGATGTAATTTTATGGGCATACATTCAAGAATATAAAAAGAAAGCTCAATATCTTAGTACCTGTAAATATAACTTGAAATTAAGAAGGGAATGTTAGGAAGATTACATGAAGGTAGCAGAAGGCAAGGTGGGAATTGAATGATAGGCCAGTGAAGATTATGTCCTCTCGTGCATGCTTTGGAAGGAGGGGTTTGAAAGCATAGTCAGGTACTGTACTAGAAGGAGGGGTACAAAGGAGGACATTTAAAAGATGTGCTAACTGAGATGCACAGAAAATATGGACAGGGCCTGCTTAAGGTAAAGATAAGCCTTTTAGTAAATAAATTACCATACACACCTGAGTTCTGAAGACCACCATTAACTGTCCAGTTAAGAATTCATGATCAGATCACCCTGTGAAGTTATCATCCATAGAATCCCTTTTTTCCATTCACATTCTCCTTACATAGAACCCAAAGTTAGTAAAATCATTGTATGTTTATATTGAACCTATTAAACATAACCATCATTTTATTGATAGAAAGGGAACATGAAATTATATTTATTAGTGATCATTGCTCGTTGTGGGATGATATTCAAATTAGAACCTATTTGGAAGCATTTATCTCCGAATTACAAAGACCAGGATGCATTCTGTAAGATTGCTTTCAATAGAGTGCTCAATTTCATATTCCAGTAAACTTACCATTTAAGTGTGTTTCAATCGAATGATAAAATATTATCTATTTGTATACATTTTAATATCTTACTAAATTAGCAAATCTGCTGTACAGTTTTAAGAACAAAGTGCACACTCTCTTTTTCTGTTGTATTCTGGGTCTTCTGGGAGGTCAAAGCTTGTACATTGCACCGCAGAGTGAGCAAAGGGGCAGAGGAAGGAGTGAAGAAAACAGTGCATTTAGTACACTTTAAAAATGGGTAACTAGCCTGACCTATGGTAGCGCAGTGGATAAAGCATTGACCTGGAAATGCTGAGGTCACAGGTTCAAAACCCTAGGCTTGCCTGGTCAAGGCACATATGGGAGTTGATGCTTCCTGCTCCTCCCCCCTTCTCTCTCTCTCTCTCTGTCTCCTCTCTCTCCCTCTCTGTCTCTCTCTCCTCTCTAAAAATAAATAAATAAATAAAAATGGGTAACTAGATGGTTATATGGTAACTTTACATCATAGGCTTTCATTTTATAATGCACGGTTTATGTGCGTTTTGAAGTTTTAAGAGAGAGTAGTAAAGAAAAGATGGGGGAAATATAGCCCACAAAAAATCTATGGATCCTTTTGTTTATCATAATTGTTTGACTACCGCTTAGTCACTTTTCTCAACAGATTAAACCATTTGTGGATCATTAAAGATACTTTCGCTACTATAAATGCCAACAAAACAGAGATTTGGATTATGATTAGAAAGTTAATTTACTAAGTTTCTTTTTGGTAATATTTTTCATATTATGAGAAAATGGTTATTTTAGTAACACATTAACCCACTCATATATTTGACCTTTTATGTACTAATTGTGATTTATTTCAATTATGTGTTTGGTGTTTAAAAGTAAAACTCTAGCACTTCAACCTTACACAGAAAAATATTTATAAAAAGATTGGCGTGTATTTCAGAATCTATATTTTTAATCTGTGTTAACAACAACATACTATTAAGCTTGTAGTACATGCCAGAAACTGAAATTTCAGTGAGGCAACTTCAGTGTACTTTAAATAAGGTGTTTAAATTCTTATAATTACTAAGTGACACATATTTTTACTGAAGTCTTTATAGCTATAAAGTCTAGGCTCTTTCTACAGTGTAAATCTGAATAATTTATATATAAACAGCATACTATTATTGATTATATTAAATATTATTTAAAATAATATACACATTTAAAAGTCATTAAAATAGATATATAACTTACGTGAAATAGATACCATCAGGGAGTGAAATTTAGAATAGGAATCGCCTGTGTAAGTAATTGAAGCTTTAGTAATGAATGACTTAGCAGAGATGAAATACATAAACCCAAGTGTTAATATGTCACGTGTACTAATTAAGAAGATGAAATAGAGCCGGCAATGGAGTAGGTTCATGGAACTGAATACCTGAAAGTGTGAAGTCAACAAGCTCAAGAGAGGCAGTTTTCTAGAGAAGAAAGTGGTGCTGGTAATAAGTGCAAACTGTTTCAGGTAGGTTAGAAAATTGAAGACTGAGAGAATCCTTTTTTCAATTTTCCCCTAGGTTTCAAAGATAACACTCTAGCTTGTTGAAGTGACTTAAAAACTGTGAAGCCATTCACACATATTGCTATAGATTAGTGTTAGGAGATCCATTCTATGTTTATATAAGCAAGTGGAGATTACAGCACCAGAATTGATAGGGATATTATGTAGATCTAGTCAACTGCTATGTAATCTTTTTTACATTTAATTCATTTTATAGACTTGGTCACAGATAAGATACAGGCTAGGTATAAATTAGTTTAAACAATATTTATTGAGTGCCTACTATGTCTCAAATACTTAATAATGCATATTGGTGAATAAGACAAAAATATTATTTCTCTAAAGAAGCTGCAATTAGAATGGAGGAAAATTTAATACAGAAGTAAATATGTAAACTGGACAATTTTGCATTTAGAATAGTGCTGTTGTATTGTAAAAAAATAGGAAGAACAAAGCATATACCCAGGTACCAAGTAGTTAACTTAAAAAATATAACTTAATGAATGTTTCTATGAAATCCTTATTTCTTTATGACTTGTAATTTACTTTACAGTGTTTTTTGATAAGTATCATTTGTCTTATTTTAATTCTAATACAATCTGTCAACATGAAAAATAATTCTTTTACCTGATTTAAAGAAATATTTGGCCCTGGCCGGTTGGCTCAGCGATAGAGCGTCGGCCTGGCGTGCAGGGGACCTGGGTTCGATTCCCGGCCAGGGCACAAAGGAGAAGCGCCCATTTGCTTCTCCACCCCCCTCCTTCCTCTCTGTCTCTCTCTTTCCCTCCCTCAGCCAAGGCTCTATTGGAGCAAAGATGGCCCGGGCGCTGGGGATGGCTCCTTGACCTCTGCCCCAGGCGCTAGAGTGGTTCTGGTCGTGGCAGAGCAATGCCCCGGAGGGGCAGAGCGTCGCCCCTGGTGGGCCTGCCAGGTGGATCCCTGTCGGACGCATGCGGGAGTCTATCTCTCCCCGTTTCCAGCTTCAGAAAAATACAAAAAAAAAAAAAAAAAAAGAAAGAAATATTTATCTATTCTAAAATATTTTTATTAAACCTTTATAATTTCTTGTAATCTATTTTTCACTTCTCTATGACCCATTAGAAATTTATTTAGAGTGTAAATTTTAATTTTTATGTAAGTAAACACTTTCCAAATAATATTAATTAAACAAGCCATAATTTTCTAACAGAACTCAGAACCCATTTTTATCCATTAACATCTCTCTTTTCCACTCTCCATTTTTATTAGTTGATTTAGTATCTCTATGCAAATAGTATACTCTCTTGATTAATATGAAATATTAATAACTTTTTTTTTGCAGGAGAAAATCCTCTCATTTTGTTATTCCCCCTTAAGGCCTGGAGTATTCTTGATCTTTTGTTCTGCTGCATATGTTCTGGGGATAATTAACTTTGAAATTTATGAAACAAAATGCAAAACATCATGAACAACTTGGGTAATCTTAAAAGGCAAAATCATTTTTTTTTTTTAACAGAGACAGAGAGAGAGTCAGAGAGAGGGATAGACAGACAGGAACGAAGAGAGATGAGAAGCGTTAATCATTAGTTTTTTGTGATGACACCTTAGCTGTTCATTGATTGCTTTCTCATATGTGCCTTGACTGCAGGCCTTCAGCAGACTGAGTAACCCCTTGCTGGAGCCAGTGACCTTAGGCTCAAGTTGGTGAGCTTTGCTCAAACCAGATGAGCCCGCGCTCAAGCTGGCGACCTCGGGGTCTTGAAACTGGGCCCTCCGCATCCCAGTCTGATGCTCTATCCACTGTGCCTCCTGGTCAGGCAAAAGGCAAAGTAAATTTAATATTAGGATTTATTTATGTGATTTATCATAGCAACAATTTAAAATAAAAAAGATTCCGTTTTATTTTATGTTTTCTCTTTTCTTTGGATTACTTTAGGTTTTCTTTGCTACACATGTACAATAGCTTTTGCATAAATTATGCAGTTTTTATATTTATGATGATAATGTCAACCAGTTTTTATTTATTACAATATTGGTTTCAATTTTTCTGAAAAAAGTCTTTCTTCTCGTTTTCCTAGAGTTCCTTTGCTTTGATCATAGTACTCTTCTGCTTTTAAGATTAAAATTGAAGTCAAGTGTTCTGAAATAATTAAAACTAGCTTGCTTCATTTCAAGATCATTGATGAAATTTTAGATAAAAAGAGTCCTGAACTTAAAACTTGAATTCGTTTAATAAAAATTGCTTTTCTAGATTGGCCACCTGATCTTTGTATTTAAGCAATTTAAATTCTCAAATCCTTTATATATATATTTTTTCTGCAAAATGGAGCTAGTGATACCAATGATAACAATAAGAATAGTGGGAGGATGCCTGCCATGGATTATATATGAGGAAACTATTGTTTAAATAATAATACAATAATTATTTCCAGCATTATGGTAGTTCAACATTAAAGACCCTTTCCATTTTCTAAACACTGTTTTGTGAATTAATTTATTTATATCTATGAAACCTTATGCAATAGAGCAAAAGAACATAATATCATACTTTATAACTAGAGTCTTGACCCAGTCTTTCTGGGTTCAGATATTGGCTCTGCAACTTAATACCTGTATAAGTATTGGAAATCTGTTTAACATCTCTGTGCCTCCCTGTACTTATATGTAAAATGCTGCTGATAGAGTTGATAAGAGGGCTAACATAAACATTAAGAGCAATGCCTGCAATATAATGTGTTGTATGTTTTCAAAAGATATGTATTATCTCCCTTTTACAGATGAAAAAACTAAGGTACAGAAAGACAAAATAAATTGTTCATAGTCCTTACAGCTTTTATGTTGAATATTTCATTCTTCTATCGTACCTTAAGACTATCCACGTATACTCATGCCTTACAAAGTGAGGAGCCTAAGTTTTAGAGATATTATTTACAGTTTACAAAATACATGTAATCATCATGGCTAATAAACTATGAAAATCTGATAATATGACTAGCAAACCGTGGAAACACTATACACATGTATTTTTGTCAGTGTGCAGAATATTTTGTGTCATTTTAATAAATAGAACAAATAACAGCATCCTAAACAATTCATTTCAAATTACTTTCAAATATTTACAAATCTAGCCTAAAGAATTACCTTGAAACTTAAACATTTTTAACAACTCTATTTATCTGACTCTCCTCCAACATTATATACTCCAATGACTCGCTAAAGGAAGGTTATTGAAAACAAAGATTTCTTAGTGAAGTGGAGACAGGGTTTGGAAAATAGAAACTGGAATATAAAGTTTTTATTTAATATATGTAATCTGTAAAAAAAGAAGATAAAAGTGAAGCTATTACGAGGGGGAGGGGAATGAAAGAAAGGGGGAGGAGGGAAGGATGTAAAGAGAGACAAATATAAGTTGACGGAATATGATTTGACTTTGGGTGATGCGTATAGAACATAATCAACATTTCAAAAGCTATAGAAATATTTAGCTAAAACCTACATACTCTTATGGATCAACGTCACCCTGTTAAAGTTAATTTACAAAATAAAATTAAAAAACAAGAAAAGTAAAAAAGGAACAAACAAGAAAAGAATATCTGAGGAATTAACAAGTAAAAATGGAAAATGGGCCTTATATGAGAACCAGTTATATTTAACAGAGTGGACGTACTCTTTCTGTTGCATATAGAACATATAGATTTATTTAGATAAGCAAGCATAAAGTTTTTTGTTTGTTTGTTAGTTTGTTTTTTTGTATTTTTCTGAAGTTGGAAACGGGAGGCAGTCAGACAGACTACCGCATACACCTGACCGGGACCCACCCAGCATGCCCACCAGGGGGCGATGCTCTGCCCATCTGGGGCATTGCTCTGTTGCAACCAGAGCCATTCTAGCGCCTGAGGCAGAGGCCACAGAGCCATCCTCAGCACCGGGCCAACCTTGCTCCAATGGAGCCTTGGCTGCGGGAGGGGAAGAGAGAGACAGAGAGGAAGGAGAGGGGGAGGGGTGGAGAAGCAGATGGGCGCTTCTCCTGTGTGCCCTGGCCGGGAATCGAACCTGGGACTCCTGAACATCAGGCCAACGCTCTACCACTGAGCAACCGGCCAGGGCCAGCATAAAGTTTTTGAATGAGGTGAAGGAGAGAAAGAAATAAGGGAGTTCACTTTTATTTTTTGGCTTATAATTATATATTTCTTTATTGGTAAGTTATGAGGAAATTAAAAGCAAATGCTTTAGAAAGATATTGCAATTATCTTAGAACATCAAACTACTTAAATTTATTTAGCTATAATTATTGTATAGTGTCCATTTAAAAAAGATTAACATTAATAATAGAATAATATTCTGACTCACTTCACATGAGGAGCCACTTAACACTTCTCCTTATTTTTCTCTAAGCTCTTGATTTAACAGTGTAAACAAGGTTTAAGTACAAACCTAAAGGACAGCTTCATCTTACAGTCATTTCCCTTTCTGCTGCAGGCTTCCATTTTAGCTTTATTCATTACAGCCCTGAAGCTCCTGCTTTCTAAATGTGTAGGTTAGAGAAAGTACCTTGGAGCTCACCTGCTCAAGATTAATAATATCACTCCAAGAAGATTAGAGCTATTACTCTTTCTGACCTGATCCAAATGGTACAAATGGGATTTTAAGGATGATGTCTGTTCAGAGATCCAACAGAGTAATGAGGTGCAGGGAATAGCTACCCTAAGGAATCAGGAAAGATAGACTGTTGGGGTTGTACAGATGATAAACCATTAGCTTTCGCTATTATCCAAAGAAAAGATTATGACTATAAATAAATTCATCCAGGCCTTTTATACAATGGACAGGCAGACCAATGGATGGACACAGGAACATAACTATTACTTAAAACGAAAGCCTTAGGCTAAGTTCTTATCTCAGTAGCAGAATTATAGGTAATACCAGATGGAAAATGAGTGTGTGTGTCTGAGAGAAAGAGAGAGAGAGATAGAGATAGAAATACATTTAACTTAAAAATTTAATTTAATTTAGAAATATCAGTTTGGAGTTTTTTTAGAAATTTAATTTAGAAATATCAATTTAGAATGTTTTAAAATTTATTTCACAGAATCTACCTGCTTTACCCTACTTTTAACTATCATGGTCTGACAAAAAAGACTAGGGTTTTTCACCTGTTCAATTAAAAATACTTTGTGATTGACTCAAAGACACATTAAAAAATGTATAGACCTATTTGATTTGGAGAACAATTACTGAGATTATACACACATGCACTCACATACACATATTATTTATACTCTCCATAATGGCTTTCACATACTAAATTTTTAACAATAATAATATTGATAATAAATTAATAGTTGCTAATACTTACACATGCCATATGTTTGTCATGTACTTAATATGCAGTAATCCATTTTTCCCTCACAACTAAACAGTTATTGTTAAATGCCCATATTAATGATAGGGGAATTGAGTAATTTACTTATCCCTCCCCTATAAACAATTTAACTTATACATAAAGTGGGAGTTATATGGTATACAGAGTAATGCGTTCTACTAGAGTCAGGTAAAGTTCTCTCTTAATAGAAGTTGGTAGTTCATACTGAATTAAGGTAAGCTCTAATTCTAAGTGTTGTCTGTATCAAAAGAATAGAGGACACAAAGATATAGACAAACACAGAAAGAAGGGGGTCATGTGACAGTTGAGGCTGAGGTCAGATGCAGCTGCAAGCCAAAGAGTACCAAAGATTGCCAGCAACCGTTAAAGCATAGCTGGAGATGAGAAAGATTACTTCCTAGACGCTACAAAGGGAGCACAGTCCTGCCACACCCTGACTTCACAAATCTGCCCACCAGAACCGGGAGAGAATACATTTTTATTTAAAATGTTTTATTGTTTTTAAAGAGAGGAGTTTAGAGAAAAAGGGAAAGCAGCAGGGGTGGGTAAGCATCAACTTATAGTAGTTGCTTCTTGTATGCACCTTGACCAGGCAAGCCTGGGGTTTTGAACCAGTGACCTCAGCATTCCAGGTCCACACTTTATCCACTGCATCACCACAGGTCAGTCTAGAGAATACATTTTTATAGTCTTAAGTCACTGAGTTTATATAATATGATACAGAAGCCCTAGGACACTGATACAGTAATATTAATCACATCTACAAAGTCTCTTTTGCCATGTAATAACACATTCATATACATGGCACCCGGGGCTAAATTCTACCTGTCACACTTTGTCCCCGAGCTCCCAGGATCCACCTCTCTCTCAAATGCAAAGTATATTTACTTCTTCTCAAGGACCCAAAAGATCACATTACAATATTAACTAAAAACCTGAAATTTCCTCCTAATCTGATCCACCCATAACTCCCAAGTATCAAATCTCAGCTCACAGGTTCCAAAGCTTATCCTCTAAGGCAGTGGTCCCCAACCCCCGGGCCGCGGACCGGTACCAGTCTGTGGGCCATTTGGTACCTGTCCGCAGAGAAAGAATAAATAACTTACATTATTTCCGTTTTATTTATATTTAACTCTGAACGATGTTTTATTTTTAAAAACCGACCAGATTCCCTCTGTTACATCCGTCTAAGACTCACTCCTGACGCTTGTCTTGGTCACGTGATACATTTATCTGTCCCACCCTAAAGGCCGGTCCGTGAAAATATTTTCTGACATTAAACTGGTCCGTGGCCCAAAAAAGGTTGGGGACCACTGCTCTAAGGAATAAAATTCAGGTGCAGATGAGATCACATTTCTTGCCATCTGTAGGATTGTGAAGCTAGCAAACAAGTTATCTACTCACAATACCCTTAACATACAGTGGTAAAACAAGCACGAGAACAGAATTATTGACATTGAAGTTCAATATGAGGAGGAATACTAGGAAAAAGGAGTCACCGGCCCAAAGTCATTTTGAAATTCTTCCAGGCAAAACTCATAAAATAACAGGAATGTCCTTCCCTGGCTGTCTTTGCACCCTTTTGCCTCTAAAATCAATTGTTCTGAACTCTTTGTTCCACCAACTTAAGCATGTTTCCCTTTTCTTGAAAGACAGCCCCTGCCCTGGCTGGATGTCTCAGTGGTAGAACATCAACCTGGTGTATGGATGTCCCTGGTTTGATTCCCAGTCAGGGCACACAGAAGTGACCATCTACATCTCTGCTTCTCCCCCTCCCCCTTCTCTCTCTCTCTCTCTCTCTCTCTCTCTCTCTCTCTCTCTTCTCCTCTCTCACCCATGGCTTGATTTGTTCAAGCATTGTCTCAAGCACTGAGGATGGCTCCATGGAGCCTCTACCTTAGGCACTAAAAATATCTAGGTTATGAGTATGGCCCTAGATGGGCAGAGCATCAACCACAGGTGAGGGTTGCCAGGTGGATCCTGGTCAGGGCACATGTGAGAGTCTGTCTCTCTAACTCCCCTCATCTCACTTGGAAAAGAAGGGAAAAAAATGGTAGCTTCTATTTGTAGCTGAGGAGTCTTATCACAGTGACTTCTGTCAGTAGAAATTTGGAACAACTAGTAACCTTCTCTATTTTCATAATCTTGTTATCCCATCCCTTTCAGTTAAGCTAGCAGAGTTTCTGCTAATATAAAATTCTCAAGAAACCTATGGATATTGAATGGATTTAACAGGGGAACACTCCATCAGAAAAAAGCTCTTCCACAGATCTCTCTAAAAAAAACCTCTTCTCTACTTTAGGCTTCTGCTTGAATGGGTGAGGGATAAATTTCTTAATGTGAAAAGAGCCTTTGATTTGATTGAGGTTCTCTGTGATTCATACCTTCACCTTTCCTGTGACTGAGTCCTGATCTATTGAACTTTCTGCTATGTTAGCAAAACATCATACAGCCTCACCTTCAGCTTCTCCCTCCCACTTTTGTTACACTTACTGAAACAATCTCTTAATTTTAGGCTAATTTGCCATCTGGATAGGCTGAAAATTCCCCAAATCATTAAGTTCTGGTTCATTTTTGATTAACAGTTCTTCACTCAAATCATGCTCCCTCTCCCATGTTATTAAGAACAGTATCTTCAACATTTTGAAAATCTTTTGACTTAGATATTTATACTTATTACTTACAAGTTCTGCTTCCCATGTAACTCCAGGACACAATATTGCTAAGCATTCTAAAACTGTGTAACGAGGATCCCATTTCCTGCCATTTCCAGTAGAATGTCTCTCACATACTTCGGAGCCCTCACTAGCAGCAAATACGTTTCTTCTCAGGGTGGGTTCAGTGTAATCTAAGCTTGGACTACTGTGCTTCTCAAAACTGTCCCACCACTGTCCCACTACCCCTTTCCACTGCCACTCTGTATTTTTAGATATTCGTTATAGCAGCAACTGTATCATTTCAATATAGATGGCTATCTCACATGTAGGATTACTTCCTGAGGAGCAAGCATTCCATTAAGAATTTCTTGATAGAAAGATTAGCGAAATTTTTGTGGGAACCTGAATCTACCATTATGTTTACTCTTAAAAATATATAGTTTTATGAAGAGTAGGCTGCCTAAGAGAAACTGATTTCAAATTATTTTAAAAATCATTTTATGTTAATTTACTTGAATCAAGGTTGACATTTTAAAATACCTCTTTACTAAAGCAGGCTGGATGGTACCTGTATTTGGCAATGTTTCACTAAATTATTGCAGTGATTATGAATTATATCATATATCTTAAAACAAAAGCATTGATTTAGAGTTGTATGTAATTTAGATTAGATTTTCCTCAATTGTTTAAAGTTAGTGAATATCTGTTCATGTAGATTTGTTGTTTCTTATTTTATTGAAATTTAAGACAAGATCTCAAAAAATAATCTTAAATAACAAATTAATCATTTAGATTTTGTATTCAAAGTAAATGAAACAAGACAAAAACAACAAAAATTTAAGGATTGTATAGAGATGATAGAAAAAAATCTAAATGATAGCCAAAGAAATAATGAGAAAATATGATATTACTTAACCATTCTGCTTTCAATATGGAGAAACTAAAATATATGATTTTTGTTCAAATGACAGTTTAATGGCATTTCATTTTCCAGAAAAATATGAGTTCGGGAAACGAAGCCTGAAATAAAGCATTTATGAAAGTTCACTGGGAGGCTTATTCAAAAAGTTAAAGGATAAAATCCTTGATATTCTCTAATGGAGGCTCTTGAGAAAGTTACTTTTATGTTTGAAGATTTAAAACTTTGAAGCAGTATTTCTTTTTTTCTTTTTTTGGCTCCCCGTCGGGGAGTAGAACCCAGGTCTCCTGAGTGATAGGCGGGGGTTGAAGCAGTATTTCTTAAAATTACCTCAGCTAAAAGTCAGCTATACCTTATATGTGTAGATTTGTTACTTTAAGGGTTAAAACCAGAATTAAATTTGCCAATATCATTTGAAAACCTTAGATTTCAAAAGTTTTAATGGGTTTAAATATACTTTCTATCAAATGAGATTTTAAGATGTCACAAAATAATTATTGTTTTATTTTTAAAAAATATTTTTTAAAACTTCAAAATGAAAAAAGAAAACGAATTAGAAATAGTAATTTGCAACATATCTCACAGAGATTCCCAAATAAATGAGATAAATCTAACAAAAATGAGAAAATATAAATGTGTACAATATAATCAAACCACTATATATGGCCTACATAAATGTGTATGTTCACTTATATAATAAAATTTTACATATATGTTGTGTATTATAAAATAGATCAGTATTAACTACATTAAAATGTAGCAAATTATCTATATAATTTTATATATAATATAGCTATTAGAATGATTAATATGACATATTAATGTGTATATGTTTATTTATTTATGCTCTATTTATAAATTGTGGGTATATAAATTATGATATAACATGATACATATATGACAATATGGTTATTATATAACATGATATATGTATGACATGGTATATTTTTAATAAGATTTTTTAGCATATTCTGTTCTGTGTAAACATCAGCGAGTCTTAATATACCATTTTTTTAGCGAGAGAGAGAAGGACAGGGAAAGACAGACAAAAAAGGAACTTAATAAACATTTTCATGCTGCTTAAAATTATATTGTCATGGCCCTGGCCGGTTGGCTCAGTGGTAGAGCGTCGGCCTGGCGTGCGGGGGAGCTGGGTTCGATTCCCGGCCAGGGCACATAGGTGAAGCGCCCATTTGCTTCTCCACCCCCCCCTTCCTTCCTCTCTGTCTCTCTCTTCCCCTCCCGCAGCCAAGGCTCCATTGGAGCAAAGATGGCCCGGGCGCTGGGGATGGCTCCTTGGCCTCTGCCCCAGACGCTAGAGTGGCTCTGGTCGCGGCAGAGCGACGCCCAGGAGGGGCAGAGCATCGTCCCTGGTGGGCGTGCCGGGTGGATCCCGGTCGGGCGCATGCGGGAGTCTGTCTGACTGTCTCTCCCCGTTTCCAGCTTCAGAAAAATACAAAAAAAAAAAATATATATATATATATAAAAAAATTATATTGTCATATAAATGTAGTTTATTTTATTATTACTAGTATATTGAAAACTCTATATAGCCATCCTGAATTACTTTAAGTTTCATTTCCTATATGTAATTACTACTATACTGGCTAGAAATATGACATTTCAGTATATCAGAAATTGTTTATGAAAATAAAATTATAAAGTATGGCTTTGTATTTTTAGTAGAACAACTGTCATTTTAAAATAAATATTAGTGTATTTAAAATTAACCCAAACTATGCTATTTATGAAGATTAAACCAGTAAAAAAGAAATATATAATCCTGCTTTTTTGGAAAGAAATTTTCATAGGAAATAAAAATTCTAAATAAATATATATACAATTAATTCTGTTTTTTAAGCAAGAGAGACAGGAACAGAAAGAGACAGACAAACAGGAAGGGAGAGAGATGAGAAACATCAGTTCCTTGTTGAGGCACCTTAGTTGTTCATTGGTTGCTTTGTCATATGTGCCTTGATGAGGGGGAGCTATAGCAGAGCAAGTGACCCCTTGCTCAAGCCAGCTACCTTGGGCTCAAACTAGTGAGTTGGCACTCAAGCTGGCAACTTCGGGGATTCGAACCTGGGTCCTCTGCATCCCAGTCTGACACTCTATCCACTGCACCACCACCTGGTCAGGCTATACAATTAAATATTTAAAATAATAATTGTGGCAAACACTAATAGAGGGCTAGGCTGTTATATAAGAAGAGGGCCATCCAGACAAAAATTTTAATGGAAAAAATTTTTAAGTAAGTTATATAAGGTCAGCTTTGAATTAATTAATTAGTAGTTCAGTCTGATATAACTATAAGGAAGAAAGAATATTCTAATAGAAGAAATGGCTTTTAGCAAGGATTCAAAACCAAAAGTAGCATAGTCATTAAAGGTTACCAAAGGGAAAGAAAGGTCAGGGGAGGTAGTAAAAGGTAAGAGAGTTAATTATATGGTGATGAGAGATTTAACTTTGGGTGGTAAATACACAATGCAATAAAATATAGCATAGGCTTTTAAAGGACAAAGGCTAATTGATCAGAAAGATGAAAGTAAAGGAAAAATAGCACTATATGAATGTTATAAAGTTGGCAATATCTAGATTCTATAGGCTCTTTATATCTAAGTTATGCATAGTTGAAGAACAATGAACAATATTAAAGTTTCTTTAGAGGGACATAATGGAATATTAGTGTAGGACAGAGATAGTGGAGATGGAATAAAGTCAAGATTTATGGTGAAAGAATGTTGATGAATTCAAGTTTTAAGTTTTTGAAATAATAATGAGTATAAAGTCTCCACATACTTATTTCAGGTAGGCAGCTAGTTAGAATGTCTGGTGTCCAGATTAAATCATGAACTATATCTTGGCTTATATTCTTGGTATAATAACCTCTAAATGATATTTAAAGTTGTGAATAATGGTAACATCATGTGAGGAGAAAGTACTAAGTGAGAAGTAGGTAAGACAAAAGTGTGAAACATAAGAAAATGCAGCATTAAACAATATTTATATGTATTATTTATATATAAATATATATGTATATGTATATGTGTATGTGTGTATAATACTCCAAGAAATTTAAAAAATTCTCATTTACATGTGATTTGTTTTGCAGGAAGGTTATAATATTATCTTTATCTATATTTCTATTCTTTTAATCATTCATATCTTCCCTCATGCTTCCTTTCCTTTTTTTTTTTTACACACTTGCTGTTTTTATAGAATATTAAAGAAAAGCACAACGCTATTATTCTATTAGGAAACACTGGGATACACAGGCATATGGGACCCAGATATGTAAATTTCTAAATTTGGAAATGAAAGAACACAATTCTCTAAGCAACAGAAATGAAACAAAAGTAAAGAAACCAAAGCTGGGACTAAATGGTTTCAGTTAAGGGGCCAGTTTCTGCTTACCCATGACTTTTATAAGGTTATCACAGTGTCTTATGTGTTTTCCTGGAGAGCTGAGAAAATAAACAGAAATTATTGTACGTTAGTTTGGTCATGAAAATTGAGAAGGAAAACTTCATAGTTCTTTGTAGAGAAATATATATATATATATATATATATATATATATATATATATATATATATATATGTATATATATATATATTTCTGAAGCTGGAAACAGGGAGACACAGTCAAACAGACTCCCGCATGCGCCGGACGGGGATCCACCCGGCACGCCCACCAGGGGTGACGCTCTGCCCACCAGGGGGCGATGCTCTGCTCCTCCAGGGTGTCGCTCTGCTGCAACCAGAGCCACTCTAGCGCCTGGGGCAGAGACCAAGGAGCCATCCCCAGTGCCCGGGCCATTTTTGCTCCAATGGAGCCTTGGCTGCGGGAGGGGAAGAGAGAGACAGAGAGGAAGGAGGGGGGAGTGGAGAAGCAAATGAGCGCTTCTCCTATGTGCCCTGGCCAGGAATCGAACCCGGGTCCCCCGCACGCCAGGCCGACGCTCTACCGCTGAGCCAACCGGCCAGGGCTGTAGAGAAATATTGGTTGAGGTAGTCTCTACAAGGTTAAGACAAAATAACTGAACTAGAATGGATCTCAAAATATAATTCTGTGTGTTTTAAAAAAGTCAAACCATGCAGAATCCCGGCCAGGGTACACAGGAGAAGCGCCCATCTGTTTCTCCACCATTTTCCATTTCTTTCTATCTCTCTCTTTCCCTCCTGCAGCCATGGCTCTGTTAGAGCAAAGTTGGCCGGGTGCTGAGGATGGTTCCATGCCCTCCGCCTCAGTGCTAGAATGGTTGCAAGGGAGCAACCCCCCAGATGGGCAGAGCATTGCCCCCTAGTGGGCAAGCCAGGTGGATCTCCATCCAGCATATGCAGGAGTCTTGTCTTTCTGCCTCCCTGTTTCTCACTTAGAAAAATACAAAAAAAATAAAAATAAAGAACAACGAAACAAACAAACAAAAAAATCAAACCGTGCAGAAAGTATCCAAATAGTTCAGGAGGCAGATCACAAAGTAAATACACATCAAAATCTTACATTACTGTACAAGAAAATAAATAACTATATATTTGTGTATCATATTGTGTGTGTATATATATGTATATATATGTAAATTCATACATACCATTTGTATATGTGTACACAAACACACACACAAATGCTTCTAACAAAAGTTTTAGTATATTTGCAAAATTACATTGCCTAGAAATTCATGGCAAAGTACATTATGTATAACTTTTTTTTTTTGACTCAGCCTAAATGTATGACAAAAGTGCTGGATCAGTATTTAAGATATTATCAGGAGCAATAAGCATAGGAGATTAAGTTTAACCTATGTGGCAATAATTTATAACTAAATTACCTAGGGAAAATGTATTGCCTATTACAGAACTATAGTGCTATAGTAGGTGGGTTTTTTTGTTTTTTTGCTTTTTTAGAAAAAGATCATTAAAGTGCACAAGCTGTACAGTGTTTAAAGCCATTTAAAATATTAGCAGAGACTTCTGGTTTCAATTCCAACTGACAAACATATAGATCACTCCTATCCTTAAGAATAGAAAAAGCTATACAAACTGAAAATATCTACTTTTGTTAGAGCTATTGAGAAACTACAGATACAGAGTAAACCATCATACATGTTTGGAAGAGACAGGGTCATTCAGAAAGATAAAGCTAAGTTGTGCTTATGTGGAGCAAACACTACTAGAGACATAAACTGATAGGAATAATTATTGGCATTTTAATATATTGATAGGTGCTGACTATCAATGAAAGTGTAAAAATCCTGGGGGTTCAGTGTTAAGGAAACCCTGTAACTTTTGTGAGATTTACCAGCAGGTACTCATGTAACAGAGGCCTACATTCAATGACAGAATTTTGACAGAGTCTTATCCCAGCTAGTGGAAGATATCTCTCCTTACTCCAGGCCCTTCTAACTTTCATATCTCATCGAGGTGGAAAAACTGCAGTCAAAAGAGGTCAGGACTTCAAAGATATGTATTAGGAATAATACAGTAAGGGAAGCATGTAAGAGGTTGTTGGGGGATGGGAACTGTGCCACAGAAGAAATATTTCTGAAGGTTAAAGAAGCTAATAAGAAAGAAAAGCAGACAACATGTAAGAATGGATAGGAAATGCAAGCAGAAAGTTTGAAACTCTAAGGAAAGATTAAAAGAAAATACAGTACCTGAAATAGAAACACTATAACAAAAATGAAGGATATCTTTGATGGATTGATCAGAAAGGATACAGCTGAGGAAAGAATCAATGAGCTTGTAAGTATGTCAGTGAAAACTTTCCAAACTGAAATGTGAGATTTTTAAAAGGCCCAGAATATCCAAAAACTGTGCATCAATTTCAAAGGTGTAAACACACACAACGTATATTATTAATTATATATATATTATTACATGTGATTATATATATACTGCTCTTAAAAATTAGGAGATATTTCAAAATTAATATGAAGTAATAAAATATTTACTGGAATACCCAAATAAAAAGAAAGATAAAAGAAAAAATATTTGAAGTCATAATTGCAGATATTTCAAAATTAATGATAGATAGCAAATTATAGATACAGAAAGTTCAAATAACCCAAAAGCAGAATATACCAAAATTTCTGCATGTAGGTAAATCATAAGTAATTGCAGAACACAAATGACAAAGAGAAAATTCAGAAGAGATCAAACAAGAGTGGAGAAGGGTAACAATTGTACTTATAGAGAAATACAAATAAAAATTGCAGTGAATTAATTTTCTTAAAGCTTGTAAGCAAAAAGAGAGTAGAGTGAAATATTTAAAGTGTTGAAATAACAAAACTATTATTCTGGAATTTTGTATCCAGCAAAATTATACTATAAAAGTGAAGGGGAAATAAACATGTTGTAAGACAAAAGGTAAGCAAGTTCTTTGCATGCAGACTTTCTGTATAAGCAATGTTAGTAGAAGGTCTGGCAAAAGGAAATGATGGATGTCAGACACTTGCATCTACAAAAGGAAAGAAACAGTGTAACAGAAAGAATAAATGAAGGTAAGATAAAACCTTTTTTTTTCTTATTCATTATTGATCTAAAAGATCTTTGTTCAGTGAATAAAATTAACAATTTGTTGTATCATTGTATCTTAGGAAGAAAAAAAATGAATGACAGAAACATTTAGAAGAGGAAGGAACTGGGAAAACTCAGATAAGATACTGATAGTAAATATGAAGCAATACAGTACTAATTGGTAATGGACTTAAATCAGTAAAAATAAATATTGTAAGGAATAAGGCATTCACTAAAAAATGAATAAACATAATAAACTACAGGGAAGATAAGATGAAGTAACAAAAAATGCTCAATCTAAAACAAGGATGAAAGTAAAACATATTAACAAGAAACAAAAAATGGAACAAATTGGAAAGAGTTACAAAGATGATGGCTATGAATTCATACATACTACACATTTTTCATTGTGAATGGTCTGGTCACACCAGTAAAAAAATAGACTTTTAAGAGTGTGATAAAAATATAAAAAGACCAAACTACACACACACTACACACACACACACACACACACACACACACACACACACACACAACGTATATTATTAATTATATATATATTATTACATGTGATTATATATATACTGCTCTTAAAAATTAGGAGATATTTCAAAATTAATATGAAGTAATAAAATATTTCCTAATTTTTGTGAGCAGTGTATTATTACATATATATGTATGACACAAGAAAGCAACTTTAAGTATAAAAACTCAAGTTAAAATAGAAAGAAACCTATTTTTAACTCTTTTATTTTGTTGAGATTTTTTTGTGTCTATTTTTTAAAAATATACTGTTTTACAGTTTTCTATGTTTGTAACGCCTTTATTTGTTTAGCTATGTGGGTAATACTGTCTTTTTTTGTCTTTTTTTTTGTCTTTTTTTGTATTTTTCTGAAGTTGTAAACGGGGAGGCAGTCAGACTCCCGCATGCACCTGACCAAGATCCACCCGGCATGTCCACTAGGGGGTGATGCTTTGCCCATCTGGGGTGTCGCTCTGTTGCAATCAGAGACATTCTAGCGCCTAACGCAGAGGCCACAGAGCCATCCTCAGCGCCTGGGCAAACTTTGCTCCAATGGAGCCTTGGCTGCGCGAGAGGAAGAGAGAGAGAGGAAGGAGAGGGGAAAGGATGGAGAAGCAGACAGGCGCTTCTCCTGTGTGCCCTGGCTGGGAATCGAACCTGGGACTCCTGCATGCCGGGCCGACACTCTACCACTGAGCCAACCGGCCAGGGCCAATACTGTCTTAATATTAACATTAATCTAAAAAAGTAGGAATAACTAAATTAATTTTTATGACAGCAGTCTGCAGAAAAACAAATTTATTAGAGACAAACAGAGGCATGACAATGATAAAGGGCTAAAATCATTAAAAAGAGTAGCAATAATAAACATATGTAAACCTAAAAACAGACTATCAAACACATAAGGCAAAAAAAGAAAACAAAAAAAGACAAAAGAAGTTTACAAATCATCCATTATAATTGGAATCTTTAACACTTTTCCATCAATAATTGACAAGTCAAGCAGGCAGAAATCAGTCAGGAGAAAGACAACATAAACAGCATTATTAACCTACTTGATTAAATTGACATTTATACAGTACTCCAATAGCAGAAAAGTATGCATTTTTCTTGAATATATAATATAAATATTACCAATATAGGACACATTCTGGAGCATAAAACACATTTAAAAAATAGATATCAAACAAAGTATGTTCTCCAAACACAATAAAATAAAACTAGAAATATGTATAGAAATATAACTGAAATATCTCTGAATACTTAGAAATTAGCACACTTCTAAATGGCACATGGGTTAAAGAACAAGTCTCACAAAAGATAAAAATTATATAGTAAGCTAAATTATTATGAAATTTCAACTTACAACAATTTGGGAATGCAACCAAAGGAGTCTTTAGAGAAAATGTTATAGCATTAAATAAATACGTTAGAAAGGAAGAATTTCTAAAATCAACAACCTAAATTAGTCCTTAAGGAATTAGAGAAAGATAAGCCAATTAAGCCTTAAGTAAGCAGAAGGAAGAAAACAATAATAATTAGGCCAGAAAGCAATAAAATCTTAAAACCGGGAAACAACTGAGGGTAACCAAATACTAATTCTTTGAAAAGTGCAATAATTTCTATAAATTATTAGTCAGACTATTCAAATGAGAGAGAGAAAGAGAATGAGCACAAATGACTGACTAATATCAGAAATGAAAGTGTGGCTATAACTATTCATTTATGGACATTAAAAGTTTAAGGCAATAATACAAACAGTTTTATGTCCGAACATTTGATAACTTTGAATAGCCCCAATTCTTAAAATACATAAAAGTGACCCAAATTTTATACTGTCAGAAGGACTTGTACAAGGACTCACAGAAAAAGAGATCATATTTGTGGTTATCAAAGAGAGGCAGCGTGGCGGTGCAGGAATTGGATGAATATGGTCAAAAGGTACACACTTCCGGTTATAAGACAAATACTGGTGATGCAATAAACAACTTGATAACAGTAGTTAACACTGCTGCCTGATATATTTGAGAGTGGCCAAGAGAGTAATTCTGAAAGTTCTCATCACATGGGAATTTTTTCTTGTATCTCTATGAAATGGTGGACATTTAATAAACTTACTGTGGTTATTTTTTATTTTTATTTTTTGCATTTTCTTTTGCATTTTTCTGAAGCTGGAAACAGGGAGAGACAGTCAGACAGACTCCCGCATGCGCCCTACCGGGATCCACCCAGCACGCCCACCATGGGGCGAAGCTCTGCCCACCAGGGGGCGATGCTCTGCCCCTCCTGAGCGTCGCCATGTTGTGACCAGAGCCACTCTAGCGCCTGAGGCAGAGGCCACAGAGCCATCCCCAGCGCCTGGGCCATTTTTGTTCCAATGGAGCCTTGGCTGCGGGAGGGGAAGAGAGAGACAGAGAGGAAGGTGCAGCGGAGGGGTGGAGAAGCAAATGGGCGCTTCTCCTGTGTGCCCTGGCCAGGAATCGAACCCGGGTCCTCCGCACGCTAGGCCAACGCTCTACCGCTGAGCCAACCGGCCAGGGCACTTACTGTGGTTATTATTTCATAGTCATTATTATGGTAAGTCAAGCCATTATGCTATATATCTTATAAAGTGTTATACATTAGTTATACCTCAATAAAACTAAAAAGAAATCATACAAGGAGATACTGGCTACTTGATTAGCCCATTTCTATTCAATAAATTATATTTAAAAAAAATTCTCCAAAAGAAACCTTTAGGCTCAGATAGTTTCTTTGGCAAATTCTACCAAATATTTATAATTCTTCACAATTTCTTGCAGACTATAAAAGCAAAGAGTATGATTTTCATTTTTTGAGGCCAGCACTACCCAAATCATAAACACATACAGGCATTACAAGAATACAGAACTCAAAAACAAGGTATCTCATGACAAAATCACAAAATTTTCAATTAAATAATAGAAAATTAAATCCAAACATTTATTAAAAAGTATTAAACACTGTAATCAAGTTGGATTAGTTCCAGGACTGTAAGCCTAATTTAACATTTTAAAATCAATGTAATCCACCAATCAATAGGCTAATGATGACAGATATGATATTATCAGTTATGCAGGAAAAGCACTTTATTATTTTTTGGTTTTGTTTTTTTCTGAAGTGAGAAATGGGGGGTGGGAGGGCAGACAAGACAGCCTTCTGCATGCACCTGACCAGGATCCACCCAGCATGCCCACAAGGGGGCGATGTTTGGCCCATCTGTAGCATTGCTCTGCTGCAATTGGAGCAAGTCTAGCGCTTGAGGTGGAGGCCACAGAGTCATCCTCAGCGCCCGGGCCAACTTTGCTCCAGTGGAGCCTTGGCTGCGGGAGGGGAAGAGAGAGAAAGAGAGAAAGTAGGGGGTGGGGAAGAGTGGAGAAGCAGATGGGTGCTTCTCCTGTGTGCCCTGGCTGGGAATCAAACCCAGACTTCAACACATGGGTCGGTGCTCTAATGCTGAGCCAACTGGCCAGGGCCAGCATTTTATTATTATTGACTTTTTAATATTTCCTTTTATTCTCAGGGGAGAAGTGCAACAATTCCCTAAAAAACCAATTATTCAGTTAATATTGTTATATTCAGTTCATAATTAGATTAGATTCAGATTGTTATATTTAAGCACCACTCCAAAAGTGGATATAAGACAGATAACTATTGTTTGTCCATCACTGTAACAGTTTATATAGCTGAGAATTCAGATGTCAGTAGTGCTTTCTCTCTCATCAGAATCTACTATTTCTTACTAGATAGAAGGTGACGGAGGACAATATGACTTTGGGTGATGGGTATGCAACATAATTGAATGACAAGATAACCTGGACATGTTTTCTTTGAATATATATGTACCCTGATTTATTGATGTCACCCCATTAAAATTAATAAAAATTTATTTATAAAAAAAGAATAAAAGAATAGAAAGTAGAAGAAATAAAAAAAAATCTACTATTTCTTGCAACAAATAAGGCAGATAGAATTATCAGTCAGTAAGTAATCAATGCAGTGGATACAATATTCACAGCAGTAAGTTAGGATACAAGGCTTATTGCCATCTATGTACTCTGTAATGCAATTGCTACAGACTTTGATGTGTCATTTTCAATAAATGATCGTATAGCCAAGTTGTTAATCTGTGCTTTGCTGAGTTCTGTAGAATTATTAATAAAGAGAAAAAAAATGATCAAGGGAGGACCAACAGACACTTGCAGCAAATGTTATTGGGGTCCTAGATCTTCTGTCTTTTCTGGTTTCTGCTGATGAGTGTGGTGATAATCTTCTTTCATAATGACTTCAAAGAATAGTGTGCTAAAATCTGACTTTTCATCATTAGAGCTGGAACTGGATTTCGGACTAGAAGTGACACTAGGCATGTAATTGGAATTTGAATGATAAGTCAATATGAAGTGTGAATGGGAATCACAGCTAGATCTGGAACTGGGACTAGAATTCCTACTATGAGAACTATTTCTTCTACTGAGTGACTGCCTTTTCTATTTTTTAACTTGAGGTTGAGAGACAAGGTTCTAAATCACATCAGTGTCCATAAGGTTACTTGAGTCACTAAAATCTGTCTTTGCCAGCTTTAACGTGCATTGAATTCTACTAGATGTTGTATCATTTAAACCTATATTTAAGGTTCTAAAAATTGGAAATTCAGTGGTGACAGAAGACTCATATCTGCCTGTTCATAAAATAAAAACATATGACTAAGACTTTCCAAAGTGAGAGTATTCTTTGGTGTCTCAGATGGGGTCTGTAAATATTGGTTATGCTGTCTCTCTCAGAATATGCTACAAGATGAACATTTGCTACTTCAGAGTACAAGCATGTGGTTGGATTTACCTGTCACAATCCACAAGATTCACCATCTCTGGTTGTGTCTGGAGGATTCTCTCTGAATGGCATTCCTTGTTCCAGAAGTTGCAAAAAAGACCCTTATTTTGTTATTCAAGTGCAGTTATTTCCTGCCTCAATGTTTCTTGGTACAGAGTTTTAAAAAATGTTTCTCAATCTCATTTACCAAAGTCTTCTCAAGAGTCTTTGTATAAGTTCACCCAATGAATGTAGAAGTGACCTACTTTTAGTACTTGCTCTGGTTCTCCCATGGCCTGGACTTCTGCTTCTTGCTCTTTGCTGACTTCTGCTAGGTGAGCCTTCATTAATGCTCCAGTTGTACCTTATTCTGATCTAGATGATCTTATAAATCAGATTGTAGATTTCCCATATGACTGTGGTTGTTTTCCATATTTTCTCCTCTGAGAAGATTTGTCGATGGTGCATATTTATTCTCTGCATTTAGACTCCCATTTTGAAGGTTAAAATTTATTTCTGAGCTGAATCTGAAATTGCTGTGTGTATTAACCTGGCTCACTCTTCTCTAAGATCGCTGTTATCTTTGCCCACTTGTCATATTTTCAGTTTGTCAGAAAGAGGTGAGCCAGTCTATTAAAATGTCACCATTAGACGTATCATTGGAAGAGTCTCCTTCACCTGTATTTTCATCTGAGTTTTCCAGTTGGTTTTCTTTAACTAATTGAAATCTTTTCTATAACTCTTCTGTAATCGCACCTGGGATGCCTAGCGAATTGTCATTCCTCCTAAGCTTGTAATCTTCATCACTCAGGTTATTTACAAGTTAATAGAAATCTTTCTCCCAAACCAATTGATCTATTTGACTTCTGCACTGGGTGGTTGATACAACTCCTTCAACACCAGAATCTGAGATTTCCAACTTGATGAACAAATGGAAAATTTTACAATATTGTGTTGAAATGCAAATAAATCTTTTCTGCTTTAGTGTCAGGATACTCAGAGGAATCCACCTCGATTTATGTGCCTCTCCCCTCTCCGTCTTCACAGTTCTGCAGCATCTGGTGAATCAACTGTTGAGGCCCACCTTTATACCAGGGGTGCTAGCTGTTGTTGCCTAGTTGACCATGATTTTCCCTATGGTTACCAAATTGGGAGAGCATTCAGGTTAGGTTTCAGTTCATTACAAAACAGAAAATGTTAATGAGGACTCATTGTGTAACAAGTGTGGCCCTTCGCCTCCTTTAGCACACATCAGCCCACTCTCAGGCTTCCAAGAGGCCCTTTCAGACTTTGATAAGCTCTAGTTACTTGTATGTCAAATTATAGTACCAAAATGCAGCTAGTTCACTGCAAATGACTGCCTTTTTCAAATGCTATGCCAAAATTATTCTAGTTAAATGTAAGAAGTCTCACTTTCAGGTGCCCTGGGACATCTGTTTTTTCTCCTCCTAACTTCTGAAATCATTGACACTAAGAAAGCTCACAATTTTTTCTTCTTCTTTTCCAAGTGATAGTGGGGAGATACAGAGACAGAATCCTGCATGTATCTCAACCCGATCCACCCAGCAATCCCTGTCTGGGGACAATGCTCTCCTCATCTGGGGCCACGCTCACAACTGAGATATTCTTAGCACTTGTGGCTGAGGCTCCACAGAGCCATTCTCAGTGCTCTGTCTGATGTGCTAGACCCAATCCATGGCTACAGGAGGGGAAGAGTGAGAGAGAGAGATAAGGGAGTAGGGATGGAGAAGCCGATGGTCACTTCTCCTGTGTGCCCTGACTGGGAATCGAACCTGGGACAACTACTCACTAGGCCAATGCTCTACCACTGAGCCAACTAGCCAGGGCTCACAAGTTTTGACAATTCACCAGGACCATAGCTGATTCTGTTTAATTGGGCCTTCTCCCTTTTAACTCCTCATGGCTTCATCTTGCATTATACAATCCTTTAAGCTTCTGCTTTAAAAAATAAATAAAATCAAATAAACATACTAATTAAAAATTTGGCATGTTTTCTCTCATCCAGAGAATTCCTTAAGAAATTTCCCACAAATATATCGTTTCATTTTTGTTTACCTTTCTCATAAGTATTATAAATATTACTTAAACACAACTAACCAGAACATCACAGGCAATTTTTAAACAGATTCATAAGCATTATTTTGCCTACCATAATGAATGCTGACTTTGCTGACCCTGTTCTATGTAAGTTAGTGGAGCCAGGAGGACTTGGTAAAAATGATGCTCATTTATAATCTTATCTGAAGGAGACCACTAAGAGTTTATGGACTCATTAATATTATCCGTTTCACTTAACACTTGCTTGGAAATCATTCAGTTTGTTCATGTAAAGACAAGATGTGGCTGCTAGATTTAAGACATTATTCTATCTGACTTACTTAGTGATTAATTTATCTAACATAAACTGAGTCAGTTACTGTCCTGGCCACTAGAGATATATCAACTGTTGCAGAAGTCTGTACACCTAAGTAATTCACACTCCAAGTGAGGGGAAACATCACATAGAAACTATCAAAATACAATACATTACATGCTATAATAGATTTATACATGTAGTATTGTTTAAGTGTGAGAACTATGTGATTATTATTTAATAGGAGTAGGAAAATGTTTCACAGAGATAATACATTTAGATCCAAATCTTTAAATAGTATAATGAGTTTCAATAAATGGAAAGTGGCAGTTGGGTATGGATTGGATAGAGACCCTCAGACAGAAGGAATAGACTTAAAAGACTGTTGCTTGTTTGGGAAATTGTGGCCACAATTTTGAAGTGTGGGTGGAAATGTGAAAATAATCCCAGAAGGTATAATTGACACAGTATAAATTGAGTTTTGATTTTTTTCCCTGCAAGAAATAGTACACTGGTTAAAATGTTTTGTTATTTTTTGAGAACAGGTGATGGATTTTATTTTTGCCTGCTTAGCATCTACCTAACATATTTATGATAACAGCAACCAGATTTTTCTAGAGAGAAAACCTGTTTTCTAATTTTAGTCCAATTGGTTTATGGTTAGCTGAATTCACTCTCATGCTAAAAGAAAGGACACATGATGCAGTCATGCCCAGTTAACATTATCTTAAATTGCTGGTTGCTGTAATTGTTTGAAGCATGAATATGTGACCAAAAGTACAGTTAAGAGTGAAATTTGAGTTGTTATCTGAAATACTGAACATGAGACAATATTTTCCACCATGGTTGTGAAGCTGGTAGGATATAAACCTCAAGATGCTCATAGCTATCTTATGTACATGAGAATGACGATAATCAACAAAGAGAGGAAAACAAAGATGAAGAAAGAGCTAGTGTACATAGTAAAAATTTGAGAACTAAACAAAGCTGATTGTGCTATGGATTTTCAGATCTGTAAACCAGCATGTTTCAATTTTTTATTGAATTTATTCAATATTTTATTGAATTAGTGTGACATTGACTAATAAAATTATATAGGTTCCAGTATACTATTCTATACTACATCATCTGCGTATTGTATTGTGTATCCACCACCCAAAACCAAGATTCCTTCTGTCAACATTTATCCCCCCCTTTATCCTCTTCTATTTCCTTTCCCTCTGACAATCACCATCTGGTGGTCTGTATCTATGGGGGGGGGTTGTTTTAATTTTTGCTTAACCCTTTCACCTTTCTTACCCAGACCTAGCTGTCCATATGTTTTCTTTACCTATGAATCTATTCTTATTTTTTTTGTTAGTTTATTTTGTCCATTAGATTCCACATATAAATAAAATTATATAGTACATGCCTTTCTGAGATTAGTTTATTTCTCTTAGCATAATACTTTCCAATTACATCCATACTTTCACAAAAGATAAGATTTCCTTCTTTTAATAGCTGAGTAGTATTCCAGTATGTAAATGTCCAATAGCTTTCTTATTCTTTCATCTACTTCTGGATACTTGGGCTGCTTCCAAATCTAAGCTATTGTAAATAATACTGCAATGAACATAGGAGTACATATAATCTTTTGAATTGGTGTTTCAGAAAAAGAAAGTTTTAGATCATCTAAGACCAATCAACAATAAAAACTCACAGCAAATGAGAAATTTCTTTAATTCAATAAAAAATAAAACTGTAAAAAATACATTTAAAGTAATATTTGATGAAGAAAGACAGGATATTTTCTAAGATTACCAAACAGGCAAGGACATATTATCTCACTATTCCTTTGATATCAAAATGCCCAGATAGTGCAATAATACTGGGATAATATTATTTTAATAATTCAACAGAAAAAAATATATTTTTATTCAGAGATAATATGATTGCCTTCATAGAAAAAGCAAAAAAAAAATACAAAAAACCCCACAAAACCCTCCTATAATTAATCATCATAATTACAAGCCACAGGTCAATATGCAAAATTAAGTGGCTTTCCTACACACCAACATAAACTAATGAAATTTTAATTTAAAAATTAATTTAAAATATCAAAAATGAAATCTTTGGGTAAAAGTCTAATAAAATTTATATAGTATATGTATATGGAAACTATAAAATACTGAAGAAAAATGTCAAAGATCAAAATAAATGAGAAATGTATTATTTTCATCAATTGTAAGACTCATTATTTTCAAATGTCAGTTTTCATTCTTCCCAACTTCATTTGCAGATTGAAGGAAATCCCAGTTTAAATTTTAGCAAATGAAGATATTCCAAACCTATCCAAATTTGTATGGGATGAAAATAAATATATAGTAAAGCCAACACAATAATGAAGAAAAAATACAAAGTTGGAGAATTCTCACAACCCAATTTCTAATTTTTAGTGTAAAAAGTTATAGCAATAAAACAGCATGTTATTATAGAAAAGGATAGGCACGTGGAAATATTAAAACTGAATATAGAGGCCAGAAATATTCCCTTGAAATATAGCAAATTAATTTTAAACAAAAATGTAAAGGAATTCAATGGACAAAAGGTAATTCTTTCAATAAAAGATGCTGAATTAACTGAACAGCCCAAGTTCTGAATAGGAGAATAGATTACAATAAAACCCCAAATTGCTCACTCCTACTTTCTAAAGCCATTTTTGAACTTGCCAGGGACCATTTCCTTCCTTTTCCAGATAGCCTTAAGCAAGAAAATCCTCTTGCTGGATGTGCAGATCATAAGTCTCAAAATTTGAACTGAATTTTAGATAAGGGGTTGCACAAAAGATATAAGATAACCATAATTACTACTATATTCTTTTGCTAAAGATAACATTTTGAAGAACAGGTTTGAGAACCAAGGGAAAAACATTCTAATTCCATTCTCACTAATACTATTTTTATTGTTATTTTTCATAAATTGCTGTAAAATAAGCCCAGAACAAGAATTTAGGTATTACCTAGTCTTTGTATTTGAATTAAAAAGAATTAAATGAAATTTCTTGAGGATAAATAAAATACTATGGCTATATGTTTCAAGTGTGCAGATTTATAACACATCATCTGTATATTGCATTGTGTGTTTATTAACCAAAGTCAAGTCATTCTCTGTCACCCTATCTTTACACATCTTATGTATAGTTTTATTTTCTAGGTCAACGCAATGGATAGTTTAAGCAAATATATAAGTGAAAATAACACATTTAAGTGTGAGGAGAGAGATAAAACTTGAGAAAATAGATGGATTACCTTCAAATGCCTTGATAATTGTTTTAATTCAGTTTGAAAAGTACTTAGAAGAAGTTACAGAGTTTTTTAGGGGTGTTAAAGATAGATAATATAATTGAAAAAGAAAGGAGGGTAGGAAGAAGATTGTTAACAAATTATCTATATTACAAAGACTATATTTCTAGTAACAAAAAAGAACACACAGAGAAACTACAGGTGTGGTTAACATTTTAAGAAGTGACATGAAGTTAGAAATTGGAACTCCAAGTTAGAAGATAATAATACCTTTGTTATTTGAAAGCTATAGTCTTATAATAATCCTGACATATAAACATGGAGAAATATATAATATAGACTCAATGATAACTCTAAATTTTCTAGATTAAATAAATACTAGTTTATGTTTAATTCTCCAAATTCTAAAAGTCCTAATAGCCTGTGGATTAAAAAAAATGTTATTTAATTTTTCAATTACCGGTATGCATCTTATTTAATTGATCAGAAAATATATATTTACTTTAAGTCTAATGAGGTTCTGTTTTTCTAAAAAATATAAAAAATATTTAGAAGGTTTCTATGAGTAAAGAATCACTCTTGTCTATAAAAAAATACTTATTTTCCTATCATAAAAAATAGGAAGAGCATTTCAAAATAATATCTATGTCAAAAATAGTAAAAAATACACTAAAGCACTATAAGAGCACTTACATTGAATTTGACAAATGCTTTACATTTATGACTGGTAAATAATGCTCAACATAATACCCAATTCATATAAGTTCTGATAGTAAACAATACAAGGACTCTTGTGAATTAATTAATGTTCTCTTGTGTATCAGAAAAAGATTTATCAGTAGAGGATATCTTATTGTTTATTTGAATCAGTTATTAAAGTTCTAAATTGTTGATGTTTGGAATTTATGCACTTGAAAAACACTCAAAATTAAGCACAAATATATGGAGAGGAGTAACTTAAACATTTACATTCCAATAAATTCCAAAGGCAGATATTACTGTTAGTCCTGTGTGAGAATCTTATTTAAATTTAAAATTCAATAGTTTTACATGCCCCTATTGTTACTAAGAAAATTTTCAAAGACCATTGAGAAGAGGCAAATTGCAAACATCGATATATTTTTGACTATTCTGCAGTGAAATAGGAAAGGAGAGATATCTTATTTCTAAACAGTAAATGATATATTGGGAAAGAAAGCAGAGTGCAAAAATTTTGTGATTAAATCAAGAAAAGGATGACCAGGATTTGACATTGACTCAAAGGATTTATTTATATCATCAGCAAAGCTCTCTTTCTCCCAGATTCTTAGCCTCTAACTCCTTCTGCATCTGTGTCAAGTGCCAGGAATCCTTCCTGACTTTGAGGAAATGAACCTCTAACAGCAGTAAATGGCAAGCAAGGAGACAGGAAGAGCATAATTTTCCAGATTACAATGTTGAACTTAATGGGGTTTTTTGTTTGTTTATTTGCTTGTTTTTTCAGAAACTTTATAGTTAACCTCTACAAAAAATATGAAGTCAAGCATATTGAATTCTCCTAGAGCACTTTAGCACTTTCTAACTTTGAGACTAAGCAAAATATTTAATGTTGATAAGGTCCAATTGTCCTCATTAAGGCACACTCTTCAAAGAATCATCACAGGATAAACTGAAGTAACTGATGTAATGTATTAATCACAGATACTGCTATGTATTAAGCACTTAATATGCTGATTATTGATATTAACTTTAATGCTTTATACCACTAGGAATTGTTTGTACACTACTGCCATTCAAGAGAGTTGAACTTTTAGAAAGTGTCCAAATCATTGTTGTAATAGTGTTTTCCTGTATATAACATAATAGGGTTTTCTCAAAGACTTATTTTTAGAGCAATTTTAGATTTACAACGAAATTGGGAGAAAGTCATAGAAATTTGCCACGTATTTTCTGCCCCACATATGCCTAGCCTCCCTCATTTTCAACATCAGTCATCAGAATGGCGAGGTGTTTACCCAGAATGAAGCTACACGGACACATTATCATCACCCAAAGTCCGTGGTTTACACTAGAGTTTAATTTTGGTGTTTTACATTCTGTGGGTTGAAACAAATTTATAGTGACATATATGCATCTCTAAAATCACACAGATTGTTTTCACTGCCCTAAAAATCTTCTGGGCTATGCCTATTCCTCCTCCATCCCTCACTTCGGCAACCACTGATATTGTCATTGTTTCCATAGTTTGCCTTTCCCAGAATATTATATATCTGAAGTCAAGCAATATATAGCCTTTTCTGATTGGCTTCTTCCACTTAGTAACACACATCTGAGGTTTCTCCATATCTTTTTGTAGCTTGGTTAGTTTATTGTATTTAGTGCTGAATAATAATCATTCTCTGTATCAATCATAGTTTATTTATTCAGCTACTGAGGGACATCTTAGATGCTTCCAGATTTAGGCAGTTATGAATAAAGCTGCTATAAATATCCATGTGCTGGTTTTTGGGTGGACATGATATTTCAGCTGCTTTGAAGATATATACCAACAAGCATGATTGCTAGACCATATGGTAAGAGTGTATTTAGTTTTGTAAGAAAACACCAAAATGTTTTCTAAAGTGGCTGTACCATTTACAATCATAGTATTTTTAGACTTTTGGAAAGAAGAAATAATAATAATTCAGCATAATAATTTTCAAGATGATCTTCTATTTAGCATATCAGAGTTTTGTTATAATAACGTGTCATATTTCATAGGTCTGGTGAGTTACCACATTCTCATTTGCACACGTAAATTAAGAAGGCACCTATAATGCAGAATGCAGTGATTGCATGTGATTGTTCAACAACTTTTTAGCACAGAATCCCTTCACAATCTTAACTAATAACTAGATTTATTAATTACTGTTCTCAAAACTGTAAACCCCTTCAGAGACCAGTGACAAATGTAATTATTAGAAGCCCACTCAAAGAAATTCTGTCTTTTTTTGTGTGTGTGTTACTAGATTGAAATACAGACATAGCTTTTTTAACAGTGTTTTGAGTGTAGGCAGTCATTTTTTATGATTTCGTCATGGTGGATCCTGGACTGAATGGCACAGGCTGTCTAGATTCAGAAAGCTACTGTTGCTCTTTGTTCACTGATGTGGTAAGCCTAATTGCCATGCCCATTGAATCTTATTTCCAGATAAACCTGACAAAATTGTGTGGTGTTTTACATTGCATTATGTTATAATCTGATCAAATATCATGTATTAGTCCTGGCTGTGATTTGTGGGATGAAGAGCAAAGATGCACAGGACACCAGTCTGTGCACGTGTGGTAAAGAAAATGCTTAATGGGCCCTACAATAATTTATGACTGCTTTCTGCTGTTGCTAATGGTTCTTTATCTGACTTATCCACGTCAGTTAGGATGTATGTGTTTTTAAAAAAACATCTTTGGCTAAATTAATAACATAACAAAACTTCCTTCCTCTTTCTATGGAATACAAATATTGCCTTTGTAAATCACTTATAAAGAGAAAACTTTGATTTTGTAATTAAAAGATATAAACTTAATTTCTGTTTTTTTCAATTATTATCTCATGATAATAGACAATTCATTTTACTTTTTTTTATAGAGACAGAGAGAGAGTCAGAGAGAGCGATAGACAGGGACAGACAGACAGGAACAGAGAGATGAGAAGCATCAATCATTAGTTTCTCATTGCGCATTGCAACACCTTAGTTGTTCATTGATTGCCTTCTCACATGTGCCTTGACAGTGGGCCTTCAGCAGACCGAGTAACCCCTTGTTCGAGCCAGTGACTTTGGGTCCAAGCTGGTGAGCTCTTGCTCAAACCAGATGAGCCCGCACTCAAGCTGTCGACCTCGGGGTCTCAAACCTGGGTCATCGGCATCCCAGTCTGACGCTCTATCCACTGCACCACTGCCTGGTCAGGCCATTATACTTTTTGAGTCTCAGTTGATTATATTTTAAAACTAAGATGTGGAGGAATAGCAAAATATGTGGACATATTTTGTAAACTGTATAGAAATAACTTTTTAAATCTAAATATTAATAAAGAATGATTTAAATAACTTAATCTAAAGAACATTATTCATTAGGGTCCTAATTTTTTTCCAGCAATTTTTTTTCTACAATGTTAATTGTAGAATGTGTAATGTCAAAGGGAGGTTTCACTTGTTCAAAATAATTGTGATTTATAAATGTTATTAAAAAGGAAATTATAGGTTTTATATGTGAGTACAATTATACTTATTCAGTTTTCTTTATTATTTTAATATAATTCTTATTCTTCTCTTAACTTTTTGAGGAACTCTTTTCTTATGCAGAATATCTACTTGGTTTGCTCAACTTTTAGGATAATATTTCCACTTTATATGTGGCATATTTTATTATTTACATGTTTTTAAAAATATGCTACTCTAAAATGTTTTGCAAAGCTGGAATGAATTGCAGCAACATTCAGGCAAACATCTTTTCACATCTGTCTGTCTGCGACACAGAGAGGCTAAGTGGTTTGTACAAGTCCACTCAGTTAGTCACTCAGTCTTGGCAAATCTGACCATATTTATTGACGAGGGTAGTAAGCCATGTGTTTTTCATAAGATCATTGCTTCAGATAATGACACAGGCACAAAATGGTATCAAGTAAGTGAATAATTGGTCTTTCCTTAAAGATATTTTCACATTCTTCTTCATTATATTATCAGAATCCTAAGCCCTTAGCGTGAGTGTGCCAAAATATTCATTTTGGGAAAAGGATCAGTAAGTTTTCAGATATTAGGCAGGCACAGAGAATTTCTTTGCAATGTCTTAGTTTCAATTTGCCCTTATAATCTATACTTCATAACTTCCACCCCCCAAAAGATACTACATAAAGAAAAATAAAATTCCATGATCCATTAATATAACTTTATTTTGACTTTTCAAAACAAATTAAGAACTAGCCCTTATATTTTGTGTTTTACCCTATGGTAGAAGGTACGCATATTCAGAAGAATTTCTTTATATTGAGTGTACCTAAATTAGAAAACTAAATACATATTTCTGGTTCTATTTTTATAACAGTTTCTATTTTAAGAAACCTCATTTCTATATTCATATACTGTAGTCATTCTCTATTTTAACATTCTGTTTTTATATTACAATGTCCTCATTAGACTAAACTATATTAACAAATGTGCCTTCTTCAGCTTTATTTCCCCATAACAAAAAAATGCATTATTAGTGTACATTATCAGTTCATTAAAAAGACTTCTTGGCTAAACTACTGACAGCTTAAATAATTTCATATTAGCAGAAAATTTCAAAATATGCAATCTTATTCTCATACTTGGACCCTAATTCTTTTATTCCAGTTACCTGATAAATGGTGCCAATATTCTATCACATTGCATCTCAATTTCAACCTGTTTATAACTTCCCACAAAATTAAGTTCTGATTCCTGAATATATTCTTTCAAGCAATTCATTATTTTATCCCTGACATTATGGGTTAAAATGTAGGATTGGTGTCTTATTTTCCTGTAACCAGGCACTTAATTGTCCTTCATTCTTTTAACCACTTATTGATGAGTTTGTTCATTCTTCAACCACAAACTATTTTAGTGCCTGCTGTATATCAGAGTAAGCAGCACATGCAAAGACCATGTTACAAGACTATGAATGGTATTTTAAAGAGGCTGAAATAAGGAATGAATGACTTGAACTCAGAATAAGAGGAACTTTGGTATGAATGAAGGTGGAGTGTTAAATCAGGGTTGAACCCTCCAGGGAATTGTGGGAGATGTTAAGAATATTGTAAGATATTTTAATGACTTGTTTTGCTTCTAGTTGTAGTAACAAAACAAAGCCCTTACAATATTTTAGGTAAATATGTATGTTGGATTTAATTTTGTAGAGATCTTGTTGATTCCTTGTTGTGAATGTATGGACCCGAGAGTTTGTTGCACAATATATACACAGAGTAAATCTAGGAGATTATTGCTTGATATCAACTTATGGCCATGAGATAGGAAGGTAGTAGTAGTGAATTCCTGTAGTAGTGATTAGTTACAGAGAAGATTAAAATACAAGGGTATACCAAGAAGTATTTTACTATTTATTTACTTTTAGATATTTGAAATTTTTTTTATATTTTCCTATTAACCTTAACACTACAACAGAAATCTTTGAAAACCTCTATAGTTATGTTCCTAGCATAATTTTTTTTTATTTAGAAATTTGGAGTTTATTCAGGATTTTTGTAATTAATTAATTAATTAATTTTTAATTTATTGTGTAAACATGGTCTCAAGTGTCCCACTCAATAAAATACCCTCATCACCCTGCATTGTGTTTCTGATGCCTTATGCAAAGTTTCTTTCTATCCCTAGCATAAATTTCTATAAGTGAAATTACTGGTAAAATAATACCAGTAATAATACTTATATTTTTAATAAATGATAGCATAGACTACTTGATTCATAGAAAAAGTGTGCTGGTGCCTGACCTGTGGTGGTGCAGTGGATAAAGTGTCAACCTGGAAAAGCTGAGGTTGCCAGTTCAAAACCCTGGGCTTGCCTGGTCAAGGCACATATGGGAGTTGATACTTCCAGCTCATCCCTCTTCTCTCTCTCTCTCTTTCCCCTCTCTATAATGAATAAATAAAGTCTTTAAATGAAAAATAAAAAAAAAAGAAATAAAAAGTGTGCTGGTGAGAGTCTTCTTCAACTAAGAGGTAGATTAAAGTATTCAATGTTCATTTTTTTTCATCTTTAAAGTTTCTTTTAAATTTACAGTTTTAAAGAATTATTTTAATATATCTGGATAAAAGTATTATGAAAGATCTTATCTTCTTAAATTACATTATTTTATGTTAAGGAAATATCTGTTTCATTTGCAACAACTTTTTTAGAGGCTCACCAGTCTTGATTTATGCATATTGTTTTTAATATATATTTTTTTAGTTCCTAAGTCAAACGTCATTATTTTAATGAATTCTAACTGTCTTTATTATGTTGTATTGCGATACATCTGATCATTTTTAATTTTTTTTTGTTTTTCTCTATAATGCGTAACATCACCTAAAATACTACACAATTATGTAAATTTTATGTATAAATATTTGAGTTTTTAAATTAAACTTCTAGGAAATTTATTACTATCATATATGTATATATATATATGTACACACTATATAAATATATGTCTATACATATATATGTTGTGTAGATAGATATAATTTGTCATCTGTTCTTCTCAATCTAGATCAAAAAGTAAGTTTCTTAAGGGCAATGATCATTGTCTAGTTTATTCATTGATGTATTCCAAACATTCTGAAAAACATATTATATAAAATATAATTGTTTAACAATAAATATTTGTTGGATAAAGGTCCATTTTATTGTTGTTCTAGTTCTTATGCTCTTAACCTCTTTTGCTTTATGTGCCAAAAATATATTTCTCTCCATCTATGAATCTAGCAAATATTCAACTATATCTTTATTATCTTGAGCATATACTATTTTTTCAATTCTTTAATGGTACTATTATCTTCTTCTTGCTTATTCTTGTCAAACTTTGCTTATTTGTTCATCAACTTTAAGAATGTTTTTTCTATATTACCAAAATCCCTTGAGGTTTTGAATAAACTCCATTGTTTATATCTGAATTTATTTAATTTATAAAACTTTTAACATCAAAATTTTGTAGAGGATAGTAGCACAAGACATTTGAATTAGACCATAATAGCATATTCAGATTTTCACAATTTTACAGAAAAATAAATGGAAATATAAAAACTCAGAGCATTAGAAATAAAATGAATAAAACTAAAATTTGTAAGTGTACAGGCATATTAAGAATTTTTTACAAATAGAATCCTACAAAGAAAAAGACATTGCAGTATTGTTGTCCATGGCGGCACTGGGTTGGGCATAGATTAATGGGAGTTAATAAATGTTTTGAATTCAGTGGAAAGTCTTTCCAGAACCAGAATAGAGGTATTTTCCCAGCCTCTTCTAATAGTTTTATTAATATCTTAAATAATTAGCAGTAATGCCAGAGCCAAGCTGTTATTATACACATGTATTATTTGCAAAATTATCAGTTTAGATATAAAAAAATGTAGCTATATAAATATGAAAACATACTTAAAGCATATAAAGAAAGATTCAGTGTGTTATTACTATATTTTCTTCCATAAAATCTTTCAGTGGATTCCCACTGTTCTTAAAATACAATGAAAACCTATTAACATGGCCTTCTGGGTTCAAGATTACCTAGCCTCTGCTGCTCTTCAGAATTCTTTCAGACTACTCTCCCCTTTGATCACCACTCTCCAGGCATATTGCTCTCTTTTATTTTTCCTTGTATATCCCAAGCTCTTTCAAGTCCCAGGGCCTTTATACTTGTACGTCCCTCTTTTTTGCATGTATCTCACTGTTTCTCATTCACCAGTACAATCTGAAACATATCTCTTCAGCGAGGCTTCTGTCATTTTACCCTTGGTATTTTCCTCCTCTCACTGAACATATTATTATATTTACTTAAGGGAAGAGACTTCTTGAAGTCTAGTAAATCACTTGACCATACCAAGTGCTTTGGTAGTTTTAAAGCAACTGACAATTCAATAAAAAAATCTAGTAGTAAAAGAAATTTCAGAAGTGTGTGTGTGTGTGTGTGTGTGTGTGTGTGTGTGTGTGTGTGTGCGCGCGCGCGCGCGCTCGTGCGGCTTTTTATTATCTCTTTCTTTCAACTGTAATATTTGATCAGTAATGTGACTTAACTGTATGGACAACTTAGGTGCCAGCTACTAAATCTGACAAGCTCAGAGGAGGCCTGCATGGCAGCCTTATAAACTCAGAGACCTGAAGTAATAATAACAGTAGTCATATCCTGGGTCAATGTTTTTCTTTTTTGCACATTTACATTTTTGAGGGGTTTTTTTTATTGAATTTTATTGGGGTAACATTGGTTAACATATTATACAAGTTTCATGTGCCCAACCCTACACCATATTACAGTATATCATATTGTGGGTTCCCACCCCAAGTCAAATCTTTGTCCATTACCATTTATCTATTTTTTATTCCCCCTATACCTTCCTTCACCTCCCCCTCTCACAATCACCACACAGTTATCTATGTCCATGAGTTGGGGTTTTTGTTTTTTTCTGCTATATCTTTCTTTCCCTCTCACTGGCTGCCCAACCTACCCCGCCCCCCCCCCCCAACCCCAGCAGCTGTCAGCCTGCTCTCTATGTTTGAGTCTGTTTCTATTTTGTTTTGTGGTTTATTTTGTTTGTTAGATTATATATATATGAGTGAAATCAAATCATATGGTACTTGTCTTTCTCTGATTGGCTTATTTAATTTAGTATAACGATCTCCAGGTTCAGCCTTGCTGTTGCAGAAGATAAGATATCCTTCTTGTTTATGGCTACACAATATTCCATTGTGTGAATGTGCTGTGGCTTTTTAATTCACTGATCTGCTGATGGACACTTCGGCTGTTTCCAGATCTTGGCTATTGTAGAAAATGCTGTAATAGAGTGGTGCATATGTTCTTTTGAATTAGTGTTTCAGGATTCTTTAGATATATTCCCAGAAATGGAATTGCTGGGTCAAAAGACAGTTCCATTTTAAATTTTTGAGATAATTCCATACTGCTTTCCTCAGTGACTTACCAATCTGCATTCCCATCAACAGTGCATGTGGATTTCCTTTCCTCTACACCCTTGCCAGCATTCTTGATTGTTGATTTATTGATAATAGTCATTCTGACAAGTGTGAGATATCTCATTGTGGTTTTAATTTTCATTTCTTAGATGATTAGTGATGTTAAGTATCTTCTCATATGTTGCTTGGCCATGTGTATGACTTCTTTGAAAGGTATCTATTCAAATCCTTTGGCCAATTTTTAATTAGCTTGCTTAGTTTTTTGGTGTTGAGTTTTATAAGTTCTCCATAAATTTGAATATTAAATCTTATCAGATATATCAGCAAATATATTCTCCCATCCAGCAGGTTGTGTTTTTATTTTGTTGATGATTTTCTTTGCTGTACATTACCTTTTAGTTTGATGTAGTCCCATTATTTTTTTTTCTCTCATTTCTCTTGCCCAAGGAGACATATCAGAAAAATGATTACTTTGCAAAATATCCAAGATCTTACTTACAATCTATCTTTTCTTCTAGGGTTTTTATACTTTCTTGTCTAATATTTTGGTGTTAATCCATTTTGAGTTTTTTATTTATTCTTGGTGCTCTGTTTGAGTACTTTTTCTAACTTGTCTTCCAAATTGCTGATTCAGTTCTCTGCTTCATTCAATCTACTGTTAATTCTTTCTATTGTATTCTTGATGTCAGATATTGTAGACTTTATTTCTGCTTGGTTCTTTCTCTGATTTCTATGTCCTTTTCATGCTTGCTATCTCTTTGTTAGTGTTGTCACTTTGCTTCTTGAGCATTCATATAATCATATAACCATTACTTTAAACTCAATATCTGATAAACTGCTTATCTGCATTTCAGTTAGCTCTATTTCTGGAGAGTTCTCCTATTCTGCCATTTGAGGCCTGGTTATTTGTCCCCCATTTTAGCCTCCTCTTTGTGTGTTTTTGTTTGTTGTTGTTGTTGTTTTTGAATTAGATCTGCTATAATTCCCAGTCTTTGTGGGGTGGGTTAAGTAGTAGGTGTTCTGTTGGGTCAAGGTATATAGTAGACTTTTTGATCACCTGAGTAGTGTGCTACCAGAATGTCCCTCATGTGGGTTGTATAGGCCCACTTATTGTAGTTAAGTCTTGATTGCTATTAGCCTGTTTTACATGAGATTGACCCTCAGGTGGGCCTACTGTGAAGCTCCACCTCTACCAAAGTGTGCTAGGTGCAGTACAGGCGCTGACCACAGGAACTGGAATTGCCTCTGCTGGGTTTGGTGCCTAACAATCTCTCCCTTTGGATATGCTGCTTATGAAGCTAATTGGATTCTGCTCTGATGCTGTCTGTAGCTAACCACTGGGTATATTGAGTCTGGGCCTCTTGGAAGAAAACCTGGTGCAGACCAGTCTAAGAAGATGCCTGTGACTGGCTCTAGCAATGTGCATGGAGCTACAAGCAATCCACAGATTGTGACTGCCTCTGCTGGGCTTAGTTGTGCACAGAAGGACCACACGGCTCACCAAAGCCAGGTTTACCAGTACTGAGCCCCAGGCTCAGGTCAGCGAAAGATCTAAGGTGCCCTGAAATCCACATCCAGCTGCCTATGTCTTTTGGCTGCTTAATAGGCTCTGCCACTGAAAGAGTCTCTGGTAGAGTCGGGAAGATGGGGTGCAGTGGTCAGCAAACCGAGGCTCTCAAGCCACGTGGCTCTTTGGCCCCTTGCATGTGGCTCTTCCACAAAGTACTACGTGTGGGTGCACAGGTTATAATAACAATGTACCTACCTATATAGTTTAAGTTTAGAAAATTTGGCTCTCAAAAGAAATTTCAATTTTTGTACTGTTGATATTTGGCTCTGTTGACTAATGAGTTTGCTGACCAATGGTAGTGGATCTCCCTTGCTAAGCTTTATAGTCAGAGGTCTTGGTCTTTCTAGATCTTTCTTCTGACCTCATCAGGGTAAAGCCACTAGAAGTCAGGTGGGTGGGGCCTCTGGAGCCCAGATATTTAATCTGACAACAGCCAGAAGAGCATTCTACTGAATTTCCCATAAGGGAGAAGCACCAGTCAGAATCTTGGGGAAATGAACAGAATAACTCTCATTTCAAGGCCAGATAATCCAAGTCATTGTCACCCTCTAAGTCTGTTTAGACCTCTGCTAATCACCACAGGGTAGGGTAAGAGAAATTTCTTAGTGTGGGGCAGTTGTTTTTCCCCAGGCTAATGCCATATGTAGGGGAGTGCTCTGCCCAAGAAAATGGTAACTATAGTATTGGAGAATGACTCAGCATAGGGGTTCTTGTGTCTGTACCCCACCATGTCTCTCCCAAGAGACACTAAATTTAGAGTCTTCTCACAGGTCTCTAGTCCACTCAGCCCTCCCTCTGTTGGAACCCATGGTAAGTGGCTGTGTATAAGATTGTTCTTCAATTTAGATGTACCTCCAGTTGGTCCTGGAAGGGGATGAATGTAACATCTACCTACTCCATGCCCACCTTGGATCCTCTAAGTCTTAGAGGTAAATTCATGGCAATAAAGCCCTCCATAATTCCCTGGAGTCACTTCTAATTCTCTTCTTTGCATAAAAATGCACAAGTGTACACTGATTTGCTCTTCTAGCCATTGTGCCCATGCCTCCAAAGGTATCTCTCTTCAGAAAGGTTAATCTTTCCCTTAACTGAGCCTATCTCTTGTCTTTTTGCATCTATAACAACATACCTTTCAAATGTCAGGGAAATTTTCCTTTTATAGACCCCTCAAGTCACAACCTTCCACCAGAGCAAGAGACCACAGAGCCTGTCATTGTGATTATTATCCTGTTAACTGTTAACTATCCTATTCCTACCTATATAAAATAACTATGTGTCTACTTGTTTAACTTTTAAAAAAATATTGATTTTAGAGAGAGAGAACAAGGAACAACAATCTGTTCTTGTATATGCCCTGGCCAGAGATCAAACCAGCAACCTCTGTACTTCAGGATGATGCTCTAACCAAACAAGCTATTTATTTACAGGGTTCACTTTTTATCCAATCCCAGGGATTTCTTTACTTTGTTTTCTTCCCACTCCCTAATCTATCACCAATGTATTTCATGTAAGACCCTATACCTCCTCCTTTGATTGTAATGTATAAAATTCAGTATAAAACTGCCATTCTCTGGAGTATTTTCTCAATCTGTTGAAATTTTGCTTCCAAGAAATTGTCATCAGTTTGACTTAAATAAACTCATAAAAATTCTTACAGAGATAGATATTCCTTATGTTGACAACTGCCAATTCCAACTTAGCTTATTTTTGAGTGTCTGTTTTCCTGATGGGGTGTAACTGATCTCTTACTTAGACTCAACAAGATAAGAACTCAGAATTGTGGGGCAAAGCTTTCACATATACTTTTCCTTTGGATGTTAAATGAAGTATCTTGTTGGGTGCCATTGGGTCAAATTTCCTTTCTTCTGATACAAAATACCCCCATGATCACATTACGGAACAATGTATAAAACCTTTCCAGGGCTGCCTCTCAGCTAAGAGATATGAGAGGTAGGAGCTACTATTAGGAGAGAAATGTAGTAAAGTAGACAAAAAGAACATAAGAAAACTCTCCTACTGTAGTTGACTGTATTCCGTTCTTGATTCTGTTTGTTTTTGAGAAAGAGGAAGAGGAAGGGAGAAAAAGAGATGGAGGGAGGAAGAAAGATGAAGGAAAAAAGAGAGAGAGAGAGAGAGAGAGAGAGAGAGAAGCAGCAACTCATAGTTCCACTTAGTTGTGCCATTGATTGCTTCTCATATGTGCCCTGACCGGGGTTCAAAGTGAAGATGCCAGGATTGAGCTAGCAACCTCAGGATCAGAGCTCTAGGTTTGAGCCAACCCCACTAGGATCAAGTTGGAGACCCCAGGACTACAGGACAGTATTGTATCCATTGCACCACTGGCCATGGCCTCATACTGAATTCTTTAGAACCACTAAAAGTATAACAAACTTTAAATATACTATTCTTGCAGCACTCCTAGGAAAGATTGATTCTACTTAGTGAATAAATGAATAAATGAATTAGAGTATTTTCTAATATCATAGACAGTGTACTTTTCAGATGACTCAGATGACTGGAACATATGACTTGTAGTAAACAACATGCTGTCCATCTTAACATCTATTTCCTAAGTTTCATCATAAGTGATATATAAAAAATGCAAGAGATCATACCTGCTGAGGTTTGTCTTTTATAAGAAGGCTCATTGTAATTTAAGTTGCCTTTTTCACCATTGCAGGTGTTAAATTCTGCAAGCACCTTTCTAAATTACAAGGGAGGCTGTGAGCTTTTTGAGCAAATATTCCTATCTTTTGTCTTCTTGAGGACTAAGAGAGATTTACCCAAGTAGCAATTCAGTCATTTAAGTAGAAGATGTTAGAATAGATATAGAGTCTCACAAATCTCTGTTGGTTTTAAGTATACCAGTGAAGTACTATCATGTCACCACTAGAAAGAAAATAACCTTATTATTCTCTAGTGTAACTGTTGTAGGTAGAAATTGCTCTATTACATATTTAAGAGAAAGAGAAATGTAAATACTCCCTTATTCAAGACATTTGCAAAAGAATTTGAGCACACACTTGGGATCTTGGAAATTGTGTGAATTTTCATTTTTTATTATAAGTTATTCTTCGATTAAAAGGGTAAAAGTTCCTCAAATAAATCTGTATATATGTATACATATATATATATACAGTATATATGCATATGAAACAAATTACTATGGTAAGTGGTAATAAAAGTAGGGTCAATAGTGAAAAGCCTTTAGAAATAGACTTAGATTCAAATTGCACCCTTGCCACTTCCTATGTGAGAATCTCATATTTGCTCCATTTCTCCTATGAGTGTTATGGTAAATTTAAAGGACTATTACAAATTATCTCATGTGAAATTTTAAGTTTTGGAAATAATATATATATAAAACACCAAGAATCATGTCTGACATTCAATATATAAAAGGTTTTAGACAATAGGTTGTATAAGATTCACACAGTTGATCAATCAGTCTGGTTCTATAATGATCTGAAATTTGTGTACTCAGCTATTGTTCAGGCAGTTCCAGCAATATTGATTATATTTTTCTTAATGTAAACAGTTATGTTTTTATTTATTTGTTTTAAATTATCCTTTTGTAACTCTGAACTTTTAGGAAGAAACAGTCTTTGGCTCTCTAGACTTTATTGGGTTTTTGTCAGATAATTTATTCATGCACACACACACACACAAAGTCTTCTCTATCTTTAATTATTGTACATGATTATGTTTATCAATTCAAATCCATTCTTTAAAGTATTCTCCAAATAATCAAATAGCTTACAGTTAAGTCACTACTTAGCAATTAATTTAGAAAAGAACATTGAACCAATGATGTGTTCATAATACACACACACACACACACACACACATCTTTATTTAGATCAGATGTCTTTGTTAAACATTAGAAGTGGGACTTGGCTGGTTGGCTCCATTGATAGAGCATCGGCCCAGTATATGGATGTCCCAGGCTCAATTCCTAGTCAGGCCATACAAGGGAAGAGACCATCTGCTTCTTTCCCCTTTTTCTCCCCCCTTCTTTCCTTCTTCCCCTCTGCAGCCAGTGGCTTGAATGGTTGGAGCGTGGTCTCCGGGCACTAAGGATAGCTTAGTTGGCCTGATCTTGTCAGCTGCGCAGGAGCTAAAAATAGTTCAGTTGATTTCAGACAGGGGTTGCTGCTTGGATCCTGGTCTGGGAACATGCAGGAGTCTTTTCATTATCTCTCCTCTTCTCACTTAACATCAAAAACAAAATGCATTAGAACTTAAGGTGATTTTTAAATGTAGCTATATAAGAAAAGATTAATGATTTAGAGTTAATATGTACAATGTTATTACTGGTTTTCCTAGTATAGAGTCTCTTTAGAAGTATTAAATTTAAAACCACTTGTATTTATTCAAAAATAAAACTATAACTATCCTTTAAAATATTTTTATTTGTAAAATTCTATATGCATAGATAAAAATATTTTTAAATATACAGCTCAGTGATTTTTTTTAAAAAGTGATTGTCCATACGACCATAACTCCAAAATAATAACATTATTGGACTCCCCTGAAGCGCCCCTCATTCTTCTTGTAGCCACTACTTATTATTTCTCCTAACAAAGGTTACCATTGGACTGTATTCACTTACATTTCTTTATAATTTTTCCCTTAACCATGCATCTTTGAAATAGTAATTTTATTTTTTATAAACATATGTATAGTTGGAACATAATATATTTTCTTTTGTGTCTGACATTTAATAGAACATTTTTTATGAGTCTTATTCACATTTTGTGTATACTGATAGGTTTTGCAGGTTTGGGCGTGTGTTTTCTTTAGTTTGTCTAAGCAAATGACTAAGATTTGTGGATATTTTCAAAGAATCAACTTTTGACTTAAGGTTTTATTCCGTTTTTCTGTTTTCTATTTCATTGAATTCCACTGTAATCATATTTATACCCTTCTTTCTGCTTGCTTTGGGCATAGTTACTTTTCATTTCTTAGATTTTAAAGCATATTGATTTTAACATATTATTAATTTTAAGTTATTTGTTGTTTATGGATTTAAAACTATAAAATTCTGTCTAAGGACATTTTTTTGCTGCATCACAGATTTTAGTGGTTTCTAATATTATATTTCTAACTAAAATTGTTTAGAATTGTCATCAAAAATTTTTTTTTAGCTGTGGGTTACTGGTATTTAAATTTGTTTTTAGTTTTAAACTATTTATAGTTTTCTAGATTCTCACTGCTATTGTTTTATAATTTACTATCATCATCTTTAGAGCCTGGGCTTAGTAATGGTTTAACTACTTAATGTTTACTGCTACAAATTTTATGGTCTCTGATTTGGTCTATCTTAGGGAAAATTCCATGTGTATTTGAAAATAATTGGTCCTATAAAGTTAAAGTATTCTAAAAATTCTGGTAATCAATATAAAGTTTGATAGTTGTTAAAAAAAAAAACTGAACATCTTTCCTGATGCTTTTATTTACTTACTCTTAATTGCTGGAAGAAGTTTTCATTGTGGGTGTACCTATTCTTCTGTTTAGTTCTGTCAATTATTTCATCATATATTTCAATGCTGCTTACATACAGTATCATCATGTTTTTAAAACATTTAAAATTATAAAAGGTTTCTCTATGTCATCAAAGCTCTTTGTGTAGAAAAGTTTCTCTGATATTAATATAGCCACTATGGCTATTTTATGTTTAGTGTGCACAATTATATAACTTTCTATGCATTTCTTTTCATACTTTCTGCTCTTTATATTTAAATTTTGTTTGTTTTCTGAGCAACAGAATAAAAGGGGCTTGCTTTTCAAAACAACTGGGATTATTTAGCACTTAAATGGAGTTTTAATTCAATTGATATATTGATAGATATAGATATAGGTGATATATAGATATATAGATATGCTTAATTTAAGCTGCCATTTGGTATTAACTATTTTTTCCTCAGTACTTCCTTTTCTAATTTCATTTTTATAAATTTTATACTGTTTCTAATACATTTTATCTCTGGCATTTTTTTGGTCTATTCTTCTTTTTGTCATTTTTAGTGGTTACTATAGGATTGAAATATATTCAGCTTTAGGTTAGATCATTCTTTCTTCAGTTAATATACTGTCATGAGCAGTGTAAGTATCTCATAACAGTCTCTTAAATTTCCCTCTCATATCTTGTTCTTTTATTTTACATTTTACTTTATCTAAATTGTACCTCATTACTAAATCATCTTTATCTTTACTTTGAATAATTAATATTTTTATTATTAAAACCATCAATATTGTCCTATATTCACTTTTATGCACACTACAACTCCTTGTAATATTGTCATAATTTTTGCTTTAATCCATTAATATTCTTTTAAAGAAATTCTCTTAAGCATAAATAATTTTTTTTAGTACTTTATGTAGTACTGTTTTGCTGGAAATAAATTTTCTCAACACTTTACTATGCATGATTTTATTTTGATATGATTTTATAAAATACTTAAAAATATTTTCACATTTTTATTATTTATATTTGATATAAATGTTACTCCTAATATTTTGCTTATACTTTAAAAAATATTTTTTCAGCTCTTAAAATTAGCATTCCCTTATAATTTATCCCCTGTTGTTTCTAGTGAAAAGAGAGTCATGATTTCTAGATTTATTTTTATGTGTATAATTTTATTTTCCTAATTTCTTTAGGATTTTCTCTATAGATTTTCAACAGTTGGACTATTATGGGTTGAAATGTCATTATGGGGGTATTTAAGCTGCTTGATCTCACTAAACATATAAGTAAAATTTTTTTCACTAAAATTTCCGGGTTTTACATTTATTCATTTAAATTTAATTAGATTTATTGCAGTGGCATTAATTAATACAATTATATAGGTTTCAGGTATACAATTCCATAATACATCATCTGTATACTGTACTGTGTGTTCCCCACCCCAAGTCAAATGTCCTTTTCTCACCATTTATTCCCCCTTTACCCTGTGCTACCTCGTCCTACCCAATTCCCTTTTGTAATCCTCATATTGTTATCTGTGTCTATGAGGTTTTTTCCTTTGCTTAGTTTCTTCACCTTTTTTATTTAACCCTCTAACATCTATTCCTTCTAACAGCGGTCACTCTGTTCTCTGCACATTTTAGTCTGTGTCTATAGTTTTTGTACAATTCTATAATACATTGTCTGTGTATTGCATTATGTACTAGCAACCCAAAGTCAAATCTTCTTCCATCACTAAATCTTTCACACCTTTACCCTTTATTTCCTACACTCTACACCTCTTTCCCTCTAGTAACCATCACACTGTTTTGTTTCTGAGTTTTTGTTTGTTTGTCTTGTAATTTGTTGCTTTCAGTTTTATATCCCATATATATGAGTGAAATCATATGGTTTTTACATTTTTCTGACTTATTTTGCTTAGCATAATATTCTCAAAATCCATCCATGTTGCAAATGGCAGTATTTCACCTTTTCTTATAGCCAGGTACTATTCCATTATAAATATGTAACAGATCTTTATCACGTCTCTGTGGAAGGACACTTTGCATTTACATGTTTTGGCCACCATTAGTAGTGCTGCAATTAACAAAGGGGTAAATGTTTTCAAACTTTTCAGGTAGATATCCAAAAGAGAGTTTTCTGGTGCATATGGTAACTCTATTCTTAAATATTTGGGGAGCCTCCATACACTTTTGCATAGTGACTGAACCAATTTACATTCTCACCAGCAGTGAATAAGGGTTCCTTTTTATCCACAGCTTCTCTAATACTTGTTATTTATCTTTTTTTTAGTAATAGCCATTCTAACAGGTATGAGGTGTTATCTCATTGTAGTTTTGATTACCATTTCCCTAATAGCTAATGGATTTGAGCATCTTTTCATATATCTGTTAGCCATTTGTATGTCTTCTTGGGAGAAATATCTGTCCAAGCCCTCTGACCATTTTATAATGGATTATTTTGTTATCATGGTTGATTTCTGCAAGTCGTTTATATGCTGCTCACAAAAAATAAGGGATATTTAAAAATGAATATGAAGATATAAAAGATCCTCTAATTTTTGTAAGCAGTGTATATATTAAATAGTAAACCATTTATTATTGGTGGTATGGTTTGCAAATATCTCCTTCTATTCAGTTGAGTGCTTTCTTGTTCTGTTATTTTTTTTTCTGTGCATAAGCTTTTAGTTTGTATAGTACCATTCATTTAATTTTGCTTTTACTTCTCTTAACTTTGAGATCAAATTCATAAAACACTCCTTAACACCAAGGTCCATGGCTTTAGTACTTATGTTTCTGTCTATGTAATTTTTGTTTCAGATTTTATATTTAGTTTTTTAAGTCTATTTTGTGTCCACTTTTGTATTTGATGACAAATAGCAGTCTAGGTTCAGGCACCATTTTTTGAAGAGTTTATCTTTTCTTGATTGTATGGTTTTTGCTTCTTTTGTTGAAAAGTATTTGCCCACATGTATGTGGGTTTATTTCTAGGATCTCAATTCTATTTCATTAATCTGTGTATCTATTTTTCAGCCAATACTATGCTGTTTTGATTATTGTCATTTTGTTGCTTTCTTTTTTCCTTTTTTTTTTTTTTACTATGGCTTTTCAGGGTCACTTGTGGTTTCATACAAATCTTATGGTTTTTGTTGTATATCTTTTAAAAATGGAATTGGGATTTTGATGAGATAGCATTAAATCTGTATATTACTTTAGGTAACATAGCCATTTAAACTATTGCTTTTTCAATCCAGGAACATGAAATATCTTTCCATTTCTTTGAATCTTCAATTTTTATTAAATAATGTTTTAAAGTTTTCAATGTAAAAGTCCTTTACATTCTGTGTTAAAGTTATTCCTAGATATTTTATTCTTTTTGTTGCAATTACAGATTGTTTTCTACATTACTTTTCTGAAATTTTGCTAGTATATAGAATGCAATGGAATTTTGTACATTGATTTTGTATCCTGAAACTTTACTATATTTGTTTACAGTGAATATGTAGTTTTTTAGTGGAATCTTTAGGGTTTTCTATATAAAGAATCATGTCATCTACAAAAAGTGACATTATTTCTTCTTTGTTTCTAATTTACATACCTTTTATTTCTTTTTCTTACTGATTGAGCTGACTAGGACTTCTAATACTATGTTAAATAATAATGGTGAAGCCTGACCTGTGGTGGCACAGTGGATAGTCAACCTGGAAATGCTGAGGTCGCCTGGTCAAGGCACATATGGGAATCGATGCTTCCAGCTCCTTCCCCTTCTCTCTCTCTCTCTGTCTCTCTCTCTCCCTCTTTCTTGTCTAAAAATGAATAAATAAATAAATAATAATAAATAATAAATAATAATGGTGAAAGTAAATGCCTTTGCCTGATTTCTGTTCTTAGGGGAAGGCATTTTAGTTTTTCACCATTGAGTTTGTTATTAGCTGAGGATTTTCCATTTATAGCTTTATAGTGCTGAGGTACTATACACCAATTCTCATTTTACTGAGTATTTTAATAATAAATGGATGTATTTTGTCACATATTTTTTGCATCTGTTGATATAGTCATAATTTCTATACTTTATTTTGTTAATGTGGCATATTATATTGATCAATTTGCATACATTAAACCATCATTGTGTCCCTGGAATATACCCCACCTGACTGTGCTGTTTTATCTTTTTAATGTATTGTTGTATTCAATTTGCTTGTATTTTTTCTTAGAAGTTTTTTCATCTGTGTTTATCAGAGATATTTGTTGTGGTTTATTTTTTTGTATTATGTTTGCCAGGTTTTTGTAGCAGGGTACTTGTTGGCCTCATAACATGTGTTAGGAAGTATTGCCTATTCAGTTTTTTGGAAGAGTTTGAGAAAGATAAGTAATAATCTTTGAATGTTTGGTTATTTATTTAATTTTTTTAAAATTTCCTCTCTATATCTGACATATATCTCATTCAGTATGGAGAGTATTTATTAACATAATTTAAATATAACCTGACCAGGCGGTGGCACAGTGGATAGAGCATCAGACTGGGATGCGGAGGACCCAGGTTCAAGACCTCGAGGTTGCCAGCTTGAGTGCTGGCTCATCTGGTTTGAGCAAAGCTTACCAGATTGGACCCAAGGTCATTGGCTTGAGCAAGGGGTTATTCAGTCTGCTATAGCCCCACAGTCAAGGCACATATGAGAAAGTAATCAATGAAAAACTAAGGTGTCGCAATGAAAAACTAATGATTGATGCTTCTCATCTCTCTCTGTTCCTGTCTGTCTGTCCCTATCTATCCCTCTTTCTGACTCTCTCTCTGTCTCTGAAATAATAATAATAATAATAATAATAATAATAATAATAATAATAATTTAAGTCAGAAGTCCCACAGTGTTTTTTAAATGTCTTTATTGTCCCTTTATTCTTTGTTCTTCTTGTTCTATTTTGAATGACATGCTTCTATTTATCTCTCATGTAGAATTTTATTGGATAAATTTTTAAACACATACTACTTTACTAATTATATTCAAATATACTAATTATCATTCACCAATTCTGTCTTCTTGTTTAATCTGTTCTTAAATTTATGATTTTGAGTCTTCATTTAGTTATGAAATGTTTCTTTTCAACTTAAAATCATTTCCTTTAGTATTCTAGTATTCTAAGGACTTTCTAAAGATTTTTTTCATTAGGTGTTTATAAATAACTCAAATTAATATAATGCTAGCAAAAAAGTTAACTATTTATAAGTATTAGACAATGGATATTGAACAGCCATTATGAATTTTTAAGCAAATATACCATTTATATGGGATTTCCAAACTTAAAGAGCAATAATTGTAAAGCTCATTATAATACAATGAGAAATCTAAACATCAAGAAAAGTAGAACAAAGCACAGTGACTTTACATTATCCACCATTAAACAAATTATAAAATATTAAAGGGAGATTATGCAAAGCAACCAAGATTAATTGCTCCTTATTGAAGAAAGTCAGAAAATCAAGTGTTGGTTTCATTTATGATCCCAATGTCATTTACAAGGTTAATTACTGTGTCACCTCACAGTTCCCAGTTGTTTTTCATATTGTGGCAGAGAACTGTATGAACAGATGGACCAGAACAACATCTGGTTTAAGTGAGCAGTAAGAGAGAAGCTGACATCTTTGAATGATTTCTTTCAGTTGCATAGTCTTGATACTAGGAAATAATAAGAGAGAAACACGATGCCAAAATAAACTTGATATATACTTATTAGCATTCTGGCCCTTGCCAAATTTCAGAGTGATGTCATAATCAGCATCTAACAGGGCTACAGTAGTGTTCTTATTAATACAATCTTTTAATTACTTATATTTAATTTAGCCAACTTATAATTAATATTTTACTTCTCCAACCTTACTTTCAAACATGCTTATGCATACAAAGCAAAATAATGTTTTTTTTATTTTACAGAGATCACAGTATTTCAAAGTTGTAATATCTTCCTTGATCATCAGGATAATCTTATAAATTAGATGTTACTACAGTTTATCCAAATTAATAACTGACACTCAGCAATACTATATCTAAGGTTTAAAATGTAACAAATAGCAGAACAAGGATAACTAGAATTATTGGCTTTAACATATTGCACAAAACTTTAGAACTATATACATTCTGTCAGTAATAGAAAAAGAAAGTCTTTAATAATAATAATGACTATTAGAAACTTTAAACTACATTTTGGAAATTTCATTTCTTACTGTGATTTTAGTAATATTTTACTCATTTTGCTATTTTAAATGGTATAGATCTAAGGAATTTGATTCTAAGTAACACATTACTTCGGTTTTATTTTGTCTGTTAAACATATAAATCTTTCAATGGCCTGGGCATGTGCAACAATACCATTTCTAATTTACAAAACCTCCTTACACAACTCAAGGTAAAAAAAAAAAGACTATCTAAATAACACAACACAGCCTCACCAGAAGATAATTATCAGAAATATAAGTTTGTGGTTATTTTTTAGAAATGTATTTGAATGTAGTCTGTAGTTTATTTTGTTCTTGCTGAAAGCCTGTCCTATTCCGGTTGTACCTGTTAAAAGGGCACACACAGGCTAAGCACGACACAGTAGAGAAGCAGTTCAAGGATGAGTTAATTCTCTTGGCCTTAATTTCTCTCTGCAAGGTATAATAGTGTTTCTGCAAGCTTGTCAAGAAGAAAAACACTGAACACTGCACATTTAATTATCACTGCTGTTGTTATCACTTAGATACAACTAGGCAAACTCCACCTTGCTTTGTCCTTTCACTTTAGCCAGGTATGTTTCATAATATATTTCTTTTCTCTCCACTGGGGCTCCAGAGCCAGTTTATGTCTTTAAAGCCAATGTTATTTTTGTACCTTTGAACATAAGAAATTTATGGAAAGAGATGGTTTTGCAAGCCAAATTTTTCTTTTTTTAATTCTTAACATTATGAGTTTTTTAGTCATAATCCTCTTTCTTTTTTAGTTCATCCATATACGTGGGTATCAGAAGAAGTATTTTTTTATTTTAATATTTTTTTCTTAAGTAAGAAGCAGGGAGACAGAGACTCTTGTGTGTTCCCTGACGGGGATCTACCTGTCAAGCCCCTATGTGGCATTGCTTGGTCCATCTGGAACCACTGCTCTGTTGCTTGGCAACAGAGCTATTTTAGTGCCTGAGGCAAGGCCATAGACCCATCCTCAGTCCCCAGGGCCAACTTGCTCCAACTGAGCCATGGATGCAGATGAGAGATGAAGAGGGAGAGGGGGGAGGACTGGAGAAGCAGATGGTTGCTTTTTCTGCATGCCCTGACTGGTAATCAAACCCAACATATCCACATGCTGGGCCGATGCTCTACCATTGAGCAGACCAGTCAGGGCCAGAGAGAAGTATTTTATAAGGATGATCTCAGTACCAATAACACTTCAGCAGACATATCACTAAAGTAAGAAATTCTTTTTAAATAAAAATGGGAAATTATCTATTCCATTGAAATCTAGTTTGCTCAAATGTAGCATCAATGTCAAGAGGAAAAAAAGTAGTATATAGGCTGTTGTATACTATTTTTATCAGCTATATAGAGATATAAATTATATACTATGCAATTATTCCACTTTAAGTAGACAATTCAAAGGATATTTTAGTATATTCACAGAGCTATACAACCACCATTACAATAAAATTTAGAACAATTTCAACACTCCAAAAACAAACCCTGTGACCACTAGCAATCAGTCTCTATTTTCTCCCAATCCCCCCAACCCAGTCCAAGAAAGTCATGAATCCATTCTCTTTTTATAGATTTGCCTACTCTGAGTAAAAAGGCATGTCTATGTGTAACCTTTTAAAGAACTACAAGATCATTTTCCAAAGTGGCTGCACCATTTAAAATTCCCACCAGAAATGAAAGAGGGTTGCAATTGCTTTACATACTTGTCAGCATTTGTTATTATCTGCCAGTTGGATTATACTCATTCTAGTGTGTATGAAGTGATATCTGGCTTGTATTGAATTGCACTTCCCTAATAGCTAATGATACACAGTATCTTTTTTTATATGTTTATTGGCCATTCATATATCTTCTCTGGAGAATAGTCTGTGCAGATCCTATGTATATTGGCCTTTTTATGTTTGAGTTGCAGCAGTTGTTATAAATTCTAGATACAACTCCTTATCTGATATATAGTTTATAAATATTTTTCCCCAGTTTGTGGGTTGTGCTTTCACCTTTAGTTGGTGTCCTTTTAAGTACAATGACTTAATTTTGTTGAATCAAAATTTATCATTATTCTCGTTACTTGTGTTTTGGGTGTAATATAAAAAACATATTTTTAACACAAACTCATGAAGATTTAGTCTTATATTTTTCTTAAGGAGTTTTATAGTTTTAGCTCTTATACTAATTTTACAATGCATTTAAGTTAGTTAATTTTTTATGATGTTATTCTTTTCCATGTGGACATCCACTCACCCCAGAACCATTTCTTAAAGAGATATTTTCCCCCATTGAATTATTTTGGCACACTTGTTGAAAATTAGACTTAAATAGGAGAGTTTATTTCTGATTTTCAGTTATATTCTGTTTATCTCAAAAAGTTTGTTTCATATATTTGTAATAGTTAGACTACAGTGGTCCCTCATCTATCATGGAGGTTAGCTTCCAGAACCCCCTGCAATAGGAGAAAATCCATGAAGTAGCAACCTTATATTTATTTTATTATATATATAATGCATATATAATATATATAATATATAATATATAATTTATATATATAAATTTTAAGGCTTTATAAGCACTCCTCACACTCTTATAAACTTTTTCCACACAGTTATTAACCTTCCCCACACTTAATTTGCCACGAAAATAATTAAAATAATAAATATATAAAATACTTGTGTACCACAAAATACCAGATATAGTGAAAAATCTGCGATACAGAATTAGATATATACAATTTAAAAATCTGCGCTACAGTGAGACCCTGAAAAGCAAACCATGATATGGCGAGGGCCAACTGTATTTTGTCAGTTTTCATTATATCCAGTAATCTGTGAAAAACTAAATGATTTTTTAAAGTAGCATACATTTGTGTTTTAAAACGATGTATGTTTAGTGAATGCATAGAGGTATGTGCTAACATTATAGTCAACCTCCTCTTATGCTGAAACACAAGTGAACTTATTTGTTTACTGAATCTATAATCTGGCCTTTTACAGGAATTTCATAGAAATTGTATCATACAGTATAAAACCCTATAGGTTTCTTTCACTTAGCAATATACAGCTAAAACTAATCTGTGATTAATTTTAACTCTTTACTTTTTACTGCTGAAGTGTATTCTACTTAAGGATGTACCACAATTTGTTTACCCATTCACCTAATTGCTTCCACTTTTTCAGCTATTATAAATAAAGTTGATGTAAATATTTGAATGTTATTTTTCTGGGAATAATTTTTAAATACTTTGGAAAAATACTTACATTTGACTTGATCATATTATAAAACTAGCCTTATTTTCTAAAATACTGTATTCTAATCAGGCAGTGGTGCAGTGGATAGAGTGTTGGCCTGGGACACAGAGGACCCAGGTTTAAAACTCCAAGGTTGCCGGTTTGAGCGCGGGCTCACCAGCTTGAGTTTGGGGGTCCTGGCTTGAGTGCAGGGTCATAGATATGACCCCATGGCTGCTGACTTGAGCCCAAAGGTTCCTGGCTTGAGTCCAAGGTTACCGGATTGAGCAAGAGGTCACTGGCTCGACTGAAGTCACCTAGTCAAGGCACAGATGAGAAAGCAATCAATGAACAACTAAGATGCTGAAATGAATTAATGCTTCTCACCTCTCTCTCTTCCTGTCTGACTGTCCCTTTCTGTCCCTCCCTCTGTGTCTCTGTCTCTCTCACAAAAAAAAGAAAAGAAAAAAAGAAAGAAAATTGCAAAGTTATTTTCCAAAGTGGCTATAGTATTTTGCATCTCCACCAGCAATGAATGAGCATTCTTGTTTCATGTTGTCACCAACAGTTAGTATGGGCAAATTTTGGGGTTTAAGCCATTCTAATAAGATTATAATTTATTGAATTTTTGTTTTATTTTGCAATCTCACAATGGCATATAATGCTGAATATGCCTATCTTCATTTGTCTATTTTCTATCTCTATATCTTCTTTGGTGAAGGTGTCTGCTAAGATTTGTTTTTCTAGTGATTAAGATGTTTAGTTTATAATTTATATATTTTAGACATAAGTTCTATATTAGTTTTGTGTTTAGCAAAGATTTATTTCAGTTTGTGGCTTTTCATTTTATTAACAATATACTTTATAAAGTAAAAAATAATTAATTTTAGTAAGGTCTAACATCTGTTTTTCTCATGTATTATACTTCTGACATTGTATTGAAAAACTCTCCAACAACATAATTTCTCATAGAATTTCTCCTCTATTTTCTTCTAGTTTTATAAATTTGCATTTTAAATTTAAATTTATAACTCGGCCCTGGCCAGTTGGCTCAGTGGTAGAGCATCGGCCTGGCATGCAGAAGTCCTGGGTTCGATTCCCAGCCAGGGCACACAGGAGAAGCGCCCATCTGCTTCTCCACCCCTCCCCTTCTCCTTCCTCTCTGTCTCTCTCTTCCCCTCCCGCAGCGAGGCTCCACTGGAGCAAAGATGGCCCGGGCGCTGGGGATGGCTCCTTGGTCTCTGCCCCAGGCGCTAGAGTGGCTCTGGTCGCAGCAGAGCGACGCCCAGGATGGGCAGAGCATCGCCCCCTGGTGGGCAGAGCGTCGCCCCCTGGTGGGCGTGCCGGGTGGATCCCGGTCGGGAGAATGCAGGAGTCTATCTGACTGTCTCTCCCTGTTTCCAGCTTCAGAAAAATACAAAAAAAAATAATAAATAAAATAAATAAATAAATTTATAACTCATTTTGTATACAGTGTGACATTTGTATCTAGTTAATTTTTTTTTAAGATTTTATTTATTGATTTTAGATAGAAGAGAGAGAGAGAAGAAAAGAAGGGAGGTAGTGAGCAGGAAGCATCAACTCAGAGTAGTTGCTTCTCGTTTGTGCCTTGACCGAGCAAGCCTGGCATTTCGAACCGGCAACCTCAGTGTTCCAAGTCGATGCTTTATCCACAGCAGCACCACAGGTCAGGCTGTGCATAGTTTCATTTTTTTTCTGCTGTTCAATTTTGACCAACAGCATGCATGGTTTGCACTTCCTTCTGCAGAGCCACAGGATGGCGTGCACAGGCTTTTTTATCCACCTAACTCGATGTGGAGAAAGAAGGGAAGTAGAGAAACTAGGGTTGAAAACTGCCCATGCTTAAACATCAAAAACGGAATCAGACTCTTCTACAACTTAATTCTGAAAAAGAGTAAGCAAACGAGAATGGCATGAGGCCAAAAAGATCTGACGAGTATAATTCAAAGCAGTTCAAAGTTATTTCTATATTTATTTTATTTAATAGAATTAAGTTAAATACAATCCAGAAAAATACAAGTTGGGAGTAGTATCTTCCTGCCTGATGCCCTTTGGTCAGAACTTTTCAAGGACCTCAGCTATTATCACATACCCCCAAACCTAACCATGCCTACAGCTGCAGAGCATTTAGGTTATTTCTGATATACCTGTTGCCTAGCTCCGAAGCAGGCACATAAGCACCCAATAAATTTTATTAAATAGCATATAAATATATTAATAAAATCAAACTTGCTTCTACCACAAATGTGATCTTTTGCCTTGAGTCTTATAAGTGGTTAATAGCCTTATTTTAGCAACCAAGCTTCCACACTGGACCCTATGTCTGATAATTACATCCCAACCTTATACTACTGTCCCTAAATTTCTCTAGATTTTCTGCGCAAATCCAAGTTAATTTTTAGTTAGAGTTTGAGATTTGATATCATCCATCCTACCAAAGACAGAGGTTCTGCTCTAAAACCCTGATCAATCTAGCGGCTAAAGCTACCTCAGCACCCTATCCGAACCAGCTGCATGAAGCCCTCATCCTCAGTATATAGCCTTGTGCTAAATTCAGCTTCTTTTTATCGTTAAATCTGTCCTCTTGTTGTAATTCCTTTCATACTTAATTTTTCACTCAGACTGCTGATAGATTCCCTTTCCTGTTGTGCTCTACCCTCTGGCCTATCTTTTCCCACACTCAGCCAGATCAATCACTCTAAAATTCAATCCCATTTGGCCATTTTTTCAGTTTAAAATAGTGTATTAAATTCTCATGAACTTAGTTGAGATCTAAATCAGTTTTCTTTTTAAAATTTTCTCTCCACCTATCTTTAAACTATTTTTATCACATGGCCACAGTAGCTTACCTTGAGCCAGACACTGCAACAAAAAGAGAGCAGAAGATAGCTGTGGCCTGTGGCCCATCTAGGCCAACAGATATCCTAGACTGATGCTCTAGAACTTAAATGCTGGGATAGATACTTGTGGATGGTATTCTATTGGTAATTTCAGGTAGCCAATACAGCAACTATGTCCTGTCACTTGGGTACTGTATTTTTTTTTTTACATTTTTCTGAAGCTGGAAATGGGGAGGCAGTCAGACAGACTCCCGCATGCGCCCGACCGGGATCCACCCCGCCCACCAGGGGGCGATGCTCTGCCCCTCCGGGGCATCGCTCTGTCGCTACCAGAGCCATTCTAGAGCCTGGGGCAGAGGCCAAGGAGCCATCCCCAGCGCCCGGGCCATCTTTTGCTCCAATGGAGCCTCGGCTGCGGGAGGGGAAGAGAGAGACAGAGAGGAAGGAGAGGGGGAGGGGTGGAGAAGCAGATGGGCGCCTCTCCTGTGTGCCCTGGCCGGGAATCGAACCCGGGACTTCCGCACGTCAGGCCGACGCTCTACCACTGAGCCAATCGGCCAGGGCCTAGGGGTACTGTATTTTGTCACCCCCACTAAGTTTCTTCTCCTAGTCTAAAAGTTAGTGACTTTGTATCCTTTTAGATCTAAACCTTCTAAATAGCATCTATCCTATAGTCTTCTCCATCCTTCATGTTGCATTCTAACTAGAGCTTTTATGACAAATAATGAAATAAGAAAAGTTATATTAAATAGTTATTGAATATTTACATATATTACAGACAAGGCATTTAACAAAGCTAATTTAATACTCACAGAGATTGTATTGGCATTATTATCCTCCTTATACCAGATATACAGACTCAAATTCAGAAAACTTACTTGTTCAAGGACATACAGCTATAAAACGTATCTGTTACTAAAATCTACTTGGTTGTGCCAGGCTCCAAAAGCTGTGGTCCGAATGTTTTACCACTATTTTACATTGACCTTATCTTTCTCTTGACATTTTCAGAATTGTTTTAATACTTTAACACTTTAAAGTTCATGTTTGTATTAGTTTGTGAGGTCAATGTGATCATGTTGCTTAAGGTCCAGGTACATCCACTTTGTACCTTCTTTTTTTTCAAATTCCAGTTTTTTAAATAGACCTTACATTTTAAAGCCATTTTAGAATTCACAGCAAAATAGAATAAAAGATACAGAAAGTTCCCAAATGTCCCCTATTCCACGCAACACACATACTCTCCACTACCAATGCATCTTCCAACCGAGGGCTACATTTGTACCAAATAATGAACCTACATAGACCTCATTATCACCCAAAGTTCACAGATTATGTTAGGACTCACTTACAGTGTTATACATTTTATAAATTTGAAAAAAAAATGTGTAGTGACAGATATCCATTCTTACAGTATTATACAGAATAGTTTCACTTTCCTACAAATCCTCTGGGCTTCCTATATATTCTCCCTTCCTCACCACTCATTCCTGGGAACCATGGGTCATTTTACTGCCTCCACAAGTTTTGCCTTTTCCAGCATATCATATAGTTGGAATCATGCAGTATATATAATTTTCAGCTTGACTTTTTTTTACTTAGTAATATGCATTTAAGTTACCTCCATGTCTTTTCATTGTTGATAGCTCATTTCTTTCAGCTCTGAATAAATTCCACTGTCTGGATTTGCCACATTTTATTTATCCACCCACCTACTGAAAGTCATCTTTATGTCTCCCAAGTTTTGACAACTATAAATAAAGCTGCTGTAAACATCTGTGTGCAAATTTTTGTGTGGACATTCATTTTTGTTTCCTTTAGATAAATATCAAGGAACAGATTGCTGAGTCATATTATAAGAGGATGCTTAATTCTGTAAGAAACTTCCAAACTGTCTTCCAAAAGGATTGTACCAATTTGTATTCCTACCAGCAATGAATGAGGGTTCCTGTTGTTTTACATCCTCACCAGCATTTGGTGTTGACACTGTTCTAGAGTTTAGTCATTCACATAGGTTCACAGTGATAGCTCATTATTGTTTTAATTTATATTTCCTGGCCTGACCTGTGGTGGCGCAGTGGATAAAGCGTCGACCTGGAAATGCTGAGGTCGCCGGTTCAAAACCCTGGACTTGCCTGGTCAAGGCACATATGGGAGTTGATGCTTCCTGCTCCTCCCCCCTTCTCGCTCTCTCCCTCTCTCTCTCCTTTCTAAAATGAATAAAAATTAAAAAAAAAAAAGATGCATCATAATTTATATTTCCCTGATGACATATTTGTACCTTTTAAAGCAATATTTCTGTTACTCTTGCAGGTTTGATCTACCATGTAATCATTATATTGTTTTATTTGGTGTTTCCTTACTAGGAACAGTTAAAGAAAATGGCCTATGATTTGAGAAGTGACACATTTCACTATTTAGTTTTTTTATTACTAAAAGCAAAAATCAAAGCACAATTATCCATTAACACTCACAGGTCAATTATGGGTTTGTGCAACTAACATGTTATATGCTGCAAACATTTGCTATGTAAATGTAGTATCTCAATAGCAATGACAGTATCTTCAAAGACCTTGGGAATGGTTAGGTTTCAGGGTATAGGTTGTTGTTGTCATGAAGGCCTCTGAACCAAAATCTGCTTCAGAGAATGCTCTAATGACTTGGTGTCCTGTTATGACACGTGTTGTCTTATCTTTAACAGGACAACTGTATTCTCCAATGATTGAGAGAAAAAAATAGATTGATGAGACACTGGTAACAGGACATATTAAAACTAAGGAATGAGTACAGGAAAGGGAGTGGAGAGAAGATGATGGAAAATTTATTAATAAAAAGGAAAGTGCAATTTCTGAAAGCATGCATCTCCTGATGGAATTTTCTGCAACATTTTTAAAATATTAAAATACTCTGCAAATTTGTTGGTTTTACTGTGTGTAACACTATGCTAGAGAAGTGAGAAATAGTTATAATGATAACTATTTACAAAGTGATTTCCAATGCATTATATCATCATATTTCAATTAATTAATGCCCTCAAAAGATTTTCTTCAGTTTTATATAATATTGGTGATAAATGTGTCATATGTTAATAATCTGGGTAATATATAAGGCATGATATCACTGCTTCTAAACATTTCAGAAGTTATTTGAGCAGAAATTTTTCACTTTAAAATTAATTACATTTCCTGGCCGGTTGGCTCAGAGGTAGAGCATTGGCCAGGCATGTGAAAGTCTTGGATTCAATTCCTGGCCAGGGCACACCAGAGAAGCGCCCATCTGCTTCTCCACCCTTCCCCCTCTCCTTCCTCTCTATCTCTCTCTTCCCCTACCTCAGCCAAGGCTCCATTGGAGCAAAGTTGGCCTAGGCACTGAGAATGGCTCCATGGCCTCTGCCTAAGGCGCTAGAATGGCTCTGGCTGCAGTGGAGCAAAGCCCTAGATGGGCAGAGCATTGCCTCCTGGTGGGTATGCCGGGTGGATCCCAGTTGGGCACTTCTCACTTCGGAAAAATACAAAACGCACACACACACTTCAATTACATATATAATGGTTGAATAATAGTAGATTAAGCAAATCTCAAAATCTCATACAAATTTTTAATTTTCAAAAATAATCAATGGGAGAAGTATATTCAGAAACTCTGCTATACCCTTGGGCCTTGCGTTGTGTTGCTTATTGTGCCCGGTAAGCTGCATGACTATTAACACTAAACAACCTTGTCTATAAAGACAACTTGTAAAAGAAAAAATACCAAAAAAAAAACAAAACAGAAAAACATGACTTTTGTGGGGAAAGAGGCATTTACCACTATATTAAAATTATTTTAAGCAGGTCATTACTTTATTTAAATCCTAGAGATATCATTTCCTCGTGATATAAAGGCATTTTATTCCATAACCATGTGTGTATGTGTATGTTTGTGTGTGTCAGAGAGAGATAGAGACAGAGACAGAGATTAAATATATATGTGTGCAGATGTGGCTGGGAGAGACTGAGAGATTATAAGTGCAGGTGGCTAGGATAAATGTCAGTTAAGACTTATTTTGTATGTATAAAGATGTTACTACTAGATTGCATAACAGAGAAAAATAGAAAACTGTACAATAAAAATAAAAGTAAAACTAAAGTCTATTGGTTCAAATACATAAAATATATTATTTTTTTTTCAAATAAACTCATAACAAATGTATTCACATCTGCTAGAAACCAGTTCAACCTTGCTAATTCTTATTTGAGGCATTCATATTGTCATATTAAGATACATCATTTTTCATGTCTTAACAAAATCCTCTGTTAAATTGTTCCTCCAGAATTTTCACCACAAATTCTCAAGTGTATTGATAAATCACTGCTTAGTTCAGTAAGTTATGTGATATGTTGCCTGGGTTAAAAGCAATAGTTATTGTACCTAAATATGCTTTTTTCAGTATAATTTGATATTACCTACCTACATTAGTGGATGTAAATTCTCTGCTTCCCTCCAACTCTCTTTTGTTTTATAATTTCACTTTCCTCTGACCTATCTAAGAAAAAAAAATTATTTTGTACACAAAGGGAGAGATACCATAAGTCACCAAAGTAGAATAATTTACATTTTTATTGTTGTTCTGTGCTAACTTATGTGTTTAGTTACCCTAAGGGATGCTATGAATGCTATTAATATGCAATGAATATGCAATGAAAAAACTGCTGTGTGACATTGTTTAATTTTTTAGCAAAAATTCATTTTCTCCTTGTACTGACCTTTATCCTTTGCTGAGAAAACTATAAACATTGATATGGAATTTGAGACAAAGATAAACTAGTGGGCAAAGAAATACCTTCTTGGGAGTCCTCAGTGTTCATGTAAAGATTTATAGTTTTTAGGATGCACTGTTTCCTATTAAATTATAATTTATTGAATTTGTTTTTTAAACATAGGAACCAAGTTTGGCAAAATACAGCCTGTAGCCCAAATTGGATCTACCACTTGTTTTTGTAAATAAAGTTATATTAGAACACAACCATGCACATTAATTTATGTGTTAGGTATAAATGCATTTCTGCTACAAAGGCAAAGTTAAGTATCCCTACAGGTAAACTATGTGCTACCTAAAGTCTAGAGCAGGGGTCCCCAAACTTTTTACACAGGGGGCCAGTTTACTGTCCCTCAGACCATTGGAGGGCCGGACTATATCAAAAACTATGAACAAATCCCTATGCACACTGCACATCTTATTTTAAAGTAAAAAAAAAAAAGGGAACAAATACAATATTTAAAATAAAGAACAAGTAAATTTAAATCAACTAACTGACCAGTATTTCAATGGGAACTATGGGCCTGCTTTTGGCTAATGATGGTCAGTGTGCTCCTCTCACTGACCACCAATGAAAGAGGTGCCCCTTTCGGAAGTGCGGCAGGGCCGGATAAATGGCCTCAGGGGGCCGCATGCGGCCCGCGGGCCGTAGTTTGGGGACCCCTGGTCTAGAGTATTTGCCTGAGCCCCTTAAGAAAATGTTAGCCAACACCAATATAAACAAATATAAATATAGGTGTGTTTTTAAATATGAGTAATTTTTAAAAATATAAATCTCTAACATCTGCTACTTACATGCAATGTACTTCTGAGCAACTTACATTAATTTATTTTATTTACTCTTTACCTTGCGAGGTAGGCATTATAAGTATCCCTGTTTTACGATGATAAAGAAACTGAGTCCTAGAAGTGTTAAATAGCTACCCAAGGTCACACAGCTAGTAAAGGACAAAGTGCTAAGATTTTAACTAAAGCACTATAATTCCAAATAAAATAATGTATTTGTACTTCTCATGTTCTGGAAATAAGTTAGAGCTTGGAATAACATTATAAATATTATCTTGTAATTTTATGCTGACATTAGTAAATAATCTATCATTGAAAAAAATTTATCTCATAAAGAATCAATGAATTTATATATGTTTGATTCTAAATTTCTGAATTAAGATGTTTGGAATATTTTCTTTCATTCCATAGCCTTTTCATTTTGTTGATTTTTTCTTTTACTGTGCAAACCTTTTTCAGTTGGATGTAGTCCACTTATTTATTTCTGCTTCTGTTGCTTGCAGTTTGGGGGTCATATCAAAAAATATAATTACTAATACCTATGTTAAAAAGCTTTTTATCTATGTTGTCTACTAGGAGTTTTTTAGTTATGAGTCTTACATTGAAGTCTTTATGCCATTTTGAATTGAATTTTGTCTTTAGTGTAAAATAGAGAACCAATTTCATTCTCCTGCATGTGATTATCCAGATTTTCAAACAATATTCTGAAGAGATTCTCCTTTTTCCATTGAGTATTCTTGACTTTCATGTCAAATATTATTTGTATACATTGAGGGCTTATTATTGACTTGAGAAAATATTTGCAAACCATCTATCAGATAAGAAGTTAATGTTAAAAATATGTAAAGAACTCATACAACTCAGTAGCAAAAACAAATAAAAATAAAACTAGTAAAAACTGGGGAGAAGACCTGATTAGATATTTTTCCAGAGAAGACATATAAATGGCCAGAAGATCCATGAAAAGATGCTCAACTTCACTAACCATCAAAGTGATGTAAATCAAAACCTCAATAAGATATCACCTCAACACCTTTTAGAATGGCTATTATATAACAGATGAAAGATAACAGTAAGTATTGGTGAGGATATGGCATAAATAAACATTGGTGCACTGTTAATGGAAATGTAAATTGTTATAGCCACTATGGAAAACTATAGTATGACTCCTCAAAAGTGTAAATTAGAGCTACCATCTGATTCAGCAATGCCACTTCTGAGTAAGCATCCAAAGGAAATGAAATCAGTGTTTCAAAAATACCTGCACTTTCATATTGATTACATCATTCATAATAGTCAACCTAATGTTCATCTACAGATGAATGGATAAAGAAAATGTGGTATATGTATACATGCAACAGAATATTATTTAGTCATGAGAAAGGATCCTGCCATTTGCAATAATATGAATGAAACTTGAGGGTATTGTGCTAATTGAAATAAGTCAGGAAAGGATAAAATACTATATGATCTCACCTATATGTGGAATCCATAAAAGCTAAACTCATAAAAACAGAAAGAATGATGGTTGTCAGGGATTGGTGAATGGAAAATGGGAAGATGTTTGTCAAGGAACACTAACTTCTTAAGATGAATCAAGTCTGGGAATCTAATGTATAGCGTAATGACTATGGTTGACAGTACTGAACAGGCAACCCCCAGGTTACAAACAGGATAAGTTCTGTAGGTTTGAAAATGTTTCAGTGTTTATATGCACAGAAAGGTAAAACTAAATACTATGTTAATACAAACATCTGTATAAGTTGCATTTAATAGGTAAATGTACCTGTTCTAACTTAACAAATTTAAGTTAAGAACAAACCTATAGGACCCATCTCATTTATAACCTAGGGACTTCCTGTTTTGAAAATTACTGCCTTGCCTGACCAGATGGTGGCACAGTGGATAGAACATGGGACTGGGATGCAGAGGACCCAGGTTTGAAACCCCGAGATCACCAACTGAGCATGGGCTCACCAGCTAGAATGTGGGATCATAGACATAACCCCATACTCAGTGACTTGAGCCCAAACGTCGCTGACTTGAGCCCAAGATCACTGACTTAAACAAAGGGTCACTGGCTAGTGTAGAGCCCCTGGGTCAAGGCAGATATGAGAAAGCAATCAATGAACAACTATGATGCTGCAACAAAGAATTAATGCTTCTCATCTCCCTTCCTGTCTATCTGTCCTATCTGACTGACCCTCTTTCTAACTTTCTCACTATCTCTGTTTCTCTTGCTTAAAAAAAAATAATTATTATTTTAAAAAAAGAAAATGGAAAAGAAATTGCTGCTTTGGATGGTTAGCTCAATAGTTTAAGAACATCGTCCTGAAATGACAAGGTTGCGGGTTCAATCGCTGGTCAGGGCACACACGGGAAGCAAGCAATGAATGTACAACTGAATGGAACAACAAATGAATGCCTCTCTTTTCCCTTCCTTCTCTCACCCTTCCTCTCTCTGTCTCTCTAAAATCAATCAATCAATCAATAAAAATTAAGCCCTGGCCTGATAGCTCAGTTGTTTGGAGCACTGTCATGGAGCACAGAGGTTGCTAGTTCAATTTCTCAGTCAGGGCACATACAGGAGCAGCTTCACATTCCTGTCTTTCCCTCCCTGCCTCTCTCTCTCTCTTTGTCCTGCAAAAAAAAAATTGCTAAGGACTAAATTTTTAATGTTCTTACTACAAAAAAGTTATGTAAAGTGATAGAGGTGTTATCTAAACCTACTGTGGTAATCATTTTGCAATATAGGTAAGTATCAAATAGTCACATTTTATATTTAAACTTGCACGATATATCATTTATAACCTTATTCAAACTGAAAAAAAGTCTTTTGAAATAATGTCTTAAATGAGAAAATATGACAAACTTACTAAGAACTAGTTAACACAATGAGTAAACAGAAATGGAAGGCCAGTATCTAAAGTTGGTAATAAACCTGAAATGGCAGAATTAATCAAAAATACTAGTGGTTTCTTTTTTATAAAAAAATCCACAGCACTACTAATTTAACAAGCTCTGTTCCTAATTAAACTATTAATGAACTTATTGCTGACCAAAAATAGTATCCTTAGACTATGACTTCTCAACAATAGCAGCACATTAGTGCTATAAAATATTTATTTTTCAAACTTCCTTTGACTTCTTTATCTGTGTTAACAGTGGCTAACAGTGAACATGCGTCCAGACTTTTTTTTCTTGAATAAAATGATTGTCTCTCCAAAAGTTTCTGCAGACCACTATTCTGTCTCCCTAATTACTGTAAATAATGAAATGGGTTCTAAAATTAGTTGTTAGAGGACCAGAATGCTAGTTTAGTTTTGTCTGTGCTGTTGTTTCCTTTTATCTTTGTTTTCTAAAAACAGTAAGTCCCTTCTTTTTATAATTTTAGGAGGAATAACTTTTGGTCTCCACAATTTATTGTAAATATGGATGTTCCAACAATAATAAAAGTAAGCCATCAATTATAAGGTACAGAGAGATAAAAGGGAAAGAAGGCGGTGAAAGGAAAAACAGTTGTAGGAAGGGCTACCCATTACTGAATAAAGATGCAGGTCAGTAAGAATTAAATATAAAGCAAGTAGTCCTTAGGACTCTTTAGTAGAGTTTCCTAAATTACTTTCAGATTCAGGGAAGATTCAAAGTTCTACATTTCATCCGGATTCTGTGTTAAATTTCAAATATTACACTTTTATATATGTGAAGGGAATAACATCATTTAACATCTCTGAATCACTGATTTCTCATTTGAAGGGTGAGCAATAGTCATATCTGTTATGTGAAAACCCAAAAGTTACATAAATGTCAATTATAAAATGAGAAAATAAATCACAAAGGCAATTTGAAAACCATACAGATTTTAGTTTTCTGTATTGTTTTTTTTTGAAGATGGAAAGTGAACAAGGGACTCTTGTGCAAATGAATTTGATAATGAAATTAGAAGAAAGAAACAGTGATTTCTACTAATGGTATAGTGGACACGTGGGACCTTGAGCTCAGATCTTAGAAGGACCAGGTTAAAATACAGAAGCATGTTGCAGAACTGAAACACTCCTGCTAATAAGCAGGTTAACAGGATGTCAAATAACCTACCATGAAGCAAATGTAAGTCTCCTCATAACTGGACAGAGATGGGGTAAACCTTAGTTTACACAAAGATTGTTTTAGTTTAGTGGAGGATGAAGTCCTAAATACAAATAAATCAAAAAGCATCAGCAGTCAACAGGATCTTATTGTTAAATCTGTTAGGGAATAGAAAGTAACATTTTAAATGTAAAGTAGAACATTCTTATGAAACGTCTCTTTGATATAAATTGGATAGTTTCTCAAAACTTCAGCTAAATGGAAGTAGAAATTGAAGACTTCCATCATTCATCAATGTATGCAACCTCTGTAGAGCATTTGATGCATCTGTATACAAAGTCTCCATCTGTCTGTCTTTCTCTTTCATCTCCACACACACACAGGGACACACATACATGGACACACACAGACATCCCATAGTAAGTAAACATGACAGTGGTTTTATTCAATGTAGAAATATATATTGGGAAGGAAACCAGCTAAGGGAAATTACACAGTTTAATTAAAATGAACATATTATCTTTCACTTTGTTTCCAGGCCTTTTCCCCTTCTAGGGGAAAGGATTCTTTCTACCCTAATATCTTCTCGTTTTTAATTTCTTCACTGACTTTAATTACCTTCTCTCAGGTCGATAAAATTATTAGTTCTTTTTAAAACAAAAACAAGAGAAATGAACTTGTTTGCTGAAGGCCTTTATCAAGGTTTCACAGATGGAGCTATTTCAAGTGAAAATATTGTTAGTAATTAAACTAAACATGGAACTTCCGCTTGTACTTTCAACAAATTTTAGGCCCCACCCTTGGTCATCAACTCTAAAATGAATCCTAATTCAATATTTTATTTTTTTTTTTCATTTTTCTGAAGCTGGAAACAGGGAGAGACAGTCAGACATACTCCCGCATGTGCCCGACCGGGATCCACCTGGCACGCCCACCATGGGGCGATGCTCTGCCCATCCTGGGCGTCGCCATGTTGCGACCAGAGCCACTCTAGCGCCTGAGGCAGAGGCCACAGAGCTATCCCCAGCGCCCGGGCCATCTTTGCTCCAATGGAGCCTTGGCTGCGGGAGGGGAAGAGAGAGACAGAGAGGAAAGCGCGGCGGAGGGGTGGAGAAGCAAATGGGCACTTCTCCTGTGTGCCCTGGCCGGGAATCGAACCTGGGTCCTCCGCACGCTAGGCCGACGCTCTACCGCTGAGCCAATCGGCCAGGGCTAATTCAATATTTTGATGCATATAATTTTCTGTTGCCATTTGATAAATCAGATCAGGCAAAACTAGGCCTACTTTCCTGCCTGATCAGGAGGAGGCACAGTGGATAAGCATCAGCATAGGACGCCAAGGACCCAGGTTCGAACCCCGAGGTAACTGGTTTGAGCACGGGCTCACCAGCTTGAGTGTGGGATCATAGATATAACCCCATGGTCACCGGCTTGAACCCAAGAAGTCACTGAATCAACTGGAGCCCTCTGGTCAAGGAACATATGAGAAAGCAATCAATGAACAACTAAAGTGCTACAACAAGAACTGATGCTTCTCATTTCTCTTCCTTTCTGTCTGTCTCTAGCTTAAAAAAAAAAAAAAAGACTATTTTCCTTATGAATAGTAAACTACTAAAGCTAGACAGAATCGGGCTGCTTTTTATACCGGGCTGGTGATCTCTAGCTAACAAGATTCCCTGTGTTCAGAGGCAGATTTAACGGCAGGCGCAATGAGCATGCGCCCTGGGTCCCAAATTCTGAAGGGTCCTACAGAACCCTAACTTTACACTTTTTTCTAAAGACACCTAGTTTTGTGCAATTTTAACAATAATAGAACATAATATTTTTTATTTATTTAAAAAAATATGAGCCCTGGCCGGTTGGCTCAGCGGTAGAGCTTCGGCCTGGCGTGCGGGGGACCCGGGTTCGATTCCCGGCCAGGGCACATCGGAGAAGCGCCCATTTGCTTCTCCACCCCCCCTCCTTCCTCTCTGTCTCTCTCTTCCCTTCCCGCAGCCAAGGCTCCATTGGAGCAAAGATGGCCCGGGCGCTGGGGATGGCTCCTCGGCCTCTGCCCCAGGCGCTAGAGTGGCTCTGGTCGCGGCAGAGCGACGCCCTGGAGGGGCAGAGCATCGCCCCCTGGTGGGCAGAGCGTTGCCCCTGGTGGGCGTGCCCAGTGGATCCTGGTCGGGTGCATGCGGGAGTCTGTCTGACTGTCTCTCCCGGTTTCCAGCTTCAGAAAAATACAAATAATAATAATAATAAAAATAAAAAAAATAAAAAATAAAAAATATGGTTAACATGTATTTTTATTTTTCCTGTCTCTCTCTCTTTTTTAAGGGGCCAAATATTTTCTTCTATGCCCTGGGCCTCAACCAACCTCTGTCCACCTCTGCCTGTGTGACTTGGTTATTTTTTGTTTGTTTTTACATTAAATAACATTCTTATTTCTCCAGACTATACTATCCAACCCTCTGTGCTCTCTCTACCTTCCCTTGCTTGCAAATACTCTTTACCCATTCTAAACTTGGATTCCCATTTTGGAGATACTCTCCAAATATCTCACTGTTTCCCACATATTCTTGTCTTGTACATGCCCTCCTTTCATGTCATGGTTCAGTATAGAAAGCACTTTTTATGGAGTATGACTAGTTTTAATTCTATTCTACCATATAGAGTGTCTGTCATTTTTGAGCCCTCTGGTAGTTTTAAAATATATCCCAAAATTCTTTACCATTTTCCCCTCAGAAAATAGAGGTTAATTTACCTTCCTCTTGAGTATGGACTATACATAGTGACTCAATTTTCATGAACAGAACTCAGCAGAAGTGGAAATCTGCCACTTCTGAGAAGATATCAGAAAAGACATTGCAGATTTCTCCTATGTGTTCATTCTCTTTCAGATCATTTTCAAACTCAAGGAGTCTTGTAGAAATGCAGAATCCACATTTGGTGGGGTACTAAGGCCTTCTCCAACAGTCGTATGAAGCTGCCATCTTGAAAGCAGATCACCCAGCTCCAGCCTAGTGTCAGATGACTGCAGACTCAGGTGAATGAAATCTCATTAGAAACCTTGAGACAGAACCAGACAGGCTGCTCCCAAATTCCTGAACCACAGCAACTGAAATAATAAATACAATGGCTTTAAGCTCCTAAATTTGGAAATAAAAAAATATATAGACCAGTTACTAATAATCTATGAGCCACACTATAAAATTGGTTAGCTAGAATGCTGAAAGAGGGATATTTTTCAAGATCTATGCACAAAGCAAACAAACAATAGACGTGATCTTTAGTTTTTCTACTCTCTGACTGAAGGGAAGAGTCCATATATGTTTTCAAGTAGAGCTTATGTTTTTATTCATCTCTTTCTGCTTTTATCTTTTTAAATGTCTTTTTTTTTGTCTTTCCCTTTGTTGTTGCAGATTACTGAACTTAATACCACCATCTGATCTTACTGTTTTCATAATTTCTATTTTCTGAGAACCTCTGAAATGCCTGAGACACTAGTGGTGGGATTCAGATAATTTAACAACCGGTTCTCTGCCCTAATGACCATTTTAAGTATATAAATAATGATATACCGAAAGGTAGTTTATTATTTCATGCATTTCATACTTAAATAAGAACAATAAAAGAGGTACATAAAACTAGATTATGTTATAAGAAAGAGTTTTAAAATATTAATGAAAAATATTAAATAATACCTGACAAAAAACAATAAAACTGTTATTTAAGATATTCCCATATTGCTTCTTGATTGGCATCCTCACTTGCAATTTTTTTCACCTATGGATGGAATGAACTTTACTATGGGTGCATAGAATATGCTGCGGCACAGATGAATGTTGAAAAAGAATAAAAAATGTAAATTTGTGATTTCCACATTGGGCAGCTGCCCAGGCACCCACCTTAGAGAGAATCCTGATTACAAGTGCCATTTTAACAACCACTTTGCCAAACTCAACAAAGAATTATTATAGGTTCTGCTGAACAGGTACAAACTGGCTAAATCCCACCACTGCCTGCATCATTGCAGCAGCCAGTAACACTGTGTGCCCTTCCCCTCTCATCTCATCTCATTCCACTAACAGTAACGCTATTACTTAAGAAGTGTTCTATTCATGGCATGCCAAGGGCTAATTCTATCCATGAGTTCCTAATTGCCAGCTGTCCAGGGAGTGATCCTAGTCCAAAGTCGAATTTTTTTCTTATGCTTGCTTCCTTGGACCACTTTTACACTTACAATGGATTTTTTTTTTTTCAGAAAAACAGGCCCTGAGATGGAGATTGGTAAACACGACACTTATTGGGGAGTATTGTAGGGTGCAACATTTGAAAGAGTCAAGGAAAACAGCATTAGGCAGAGGGAGAAGTTGAAGTGCAATGTAGTGAGCATAGACCTTAGTGAATGCCATAGGAACCTCTGAAACCGGGAAGACATTCAGTCGTCTTGAATTGTGTCCTGACCATTTGTCCTCCCATGTCAATCAGTCCTTGAATGAAAGCTTTTCTTGGGAGGACACACAAAACCTCAGCAAGGAAATTAATTCCTTCATTTATGCCAATTTCAAGGTCAAGGTCAGCTGACACCCATCAGCTTCTAATCCACCCAGCAGCTGGGGAAGGAGAATCTTGGAATGGAATGATCTAAGCAAGAGCACTTGCAGGTTTTTTTATTTTTTAAAATACGTCCAAAAGTTTAATATAAAACAAATTTTATAGAATTCAAATTTTAAAAATTGAATTATTTATAGATTTATATTGTTATTTTGATTTTATAAATGTTTGTGAAGAAAATTGGTTGAGTTTTATATATCTTTGAGATATGAAGGCATGACGAAATTATACCTTTTATGAAGGCATTAGAAATGCACAATATTTACTCTAGATGGTTTTAATTGCTATTCATAATTATTAAAACAATAGATTTTAATTGAACTGAACTTGAAGTAATCAATACAAAAACTATGTGTTTTACATACCTCGTGCAAGTTACCATTTTATCCATGGACTCTTCATTACACAGAGCAATCTGAAATTAGTTACACAATTATATCGACTTGCTTTTTATTTTTAACAATAACTTTTAAAATGAGGACATCTAAAATCATGGTGGTTTTGTTGTTTTCATTTGGTAGTGAAGTACAGTCATCAATGGGCTAAAAGTATCATTGTAATTATATAGTTAACTGACCTCCAAATCAAGTCCTTTTTCTTTAAATGAAGGGTTTAGACAAAGTAGACTATATATCTTATTTGGTATTGTAAACTCTCCATCACTTACATTGCTTGCATTCAAGGTAAATATCATTGGAGAAAATTGTTTGAGAGGCAGCACTTTTAGCACCATAGCTCATGGCGTTTTACAATCTCAAATGTAATAAGCCCAGGAACAGCAATTTATGAGTATGTACTTGCGGTGTGAGGAAAATGTGGACAAAAGGTGAAGAAGGTCAACAAATATAAGGATAGAAGCAGCAAATTAGCCTGAGGAACAAGCATCTAATGTCTCTTTCTCTTTCCCTTTCCCCCCGCTAACAGCAGCAACATCCTTTTCAATCAAATATCAGCCATAGTAACTTTCTCTACTGGCAAAAAAATATGTCAATATACAACATTGATAACAACATTTTTAGTAATAGAATTAGATCAGGTCTAGTTGAGGCAAGAATAGAGTTATTTTTCTTCTTTCTTTTATACTGGATGTATTGCTAGCAACATTTTTTATCATGTTTATTTGTCAGACTATAAATTTGTTTTTTAGAAATATAAAACTATCTCTTTAATAAATCCATTAAAAATACTTAATCCATAATTTCAAATATCATTAAAATTAGTATCAGAAATTACTAAGACATAGAATTGGAGAAATTTTATTTCATCAACCAAGAATTTATATGTTTATGAAATATCAAATCTACTGAACCATGCATAATATAGGTAAATGTTGACCCTGAATGTTTCATATCACAGACTGATATAAATCCATGTTGTATTCTTTGAGGCTTGAGATTTGCCACAAAATGAAATTTCTTATAAACTGGTGTTTCCATCTATGCGTGCCTTTTTAAAAATATATTTATGAAACAAATGCCTGCTAGATTAAATTGTACATTAAATTGTAAAAAAATTATGTTTTCATAATTTGCCCAAGGTGGAGTTCACGAGTTGGCATTAGAGTCCAAAAGCATATTTTTAAACACTCTGTATCCCAGGGGCCAAGGAAAATTAAGCTTTCTGTTTGTGATTGTGGGGGTTATGTGTCTTGTTACCATTAATTTTTTTAAAATGATAAAACAATTGTATTTCCCTTCACTATAAATTCAGATACACCAGAAACAAATAAAATGTCTAAATTATTGTAATTATAATCAATTATTTATATTGAATTTTGTGAGTCTATCCTTTCATTCTGTCCTCCAGAGTGTGTCTAGAGAAAATAAACTGTTTACAACTAAAAAGCTGTTAGTTGCTTATCATTGTTCTTGCAAGACAATCAGAGATCTTCAGCACATCTACAATATTCTGCATATTGAGTTCAGCCTTCCTATGCAGTCCCACCAAAACCATGCCACTCCTTATCTAAGGGATTTTATACATACAATTCTTTCAGCCTGAGAATGTTTCCAACTTCCTCCTCACTTCCTACCATTCTTCTGCTTTTCCCATCTCACCAAACTACCACAATTATTTCTAATGCTTAGGCTATTCTTTAGAGTTGTTTTTTGAAAACAACTCTACTATTTTTAAAAAGTACCTTCTGTATGCTCTCTTAACACTTTCTATATCTCCTTTGTAGAGGTATCAAAATTGGTTAATATTTGTAAAATTATCTTTAGTACTCTTCTCCACTAACTTTTAAGCTAAAAAAATAAATAATTAATCAAGTCTGCATTATTTTCTGTTTTGTTCCAGAGCCTAGTAAATTGTTGTTACATCGTTTGTACTCCATATTAAGAATCTAATGGAGAGAGGATAAATGATAGGCTCTATTTCTTCAAATGTAATCCTTAGATTTACATTTTGATTAAATTTTCTCAGAACCAGAGTCATATAATGTAAGTTTTAATCACATCTAATCACTTACTAGTTGTGATTGGGTAAAATATTGAACAAGTTGCTTAATTTTTTTCTACTTCAGTTTCCTCATGAGTAAAATTAAAATAATAATAATTCTTATGTCATAACGTTATCATTATTGTGAGAATTAAGTACTTAATATATGTAAAACTATTGGAATTATACCTGGCACAGGTTAAGCCCACAAAAATATTAGTTGTTATTAATATCAAAATCATATGTATGTGAATAATCTGTTATATGCTGTCATATTTCTGGTAATATTTGATAATATTTAGTTTTAGTTTTAATTATATTACTCTGTATCCATTCTTGACAGGTATAGAAAATAGAATCTTTTAATTAAGATAACATAATTTCTAACACTACAACCTACAAAGTAAAATTATAAGTTTTAAAGGCTATAACATAATGCTTTATTCTTTGTTTCCCTAGAGCCTAGCATATAGCAAAGTTGGTCTTTCTTGGTTTAAAGTTTTGAATAAGTGGCTTATGAGCTTTCTGACTATAAAATGATGCACATAAGGCCAAAGTGGAACACAGAAAGATATTTAAGAGGAGATATACAAAACTACAGTCAATTAATAACATCAAAAAAGACTTCAATGTGGTGATTGCTGGGCGGGAGGTAGAAGAGGTTATGGGGGCATAAATAGTGACTGATAAGACTTGACTTGGGAAGAGAGACACACAATACAATGTACAGAGATGTATTGTAGAATTTGGCACCTGAAACCTGTTAACTGGTGTCATCTTAATAAATTCAATTTAAAAATAAAGCCTGTGTTAGATATGGGAGCCCAAGAAAATCAAGAAATTAAGAAACCGCAGAAAAAATATATATATAAATGAACAAAAATTTTGACCGAATAGGGATGTTAAAGGGTGAATGTTGAAAACAAGCCGCTGTTGTTTATCTGGAAAGGTTTGTTTCCTTCTGTATATGGGCTTATTTATAGAGTCTCATTTGAAGCCCAAATACAGAAGCAAGTGGAGCCCAGTTTACAAATAAGCATTAATGAAAACAATGCAAATAATAATATATTGAGGATATGTTACTATGATTTTAAAATAAATTATGAGTATTGCAATAGAAATAAAGTTCAAATTAATTTTTTTCTCTAAAAAGACCTCCCCAAACAGTTGAAATAATGACTTTTGTAGATTTACTAAATAACTTGCTACAATCAGAGTCCTTTCTGCTTTAAAAAAAGATGCTCATCTTGTTTATTCATTGTAATTTCAGGAAAATTTAGGCAGAGAGTTTACAATTCCTCTCTCTTATAGAACCTCCAGAGATCATTTCAGTGTGGTATTTTGTTAGGAAAAATAAAATGTCTGAGCTGAGGACTAAGCATATATTATGGAAATTACTGTACACATCTTGCTTGCAGGTTACCTATGCCACAAGCACAGCCCAGATGACAATCAATACAAACCATAGTGGGCAGCAATTGTGTTCACTGTAGGATACACAACATCAGAGATAAGTGTTAGGAAGGCTGAAATACTATGGATGCAGTGGAAAGCAAGAAAGCAGACATTGAATCAAGGGAATTCAGCCAAAGAAGTGAAAGAAATGCTTAGTCTTAAATATTATTCAAATAATTAATTTAATGGCCTCTCTCTTCTTATTCAGGTATAATTTTACTGACTTAGTAAAATTTGTTCTTGCTTTAATGACCATGTTGGGCAGATAAAATATATTATGCTCACTTTGTTAAAGATGGTGCTGCTCATGTGGAAGCCTGTCACCCAAATGATATTAATATGTGTTGGGGGTGGGCTGTGGGCAGGCAGGATTCTTATAGCCTGCAGCTTGGTTTTAGGACTAAGCCTTTCCCACCCTTTTTGATGTGGGGTGGTGCAATCCCATCATACCTCAGATAAGTGACTTTGTATTAGAGACTTCTTTATTTTGTATATTGGATTAAAGGTTTTGAGTTTCTGCACTATAAAGTGGGGCAGACCCGGAGCTTGCTTTCTCAGTTCCTGAGATTAGCATTAGAGAGGAGAGCGGAGGAAGGCCATGTGGAGGAGGCCAGGAGAAGCAGCCAAGATGGCGGAGCGCTGAGTGAGAAGCCAGTTTGTGCAGAGTTTGTGCAGGGAGAAGGAAGGAGATTGGGAACAGAGGTGAATAAGTCTGGTGAGCTAGAAATCTTTGATTCTAGGAAACTCTGATAAGTCAGTGGCTTTGTGAGCACTGAAAGAGTGGGTTTTGGAACCCAGTGTGTGTTTTTACTTGCCTGCCAGGTGCAAGCTAGGATTAAAGTTCATGGCCCAGCAGTTTTTGGCTCCATTGTTTCATTACTGATTGTACGAATCAAACATGAACCTGCATGGGCCAGGCTGCTGTGATAGTGGCCGTGGATACTGGCCATACAGACCAGCACTGGGTATAAGTGTAAAAACAATGGTTATTGTATATGTAAAAATATGATCAGTAAATTATAAACAATGCACATAATCATCACACTTAAGCTACATCTAATTTTACAGTGTGTGTATCTATAATTAACTTTCCACCCTCTTCATAATAGATTGCTAGCAAAGCTCTTAATAAGAAGAAAATACTATTTCTCTTTGGCTCCCCAACAAGTTCCTCTTCTCTAGCGTATGTTTTCAATTTATGTCATTTCTGTCTGTGACTCTGTATTTCTTCCTGAGAGTAAAGTTCCATCTCTGGGGAAATCCTCCTGCTCTGGCAAAGATGGCTCCAAATCAACTGTGAAAGCAGTGTGCTTTTAGCAACCTGGAATGATATAGTTAATTGTTTTTTATCTATATCTATGCAGCTTAGAAACCTCAGAAGGTAGAGTGTTTGTAAATAAACTTATGATAGCTCTTACTAGTTTAGATAAAGGAAACGAAAGAAAAAATATTCCAAGGCTGAGTAAAACAAGTGTGATTCAATTCAACCAATGTTTATGGAATGCCTACAATACATTCTTGCCTTTTATTGATGCTGTTGAGGTTTCTGAGTTCTGTTCTGGTAAAAAAAAAAAAAAATTAACTTTTCAAACCTTTCAAATGCAGATTATAAAGACATTATTTTAGCTCACACACATATTCAGCGGGTAGAAAGGAAGTTGGATCTCTTTTTTATGTTCAATTCCCATTTGAACTGTGACAGTCCTACTCCAAACTATTATGAGTAAAATTTAGGGCAAATAATAATGGTAAAGTTATAGGGTACTGAGAAATTTTTACAATACGCATTGTAAGTAGTAACTGTAGCCTTGTATGTACTTTTTCTGACCTTAGGAGAATGTTAGACTGTTGCAAATTGCTGGGAATATATTATGCTCTTTGTAAACAACTGGCAAGACAGGAAAGAGAATGCACAGCAGCACTTTTAAAAACTTTTTAATGCTGAGATTTCAAAGATTCTTAAGTTTAGAGGGTTGAAATATTTTATTACTAAATATTATACTCAAAGAGGTTAAAAAGAACCCTGTACACTATTTTCTGGCAAATACTGGTTTTTTTTAGATACTTGTCATTTAAGAATTAAAAAAAACAAATATAACAGTTATTTAAATAGCTCATATTAAAAAAATAATAATTTTAAATTTATAAATTGATGGAACTTGTAAAGCCAGGAGCCACGACCAGGGCCACCATCAGAGCAGCCAGGTCCATGCAGGTTCGCATTGGATTCGGACAGTCGGTAAAGAAACAAAGGAGCCAAAAGCAGATGGGCTGTCATCTTTAATTCTAGCTTGCACCCGGCGGGCAAGTAAAAAACATACACTGGGCTCCAAAACCCACTCACATTCAGTGCTCACAAAGCCACTGACTTATCCGAGTTTCCTAGAATCAAAGGTTTCTAGCTCACCAGTCTTATTCTCCTCAGTTCCCCATCTCCTTCCTTATCCCAGATACAAACTCTACACAAACTGGCATCTCACTCAGCACTCCGCCATCTTGGCTGCTTCTCCTGGCCTCCTCCACGTGGCCTTTCTCTGCTTTCCGCTGCTCTCTCTTCTAATCATCCCAGGAACCAAGCGGGCAAGCTCCCGTTCTACCCCTATTTTATAGTGTAGCTTCACAACCTCTAATCCAATATACAAGATAGGGAAGTCTCTAATACAAAGTCACTTCTCTGAGGCATGATTGGATTGTACCACCCCACATCAAAAAAGGGTAGGAAAGGCTTAATCCCAAAACCAAGCCCCAGGCTACAAGGATTCTCAACACACATTAATATCACCTGGGCGACGGCCTCTTCGTGGGCAGCACCGTCTTTAACAAAGTGAGCATAATATATTTTATCTGCCCAACAGAACTCTTAGGGGAAACAGACTAAATTCAATTCACTTTAAACAATTCAAGGGTATGAAATAGATTTATAGTCAAACCGGGTATAAACTTTTCCAAAAGGAAAGCCTTTCATGTTTTGTAGGACAAATATTTGAATTGATCTTAACCTACTTACCTTGAAATTCTGTAAAATGCTGAGATTGCACTTGATGGCCTAAAAGATTTGTCTAAAATTCTAGAGATTTTATGATCATCAGTAAAAGAGATTTCAAGAAAGGAACATTGAATAAATTATTTCAAGGGAAATAATGAAGCAGATAAAAAAACTACATCAAAAGTAGATTGTCCAAATTCTAGGCAAAGGGATTATAAACAGAACATCAAGAATCTGATCTTAATCACTAGCTTGAAAGAGAGCCACTGTAAACAATTTAGATTCCAAACAAACTCTTTACCTAATCTTGACTCACTGTGAAAATGCCGTTTCATTATGTTTGTAATTATATTTATTTGTTTAGTTACTCTCCACTGAATGTTTTCCTGAGGATCTCCCTTCTAGTTGTCATTTGAATAATGCTTATTATTGTGGCTTGTAAATGCTTTCCAATATAAGCAGAAATATTAAAATGAGACCACTCTTTGAGATAGGTGAACTCAGTTCGATTGAGTGGAAGTCATGAGTTAAAAAAGGATCATGGTTATAAATCCTGAAAATCTATTTTCTCAACATTTCTTTGATATAGAAATACATATTCAATTAGACCCTACTTCAAACAATAAATCTTTTGTAACACAAGCTAACTGTAAAAATATCATTAATGTGGATAAATATTTCTTATTCATTTAATCTTGAATGAAAACACAATATAGGTTAGGGCAAGAATATTTACTTTAAAACTAATTGATCTTGGTGGTGCCATTTATGAACTATAATATCTTGAATAGAATATTTAACTTCATTAATGTGTCTAATCTATAAAGAGATTAAATCTCAAAATATTCTGAGAATTAAAGGAGAAAATACAAGCAAATTGCTAAGCATATTACCTAGAATTTAAGAAATAATGCTGGTGAGTATAATCATATTAATTTGAAGGTATATTTTTATACACAGATGCTTAATTATTACTGGTGCTCTAATTGCTTTTTATATGTTTATAGTTGTTTTATTTCCAATAAATATTTTCATTCAATATTAATTTTTTTTATTTTAATCTTTAAAATTAAGACATTTACCTCTTCAAAACACTTGACATAAGCTATTATAATAGCATTTTGAATAGTTTCATTAAAATAAAATTCAATAACAATAAAATTAAACCCATGAAATTATACAATTAAATGGTTTTTGCTATACTCATGGAGCTATGAAACCATCATTACTATCTACTAAAGAAGATTTTCATCAACCTAAGAAACTCATATGTGTCACCAATCCCTTCTCTCCCTAGTACTAAGCAATCACTAATGCACTATCTATAGTTTCTATGGAATTGCCTAACTGGAAATTTCATATAAATAAAAAATACAATGTATTTTGTGTTTAGTTTTTCTTCATTTCAGCCCTGGCCAGTTGGCTCTGTGGTAGAGTGTTGGTCCAGTGTGTGAAAGGTCCTGGGTTAAATTCCCGGTCAGGGCACACAGGAAAAGTGACCATCTGCTTCTCTACCTCTCCCCCTTCTCTCTCTCTCTCACTCTTTCTCTCTCTCCCCCCTTTCTCTCTCTCTTCCTCTCTTCTTGCAGCTATGGCTGCAATTTGGCCCCTGGCGCTGATGATGGCTCCATGGTCTCACCTCAGGTGCTGCACTGAGGATGGCTCCATGGTCTCACCTCAAGCACTGAAATAGTTTGGTTGCTGAGCGGCAAAGAAATAGCCCCTTGCCAGGTGGATCCCGGTTGGGGTGAATGTGGGAGTCTGTCTTTCTGCCTCCCTGTCTCTCAAAAATATTTTTTTTCAAGTTCATCCATGATGCAGCATGTAATAAGTATTTCATTCCTCTTTATGAAATACCATACTTTATTTATCACTAATGTCCGCATGGGTCTACTTTTGTAGCTATTATAAATAATGTTGCTATAAATATTCTTATACAGATATTAGATAGATGTTTTAAACTCTCTTGGATATACACCATAGAGTAGATTTGCTGGATCAAATGATATGTTTATGTTTACTATGTGAGAAATGCCAGTCTGTTTTCCAAAGTAGCGGCACCCTTTTACAATCTTACTAGCAATGCATATGATGGATCTGACCTATCTACATTCTTGCCAAACACTTACCATTTATCTATCTATATAACTATATCTGTATCTATGTCTGTAAACACAGAGGTGGGCAAAAGTAGGTTTACAGTTGCATTGTGACCCTTTTTTTTTTAAAAAGAAACAGACAGACAAGAAGGGAGAGAGAGGTGAAAAGCATCAACTCATAGTTGCGGCACCCTAGCTATTCATTGATTGCTTTCTCATATATGCCTTGACCTTGGTGTTCCAGCCAAGCCAGTGACCCCATGCTCAAACCAGTGTCCCGGGTCTCAAGCTGGTGAGCCCATGCATAAGCCAGCAACCTCAGGATTTGGAACCTGGTTTCTCAGCATCCCAGGCCAATGCTCTACCCACTGCACCACCACTTGGTCAGGTGTGAATATGCTATTTCATCAATAGGTGATCAAATTTCAACCAACTACTTAGACATGAAAAACTGAATACTGTTCTTGTGACTGGAAATTATTTTACACTTATTTAACTCATCACAGTTGTTCTCCTTAGAGATTAGAATCATGGTATACTTGCCTGATACCATACTTTTTGTTCTTTCATGTATGTTTATATTGGATTTTGTTTTTGACTTATACTAAGATAAATGTAGGATCTATACAGGTTTTCCAAAGTACTAAATTGCAAGCATTTATTCTTTCAAATAACTATCCAAGAGCAATTAAGCAGCTATTTCTGTGTCTAAATAGTTCAGGCATTTTTGTCCTTTCTCATTGACACTCCAATGCAGAGAATCAATGTGGAACTATTATATAATGCTGTTGTAAAATACAAAAACAAAGCTAATACAGGCAGACATATTTATTGAATACATTCTGACTAACCTTGAGGAAGTGCAAACTATTACAATTACAGAATGGCAAATATCACATATTTATCAGTATAGATTTAGGTGCTTCTTTTTCTTATTGAATTCTAGGGGGAAAACAGCAATTACATACAAAGTGATAATTATATTGAAATTAGTTGTAAAGGAACGTTTAGAAAAAATGAAAAGAAAAAAAAAAGGAAACCTCTGCTAATTTCAGCAAAAGAAATTCATTAGCCCAAAAAACAGATTTATCAAAACTTAGAAAAAGTTATACTATGCTTTCCTGTGATGTGATCTCGGAGTATTATTTGGGATAACATCATTCAGTGCCTTAGCTCTGACATCTTTTCATTCCTGTGGTTTCAACTGAATTTCAAATTTCCTTGATGGGTTAGTTTAAGATGTATTATTACCCCTGTGCTCAGTGGATCAGGATCGTATAAGCTTGCTCATGCTGAATTTCTCTGTGTCAATGAGATTAAGAAATAAAAATTTTTCTTCAGAATTTCTAAAGAGAATGATTATGCTCTGTTAAGGGCACAAATTCTCTGATCCTTAGGAGGGACATAGTGAAAGGTGCTACACATGCATTTTATTCAATGATTCAACCTATACTCTTCTTACTCTGTCCCTTCTTGTAAATCACTCCAAGAAACATCAGTCTCTTATGTGCTATTAAGTGTAAAGTAACATTAAATTAATGTAGTAAAATGAAGTATTAAAATAGCTAGCTCTCTCAATGAGAACACTGAATGCTTGGTTTATAGATAAACAATTCTTGATTGATTTGGTTAAACCCAATATATATATTTCAAAACTATTCTAAAAACTGTGTTGTGTTGATTCTAAACTCTCCACATTCTTTGCATTCCCAGAAAGATTGTGTTTGAGTAATGGTTACCATGGAGTTACAATTTTCCCAAGCTAGAGAGGAGAAGTAGGTATCATAATGGATGTTTGATGCTCTAATAATGGCTTGACAGTCTTCAAGTGTCGGAGTTCAAGTGTTTTGATATTCTTTCCAAACCAGTGCCCATTTTTCTGTATTAATATTAAAAACTTAACAACATTACTATAATTATTATTTTCTCATCTGTCATCATTTCCTCAGTCTATTACAGCTTTGTTTCCACCTACTATTGTGTGCTATTATTGATAAATATATTCCAAATATTACATTTATTTGTTATATGCCCAACAGTGCCATTTATATTATTTTATACAATTGCTTTTCAAATCAGATAAGACAAAAAAGGAGGAAATATGTAATAATAGTATCATTATAATTACATTAATTCACTTTATTTAGCTTATTTTTTTTCATAATTAATGTTTTATTGCCTCCAAGAAAACCATCCTACAGTTTCTGCATTTCTTATTTGTTTTTAAAAAAATGAGAAAGCAAAAACTTCCCATTGCCTGAGTTTCCAATAGCAATCACATTGTCCCAGGTGATGTAGCATCTGAATTAGTTTTTCCTTACTACACATTGCTTCATTTACTTATGTTAAATGTAGACCACTCTGCCTTTTGCCATTTCATTGTCTAATAAATATTTTCTAATAACCCATATATTTGAGAGAATATATATGTCCACCAAAATACACTATTGACAAAAATTAGAAGATATTTCAAAATGAATATAAAGCTATAAAATATCCCTTAATTTTTGTGATCAGTATATAATTTATAGAATTTATGGTTAAATTACTTAGACTTTATCATATTGGAATCAATTACAAATTGTTCATAGATGTCTCTGTAGTTGACTGCCATTAGTTAAATCAGTTCTAATTCTATCTAGTTTCCATTTACACATAATCCTCAAATTCTAAAAAAATTCTGATGTTTTTTAGATGTTTTTTAGGGAAATGTTGAGGGGAACACAACACCCCCGGATGAGGATGCATTCGGGGCAACACTAGAATCTATGTAAACACAATAAATTAAAATCAATTAAAAAATGCAAAATCAATGTCCCCTTTTGGGAGAGACTTTCTTTGACAAAATAAATAAATAAATAAATAATAAGAACCATCTGATTAGCATACTTAAGATCACATGCCACTTAATGAGGTGAGTTCCACAATTCAATCTCCAGAATTATATTAAGAATGTGGAAAGAACTGAAAATATGAATTTCATAGAGAGAAAATACAACAAACCTCATTTTTCTTCCTTTAATGAGAGTTTGGGCAAATTGAATAGATTCCCAGTCACTTTTAACTGTTAGAGATAAGTGTAAAATCAAACTTAAACACATATCTCTTCTTCCCCTACCTCAGATTTACCCTTCCCTGGGGGTCTAGCCTGTGCAAGGGGACATACTCTGCAGATCATTCCTCCTTCCCCTACTAGCCACCCTCATCTTTTTCTAATTTTTCCAGGATTAGGGAAGGTGGGCCTTATGCTTTATTCTTGCATGGAAAGTTACTGCAGTTCTCTCAATTGGTGCTGCACCCTGGCTAGACACTGACACATCATTGATATTTCCATGTGACAGGCACCTTGGGGCTCTTGGGTCAGGTATTTTGTTTCTTCGTTTTCTGTTTGTTTGCTCCTTTGTTTGTTTTAAGGGACAAGATACTCACCTTATTCCCGCTGCACAGTTCACTGATGTGCACTTTATCTGTTAACAAGCTCCAGCCTGATTTTTCAGCCTCTGCCAACCTACATGCTTCTATAAAACTTTTGCTGTTGGACTAATGATTGGTTGGCGGATAGACCTTTTTTCTTGTGACACCAGCACATATTTCAAGCCTACGTAGTTTCTGTAGTGCCCACTTGATCCACATGAATACACACATGGCACTGCTGTCACTTCAAAGAGCAGGGAGAAGGCTACATCTCTGTCCCTTTTCTCTCAATCCACCACACATCTGCAGAGTATTTCACGCTGGGAAATGGACACAACTGCTCCCTAAGCAATAAGAGAGAAACTACAACTTTACATATGCTTATTTCACCTTTGAATTATTTTCTCAAAGAACTGTTTATTTACTTTTCATATTGTGTTATAAGTGTTTTATATATAATAAAAAAAAATCAGTTCTTCCTGACCTGTGGTGACGCAGTGGATAAAGCCTCAACCTGGAAACGCTGAGGTTGCCGGTTCAAAACCCTGGGCTTGCCTGGTCAAGGCACATATGGGAATTGATGCTTCCTGCTTTCCCCCCCTTCTCTCTCTCTCTCTCTCCTCTCTATAAAATCTTAAAAAAATAAAAATAAATCAGTTCTTTAAAGGTCATATGTGTGGTAAATATTTCCCTATTTTATAGATTATTTTTAAAAAGTCTTACCTTATAATGCTAACATGAAGTTTCAATTGTCAATTGTATTTGTCTTCCTTAAATTAATTGAAAAAATTGTTCAAATCAATGTAAATAATATTAGTTGTAAGATATGCATTTTTTTCTCCTCTTTTCTTTCTTTTTTTTTCATTGACTTTAGTAGGAATGTATGAAGTACTCTAGTATTAAATAAGATAAAGGGTTTTACCTATACATGTGTATGCACTTACATGTGAATATATGTATTCATGATATGTTTCAGCTTTCTCTGGAAACAAAGATGAATTATTTAATATTTTTAATATAAATATTTAAAGTCAATATAAATTCCTTAAAAATAAATAGTATTTTACTTATTCTGTGCATTGCTTTTATGTTCAGGGGTTTTATTTATTGTTGTCTACTTTACATTTTTATATCACTATTCATAACTGCCCTTGATAGTTGTTTTTGTTTTTTGTGTTATAAAAATTAGAAGTTTTCCAGGTTGCTGTCTTAGCGTAGAAAGCAGAGTCTGAAACAAAGATTAAAGTGCTGATACTTTAATGGGAAAGTTTAAGTTCAGTAAGGGTGAGAAAACAAAGGTAAATTGATGATAAAGATGTAAGTAAGTAATATGATGTCATGGGTTATTGTTGCCTACTTCTTAAAGACAAGCCAAGCAGAGACATGGCAAGTATCTATGAAAGTGTTTGGTTATGGGTATTATTTTTCAAGGGCTGCCATAATAAACTGTCACGGACTGAGTGGTTTATATAACAGAAACTTAGTTCCTCTCAGTTTTGGAGGACAGGTGTCTGTGGTCATGATGTAGGCAGACATTTTTCCTGAGGTCTCTTTTCTTTGCTTGCAGATCTCCTTGCTATGTTCTCAAAAGGTCTTTCCTCTGTGTGTGCTCATCCCCGGTGTCTCTTATGTGTCCAGAGTTACACTTATTTTAAAGACACCAGTAAGATTAGATTAGAGCCCACCCTAACACCTTCATCTTGGGGTAATGACCTCAAAGGCCTATCTCCAAATATTTCACATTCTGAGATATTCAGGGTTAGGACTTTAACATAGGAATTTGGAGGGGCACGGGTCAGCCCAGTACTACACAATATTCACAGAAGAAAAATGGAGAGATGATTTTTTTTGTATTAAATTCCTCTCATTTTCCACTTACCACAATTCACTCCACAAGAATCAACCTCTAGCAAACTTGACCATTTCCTAGAAGAGCTTAAGAAAAGGGCAGTCACATGAATAGGCTCAGAATGTGAGGCCAGCTGGCCAGACTTGTATTCCAGGCCAACTGAGAATACCAGAAGCACTATAGAAGTTATGCAGTTCAGAATCAGAGTATGTACTGATTCATATCAGTGTGGTTTGTCTTGGACACATTTTACTTAGTCATGGTTATGCTGACTTTGTGAGAAGCATTCAGTTGCTACATTGTTTTTATGAATTGAATTATACCAAAAAATATTTTTCAATGAATTTGAAATTGTTCACTTGAGAAATCATGTAAATGTGACATTTTGAAAAACAACATTATTTGTCAAAATTCTCTATGCGTTTTAATGCTGATTTATCTATTTAAAGTTATCTAACTCTTCTTGAATCGATTTCAATAATTTATACACTTTCAAAATTTTTCATTGTATTTATCTGCAAGTATATAGATATTGCTTTATATGAAATGATGCATCAAAAGCCAAATTAATTCCTCTTTCTCTTTAAATATTTCTGCTTTCTTATGTTAATGCTTTCTAATCTATTACTTATAACTGTTTCTTAATTCTAATGTTATTCTTTCTAATTCATTAACTTCTCCTTTTAGAAACCACATATGATTCACTTTTATAAACCTCTACTATAGCCATTTTTAGTAAAAACATACATAAGTAAAATAAAGAAAAAATATAACACTTTCACCTTTGTCTCTCATATGCTTGCATTAGCTATTGTGTTTGAAATTATTTTTACTTAATAACACTGATTCAATTTATTTTAATAGTTTTTTATTATGTAAAATACTTACATTTTAAATCTGAGTGCCCTTTGTTTTTAAGATACTTGAGTCCAACTCTTTTAAATGTATTTATATTCATTTTAATTGGAATATCTGATCTAAAATCTGCCATCTTATTTTATGATATTTATACAGTATAACTTACATACAATAAAATGTCATAACTTTTTGCTTCAATTAGATTTGAAAAATTATACATTCATGTAACTACAACTCAAGACATAATATAGAATGTTCTTTCATACCCTTTACCAGTCAAGTTTACAAATCTGCAAAAACAATCACATTTTGACTTCTAACCTCAAAGATTAGTTTTTTCAGTTCTTATGTCATAAAAGTGGAATAAAAATTATGCAATTTGAGAGTCCATCTTCATTTAAATAATGTTGAAAATCATTTACATGGTATCAATAGCTTATTTTTTTAAAATAGCTAAAGTGTTTTGTGCTATATAAATATACCTACATTTGTTTGTCCATTCTCTTGTTGATAAATATTTGGTTATTTTTAGTGTGGGGAAATTTTGAGTCACTGTGGGCTGAATTTTGTCAATTTTTGTCTCTCCAAATGAAGACCTAACTCCTCATATTTCAGAATGACTGTGTTTGAAGATAGAACCTTTAGAAAGTGATTAAGTTAAAATGAGATCATATGAATGGGCCCTAATCTAATCTGACTGATATACTTATAAGAAGTTTGTACCTGTAAGATAGATACCTGAATTTCATGTGCACAGAGAAAAGATCATGTATGGACATAGTGCGAAGGCAGTTGGCTCTCTACAAGTCAGAGAGACCTCAAAAGAAACCAAATCTGCTGACACCTTGATCTTGGACTTCTAGCCTCCTGAACTATGAGAAAATAAATTTCTATTAACTCTTTCTATCTGTACTATTTTTCTTTTTGGCTGCTTTAGCTCAAGAATACATGGATGAATCTTCCATGAACATCTTGACATCCTGTATTTTTTTTCTGTGTGAACATATGTTTTCTCTTGCGCAAATACCTTGGAGTGGAGTTAGATTTATGTCTAATTTAAAAACAGACTGCTAGATTTTTCCCCAAAGTAGTTGTATAATTTTATGCTCCCAACAGCAATATAAGCATTGTTATGTATTTCTGCCCATATTTGGTATTGGTCTTTTTGAGCCATTCTAGTGAGTATGAGATAGTGTTTAATGTGGCTTTAATTTGCTTTTCTTTAAAGAGTAATAACACAAAACATTCTTTTAAACGAATTTCCACTATTTAGCATTTTTATTACCTATCTGTTACTTATCTGTTCACTTTATCTATTTCTGAATAGTCTATTTAATTTTGTATAGCTTATCTTTATAATATTAACTTATGGTGGGACATCTTTATAAAAATGGATGGAAATACTTTGTCAAATACATGTCCCATAAATTGGTTTTCCTTATTAATATCTTTCTTATTTATTTTAATAGTTATATTTGATCAACAGAAAGTTTTAATTTTGATGGTCATAAATTTATGGTTTTACTTTATGGTTAATCTTTGTTGTGTCTTTCCAATATATCTAAACCTACTCAAAGACTGCTAGTAAATTATACATCTTCCTAAGGCTTTATGGCTTGGGCTTTAGCTTTTATTTCCATAACATATCTTTTACTAATTTTTTGAATATGGAGCAAATGGCTTCAAAATACTTTTTTAAAAAGGCTTACTGGGTCATATGAAAACTCTATTCTTAATTTTTTGAGAAACCACCTTACTGTTTCCCATAATTGCTGTACCAGTTTACATTCCCACCAGTAATGAATAAGGTTTATGTTTTCTCCACAACCTAACACCTTGTTATTACCTGTCTTGTTGATAATAGCCATTCTAATAGGTGTGCAGTAGTATCTCCTTGTAGTTTTGATTTGCATTTCTCTAATAGATAGTGAAGTTGAATGTCTTTTCATATATGTGTTGGCCATTTATATGTCTTCTTGGGAGAATAGTTTATTCAGGTCCTTTGTCCATTTTTTAATTAGATTTTTGTTGGGTATTGACTTATACGAGTTCTTTATATATTTTGGATTTAAAACTTTGTTGGACCTGTCATTTGCAAATATCATTTTCTGGCAACCCTTTTTTATGGGTATATACTCCCAAAAAAACCTCGAAAGCACTTTTTCAAAAAGATATATGGACCACATATTAATTACAGAGTTATTTATGGCGGCCAAGACATGGAGACAACAAAAGTGCCCTTAGATAGATGATTGGATAAAGAAGATGTGGTACATATATACAATGGAATACTATTCAGCCATAAGAAAACATGAAACACTGCCATTTGTGACAGCATGGATGGATCTTGAGAATATTATACTATACAAATTGTCCATCAGAAAAAACCAAGAATCATATGATTTCACTCATATCTAAGATATAAAACTGAAACTCATATAGCATATGATGATTATTAAAGAGAAGGGGAAAAGAGGACAGTAGAGGGAAAGGGAGCTAAGTATATGGTGATGACAAAATGATTTAACTTTTTGTGGTGGGGACATAATGTAATATATATCATAGAAATGTGCACTTGAAACCTATATAACACTATTAACCAATGTCACCCATATATATTTTTTGTATTTTTCTGAAGTTGGAAATGGGGAGGCAGTCAGACAAACTCCCGCATGTGCCTGACCAGGATCCACCTGGCACGCCCACCAGGGGGCGATGCTCTGCTCATCTGGGGCGTTGCTCTGCTGCAACCAGAGCCATTCTAGTGCCTGAGGCAGAGGCCACAGAGCCATCCTCAGTGCCTGGGCCAACTTTGCTCCAATGGAGCCTTGGTTGCGGGAGAGGAAGAGAGAGACAGAAAAGAAGGAGAGGGGGAGGGGTGGAGAAGCAGATGAGCGCTTCTCCTGTGTGCCCTGGCCGGGAATCGAACCCGGGACTCCTGCATGCCAGGCCGACGTTCTACCACTGAGCCAACTGGCCAGGGCCTAAAAATATATTTTTTAAAAAGCACACTATTCTTGCATCCCTTCTTTAAATCGACTTTTATTTCAAATTAAAAATACTGACCACAAGATAAAAATTGGTATTTTTTTTTTATCCCACATATAGTAAATTCCCTTTTTACTGCTGTTCCTCCAAGGGATAAGAAGAGTCACACGTGTCTCTCCTTTCTCTCCCATGATGGGCTTGCCACTTTCTGAAATTTATTTCACTTAAGTTTTATATCTTCAGGTTTCTAGTATTTATTTTATTTGGGGATTTTTGTTGTTGTTGTTTTTAGTAAGGAGATACCTTATTAATAGGAAGCAGTGTAAAGTGGATGAAAGTGACTATTTCCAATAAGGAAAAGGCTTATTGCATTCAGTTGCCTACTCTGACCTTAAGATCTATAAGCAGCCCTGGCCAGTTGGCTCAGTGGTAGACCATTCACCCAGCTTGTGGAAGTCCTGGGTTTGATTCCTGATCAGGGCATACAAGAGAGGCAACTGTCTGCTTTCCTCCCTCCCCCCACCCCCATTCGACTTTCTCTCTCTCTCTTTACCCTCCAGCCAGGACTCCATTGACTCGAGCACGTAGGCCCTGGGCACTGAGGAGTGCCCTTTAGAACCTCTGCCTCAGACACTAAAAATAGTTGGAGCATGGCCCCCGATGGGCAGAGCATCGGCCCTAGGTTGTGGTTGTCCAGTGGATTCTGGTCAGAGCGTATGCAGGAGTCTGTCTCTATATCTCCTCTACTATCACTTAAAAAAATCTATAAGAATCTCTTTAAAAATACTGTGATGGTGATTTTTTAATTGCTTGAGAGATTACCTATTGTGGACTTAGATCTTTACTAGAGATCTTAACTACAGATATTGTTTCTCCTTGCTTCCTATAAATTTTGCTGTTTTGTTTCTTTCTCTTACTTAGAATCTTGAAAGATGTAGACATTCTTTTTAGTTTTTCTAATATTACCGTTACAAATTTAACTAATATAGCCAAGCCTATATTTTTTACTTATTATGGTTAGAAATAAAGTGTTACTTCATTTCATTTTATTTCACGTATCTTTATCAATAATTTCAAACTCCCAGATTTTATTAGGAAGCTTTAGAAATAGTTGTGCAAAGACATTATGTGCCAATTAATATTATTATCTTATTACATGCAATTCATTTCAAACTTTGTATTATTATGTTATTTAAATAATATCATCTCAAGCTGTTATTAGCCTTAGTTTTATATTTTAAGAAACCTAGTGATCACTGCTACATTTTTATAACATGGCTTATCATTCATAATAGATTAATTCTGAGGTTTCACTTGCTTAGCTGGAATAATGTTAAGCTGGAAATAATGCTAAGAATGCTTTTTAAAGAATATATAGGTGGCCCTGGCTGCTTAGCTGAGTTGGTTAAGAGCAGCATCCCATAACAACAAGGTTGTAGGTTCGATCCTTAGAGCACACACAGGAAGCAATCAATGAATGCATGACTGAGTAAAACAACAAAGGAATGCTTTCCTTCCCCTCTCCTCTCTTTCCCTTCCTCTCTCTGTCTCTCTGAAACAATAAATCAAAAGAAATTAGGCCCTGGCTGGATAGCTCAGTTGGTTGGAGTACTGTCCTGGGAAACAGAAGTTGCAGGTTCAATTCCCCAGTCAGGGCACATGCAGCTTGATGTTCCTGTCTCTCTGTCTCTTCCTGCCTGTCTCTCTCTAAGAAAAAAAGATTATATAGGTACTATATCTCTGGTCCTTTACATAGTCAAGAGTCTTCCTCAATATATTGAAAAACACTCTACTTTTTTTCTGATGGAATGGTGTATAAAAATAAAAAGCAGGAAACAAATAATCACATATCAAAAAAACTTAGTCAACTTTTTTTTTCTATCTTAGATGCTTATTCTTTTCTCTGATTTCCATAAGATTATCTAATAACCTAATAAATAGTTTGTAAATGGCCAACTTTTTCCTTAAGTTTTGAGTATATTGAACTGAGGGGAAGCATAGTTTATAGTATTAGATTGTGTTTCTCACTTTAAGCGGTATTAGAAAATGCTATGCTTTTTGTTTTACTTATCTTTGTAACGTACTTACTTTAAGAGGAGTAAGTTTTGTTTTATTCTATTTTTTTAAATACACTGTACTAGAGAAATCTCAATTGGAAAGCACATCAAAAATATATACTTTAACTTTACTTAAAAATGAATTTTAGTATTTTAGCTATGATGGTTATTATTTTTGAACATTTATTTATTTATTAAAACATTTAATTTTTATTTAATTAATTGTGTTTACATAGATTCTAGGGTCACCCCAAATGCACCCCTCTCCCCAATATTCTCCTCAACATCTCCCTTGCCCCCTTCCCTTCAGGCTTATCCCGTCCTATCATCCCCTTTCCCTGTGTCCTCTTTTCCTCTGGTCCCTTTGATCTCTCCTCTGTCTCAATGCCATTCCTCAGTCTTCATTATTCCTTGGATTCCTCATATGAGTGAAGTCATATGATATTTTTCTTTCTCTGCCTGGCTTATTTCACTCAACATAATAGTTTCCAGGTCCCTCCATATTGTTGCAAAAAGTAATATTTCCTTCTTTTTCATAGCCCCATAGTATTCCATTGTATATATGTACCACAGTTTATTAATCCACTCGTTCACTGACAGACACTTGGGCTGCTTCCAGATCACTAATCATTAGAGAAATGCAAATTAAAACCACAATGAGATACCACCTCACACCAGTTAACGTGGCGCTCATTAACAAACACATGATAAGTGCTGACAAGGATGTGGAGAAAGGGGAACCCTCCTGCACTGCTGGTGGCAATGCAGACTGGTGCAGCCACTGTGGAAAACAGTATGGAGATTCCTCAAAACATTAGAAATGGAACTGCCCTTTGACCCAGCCATCCCACTTATAGGAATATATTCCAAGGACACCATATCACCGACCGAAAAAAAGAAATGCACCCCCATGTTTATGGCAGCATTGTTCACAATAGCGAAGATATTTTTGAACATTTAAATATATTTGTGTTTAAATTTTCAAGACTGGGAAATTCTTACTGATTTACATTATGTAAATATCAATCCACATTGCATTTTGTTGTTAAATGCCTTCATTTTTTTCTCCAGATGCTCTAATTATAGCAGATTGACACTTTATTTCTAAAATTCAAGGAAATTAGCATGGCACGCTAAGCCCTTTAACACTTGCATTCAATCTATTTATCTATCTAGCAAGATCATTCCCTCCAAACAACCCTTGCAAAAATCAGGTTCAGTTATTTTAAGAAGCATTTAAGAGTCTATATTCCACCTTGGTGCCCTTGTAAATGTTAAACTCGTTGCCTAGATTGCTCATCATTTTTTCTCTCTTCACGGAGACTCAAATATGTCTTCAGTGTCCAATTTCATGCCATGTGCTTCATCTAAAACATAGGGGAAATTGTCTTACCCACCTATACCTGCTCTATTAATAGCAAATTTTATGTATTTCAATAATTTGTTCGTACTTCCTGCAAGACTTTGTGCTCTTGGAAATTAAGAATCATGTCTTATTTGTCTCTTTTTTAGTGCATAGCATGATATATGGCCTTAACAGTTTTAATATTGCTAAAAGAATGAACCATAATAATTCACTATATACAAACTAATTTTCATTAGTTATTGAACTAAATTTCCTTACTATTTTTTATAAAGTAGGTCTAGTTTAAAATTCACCAAAATCAATTTGTCACTAAGGATTATGAAATCAAGCAAAGGCTTGAAATATTTGAGACTTTATTCATTTTAATAATAATCTCTCAATACTCTATATTTGTTACAGTGTTTTTACTCTCCTGCCAAGTTGAAAGAAACTTGATATTTTTAGATACAGAATATGTCAAAATATAGCCTAAATATAAGTTACATGATCAGAGATTTAAGTGGAGGGTTCTAGCTATGCTTACTTCTATGAATATAATATTTTTGTGATTATGATAAGGTGATAGCTTTAACCTAGACTATTTTCTCAAGTAAGGAAGGTATATTAGGCAAATTGGCTGAACTATGTGTACAAGATGCATTATTAATGACAGAGGTCATGGCAGGTCAGAAAATCATTATCAATTAAGAGAGGAGCAAAAAAAAAATGCAAAAATTACAAGTTGAACAGTAAATACTCGTATAAAAATTTACAGGCTATTTCTTGGCATTATTTAGTATTTTACTACATTTCTGACTCACATTTATACATCTTATTACTCAAAATTTTCAACTCACATTTATACATCTTATTACTCAAAAATTTAAAAAGAAGCACTAATTCATCAAAAGACAAGATAGAATGTTGACATTGTAATATTGATATTGATCATTTTTTTAAGTAGAGAAAACAATTATAAAGTTTTCTTGACACCAAATCCAAGAACCTGATACTGTTTTTTTTTTTTTTTTCAATTTTCTAGCAGATACCTATTTTATGTGTTTATTCCCACAGCATACATCTACCAGCTGAGTAAAGATTTCAAATTGAAGAAAATTGCAACATCAAAAAAAAGTCTTCCAGAATTACAAATATGTATTTGTATGAAAACAGGGTAGAAATACATATTTATAAAACTATTGATAATAAATTTACTAAACTTATTTTATTCTCAAGTAAGTGAGGATTTCAAATTAGTAAAAAAAAATTCAAATTTTATGGCCTATTAACTTTAATCTTTTTATTCTTTCTTTTGGCCCTTGCCAATAATGATTGAAGTATTTGTATTTCCAGATAGCCATGTCCCTTAACAACCTATTCTACAATGCTAGTTGTTTTGGAATTAAATAATATTTCAAAATAAAAGAATGTTCTAATATGTTACCTGGAATCTTTTGCTACTCTGGTAAATGCCACTTAACTTTAATCTGATAAAATACTATCATTTCTTTATAATACCTAATTGTTATTCTCTGATTTATTTTAATTTCCCGTAGATATATGCTTTTCTCTTATGACTTCAGGAGTAAACCAATGTACCTCATTCGGGTTTTAAAAGTCTGAGACTGCTTATAATTCTTTAATCATAAAATGATAGAAAATAAATTTCACGTGAGTAATTACCTCCTCTATCTTGTTTGTCACCACAGCCCCAGTTCCTAGAATAGGGGCTGGCATTGTAAGCATTCACTACGTATTTGTGGAATAAATAAATATGTAAATTCATTAACTCATAGAGAGCAGAATAAATTAACTTGATTCTAATTACAGGCACAATTTAAGCTACAATCTCCTATAAAAGGGTCCTTACTTGTTTTCAAATCTTTGGATAGCCAGGAGCCTCAATTCGATTCACCTTCAAAGTCAGTGATTCAGCTTGGCTGTACATAACCCTCTCCAAAGAGAAATAATAGCCATGTCCCTTTTAAATGTGCATAATATGGTCTTGTATTGCATGCAGTTCCCTGCTCCTTGCAGTTAATTTAGATTCACATAAAACTCCTTGGAAGTAGTTTAGAGCAATCCAAGGACTGGAATGTAAAGCTAAGAGTGAATCTCCAGAAGCACCTTTGTGATATTTTTCTCACGTCCTGAAAGTTTTGATAATGCTGCTGCCTCTCTCAGAGTTATGTCTTACATTTCAAATGAGGATATTGACTCCACTGCGATTACGGAACAGCAGAATGCTTTCAGCAGTTCTATAAAATCTATTGTAATGTCAAACAATTGAAACCTGTGGTGCTTTCTTTAAGTGTAAGGTTTATAATGTACTAGGCAAGGAAATGTTTACTCCAAGATAAAGTATTTAATTTTCACATTCTATATACCATATCTGTCTGCTATGGCTAAAGAACAATTTTTCTAACAAAAAAAATCACTTTGCACAAAGCGATAAAATTAACAATATTAGTTTTCATGTGGATTTGGTATAAAAATTTTTAACATTGATGAAAACTACGTGACTGCTTCATTTTTCTTAATTGCTGCTAGTCCAAATGCCTTAAAAAAATGTATGTTCCTGTCAAACACTCTAAAATCTGTTGAATAGAGGTCAGAAGATGTAGATTAGTATAAATTCCAAGGACTTTTTTTTTCTTTTTTCTTTTCTTTTCTTTTTTTTTAGCTTTCAATGAGCAAATTAGACATTTTGCTACTACAACTTTTTATACTGGTTTCAATGATTTCCAAGCAGAGCCAATAAAGCACAAAGAGCCCAGTGGAAAAATAAACATCCAAAAATAGAAAGTGCATGAATGTGTTACAAGACCTGTACAAAGAGCACCGGGGAGCGAGCGCCTGCCAAAGCTCTCAATGCAGCTGCAAAGTTGCATTATGCCCTGTAATAACAAGGCACTGATAACGGTGATGAATTCTCCCTTGGACAAATGATCATGAAGTTAATGGCGGATGGGGAAAGACATTCATTCTTGAGACTGGAGAGCAAAGAGAGAGTGAAAAGCCTCATCTTCATTAATGAGTGGGACTTCAAAATTATATAGTTGGAAATTATAAGAAGTAGTTACATCAAAACAATTTTTGTCTTCACTTTGCTATTTGCAAGGTTGAGATTTGGCAAGGCACTAATTCTTTCTAAGATTATTCATAGCTAACAAGATGATATTACTAACTTAACATTGTCTTATAAGGATTGGGTCATTTAATGTATATAAAGTTGTGAGAATTACCTGGTACATAATTAATGCCTAATAAACACTTAATAATAATTATTTCTCTTCCTTTGAGCCATTGAATTTCAATCAGGTGACTGCTCAAGGCTCATTGGCTCCCTGAAGCATTAAACATCCACTACACCACAATATTGTTTAAAATATCTATATAGGTCAATATATCTGTATATCTATATATGACCTATTAAATCATACCTTAAAGGATTACTTTATTAAAATGATGCATTTTTTTATAAAAACGATAGTTTTTCAGCTCTTTATCTGATTTACAGTTTACTCCAAATATCAGCATGAAGTAAGGAAAACTATTGGCTTTGGAGTCTTATGGTCTTACTTTGAATTCAGGTTTGTCATTCAGCTTCATTCTCCTAGACAAATTAAACTAAAAATATCTCAATTCTTCATCTGGAAAATGGTGACAATAACAAAACCATTAGAATCATGTGACAGTTAAGATCAGGTAAACAAAGGAAGAAGGCCAAGGACATAGAAGATGCTCAACACATAGGAGAATTATCATTTTACTATGATTATAAAAATAAATGTTAAAAAAAATTATTCATCTTTTGCCAAATCAACCTTTGCGTTCTTTATAATTTGATTAAATCTAGATGACAAAAATTATCTAGTATGACTTGGAAAGATAGTAAATTGGTTTCCAACAAAATATTTAATATCAATAATTAATTATTATTTTAGAATAATGTGTTATATTTAAAAATACTAGATAAAGTACATAAATGTCTTCTGATATATTTATTCTCAACAATGTTTCAAACTTGAGCTGTGCCTTCCCTGCTCAAAAGAGAACAAACAGCAGGTATTCAAAACTGACTTTCAATCCTTTGTGTTTCACATTTTTTTTTTCTATGAAAAATATTTTTGCCATTTAGCATAGCTTGTTATGTAACTTATTGAAAATGATAAATGTTAGTGGCATGGACATACTAATCACATTTTTTCATGTGCCATTTTATTGTAGAGTTTTCAATAGATACAACATGAAGTGCAAGAAAAATGATTTATCTATCTACTTAATTCTTATGAATTCCATGAATCATAAAAATGATTAAGATTTACTTCCAAAATATAAAAATTAAAAAAAAATAGAGATTTAAAAAATATTTGTTTTAAGTTCAACTGTTTTCCAGGTTGAGGGAGAAGTCAATAAGGTAGCGACTCTTTGTATCATTCTTTCCTATCGTTCTTGGATGGACCTTTATTTTTTAGGACAAATGGTAATAATTATGTGGAATTCGATCCTATGTCACATGCTTAATACTTACCAATTTCTTTTCTTTTTTTTTTTTTTTGTATTTTTCTGAAGCTGGAAACGGGGAGAGACAGTCAGACAGACTCCCGCATGCGCCCGACCGGGATCCACCCGGCATACCCACCAGGGGCGACGCTCTGCCCACCAGGGGGCGATGCTCTGCCCCTCCGGGGCATCGCTCTGCCGCAACCAGAGCCACTGTAGCGCCTGGGGCAGAGGCCAAGGAGCCATCGGGCTATCTTTGCTCCAGTGGAGCCTTGGCTGCGGGAGGGGAAGAGAGAGACAGAGAGGAAGAAGGGGAGGGGGTGGAGAAGCAAATGGGCGCTTCTCCTATGTGCCCTGGCCGGGAATCGAACCCGGGTCCCCCGCACGCCATGCCAACACTCTACCGCTGAGCCAACCAGCCAGGGCCATACTTACCAATTTCTGACAGCTGCCTCCTAGTATATGATCATTAGACTCTTTGAATGTGTAGCTTTTTGGGGGGGTTCTTTAAGATGTCTCCTTCTCTGATCGTGGCCAGGCAATGGATAATAATCACCGTTTGTAAAGTTCTACGGGAAATAAGTTATGATTTGTTATCACAATTATAGGAAAGACATTTTCTACTTAAAAAGAGATAAAACAGCATAAATATATGGTAATAGGTAAAACATAGCATAACTGATCTTGGAGTGCTATGATTATGTGTAGAATAAAAAGATTATTTTGAACTAGGAGGACAAAATGGGCTACCCAAGAAAGTTAGGGCTCTGCCTTGACGAATAAAAGGAACTGTCATAGGTAGACTTGAGAGAACTAATTTTCTAAATGGAAATGTGACTATAAAATATACATATAAATATATATTATTTATATAGCATATATAGGAGGGAAATAAAAGTCTTTCATACTGCGAGTCAGTTAGCTTGATTTGTTCACAGGAGGCATATGAATAAATAGTAAGAAGTTATAGTGGAAAATATAATAGTGGCAGATAGAATCCAAGATGAGATACCAGAAATTGATCTAGAGGCTAGTTTATTCATCTATATTGAGGTATAGTCATGAACTAGTACCCAGCAGGAATTAAAAAGAGAAGAAAATTGCAAGAAAACCTAGAGATGTAAATTTAGAAAGATTTGACTACAAGCAAAAGTGTATGCAAAGTTAGAAAGTATACTTTGATATTGCCAAGGATGTTACTCAGCATAATTGTAAAAAAATTTATTTGATTCTGTATTGATCAGCTTTCTAATGGTATTTCTCACAGAAACATCTGAATACACATACTAGATATCCAACTGCCTGGATGAATATTGGAATCCCACTTTATTTAATATATTAGCATTTCAATATACTCCAAAGGCCAGCTAAGATCAAGTTTTCTTTTCTCTTATAAAAACTGTACCTTAACTTCTCTACAGCAATAAAAGAAAAATCTCTTAGAAAACCTTCAAAGTTATACTGAGGCAATATATTTCTATTTTGATTAAAATGTATACATTTATTCTATCTAGTTTTAATTCATTCCAAGAACATGTGTATATCATTATAGCATGACATGTATTTTTATTTTGCATTGTTGCTATGAATAAAATTTATATTTAATTAACATTTGCAATTTGAATCCTGTATTAGGACTACAATTCATATTGACATAGAGAGAACCATATTGACATAGAGAGAGCATGTTCATAGATATGAATCATGACAAATATAATTCTGTAACAGCCTTGCCTTTGATTTAAAAAGTTGTTTCGCCTGACCTGTGGTGGCATAGTGGATAAAGCTTCGACCTGGAAATGCTGAGGTCACTGGTTCGAAAACCTGGGCTTCCCTGGTCAAGGCACATATGGGAGTTGATGCTTCCAGCTCCTCCCCCCTTCTCTCTCTGTCTCTCTCTCCTCTCTCTCCCTCTCTGTCTCGCTCTCTCCCTCTCTCTCTCCTCTCTAAAAATGAATAAATAAAATAAAAATAAATAAATAAATATATTTAAAAAATAAATAAAAAGTTGTTTCAACTTCTAGAATTGCAAAATTATCCAAGTAAAGATAGAAAGAGTCCCCTTCATGTAGTAACTCTTTTATCCTATATATAACCCAGGGTATATCTTGAATTATCTTACTACAAGGCTTCCAAAATAAATTATTATTATTATTTTTTTGTATTTTTCTGAAGCTGGAAACGGGGAGAGTCAGACAGACTCCCGCATGTGCCCAGCCGGGATCCACCAGGCACGCCCACCAGGGGCTACGCTCTGCTCACCAGGGGGCGTCACTCTGCCTCGACCAGAGCCACTCTAGCGCCTGGGGCAGAGGCCAAGGAGCCATCCCCAGCGCCTGGGCCATCTTTGCTCCAATGGAGCCTTGGCTGCAGGAGAGGAAGAGAGAGACAGAGAGGAAGGAGGGGGGGTGGAGAAGCAAATGGGCGCTTCTCCTATGTGCCCTGGCCGGGAATCGAACCCGGGTCCCCCGCACGCCAGGTGGACGCTCTACTGCTAAGCCAACCGGCCAGGGCCAAAATAAATTATTTTTTAAGAATGTTGGTTAATTAGAAAGTATGAAGCACTATATAGTCAATTAAGGAAACCTTTTCTCAGCACTTTATGCCCAAGAGAACTTCCAAAGATAATCCCCAAAGTCATCTTCTGGAAAACAGGTAGTTTTAAATTTCCCATTTCATTGTTAAGGGAATCTTAAAAGTAAACCACAACTATGATATTGAAAATGTTATGCTCATTTTCTTCTAAGTCATCACAATATTTGTCTCCATCAATTAAGATAGAAATTTTAAAAATATCCTTATGTAAGGGTTCTGCTATTATGTCCATTATACATTTCCTCTTTTATCAGAATATGTAAGTAGAAAATATCACATGTTAAAATTTTAGTTAACCATTCCTGCCTCTTTCCATTGTTTCTTCTTTCTCTGTCTCTCTTCTTTTCTCTTTCTCTCTTTCCTTCTCAGTTTCTATGTGTGCGCACATACATATTTCCCTGTTTAGGAATATTAAATGTTACAATTTTATCTAATCTAACAAATTGTTTTTGTATGATTTACTTATTAATGTATACCTGTGGTCCATGTTATACAAAATGCTACATAAATAGGCTGTGAAGAAAGATTATATATATATATATATACACACACACACACACACACACACCTAAGAATGATACTGCAACCTCTGAAAATTTCTCTGTCAAGCAAAACATTATTCAATGGTAAGGTCACATGAGACTATAAAGTGAAAATTTATTGACTGAAAATTAATTTTTAATTTTATTATTTTTATAAATATTTTTTGGTCTTAAAATTGAAACAACAATAAAAACAAAAAAAAATAACACTTCTGCCATTAAAATAGAATAAAACATTAGCTGTACAGCATATATACACAGTTATAAGGCATTATACAGTTAGTTGTCTTCATTGTAAATATAAAAACTACTTTTTAACAAAAAGTATAAAAAATAAGTTGTACTATGCATTGATAGATAATTCTCTGTGATGGGTTTTATGTTTATCTAACTTCCAATAAAATATTTATAATTTATGTTATTCAATAATAAGGTAGTTTTTTAGTAAAGTAGATTAAGTAAATAACATTATTCATATTAAATCTATTACCATTTTATGCCATTTTGAAAATATTATATTTAGCCTGACCAGGCGGTGGCGCAGAGGATAGAGGGTCAGACTGGGATACTAGGACCCAGGTTCGAGACCCCGAGGTCGCCGAGCGCGGGCTCATCTGGTTTGAGCAAAAGCTCACCAGCTTGGAACCAAGGTCGCTGGCTCAAGCAAGGGGTTACTCGGTCTGCTGTAGCCCCACGGTCAAGGCACATATGAGAAAGCAATCAGTGAACAACTAAGGTGTCGCAACGAAAAACTAATGATTGATGCTTCTCATCTCTCCGTTCCTGTCTGTCTGTCCCTATCTATCCCTCTCTCTGACTCTCTCTTTGTCTCTGTAAAAAAAAAAGTGCGGAAAATATTATATTTAGTTTTTATAATACATAAACAATATTTTAGTTTCAAAAATAACTTAAGTAGTGTCTACCCAGCTGTCACTCTGAAGATATTTGCCTGATATGTGAGCTATGGAATAACCAATAGGATAAATTTAAATATGGATATCTACAATTTGGAATCCATACATAAAATTAATCCAAAATGAATATATCAGTAGCATTCTAAACTCAGAAATTGAAAAATATGCATAGATTTATAAAGCAAAAGTGTTTGCCATTATTGGAAAATTTTATTTTGTGCTTATAAATTATTCATATGTACTGTGTACATTGATCAAATTTACCACATAATGGCCACTCTGGTTTATATATGTTTGACAAAGCCAAAAAGACAATGAAAAGTCTGGTCAGGAAATGAAATCCTTGTTTCCTTGTCACTGGATTATGTCATTGTTGTACTAAAGCACAACAAGGCAGACAGGACATAGTAAAAGTGAGTACTAATATGTATTAAATAATTTCCTACATTTCAGCATTCATTAATATACATTTCCTTAACTGCTGGGCTGAAAGTAAATATTATTGTTGCTTATTGACTTCAATTTCATTACATAAGTTACTAAGAACACAAAGTACTAAGAAAAAAATGAACTTCCATTTTATCATCAATGCCATTTAAGTGTCCTAAGCAGAAATTAGAGGACCGCCAACACTTCTGTAAGTGTATTAAAAATATATTGTAATAAATATATTCTGAATGACAAATCATTTCACTATAAGGCAAGAGTCTAGTCCTCAGAATGATTTGTACCTACTGGTCATTCTGGATTCCAGACTGTTCCCTCAGATCTCTTGTCTCATTTTCTATCCAACTGAGATAGTTTACTTTTAAATTCTTAAGTTTTATTGCCATATTTATCCTTCCTTCTTCTGCATACATTCTCTCTCTGCATGAATCACTGTTTTAAAACTCTTTCATCTTGTTTAGTCTAATTTTGATTTCAGTACTCAGCAAAATCTGTGACATATGTTGGAATTTGTTGCTTCTCTTAAATACTTTAAAAAATTGATTATGTATACACCTTTATCATGCAATTAATCATAATACATTTAAAATAATATTTTACTTATCGTTCTCAATAAGCTCTCCAAAGGAAGAGAAGTTTTCATGTTTGTATCCTCAATATATTAGCTAATTGAATGAATGATAAATAGAGAATAGGTGAGTTATGTACAACATAATCTTCTAATGCCTTATGTTTCTTGATATCTTTGCTTAAATGAATCTATAAACACTTTGTTCCCAATATTTTAGTACATACACAATATTAATAATTTTCTATTGATGCAATAATTACTTTTTTATTTTTAGAGGCAGTTGCACTATTTTTGTCACCATGCTAATTAATTTATCTGCTTTATCTAATGTAACCCTCCTAACAATCCCTTAAGGAGGCTACTGTTAATTATCTTCATGTAAAATATGATAAAAGTGAAACTTAGTAAAAGGTTTTTTAAATATTTCGAAACTCAGAGCTCCTATGTCAAAGTGATGAACTCAAATCCAACTTTTTCTGAAAACAAAGTCAGTCTCTTAGCAACTATAAATTTATGATATTTATTCTCCATAAAAATTTCACCTAGCACTTTCTGAAAATCTTTTGGATGCCTGGTACTTATCAAACCATCTAAGATAGCCTTGTCCTGTCATTCCTAATGGAGCTGATGTTTGTGTCAAGGCTTTTGTCTCCAAAACCTATAAAGCTTCAAGTTTCTAAAGTACCATTGCATTGTATAAAGAATTCAAAGCACAAAAACCAGACTTTGTTATATGTAAAAGCAAGTAAAATATAACCATGTCTTTGACTCTGTGTCACACTTTATCTGAGCGTAAAGGAGCAAAGAAAAGTTCCAATGTGAAAGCAGTTCCTCCATATTCTAATTAGAGCTGCACTTTCCATAAGTCCCGGGCAGGTTTCTAAGAAGCTAGGTCAGTGACCAAGGTTTAAAAGAGATTACAACCTTTCTCTTATCTCATCATCTCAAATACATTCACTCTCACTTAATATCTAAAACTTTTATTAAAAAATAGTCTTATATAGATTGACTTGGTCAAATCTATTTATTCTGGGATATCTCGCCACGTCACCAGTTATATCTGTCTAATATACCTTTTATCAATGATTGCTCAGCTTCTAATCTACTGTGGGCCACAGTTTAGGTGCTCAATAAATATGTGTTGAATGAATGGATGATTGCATTTCTCAAACCCTATTATAGTAATGACACTGCTTTTGTTTCCAGTAGGACACCCTAACACTTTTTCTTTTCACTAGTACCCTTTCTCCCCTTTCTACCACCAGCATACACATGCATGCACACACACAAATACATCCTCAGAAAATGACATACGGATAAAGAAAATGATTGTACAATATTTGCATTCATTTAAACATAGATCTAGCTACATTTTCTAACTTCTATGCTCTATTTCCGAATGTTCATTCTATTTAGAATACATTTGTCTCTATTACATTATCTAATTTTATAAAAAATTAGAATGTACATTATAAGCCAGCTTCACTATGATGCAGTCTGACTTCGCATGAGAGAAAAAAAAAAGTCTTGAAAAAATGTCTCATTTGGAAAGTTATCTAAAATTTAGATTCATCACTGAGGACCAATGATAGTAATAATCAATTTTCATTCGAGATAACTCAATCATTAGAATGTTAGAAGAGCGTAGTAAATAGTGCCTTGTAGGAGAGGGTGAATTGAACCAGAGTTAGCAATTTATAAAAGCAAAAGCAGTGTATCTTTGATGATATTGATAGAGGAGTTATGAGGAAGTGGGGGGGTTAAATTGAGGAATATATTGTATAAGTTCAGTAAGAAATCAAACTTCAGATTTTTAAAAATGTATTCATTTTTAGAGAAAGAGAGAGAAGAGGGGAGGAGCAGGAAGCATCAACTCCCATATGTGCCTTGAGCAGATAAGCCCACGGTTTCAAACTGGCAACCTCAGTGTTCCAGGTCAGTGCTTTATCCACTGCACCACCACAGGTCAGTTCAAGAAATAAAATTTCAAAAATGACATTAGAGGTAGTGGACATTTGAGGAAGCCAATGGGTAAGAGACGGAATCCCCTGAGGTCTAGGTAAAGTTAAGATTCCAGTGAGCAAAGCAGGGAAGTGAGATGACAGACTCCACTATTAGTGGTAAAATCAGCAACATCTTCTGGGGAGAGGATTCTGGAATTTAGAAACTATCATCAGATGTTAAAGTGAATTTACCAGTCAGTGGTCAAATCCTCAGTATTAAAAAAAGCTTCCTGACCAAGCGGTGTCGCAGTGGATAGAGCGTCAGATTGGGACGCAGAGGACCCAGTGAAACCCCAAGGTTGCCAGCTTGAGCGCGGGCTCATCTGGTTTGAGCAAAGCTCACCAGCTTAAGGCCAAGGTTAATGGCTTGAGCAAGGAGTCACCTCGCTGTAGCCCCCCCCCCCCATCAAGTTACATATGAGAAAGCAATCAATGAGCAACTAAAGGTGCTGCAACGAAGAATTGATGCTTCTCATCTCTCCTTTCCTGTCTGTCCATCCCTATCTATCCCTCTCTCTGTCTCTGTCACACACACACACACACACACACACACACACACACACACACAAATAGGGGGGAAAAAGCTAATACTAGTTATTTAAGTTATGTTAGGTCCTCTGATGCTTGATTTAAAAAAAAATTTTATAGGCCATTTTTTTAGTGCCCACAAAGATAAAACAACAATAAAAATTCATAGTTTGGAAGTTTTAGTATCACTTGAACAAGTTGATTCAGTCATTTTTTCTTGACTTTCGCTTCTTTCATGCTAGAAATTAAACTTTGTTTAGCTTTTATCAGCACATATTACTACATAAGAATTTTAGTGTTTATACAATTATTTTTGTTCTACTTACTTAATGGAGGCTAAGTACCTCCCCCTTCATACTTTCTAGTCCATTTCAATACTTTCTTCTCTCTAAAAATGTATTACCTTACCTCTAGAGGGTCTTTTTGTCTTGAGAAAGTTGACAGGCTCATACTTAAAAATAACTGTTTTGGAAATTCAGTAGAGCTTCTGTTTCAAATTCTCTCTTAAGTGAATAATAAGCCCAGCTAGCTCAAGAGCTATTGAAATGAATCAATTTTTCACTTTCATATCTTTGGAAACTCTCTAAAAAAAAGCTATAATAATATTCAAGAGTGATACTAAATTTAAAATTTATTTAGTATAATGACCACAGTTTTAGAAATTATTGTTTAGAGTGTAAAGGGAATGGAATGTCACAACCTAGAAAATACCCTATAATGTTCAGTTCAATTTTAAATATAAAAGGAGGTTTGAATGAAAAAGTACATTTACCCTTTGCTTCAATTTTTTAAAAATTGATATAGTCAATTCATTTTGAAATGTCACAGAGAACTGTATGTATATAGTTTATAGATAGCAAGTCAAGACAGGCATATTTATAGAAAAGGTTGAGAACCCCTCTGTCAGATCATTATTGAAGATTTCAGAAGCTCTGTTACATTTCCCGTAGGAATTACAGTATATAGATAATAAAATTCATATCCATTAATCAAGGCACAAAAATATCTTCTTCATGTGTTGTAAGTTAGTGTCCTATTGTGACTGTACCACATTACCTTAATTTAGTGGCTTAAAAAATATAAATTTATTATCCTAGAATTCTCTAGGTTAGAATCCCAGTATGGATACCATTGGGATACAAAACAAGTTATCAGCAGAGATGCTTTCCTTTCTGAAAACTCAAAGGGAAAATCTGTTTTTAAGGATGTTTGTGATTATTCATGGATGCCCCAGATAATTCAGTATAATCTCTTTATTTTGATGTCACTCACCTTAATATCAACTGTAATCTAAATTTCCCTTTGCCATGTAACAAAATATAGTCAAAGATTCCAAGGTTAAGACATTGACATCTTTGAGGGTGGGCATTATTCTGTCTGCTATATTTTCTATAACCTATTTCCTTCATTTTACCTGGAAATCCAACAAGAATTGATGTCTAGATCAATCCACATGTTCACCTCATTATGATTTTAACTGAGCAGCTGCACTCTTCTCTCTAAATTAGATAAAATAAATCTCAAATTTGAAGGTTTTTTCTGCTGTTTCCCTCACCAATATTTTCTGTGTTATACTTGTGGGCAAAAAGAATAGAATGGTGTCTTTACATAAAATAAATTAATGACAAGGAAGTTGAACGATAAGTCCTGAAAAGAGGCAAGACATGATAGCCATTCTGAAAGGTGTGAGATGCTACCTCACTGTGCTTTTAATCTGCATTCTCCAATGATTAGTGATACTGACTTCTTTTTCACATGTTTATTGACCCTCTGTTTGTACTTTTTTGAGAAGTGTCCGTTTGGCTTGTTTGTTTACATAGATTCTAGGGTCACCCGAATGCATCCCCCTTTCCCCATATTCCACTCAACATCTCCCTTGACCAAGTCACTACAGCACCCTCCCCGCTTCCCTTCAGGTTTATTCCATCCTATCATCCCCTTTCCCTCTGTCTTCTTTTCCTCTGGTCCCTTTGATCCCTCCTCTGTCTCAATTCCATTCCTCAGTTTTCATTATTCCTTGGATTCCTCAAATGAGTGAGGTCATATGATATTTTTCTTTCTCTGCCTGACTTATTTCACTCAACATAATAGTTTCCAGGTCCCTCCATATTGTTGCAAAAGGTAATATTTTCTTATTTTTCATACCTTCATAGTATTTCATTGTATATATGTACCAATGCTTTTTAATCCACTCATCCACTGACAGACACATGGGCTGTTTCCAGATCTTTGCTATTGTGAACAATACTGCCATAAACATGGAGGTGCATTTCTTTTTTTCAGTTGGTGATATGGTGTCCTTGGGATATATTCCTATAAGTGGGATGGCTGGGTGAAAGGTCAGTTCTATTTCTAATTTTTTGAGGAATCTCCATACTGTTTTCCACAGTGGCTGCATTGCCACCAGCAGTACAGGAGGGTTCCCTTTCTCCACATCTTCGCCAGCACCTATCATGTGTTGTTTTGTTAATGAGTGCCATTCTGACTGGTGTAAGGTGGTATCTCATTGTGATTTTAATTAGCATTTTTCTAATGATTAGTTTTGTTAAACATTTTTTCATCTGTCTATTGGCCATCTGTATGTCCTCTTTGGAGAAGTGTCTATTCATTTCTTGTGCCCATTTTATGATTGGATTGTTTGTCTTCCTGGTGTTGAGTTTTACAAGTTCTTTATAAATTTTGGTTATTAACCCCTTATCAGACATATTGTTGAATATGTTCTCCCATTGTGTGGTTTGTCTTTTTATTCTGTTCATATTGTCTTTAGCCATGCAAAAGCTTTTTAGTTTGATATAGTCCCATTTGTTTATCCTGTCTTTTATTTTATTTACCTGTGGAGATAAATCAGCAAATATATTGCTGCGAGAGATGTCGGTGAGCTTACTGCCTATGTTTTCTTCTAAGATGCTTATGGTTTCATGGCTTACATTTAAGTCCTTTATCCATTTTGTTTATTTTTGTACATGGTGTAAGTTGGTGGGCTAGTTAGATTTTTTTTGTTGGTAGCTGTCCAGTTTTCCTAACACCATTTGTTAAAGATACTGTCTTTATGCCACTGTATGCTCTTACCTCCTTTGTCAAATATAAATTGTCCATAAAGGTGTGGGTTTATTTCTGGGTTCTCTGTCTGTTCCATTGATCTATATGCCTGTTCTTATGCCAGTACCACGCTGTTTTGAGTACAATGGCCTTGTAGTATAACTCAATATTAGGAAGTGTGATACCTCCCACTTTATTCTTCTTTTTCAAGATTGCTGAGGCTATTCGTGTTCTTTTTTGGTTCCATATAAATTTATGGAATATGTGTTCTATATCTTTGAAGTAAGTCATTGGTATTTTAATTGGTATTGCATTGAATTTCTAAATTGCTTTGGGTAATATAGACATTTTAATGATGTTTATTTTTCCTAACCATAAGCACGGTATCTGCTTCCACTTGTTTGTGCTTCCTTGATTTCTTTTATCGATGTTTCATAATTTTCTAAGTACAAGTCTTTAACCTTCCTGGTTAAATTTACTCCTAGGTACTTTTTTTTGTTGTTGCAATAGTGAAGAGGATTGTTTCCTAATTTCTCTTTCTGACAGTTCACTATTCGTGTATAAAAATGCTTCTGATTTCTGTGTATTAATTTTATGTCCTGCCACCTTCCTGAATTTGTTTATTAGGTCCAGTAGTTTTTTGACTGAGGCTTTAGGGTTTTCTATATACAGTATCATATCATCTGCAAATAATGATAATTTTACTTCTTCTTTTTCAATTTGGATGCCTTTTATTTCTTCTTCTTTCCTGATTGCTATAGCTAGGACTTCCAGTACTATGTTGAGTAAAAGTGGTGAAAGGGAATACCCCTGTCTTGTTCCTGATTTTAGGGGGATTACTTTTAATTATTGTCCATTAATTATGATGTTGGCTATTAGCTTGTCATAGATGACCTTTATCATGTTGAGGTATGTTTCCTGTATTCCTACTTTGCTAAGAGTTTTGATCAGGGGTCATCAAACTTTTTTGAGCAACCAAACAGCACTGCGACTGGCCCACCATGAAAGCTGGAACACCCATTAGTGGGCAGTAGTGGCCAGATTGACCAGCACTGCAAAAGTGGGTGTTTTTTATAAAAAGTTTGACGACCCCTGATTTTGACCATAAATGGGTGCTGGATTTTATCAAATGCTTTTTCTGCATCTATTGAAATTATCATATGGTTTTTCTCCTTTGTTTTGTTTATATGGTGAATCACATTAATTGATTTATGAATGTTGTACCATCTTTGCCTCCACAGAATAAATCCCACTTGATCATGATCTATGATTTTGTTCATGTATTGCTGGATCTAGTTTGCTAATATTTTGTTGAGGAATTTAGCATCTAAATTCATCAGGGATATCAGCCTATAATTTTCTTCTTTGTGTTGTCTTTGCTGGGTTTTGGAATCGGAATTATGCTCACCTCATAAAAGGAACTTGGAAGTAATCCTTCCACTTGAATTTTTTGAAATAGCTTGGGAAGGATAGGAGTTAGTTCTTCTTTGAATATTTGGTAGAAAAATCACCAGTGAAGCCATTGGGTCCAGGGATTTTGTTTTTTGGGAGCTTTTTGATAACTGTTTCAATCTCTTTTGTTGTAATTGGTCTGGTTAGGTCAGGGGTCCACTAACTATGGCCTGCGGGCCACAAGCAGCCCCCTCAGGCCATTTATCTGGCCCCTGGCGCACTTCCAGAAGGGGCACCTATTTCATTGATGGTCAGTGAGAGGAGCACAGGATGCAGCGTTGCTCACATACAGTAATACTTCTGGTGACGTGAGATGCACGCGTCAGGGCTCCGGAAGCACATCATATCACTTGTTACAGTTAGTAGTGACAAATATGGAACTGGACATTGACCATCGCATTAGCCAAAAGCAGGCCCATAGTTCCCATTGAAATACTAGTCAGTTTGTTGATTTAAATTTACTTTTTCTTTATTTTAAATATTGTATTTGTTCCCGTTTTTTTTTTTTTTTTTTTAATTAAAATAAGATATGTGTAGTGTGCATAGGGATTTGTTCATAGTATTTTTTTTTATAGTCTGGCTCTCCAACGGTCTGAGGGACAGTGAACTGGCCCCCTGTGTAAAAATTTGGAGGACCGCTGGTTTAAGTTTTCTGGTTCTTCCAGATTGATTTTTTGGAAGATTATATGTTTCAAGAAAATTGTCCATTTCACTGAGGTTGTTTAATTTTTTGGCATACAGTTCTTCATAGTATTTTCTTACAATATTTTGTATTTCTGTTGTTTCAGTTGTTATTTCTCCACTCTCATTTTTAATTTTATTTATTTGAGTCTTCTCTCTTCTTTTCATGGTGAGTCTCGTTAAAGGTTCATCAATCTTGTTTATCCTTTCAAAGTACCAGCTCTTGGTTTCATTGATCCTCTGTATTGTTTATTTAGCCTCTATGTCATTTGTTTCCACTCTGATCTTTTTTATTTCCTTCCTTCTGTTACCTCTGGGCCTTATTTGCTGTTCTTTTTCTAGTTCTTTTAGATGAAGGATTAGTATGTTTATTTGAGCTTTTTCAAGCTTCTTATGGAATGCTTGTAGTGCTATGGACTTTCCTCTCAGGACTGCTTTTGCTATATCCCATAAATTTTGAGTTGTATGTTCATTATCATTTGTTTCTAGGAACTTTTTATTTCTTCTTTGATTTCATTGGTAATCCATTCGTTATTTAATAACATGCTATTTAGTTTCCATCTGTTTGAGTATTTTTCAGTTTCTCTGTTGTGGTTGAATTCTAGTTTCATGCCATTGTGTGGCGGGGGCCAAATAAATTGCCTCAGGGTGCTGCATGTGGCCCACAGGCCATAGTTTGGGGATCCCTGATCTAGTGTATCTTTTAAGTCTGTTGTTTTTTTGTTCATTTTATTTCTTATGGATCTATCTAGTGATGTTACTGGGGTATTGAAATCTCCTACTATTTTAGTATTGCTGTTGATCTCACCCTTTATATCCCTCAAAGTCTGCTTTATATATTTAGGTGCTTCTATATTAAGTGCATAGATATTTATGATGGTTATATCTTCCTGTTTGATTGCTACCTTTGTCATTATGTAGTGACTTTCTTTATCTTTTACTATACCCTTGGTTTTAAAGTACATTTTGTATGATGTAAGTTTTGCTACCCCAGCTTTTTTTTCATTTCTATTTGCATGAAATAGTTTGTTCCATCCTTTTACTCTCAGTCTTTGTGCATCTTTTGATTTAAGATATGTCTCTTGTAGACAGCATATGTATGGGTCTCATTTTCTTATCCAAGCAGCTACCCTATGTTTCTTAATTGGATCATTTAATCCATTTATATTTAAGGTTATTATTGATATGTACTTGTTTATTGCCATTTTATTCTTTAAAACTGTATTCCTCTTTTGCTATATTCTTTTCCCACTTTGATCTGTTTACAACAGGCCTCTTAACATTTTCTGCAGCACTGGTTTGCTTGTAATGAATTCCTTGAGTGTTTTTGTTTTGTTTTTTTTTGGCCAGGAAACTTTTTATTTCGCTTCAATTTTAAATGATAGCCTTGCTGGATAAAGTAGTCTTGGTTGTAGGCTCTTGTTCTGCATTACTTTGAATATTTCTTGCTATTCCCTTCTGGCCTCAAGTGTTTCTGTTGAGATGTTGGATGTCATCCTTATGGGGGCTCCTTTGTAGGTGAAAACTTTTTCTCTTCCTAGCAGCTTTTAGTATTTTCCCTTTATCACTTAGCTTTGGTATTTTAATTATGATGTGTTTTGGTGTATGTTTCTTTGAGTTTCTCTTTAATGAAGTTCTCTGTGCTCCTTGAACTTGTGAGACCCTTCCATGCATCAATTTAAGATAGTTTTCACCTATAATTTGATTGAATAAAGTTTCTATCCCTTGTTCTTTCTCTTCTTATTCAAGAACCCTTATGATGTGGATGTTATTTTTCTTCATGTTGTCACAGAGCTCTCTTAGAGTTTCCTCAGACTTTTTCCATCTCTTTTCTTTTTTCATCTCTGCTTCCATGCCTTTGTTCATCTTGTCCTCCAACTCACTGATTCAATCCTCAGGTTCATCTATCCTGCTTTTAATTCCTTCCATTGTGGTCTTCATTTCTGATTTTGTATTTGTCACCTCCAACTAATTCTTTTTTAATATGTCAGTGTCCTTTTTTATACTTGTTATGTCTTTATTTAGGTGTTCATAATGACCATCCATTATTATTCTAAGATCCCTAAGCATCCTAACAATCATTATTTTAAACTCTGCATCTGGTAGTTTGGTTATTTCCATATCACTCAGTTCCTTTTCTGGAGGTTTCTCTTATGGTTTCATTTGGATTGAACTTCTCTGTCTTCCTATTATGTTTGTGTGTTTGGGTGTGTTGTTTGTAGGACTGTTTGAGTCTAGACTTGATGTGGTCTGCCTCCAATTTTCAGTTGTGTTATTTTTAGGTTTTTTTGAGTTGGCATCAACTGATGTTTGTAATCCACTGTCGTGTTGGGCTTTTCTAGTAGAGCTGCTTTAATGTCTTGATTTGTTTGTTTGCTTCTCAGTTATCTTATCTTGGTGGTAATCTTGTTTACTGATCTCAGCAGAGGGCTTATTTGAAACTGTATCAAAAAATGCAGTGGGTGTAACCTGAGACTCTGAAGGCCTGATCTGCCAGTTACTCTTTCTGGGGGTGGGGTGCTTTCTCTGCTTCAGTAGATGGAGGTGTATCTCAGATCTCCATGGAGACCTGAGTTACTGCCCCTCATCTCCACTTCTTGTTTTCAACTGTCTCTTTTTGCTATGATTGGAGCTGGGGAGATTTCTGGAGATGGGTCACCCAGAACCACTTTAGTCTTGTGTTATGTGGAAGGATCAACCCCTCCCCCACCCATGGCCACCTCCATCACTGGATGAGTCAGCTTCTCAGGTCCTCCCATGCATTCCTCTGCCCATCACTGTCTGTCTCTCTCTCTCTCCCCTTTCCTTTTAGAAGATAAGCCAGCCTTTTCAACATGCCTTGTTCCCAGGTCCCCAGGCAAGTAGCTGTGAGTGATATTTTTTACTCTTTTCCTTGGAACAAACTCCCCCTCATTCCTGTAAGCAAGGGAGACCCTCCACTCAGCACTCCCTACCAGGCTTAGTGTGGCTTTTTCTTTGCTCCTTGGTTTTTTGGGAGCTGTTCTTGTAGTCCAGAGTTGGTTTTTCATGCTGATTGTTCCTAAATTAACTTGTAATCCTGTTTGGTATTGTGAGTTGGGAGTCTGTGCATCTGCCTACTCCACTGCCATCCTCAGGTCTCCCCATTCTGCTTGTTTTTTATGATATATACAATTGAATGAGATCCACTAAAGTAAAGGAATAAAAGAGGTCAGAAAAAAATAAGCTCTTGGGCATTTCAACAGTTTGAGTACAGGGAGAGAGAAAGAAGCAAAGTAGAGTGAGAGGGATTAACCAGTGAAGGAGGAGGAAGATTGCAGGAAATAGTGCTCTTCAAGGAAAAAGTGGGACAAGCATTTCATGAAGGTAAATATCAACTTTGTTAACTGCTGCTGATAAATTAAGTAAGATGTAAAATGAGAACTGACTGTTGGCTTTAGCAGTATGATGTTCACTGATGGTCCTGATACACTGTTTCAGATCATATTGGATTCCAGGAAGTAGGAGACAACAGGACATTGTCATCAAATAGAAACAATCACCTTGAACATTTTGTTCTAATTGATAGCAGAGAAAAAAACAAAATGGAAGGGGATGATGAGTGAAGAAATCTTAATTTGTAAAAATTAAAAATGTGACATCATGTAACCAAATAGCATACAGTGGAGACTGTTCATGTAGGAGAGAGAGAGAAGACTTTCTGGAGCAAGATTCTTGGGTAGAAAAGAGATCATGGAACCTAGTGAACAACTGAAGGGAATGGATTTGAATAGAATTGCAAAAATGTCATTTATTAGAGAGAAGGCAGAGATAAAAAATTCAGATCAGTCAAGAGGCATTGTGAAAAAACACATTAATTTTTTGTAATTGGTTTTATTTTTCAGTGAAATAGCAACATTGGTCACTGGCTGAGGATTGAAGGGAAAGAGAGGTATTAGAGACTTGAGATGACTGTGTGGAATAGTAACCTAGATATGAACAGATGAACAAAAATATATACACTTATTTTTTCTTTAAATCTTAGTAATATTTCATCAGTACTATTACTCTATTCCTGCTTTTTAAAAATAATTCAAAACAGTTTATTTATATTTGTATCTCTTGGAATAAGACCATATAGATTGCTTTTCAATCAGAATGAAGTAAATGTAAGAAACTTAATATTAAACATAAGCTTTACTGCTTTAATATACTACTTCACTAGAAGTCCAGCTGTGGAAAATTGACATTTAGTAAAGATATTTTGAAGGAAATATGAGTCCCACCTACTCCTCAAGATTCTTCCAGGTTTATACATGTAGTAGGCTACACTAATACAAAGCAATGCATGTTATAATATATATATGTATATATATATATATATATATATATATATATAGAGAGAGAGAGAGAGAGAGAGAGAGAGAGAGAGAAAGAGAGAGAGACATAGATATATATAGATATATAGATATATATATAGATATATATCACTCTAGTCACCACAAAGTTGTGTTCATGAGTTATAAATTAATACCAGCTCTCCTTGACTTTTCTAAGATATCATATACAAAATGTTCTTGGTTGAAACATCTATAGTTTTAAATGTTTTCTAACAATGCTGGCCAGGATATCTCATTAAACTGCTAAACGTTTGAAAAATGTTTCTCTGGAGTTACAGTACAAGGGGTATTTCTAGAACTAGGCCAAAAGAGCATTTACTAGGTAGGCAGTCTAAAAATATTATACTCAAGGAAACATAAGCTATAGAGCAAAGAATGAACAGAGTTCAAAAGCTGAAAATTTAGGTCAACACAAATGCCAAACCTGAAAGGTCTGTGGCAGAATTTAGGTTCAATGATAAATTGAGAGGGACATGGAGTAAGGATGGTGTATTGATGGACTGGTGAGAAGCAACATGGGTCAGATGAACGTCCTGAACACTTAATGTCTTCTACCCCTTGACCTCTAAACCAGCCTGGCTTACTAATACTCATGGAAGAGGTGAGAACCAAATATAATAAAGACTTTTCAAATTAGCATTTTGAAGATGACCTGACTGGCATGTTAGGTTGATAAGAAAATTGGGACCTCTTATGGGTTAGATCTTTTATTGTTTGTAAATAGTGGTGCATTAGACTATCCTAGTATTCTAATAATTTAAGCATGCAATCTGCTATTCATTCCAGTTCTGTCTGGAGCTTCTTATATTATATACTCATTGAGCACTTAGAAATCCATATCTAACACAAAACTAAAAGGGAGGTTGATGTATATGACCCTGCTTTTTCAGATTTCCATATGTTATTAACTTTGCAAGATGTATAAAGTCTCATGATTCTCCAGACTACCAATGTTGGGACTATAAAGCAGCAAAAATCAGTAGAATCTGAGAATAGGAAAATGGTTCTTGTGTCTAAAATATTAGAAATAATTTTGTAACTATTAACCTTAAAACTTCAAGGATATCACTTAAAGTTGCCTTGGACTAAGTACTTTTGTCCTTTTATTTTCCTTATGGAGAAAATAATGCAATCATATTCAGTAAAATATGCAAAATATGTCCTACTGTTTAATTTCCATACGCAGTCAATAGTTTCATACCTAGTTAAAAATTAAAGGAATTGTGCATCAATTATCCCAACAATCAGAGTATATCAAAGTCTTTTCTTTCTTTTTTTATGACAGAGACAGAGAGAGGGACGGATAGGGACAGACAGGAAAGGAGAGAGATGATAAGCAGCAATTCTTCATTGTGGCACTTTAATTTTTATTTTATTTATTTATTTATTTATTTATTTTATATTTTTCTGAAGCTGGAAATGGGGAGAGACAGTCAGACAGACTCCCGCATGCGCCCGACCGGGATCCACCCGGCACGCTCACCAGGGGCGACGCTCTGCCCACCAGGGGGCGATGCTCTGCCCCTCCAGGGCGTCACTCTGCTGCGACCAGAGCCACTCTAGCGCCTGGGGCAGAGGCCAAGGAGCCATCCCCAGCACCCGGGCCATCTTTTCTCCAATGGAGCCTTGGCTACGGGAGGGGAAGAGAGAGACAGAGAGGAAGGAGGGGGTGGGGGTGGAGAAGCAAATGGGTGCTTCTCCTATGTGCCCTGGCCGGGAATCGAACCCGGGTCCCCCGCACGCCAGGCCGATGCTCTACCACTGAGCCAACCAGCCAGGCACTTTATTCACTGATTGCTTTCTCATATGTGCCTTGACTGGGGGACTACAGTAGACAGAGTGATCCTTTGCTCAAGCCAGCAACCTTGGGCTCAAGCTGGTGAGCCTTGCTTAAACCAGATGAGCCCGTGCTCAAGCTGGAGACCTCGGGGTTTCGAACCTGCATCCACCACGTCCCAGGCCGATGCTCTATCCTCTGTACCACTGCCTGGTCAGGCTATCAAAGTCTTAATGATAGCAAATAGACTATCTTAATTATGTACTTTCCTGTAATGTTAATATGCACTATGGTTGGTATCTTTTTAATTACTTAATGTGGCCAGCCAATATGTCAGTCACATAAAAGAGCTTGGAAGCTGGGCTTAGATCATCCTTTGTATTGGGAAAGCTGTTGCATAAAGTGAGATTTATCATAAGCTGCTTCATACTGCCAAGTTCATAGAATTATCTGATATAGACAATGTTTGGAACAAATAAGCCTATCTAACAATACCTTCTCTTGGAAGTAAAATTAGGACCCTCTTAGAGTAAGGCAAGGGAACTACCATGGCCAAATACAACGATACCTGCTGGTTCTAGTAAAACAAACATGTCCAGGCATGAAAATGAGGTTTTCATTATAGATTACTAGTACACTTTTAATCAGATATTGCTCATCTAAGCAGCAACAGATCTGATACTAGGAAATTTACCCAGTTTGCTAATTATATGACTGAAACTCTCAGTTTTACTCATTGCCATTTTCTTCCAGTTAATCCCAACACATACAAGGAAACTAGCCCTCAAATCATGCCAGATTTAAGAGCATCTTAAGCATTTTAAATATTTGGGCCATTTCTTTGACCTAAATATTTAAATGAGTTGGCTGAAGCTGTCTCATAAATAAATAGATGCTTTGGAAAGGAAATTTCTTCTTGGAGGTCTTCAGTTATGCTTGAAAAATGTTCAAGAGATGTTTTTCTTATTGACCAAATATCATTCCTACTATTTTTTCTTAGTTTTAGCATTTGTTATTCCTTGGACTACACTTATCCTCTATACTGTCATTACTACCTTTAAAACTTTTGAGTTATGTTTTATCTAAAATTATTTTTCTCAGCCTTCCAGAACCTGGTTTTTGACTAGAAAATAGTAAAAATATCCTAGATATTGAGAAAGTAATATAAATTAAATTTGAATCCTTTAATCTTTGATATTACAAATAGGTGCACTTCCCTGTCAGAGACAGAAGAAAAGTCTACCATCACTTGAAACCCAACTTGAAATGTGGGTACATTGCACAATATTCCTCCCCTGTGAGGACCAAAATTCTTATTTTTAAACAATATCCTCATGGTTTTAATATTTATTAGAGTAAGTTCCCTCTTAATATATTTTTATGTCTAAAATAATTTTATTTTCTCCTACGGGTTCATTCAAATAAAACCTTTGTATGTTGATATATAGTCCAAAATAACCATTTTGAAACTGTGATTTTTACTGAATTTAAATTTGGAACTTAATTTGAATAAAAAGACATCTTTATAAGAGCTTATCCGAAACCTTCCAAGAGAGATGTGTTTGAAAACTCAGAATTGTTCATATTTTGTAAAGTAACATGGGATCTGTATAGTACATAAAGCTTGTGCAAGGACTACAGTGAAATCTTGTAATGCAACATTGTATTTTTGCTTTAGGCAGGAGTAAAGAGCTATAAAAAGATTTATGTTACTTTATATAAGAATATGTCACAAAGCAATTTTCCATGAAGATTGGTATTTGAGAGGATTTTGTATGGCAGATATGGATTTTGGACCAACATTTGGTTTTCTCACCCAGGATCCTGAAACAATTTTTTGTTTATGAAAATTGGAAAAAATCAATTTAAAGAAACATAAATAAAAATTATAGTGTTAAGTTTCATGCATGTCTTTTTAAAGTTGCTCTATATGTTTATCAATTAAGAAACAATGGTTAATGGAAAACTTATGAAAATATATAAGTATAATTGGTCATGGCCACTACATAATATTTTTGCATAAATATTCTGCATTCAATCATATTACATGAATTCTTATTAGTTCTAATTGAATTTCTGTTAATTTTTTTTTTTTTTCCAGAGACAGAGAGTCAGAGAGAGGGATAGATAGGGACAGACAGACAGGAACGGAGAGAGATGAGAAGCATCAATCATCAGTTTTTCGTTGTGACACCTTATTTGTTCATTGATTGCTTTCTTATATATGCCTTGACCATGGGCATTCAGCAGACCAAGTAACCCCTTGCTTGAGCCAACGACCTTGGGTCCAAGCTGGTGAGCTTTTGCTCAAACCAGATGAGCCCGTGCTCAAGCTGGCGATGTTGGGGTCTCAAACCTGGGTTTTCCGCATCCCAGTCTGATGCTCTATCCATTGTGCCACCACCTGGTCAGGCGTCTGTTAATTCTTTATTATGAATTTAAGGAAACAAATTTTCTTCCCCTTCTGTGTACTTACATGTCTTTGTTAAGAAATAGTAAATTCAGGCCCTGGCTGGTTGTCTCAGCGATAGAACGTCGGCCTGGCGTGCGGGGGACCTGGGTTCGATTTCCAGCCAGGGCACATAGGAAAAGCGCCCATTTGCTTCTCCACCCCGCCCCCCTCCTTCCTCTCTGTCTCTCTCTTCCCCTCCCGCAGCCAAGGTTCCATTGGAGCAAATATGGCCTGGGCGCTGGGGATGGCTCCTTGGCCTCTGCCCCAGGTGCTAGAGTGGCTCTGGTCGCGCGGCAGAGCAACGTCCCGGAGGGGCAGAGCATCGCCACCTGGTGGGCAGAGCATCGCCCCTGGTGGGTGTGCCGGGTGGATCCCGGTCGGGCGCGTGCGGAAGTCTGTCTGTCTCTCCCCGTTTCCAGCTTCAGAAAAATACAAAAAAAAAATAGTAAATTCAGAGATCAGCATTTTCTTTAAATTCAATCAAAATACATACGAATGCATACACATCTATGTGTATTTATGTATACATGCATAATACATGTGTCTATTCTAATGCATATAATGCACAAATACTATGTAAACCTAGATGTGTGTGTGTATTTGTGCATGTGTGTGTGTATAGCTTAAGCTAATAAAGGTAATCGCTGTAAAGGAGGCAGTTGTAAAATTCTTATTTATTTAGAACACTTACTTAAACTAGATTAACATTTTGGCATCTTGAAATGCTCAATTACTTTATTCTTTTGACCTCATATAATAAAGAAATACATTGTTTTATTTAAGAATATTAGATCATCTCATTCTTTTAAAAAACATTTGATCATGGTATCTCTTCTATTATCTATTTAATCCATTTTTATATAATACTTAAATAATACTTTTAAACTTATACCTATAAATAGATAGTTAGCCATGTGTCATATCTTTATTTGTGGTTCATACAAAATTCATAGAACAGAGTATAAAGATGTCTCTTTTTTCTTATCTTTGGGCAGTTTATATAAGAAAGAGATTTTCCCCATGTGTAAAATAACCCAAAAGTGTTATTAATTCACATGAAGCTTTTTGGTGGATAATTTGTAATAATTTTATTGACATAGTTCCAGAGCTTTGTATAGCCAGGTTTCTCTTTCTTTTTGGGGGGGGAGGTATTTTTCCAATGTTAGAAGGGGAGGCAGTCAGACAGAATTCCACATGCACCCAACAGGTGTCCAGCTGGCATGCCCACCAGGAGTGATGCTCTGCCCAGCTGGGGCATTGCTCCATTGTGGCCAGAGCCATTCTAGTGCCTGAGGCAGAGGCCATGGAGCCATCCTCAGTGCCCAGGCCAACTTTGCTCCAATGGAGCCTTGGTTGCAGGAGGAAAAGAGAGAGATAGAAAGGAGAGGTGGGAAGGTTGGAGAAGCAGATGCGTGCTTCTCCTGTGTGCCCTGACCAGGAATTGAACTCTGGTCTTCCATACGCTGGGCCAACGCTCTACCATTGAGCCAACTGGCCAGGGGGGTTTTCTCTTTTCTTGAATACATTTGTGGTATCTACATTTTCCTGACATATTAATTGTAAAATTTTTATGCATGTTTATAAAACTGTACCTAGAGCAAAATTATAATTTTTAATAATGTGCTTGTGATTATTTAAAAATGATATACTTCTAATAAATTTTGAATAAATGTATTGAAATATGTCATTTTACAATATTTTCATGCATCAAATTACATATTTGTATAAATGTGTAAATATATAATTATTTATTTAGTTATAAATTTCTTATTTAAATACAACCATATAATACATACTCACATTTAAATAAAACTATGAAGCAAAATGACTTTTAAATAGAATTACATGTGATATCATACACTCAGATCTCTCTTAATAGATTGGCTTTGTCAGTAAAGCAAACATCATTTACTCAGTATATAAACTTTTCTTAAAAATAATTGATCCCATGTTTATCTTAAGGCAAAATATATTTTTCTGAACTGTATATTATCTCAGAATGTTTTCTCAGAGTGATTATATCATTTGTTAGAACAACTCAAGCTATCTGTTGGGTAATGGATATCCCAAGGCTTAATACATTTGCAATAAATGCTCTCCCAAAACGTAATTACTTTAATCAAAAGATAAATATTTTCTTAAACTCATTTAATCACAGAAACTCTAAAACTTAAATGGCAACACCTGGAATATGCTTAGGAATATTCACAAATGAATCTCTAAGAAGCCAAAATAATGATTTTGTAATAACCCCCAGTAACTAAGTACTGGGAATTTTTTTTTTTTTTTTTTTTTTTTTGCATTTTTCTGAAGTTGGAAACAGGGAGACAATCAGACAGACTCCCGCATGCACCCAACCGGAATCACGCTGGCACACTAACCAGGGGGCGATGCTCTGCCCATCCAGGGCGTCGCTCTGCTGCCATCAGAGCCATGCTAGCGCCTGAGGCAGAGGGCACAGAGCCATCCTCAGTGCCCGGGCAAACTTTTGCTCCAATAGAGCCTTGGCTGCGGGAGGGGAAGAGAGAAACAGAGAGGAAGGAGAGGGGGAGGGGTGGAGAAGCAGATGGGCGCTTTTCCTGTGTGCCCTGGCCGGGAATCGAACCAGGACTCCTGAACACCAGGCCGACGCTCTGCCACTGAGCTAACCGGCCAGGGCCAGTACTAGGAATTTCTTAAGAACCATGTCTTTAATACAAAGAATCTGTTCATTCAGAACAGAACTTTTTAAAAAACTTATACCCTCTATATTCTGCCAGAATGACCACTATATTACACACAATTATGCAGTTAATTTTTCCTAAATGTTAGATTCTTCATTGGAAAATAAAAAAAAGAGTTTTTAATCTTAGCATCTTTATGTTGGTTTTATAACATTACATATTTACAAATAACTACTAAACTGAATTTTTATGTTGTGCCATCTAGATCTAATGACCAGATAGTAAAAATAGCAAGATAGAAGACAGAGGGGATGTTAATACTGAGAAAAGGCTATGAAATTCAAAATTTGGCCTGAGAATCTGTCACAGGGAAGTTCTTATACTTTTTGTCTATGGAATTTTCTGTGATTGGAAGTCATGTCTTCTTCAGTTAAAAAATTGATGTAATATAAGGATAAAGAAAAATTTGAAATATATCCAGTGAATCCTATTAGTATGCACCAGACATAAGTATTATTTTTTATTCTGTAAAACTTAATTTTTATCAGTTGCATACTTACAAAATTCATCATAAACATCATTTTAAACATGTTAGTTAGCCCCAGTACTCAGAGCATTAATGGTGGTATGTGGGAAGTGTTATCCTGGGAAACAATAAACTAAAAAATAACTATATAATTAATAAATTAGTGTTATCCTTGCTAAGGACAGTTTGTTATTAGTCTAATAATCATTAAGAACTTAGTTCTAAATGTAGAACAGTCTTTGGACTATCACTATTTTGTAACTTAATAAGTGGAATGACTCTCGTTAATTTCCGTAGCTCTGGCTACTTAAAATCAGTATACACAGATGCAAATAAGTAAAAAAAAAAGAAAGTACTTATTAACCAATGGATAATTAGTGGATTATGTACTAAAATGAATGGAAACATTTGATTATGTTTATGGAAATTATAAAAATTAGAGCCTCACCACTAAACTTACATCAAAATAAATTTCAAATGGTTTAAAAATTTAAGTGAACTAAAATAGACATAAAATTATCAGAAAGTACAAAACAAGAACTATAAGAAGCTGTATCTAGAGTTTAGTCTATGCTAGGTAAGGCTGAGTAAAATAATTTCAAAATAGTGTGAGCTACTGAACATCATGTTTGTAGCCTGACATGGGTTTCACATGGACAATAGGCAGATTTTTATAGTGCTTTATACTATATAAATGTTAAATGCACAAGTCAGAGGTTTTTTGTTGTTGTTTTTTTTTGCAGAGAGCTGATAATTAAACACAAATGTACCAGTATTATGTGTAATGTTTACAATAACTCTAGTGACTTATGTTTTAGGTGCTACAGATAAGGAAACAAGTACAAAAACTGGAAGTAAACTGATATATGACTGTGAAACTACTTTTGAAAATCAAATCCACAAATTAAATAAAGTACAATATTTTCTTCTTTTATGGACAAGTAGTGTCCCATTATGTAAATATACTACAGCTTTTTTATCCACTGAATTACTATGGGTCCTTGGGCTGCTTCTAAGTCTTGTCCATTGTTAACAACGCTGCAATGAGCATAGGAGTGCATGTATTCTTTCAAATTAGTGTTTCAGATTTCTTTGGGTAAATTTCCAGAAGTGGAATTGCTGGGTCATAAGGCAATTCCATTTTTAATTTTTGGAGGTAACTCCATCCTGCTATCCACAGTGGCTGCACGAATCGGCATTCCCATCAACAGTGCATGGAAGTTTCCTTTGTTCCACATTATTGCCAACACGTGTTATTTGTTGATGTATTAATGATAGCCATTTTGACATATTAGATGATATCTTACCCTCTGTGACAGCATGGATGGACCTGGAGAGAATTTTGTTAAGTAAAATAAGCCAGTTAGAGAAAGCCAAGTGCCATACAATTTTATTCATATGTGGAATCTACTGAACAAAAGGAGCTAAGAAGCAAAATAAAGATAGACTCATGCAAAGAAAGCAGGCTGACAGCTCTTGGGGAGGATGCTGCATGAGGGGGTATAAGGATTGAGTAAAAAAGAGAGAAAGAAAAAAAACTCATGGACACAGGAAACAGTTGGTGATTGCTGGGGAGACGGAAGAAGAGGAAGGGTAGAGGATGGTACAGGGGATATATGTTGAGGAATGGCAACTTGACTCAGGGTGGTGAACATGCAATACAGTGTACAGATGAAAAAAGAAAGCACACTAGAGTATTGGTATACTGTATTGCATAAAAGAGATGACAGATAAAATTTATTATTTTTAAGTGGTAAAGAGCTAACAAAGACCATAAAATTAGCAATCTAATACAAATAGAGACTATAGATAAACCAAGAAAAAGAAATATGCAAGATAGAAAATGTAGGTAACAAAGTATTCACTGAATATATAGGATCTACTATTCCTCTTAAATCAGCAGCAAAATATAAAATCTAAACATTCTAATGGAAACAAGTGAACAGGGAAGAAAATACAACACATACACCATTAGTGAAGCTCAGAAAAGGGTAATATACTTATCAAATATTTGGACAAAAGAATGTATAGCCAAAGTTAGATTTAAAGTTGGAAGCTTCTTCTGCAATGTCTGCTGAAGAGTGAGCATCTGCCAACAAACCAGTGATTACCATTTCATCAGGCTGATTGTCAGTCAAATAAGTTTGTAAATATGATATATATGTTTGCTCACTTATAGTTTGCATTGGGTGTGGGAGACAGGCTATAAGCTGGCAAAGTCATTTTAGCCTAAGGCTTAGTTTTAAGACTAAGCTTTTCTTGCCCTTTTAATACTAAGATCTTTTCAAAACTAAGCTTTTCCCCACACCCTTGACTGTTGCATGATGTAGGGTGGTGCACTCTTATAAGAAATCCCATTTATGTCTCAGGTGACTTTGTATCAAAGACTTTCTTATTTGTATATTGGATTAAAAGTTTTGATTTCTACACTAAAAAAAATATTTGCACAAAAACAGAGGGGACTAATACATGTATTTTGTGAGGTTTAATTCACATAAAAATTTTAGAAGGATATATGAGAAACTAGTCACAGTGATAATCTGCTCTCAGGATATTATGGATATCGGTTGGGATAGAGAGAGAAAATACTTTTAAAATTTTATAAAGCTAATTTATACAATATTTAATTCTGTTCTTAAGCCATATAAATGAATTTTTGATTCAAATAGAAATTAAATAAATTTTTAATGTTAAAAGAATTATGAATACAATGTTACATATAAATTCTATGCAGATATTCATAAATAGAATGAAAATAAGGAAAAAACATATTTTCAGTATTTATCTTTGGTTGCTTATCATTTCATATTTACTTTACTGTATATTTTCTAAATATTCTGAAGGATCAAATTTGATAATCAGAACAAAATATACACTGTGGCTGTAGCATAGTTATAGGATGGATTTTTGTAAAGTCCTTTGACGGTGGTAGGTAGGAGAATATGGTTATTTTCTATATTTTACAAAACCCAATGGGGGAACAAGGCACAGCATGGAGAAACATTTCCCTAACTTAAGCTAAATGAATGTATGAGATTTCCTCAGTTTGAAACTGTTGGGAACAGCTGTTTCAATACTGAAAATATCCATGGTTCACAGACAGTTTTTGTGTGGACAAAGAATTACCTATGGTGCCGATTGAGATGCAGATTCCTGCTCTGTTTCTTGAAGATACTCTTTCAATTGTGGGGGATATAACACTGGGCACAGGTATGGTCACAGGTATCCAGACCACATTTGCACACTTGCTTGTAACTAGATTTTTCCTGGAATCTAACATTTTTGGAATGTACTTAAGCCCTGTCTATGTTGAAATGTATGGGTGGAGCACAGACTGCATTCCTAGCAGCTGTGGTTGATGCAATGCTGTGAGAATACTCCAACTCCCAGAAGCCTCCTGGGCATATCCAGGAAAGGAAGCTCGCTCGCTATAAGGATGTGACTTAGCGCCAACCTTGCAACTCCCTGATCTTTTCAGCCATTGGCTATGAAAGACACTCTGAAACATCATATTGGCTGAACCCATGTATATAAGCTAGCTTACTTTCTGAATAAAGTGGATCTGTGTCACTGAACCTGGTCCCGGAGTCAGGTCTTTGCATCTCCGTTGTCCTCACCCCCAGCAGGACTTGTCCACAGAAATGGGTATCATAAAGATGTTTGTATTGTAAGTGGTTCACGTCTCTCATTTTAAAATTGTAATATTTTTTCTTTATAAATTGGGTACCAAGTACTCTGTGACTTGTGTGAATGCTTACTTAAGTGAGATAATAACTGTTTAAAAACATTCCTAAAGGTGAAGATTTTTCTGCAGGCTGGAAGTTTCAGAATGCCAGAACAAAACATACATGTGCTCTATATATCAATACTTGTAAAAATTAACTATGAAACTTCTGTGATTTCTCTTTATTTGTATATATTATAAAAGGAAATGATAGATTTTGATGCAAGATGTCCATGAACAGTAAATATACATATACAAGTAGAGTTTAAATTAGATTTCTCATAAAAACAAATACAGAGCCATCATGAATTCAGAATGGCCATGAGACTCATCTTTTTCTTAAAAAAAATATATCACAGCTTGGGTTAGTGTATGACCCACGACAAAAACATTACAATGCCTAGAGGGATAGCTTTCTTTCATAACTTTATTTCATAAAGCAGTAAACAGAAAGGGCAAAAATTAAGTGTCTCTGGTAAAGCCAAAGAAAGAAGCTAAGAGACAGCGACTCTTAGGAATATTCTCTGGAGTAAAACTTTGTGGCTGGGGAACCAATTATAAAAGAGAACAAAAGAATCATTCCACACAGGAGCTACTGAGAAAACTGTCACCCAGAATCAGAGATCCAGGAATAGATTATCCATGAGGAAATAACACAAAGCTTCATAGCTGTTTGGAATATTTCTGAGGAGCAGAGAAAAGAAAATTGAGAAAAGGCAGCAAGAGACACTGACCATAAATTCTGATCCAATAAACAATGAATCAGAAATGCTGTTAATATGTATGACACAACAGCAAAAGAGACTAACAGGAACATGGAAGGTAGTATCAGCAACACCATTTTTTAAAAGATAAAGAAATAGCAATATTTGTATTTTCATTACAGAGACACACTTTGTGAGTGGGCAAAGGCATGAGAATGGCAGTGGTCATCTGAGGGCAGATCTGGTTTCTTCTGCAACTCTCTCACCACCTCCTATTCACCACCACAGTACCATTTTGAAATCTTGAAACAAACACAGTGTGTCATCTCACATGTGTGTATGTGTGTAAATATATACAGGCACACCTCAAGAGATTTTGTGGGTTTGGCTCCAGTCCATTAAAATAAAACAAGTCACACAAATTTTGGGGCTTTCGAATGTGTGCAAGTCATGTCTACATTATACCTGTCTATGCAGTGTGCAATAACATTATGCCTCAAAAATTAATGCACATACCTTAATTTAAAAAAACTTTATTGGCCCTGGCCGGTTGGCTCAGCGATAGAGCATTGGCCCTGCCTGTGGAAGTCCTGGGCTTGATTCCTGGCCAGGGCACACAGGAGAAGTGCCCATCTGCTTCTCCACCCCTCCCCCTCTCCTTCCTCTCTGTCTCTCTATTCCCCTCCCTCAACCAAAGCTCTATGGGAGCAAAGTTGGCCCGGGCACTGAGGATGGCTCCATGGCCTCCACCTCAGGTGCTAGAATGGCTCTGATTTCAGCAGAGCAACGCCCCAGAGGGGCCCAGCATCACCCCCTGGTGGTCTCTGTCTGCCGTCCCCAACCCCCATTTCTCACTTTGGAAAAATACAAAAAACAAAACAAACAAACAAACAAAAAACTTTATTGCTAAAAACTTTTAGGCACCATCTGAGCCTTCAGTGAGTCATAATCTTTTGACTTCAATAGACTTACTGGATGCAATGTTGCCACAAACCTTTAATTTGTAAAAACACAGTATCTGCAAAACATTATGGACAGAAATGTAATAAAACAAGGTATGCTTGTGTATATGTTAACATTTATGTGTATGTATGGTTAAGACCTAGGCTAATTTGTTTTATTTTGCTTTTTTTTTTTTTTTTTTGAGATTTTATCAGTTTCTTTGAACCAAACTAGTGACAATAGCTGAAAATCAAAATCTTAATGGGTTGTGAAAATGCTCCACAAAATGGCAGTTTCACCACTTATTTTATATATCAGAATCAAAGGGGAAAATGTAAGGGGTCACATGAAATCCACTGGTGATAGATTAGGGAGACAGGAAAAAGCAAAGTGGGGAAATCTCTGAGATTGGGTAAAAACTAAAACAGATAGATAATACTTCTTTTACATAGGTGGGTGGGTATAGGCGAGTTAACAGTTAACAACCCCAGCACCTAGAGATGCTAGGCGCATTTTACTTATTTCAATTAAAATTATACTAGAGGTGTTTTCTGACAAACAGAGACAAAACAGATTATTCACTCACACAGCTCAATAGACAATTCTGTTTTTTTAAGCTTTTCGAGATGGCAGGGAGTTGTCAGCATAGAGGAGAGGAAGAGAGAAAGCAGACGGATGGACCGTGTGAGCAGCTGGATGGAAAAGAAGGAGGGTCAGAACCTACAGGAGGAGGAGGGTAAAGTACTGGTGTGGCATCACGTGGTTAGAGGAGTCAAAAAGATTTAGAGCTCTGAGGAGAGGGGAGAGGGTCAGGAGGAAAGAGGCACAGTCACAGTTTGTAAGGAGGGAGGAGTCAGAGAAGAGACAGCGACAGCTTCTAAGGAGGGGGGAGTGGACGAAGAACACAGTGGAGAAGGGAGGGGTTCTGGACTGCAGGGGAGGAGAAAGACTGGATTTGCAGGTGAATGAGAAAACAGGATTCTGCGAAGGGAGGGGGCTTTCTGGAGGGAAGAGAGATTTGCAGAGGGACCAGAGAGGGGTTCTGAGAGAAGGTTGCCCTTGGGGATCAGGCAGGAGGGAGAGAGTTGGGAGTCCATGGAGAAGGAAATATTAGGAGTGGAGGTTTTAGGTGAGGTTTCTTTGGCCAAAAACGGAAGGCACAGAAATTAAGGACAGGAGAGAAGGGAGAAGAAAGCCTGCATGTAAGGAATTTCTGATGCCCTCCCTGTCCGGTGGCAGAAATTGTCAAGATCTCTTAGGATATTGTAATAGTAGTAGAAAGCAACCTGACTAGGTGCCCAGACTTTCGAGGAAGGCCATAGAAGCTAGCCACTCAGAGTAGAAACCTCCCAAACTGTGAACCTCAGAGAGTAGAGTGAGTCCCGAAGGAGTAGAGGAATAGTCTCTGAGGCCTGAGATTGGGAGGAGCCCATGTTCCGAGGGGAGCTTGGCTGGATGGTTTGGACTGAGAGGAGCCCACAGTAGAGGAGACTGGTGAGAGAAGGGGGCGTCCCCGCCTTCAGTCATAGTTCCGAGAGGAGAAAATCTCCATAGAGAGAGAGTCTCAGACAGGAGGTTGTCACCCCAAGGCTGAGATCCCAGGACATAGGAGAGTGGCCTGGCTAGGCACGCCTAGACTTTCGTAGAAGTCCATAAAGGAGTAGAGGCAGACCACTCGTAGATATGGGGACTGAAGTCAAAACCGTCTGACCAGGAAGGGGTGTTTTTAGAGAGAAATTTAGAGGCCAACCGGGGAAGGGAGAGGGAGAAACTCCTTACCTTTCTGGTCCGGCAGGGTTCAGGACAGGGTTAGACTGCCAGCCAATCAAACTACAATTACACATCAAAACAGAATCAGGGAGTAAGCCCGGGATGAGTTGCCGCTGCCCATTGCTTCCCTGGTTGTAAGTTTGGACGGCAAAGAGGGATAGTCCAGGCAGTTAGTACCCTGTCCCGAGTTTCAGCACCAGATGTTGGAATCCATGGGAGTCCGAAAGACCAGAGTAAACAGGCTTTATTGAAAGGAACAAAGGAACCCTGCCGGGCACTTCTCTTGGGGAGAAGAGCCTCAGTACAAGCTAGGGGATAAATTTATAGGGTTAAAAGGAGGGTCTCAAGCAAGTGGGTGTTGAGTCAAAAGTCTTGGTATGCTTTCTTCTGTGGTTTTACGAAATCAGCTTCTTGAAATGCCTCTCCTCGGGGCAGCCGACCAGCTTCCTAGAACTTTTCTGTTTCAGGGGCGATAGTCCAGTAAGTAAGGGTGGGATCAGACAGACAAGCAGAACAGCAAAAGGGCAGCTTGGAAGTTCTGGTGAATTCATGTATCTATCACTATCTAATAGAAGGGTGAGTTAAGAATCAGACATGGATATGGAGAATTTTGAGGAAATAGAACATTTTGCCTGCCCACCACCCTACCTGCTGTTCATTTTGTAGACCAGCTACCTGGAGCAGTATGGCCAAGGGGAGGAAAAATGTCTCTGAGTTTTCAGCTTGGAGGAGGAGTTCAGATTGCCAGAACTGGACCAGCACTTCTAAGTTCCTGGGGTGGAGGCCCTGTGGCTTCCTTGAAAGGCTCTGCACCATTCCCCAACCCCACCCCTCCATCAATAGCGCCCCTGTCCCACCAGCCCTGTGCCACTGGAGCCTGGGCCGCTCAGATGTGCAGGTCAAATCTGGCCTCACTGTAAAGGCTCAGGGGAGACCCAGTGGGAGTTAGCTGTGCCCTCTGCAAGGGAAAAGGATTTCTTGATTCCCAGTGATTCTGGGAGAATGGCTTGCTATTCTGCAGTCAATCTCAGCCCCAAACTAACAAAGGTTCTATAAATAAAGGTTGGGACCAGAGGAGGGGGGTATTGGTTGCTAAGGGGTACATGCATGACATGGCTGCCAATTATGACACGGCTGCCAGTTGTGACACGGTGACTAGTTGTGACACCGCTGTCAATTATTCACTTTATCTCAGTGCATGGTACTGGTACCTCATTTACTTAGGTCACATACTGTGAACTACTTGTCTGGGTCACTTTCTGTGTCCCATTTGTGTGAATCGCTCTCTGTGTCCTGAACATCATGTCCGGGATGCACTTCTGGGCCCCATGGCTCCTATTTATGTGGCAGCTGTTGTGGTTCCTGGTCCAGGCTCACCTGCTTGCAGAGCGGGCCCTGGACCCTAACCTGCTGACCCCCACCACCCGGGGGCTCACCGAACCCTGGCCTCAGGATCAACAAAACCTCGCTGAAGAGTCCTCATATGCTCCTAGAGAGGCTGAATTTCCCTCCCAACATGAAGCCTCAGCTCTGCAGACAGAGGCCCCTGAGGAAGTGGAAATTTCTCCAACCCTCCAGGAAGACCCAGCTCAACAGCTGGAAGTCCCTCAGAAGGAAAAAACATTTGTTATAAAAGAAGAGGCTATAGAAGTGCCTCCAAAGAAGGGCTCAGCTCCACCCCAAGGGCACTTTGCCAGTGCAGAGCTTTCTTCAGGTAATGAAGAGGGTCCCACTCAGCCTCCAGAGATCCCTGAGGTGACTCTCCACCATCCGGAGCCCATTCAGGCTCAGCAGCCAACCACTCCTGAAATTGCGGTTGAGTCTGTAGACCTGGGGCTCACCATCACCCCATGTCCAATGGAGGAGGCTGAACAACCTGCCACCCTGCAGCAGACTACAGAGTCTCCAGAGCACCCTGAGGTGACACCTCCCCATCAAGAGTCTGCTCAGGCTCAGCAGTCAACCACTCCTCAGGTAATAGTTCAGGCCATGGACATGGGGCTCACCATCACCCCACAACCTACCGAGGAGGCTGAACAACCAACAGACCTTCAGCAGACTACAGCTCCTCCAGAGCGCCCTGAGGTGAAACCTCCCTATTGAGAATCTGCTCAGGCTCAGCAGTCACCTGCTCCTTTGATCAGAGACCAGTCCCCTGAGGAAGTGGAAATTTCTCCAACCCCTCAAGAAGACTCAGCTCAGCAACCAGAAGTCACTGAGGGAAAAAAAAAGCAACAGAAAAAGGCTTTAGAAGTTCCTCCAAAGATGAAGTCTGCAATACTCCAAGGGCACTTTGCCAGTGCATAACCTTTCTTCTGGTAATGAAGAGGATCCCGCTCAGCCTCCAGAGATCCCTGAGGTGACACTTTTTCATCCAGTGCCCCCTCAAGCTCAGCAGCCAACCACTCCTAAAATCGTGGTTCAGCCAGTGGACCTGGGGCTCACCATCACCCCACAACCTACCGAGGAGGCTGAACAACCAACCGACCTTCAGTAGACTACAGCTCCTCCAGAGCACCCTGAGATGACACTTCCCCATCGAGAGCCTGCTCAGGCTCAGCAGGCAATCACTCCTCAGGAAACACACCAGTCCATAGACCTGGGACTCACCATCACCCCATATCCCTATGGAGGAGGCTGAACAACCTACCACCCTGCAGCAGACTATAATGTCTGCAGAACACCCTGAGATAACACCTCCCCATGCAGAGCCTGCTCAGGCTCAGCAGCCAACCCCATCTGAAATCGCAGTTGAGTCTGTGGACTTGGGACTCACCATCACCCCAAGTCCAATGGAAGAGGCAGAACAACCTACCACCCTGTAGCAGAATACAGCGTTTCCACAGCACCCTGAGGTGACACCTCCTCATCAAGAGTCTGCTCAACCTCAGCAGTCAACCGCTCCTCAGGTTACAGTCCAATGTGTGGACCTGGGGCTCAGTGTCAACCCACATCCTATGGAGGAGGCTGAACAACCTGCAGCAGACTACAGCTCCTCCAGAGCACCCTGAGGTGGCACGTTCACATCTAGATTCTGTTCAAAGTCAGCAGCCAACCTTGCCTGGGGTCATGGAAGGTACTAGAGCTCTGCAACCAGAGCCATCCAAACTACTTCCTCCTACAACTGAAGAGAAAGCCACCACAAGTGTGTGTAAGCTCTGCTCCTGCAGGAATGAGACGCTGTCCTGGGTGGCTCTCGGCCCAAAGCAGAGGCTCCGCAGCGTTCCTGTGCTGCAGCCCAGCACTGACAATGACACCTCCACCACCTTGTTAGACTCCCCTGCCCTCGTTTGTTCTCTGCATCCTGCCTCACAAGGCAGCCTATTTCTGAAGTCATCCTGAGCTCCCCACATCTTCCCCAGCTCAGCTTGACTGATGTGGATTTTCTTTTGTTTGTCAACTATCCCTTATCTTCATTCCCCTTCTTACTATTGTTTCCCATTTACTAGTCTTTTCCTTGTAATTGCCCATATTATTTTTCCTTACTCATCTTTTTAGCCCAGCACTTCATTCCTTAACCTCTACTCTCCCACTTTTGATCCATTTCCTTTACAGCAATGTGGCCCCTCCCCATCTCACTGGTGGTGATACAACATAGTGGTTAAGAGTAGAGATTCTAGAGTCAGAGTGACTAGGTTTGAACCCAAGTAAGTCATTCATTAGTGTTGCCTTTTTTTTTTTTTTTTTTTTGGTGACAGAGATAGAGAATCAGAGAGGGACAGATAGGAACAGACAGACAAGAAGGAGAGAGATGAGAAACATTAGTTCTTCATTGCAGCTCCTTAGTCTCCTTAGTTGTTCATTTGTTGCTTTCTTATATGTGCCTTGACTGGGGGGTCTGCAGCAGAGTAAGTAACTCCTTCCTCAATCCAGCAACCTTTAGGCTCAAGCCAGTGACTATGGGGTCATCTCTATGATCCCACGCTCAAGCCAGCGACCCTTCACTCAAGCTGGTGAGAATGTGCTGAAGCCAGATGAAATGACGCTTAACCAAGTAACCTTGGAGTTTTGAACCTGGGTCCTCTGCATCCCAGTCTGATGCTCTATTCACGGTGCCAATGCTTGTCAGGCCCATATTCATCATACTGCGATCTGTGGGCCACGACAGCATTCATTTCCCTCTACCGTCCACCACTGGATAGTCTCCACTTTTTGGCTGACCTTTGGAATTTTGAACCATGAGTATATTGAATTTTATTCAGCAACCTCTGCCCTGCTGTGGTTTCTTTCTTCTCTGCTGGCTGGATCCAGTACCCAGAGTCAGTTATGGCTTTGCCTCCTCTCCCTTCCATTTGGGGGGCATGAGCACTCTCAGGGCAGCTACTCCAGCTCCCTTCACCCATCTGCCTGTCTGTCCGTCACGTTGCCAAGGAGTTGCTTTTTATTTTTAAAAATTTCTTTTTTAAAAAATTTGTATAACTTTGTTTTATATTGTGCAAAAAATTTTATATTTCCAAAATTAAATATACAAAGTATTTTATATTACAAAAAATCTTACTTTTCTCTCTACCCAGAAATATTCTGCTTTCAATTCTGTCTTAGGGAGTGGCAAGTATGTGATTTTTTTTTAATTTATGTGGTATCCAATGCAAAATGTTGAAAATGATTATTAAACTCTATTTTTCAAATATGCTTTTCTCAAATACCTAATTTATAATATATGCTAACAATTTTTAAGTGGTTATTATATACCACAACATGTGCAACATTATTCTCTAGTTTAATCCTCATAACAGCCTGGTAATATAATAATTACATTTTTTTTGTGAGCAAGAAATCTGTGATTCAGAGATCTTAGTTTTCTAAGATATGAACATCTGTCAGAATTGTAATCTGAATTAAGTGCCATCTGTCAAGTAAACTGAAGATGAGTCACCTAATCTGTGACTGGCTGCATGAAGAAACACCCACAGCACAGAGAAAAAGATGTAGTGATAAGCAAAATCTTTGATGAAGGATGAGACAGCATAAGGGAATTCCTATTAGCAAATTATTACAAGAGAATTGATTCCTACTTTAAGGCAATTTCAATGAGATGATGTGTTAATTGTATATGTAACAGTAGACAGTTGTGGGGAACTTGTAAAAGAAAATAAATGAAGCAATATATAAGAAATGGCACAAGAGAAGGGTAACTGTAGGTTTTGAAAAATGCATCCTTGTTATTCTTTGTCACATCATTAAGAGGAAGAAACTCTGCTTTAAAATGGTATATTCCACATAAGATGAAATATTTTTTTTACTTCAAATGCAATAGTAACAAAAAATATTAAATTAACAATATTTTATTAGATTTTCTCTTGTTTAGTTATTTCTATCATTATCTGTTTGGGCACTTTAGTCCTCTATATCTATTTGTTTTCAATTAATTATTCAAAACTTTTTTGTCTTGTATGTTTTTTCTTATGTATTCTTTCTATATACATGATTATATTTACCAGTAGTTATAATTCTCCTTTCTGCTTCTTATTATAGTTCACTTTTTTTTTTTACTTTAAAGGTCTTATCAGATACTTCATGGTCTCTTGTCTTACTTTTTTTTTCTTTGAATTTCCATTCATTACAGTACTAATTTCTTTGTTGTCATAGCATGAGTGGGTGTTTGTGTATATGTATAAAATGGTTCTTTCCTATCAATAATAAAAACTGTTGAGTATATATGTGTTGGCTTTACACTGATTAATTTCTCATAATGATTATTCCTTTTTTGGTTCACTATATATACCAACTACTTAATAAAAATTATAGGGTAGAATAGATGGTTAGGGAGTGAGGAATGTAATGGCTTGAAATTTAATATGTTATCCTAGGGTTCTTTTTCTCAGTCTATCTAGTTCTCCCTCTGTGCTCTCAGCCTTCTGGATTTCTCTCAATTCTGAGTGATCAGAGGAGCCATATGGACTATAAATTGTTCACGTTATGATAGTGTCCACATACTTTCTCCCTGTGTAATTGCTGCCCTCTGGCTCTCAATCTCTCGACAAACTCCCACAAATTGCTCTTTTAAAAAATATTGATACACCTGTGAGCCTTCATTTACTACTACCATCTCCAACTCTCCACTATTTTTAACAAAGACAGACTTGAAATGTTGCTTTCTTGCTTTGTTTATTTATTTATATTTTATTGCTTAACTAATGTGATTATATACTTCTTCATGTTTTTATGGTATAATTATTTTTCCCTTTCCCAAAATGATTGCTAGTTTCTTTGACCCTTTATTTTATTGGTATCTGTTTGTCAATTTCTTTGCATATTTGATATATCAATCTGTTTGGCATAAATCCTATCAGTAGTTCCCAGTTTATGATTTACCTTTTAAATTTTGTACTTTTATTTTAAATACAAGTAAGTGTTAAAAGTTTTTTAAGTCAAATCTGAAAGTATATTAATTTTTGTTGTTGTTATGCTTAGGAAAGAACATTTTCATCCTGAAATGCAAATATTACTTACTACATTTACTTTTACTTCTTTAAATTTACTTTTATACTTGTAGGTTTGATCTGCATGCTAAGATCTGCAGCATCATATGTCGATTATGAGCACTTTCCCCAGATTTGTTTCCCATGTCACAACATTTGAGAGTTCTTTTGTAAAAAGTGTTACTAGATTGGGTTGTTTTATGCATATATATGGAGCTCCCTTCATTTTTTTTTTAATTTTTCTTTTTCTTTTTGGAATGGTCACAGAAGAGGAAGGGTGTTGAGTTTTTCCAGAATGTTTAGTCTTTTGTTTATATTGTTAAGACAGAAAGCTCTATCTCTTGTATTCAAAGCATATCCCCAGATGCAGGGTCAGGAGGACTGAGTGGAGGGAAGGAACATTCACCTCTCCCAGCATCTTTGGTTTATTTTGTTTCATTTTCATTACTGTGAAACAACCTACTCTAAAACACAGTGGCTTGACCTATAAGTTATTATTTTCCAAAAGTCTTGTTCATCAATCTGGGCAGTCTTCTGCTACACTTGCTGGGATTACTCTATGACTGCATCCTCTGCTAGGCCTGGTGGGTTCAAGGTGACCTCACGAATGAGATGCAGTTAGTGCAAGCTGTCAGGTAGATGCCTGGATTCTCCACGTAATAGCTTCTTGTCTTTCAATAAGCTGAACTGAAGTTTCCCAACATTGTGTTCTTGAATGAAGGTGAAAATGGAAACTAAATGGCCCCAAATGACTTAGGGTCTAGAATCTGTATACTATTTCTGCTATTTTTATCAGTCTAAGCAAGTTACCAGTAAAGCTCAGAGTCCTTGGGTGCTATGTTCTGAAATTTACTGTTCCCCAAATTATTTATATGTTGAATCTTAACTCTCAAATGTTCTGATATTAGTAAGTGAACCTTTGAAAGGTGTTTAAGTCATGAAAGTGCACACCCCTTAAAAATGGAATTAGTGCCTTCTAACAGGCTCCAGAAAGATCCCTAGACCCTCTGCCCTGTGAGGACATGGGAAGAAGGTGCTAGCTGTGAACCAGGAAGAGATCCTTCACCCAATCATGCTGGTGCCGTGATCTTAGACATCCAGTCCCAGAAACGCTAGAAATAAGTGTCAGTAGTTTTCAGTTGTGAAACGTTTTTATAATAGCCCAGAAAGACTAGATAGGTATGGATAAACTTCACCTTTTGATGGGAACAGTGGCAATCCAAAGAGGCACAGACTCAAGGAAGCATGATTCCTTGGAGGTTGTTAATATAACATACAGCAAAGCCAGAAATTTCCTGACAGGTTTAGTCGTCATTGCACATAATTATGACTTTTACATGGTGTCATATCAGTTTTGTGGATTCCGTATTCCACATTATCTTGACAAAGGAAGCCAGGATTATGGTTATAATTTTTAGATATAATTCAGAGATAAAATCAGCCCACTTTGTCCATGAGAAATGATCTAAAGGTGTTCAGTAAATCACTCCAAGTCACTCCTACTCAGTCCTCTGACAAAATTAGATTTATAGTGCAACCATATACTGGATGATTACTTAGTGCCTGGTTCCCAGATATGCACTTAAAATAATTATTTCTCTTAAAATTCGTAATATTCCATGTGAAATCTGTATTGTTATTTCGCTTTTGCAGTTAAGAAATATCAAACTGGCATACCATCTACTGCTGATTTCACATTTACTAAACAGAGCAACTCTGCTTCAAACTCAGGACTCTGTAATTACAAAACCTAGACTATTAAAGATTATTCTGTACTCACCAAATATTGTAATACCTATTAGAAATTTCAGAAGGACAGAAACCTATATAATAAAGCCATGAGGAAGATATAAAATCAGCATAAATATCAGCAATTTTTGAAGAGTAAAGCTAGTAGCTCAAATGAACCCTGAAATGGAATAAACATCTTACTATTACATCTATAAAAAGATAAAGGTCCTGGGAAACCAGGTGCCTTTGTTCTGAAGAGCAGTTTTCATCCTCATAACTATGTAGATGATGTTTATTAGTTTTCAACTTTTAAACTTAAATGACATGTAAAGCATGGACAATTTAAGATACTGAACAGAATGCAAATGCAGCCAGGCTTGACAAAATAAAGGGGAAGGTACAGTTGAGAGAAGTGGGAGGTGCCAGAGCAGATATTAAGAAAAGGCTTTTCTCATTCAAATGCTCATTTTATGCTATAGGAAGCCAAAGCTGATAGACAAATGTTGATTCAAGCATTTTATCGAAAATTACATGCAAAAGCAGTAGAGGACTTAAAATCAATTGTACAAGAAAGAATTGTTGGAGAGGAATGAGTGGCTGTGGAGGCTAAAGATAGTGAAGTAAATCTTTAACTTTCTACACTGGACATCACTATCTGACCTTGAAAATGTAATAATATAATAAGCTTTGTTTTGTAATTAAAGGATAAACCACAAATGAGAACCAATTTAAATATATATTTCTCGACATTTTGAGAATGAGGTGATAGTGAAGAGTTGCTGCTTTTCACTATAAACTTTAATGTTTATCACATATATAAATACATTGATACAGGTTTAAAAGTAAAGTTTTGAATGAAAGAAATTGATAGCTTCCTTTTGATACTGGATTTAAGGGTTTCAGAAATATAACACTGTTTGTTTGTTTTTTACATTAAAGCTAATTTTTTTCATCTTAAAATTAAAACCATTAATCCTCACCCTTCACTATTTTGTTACTTTTTATTATATAGTTGAAAATTTCAAATATTTTCATTTTATCTTTTTTTTTACAAGGACAGAGAGAGAGTCAGAGAGAGGGATAGACAGGGACAAACAGACAGGAACAGAGAGAGATGAGAAGCATCAATCATCAGTTTTTTGTTGCGACACCTTAATTGTTCATTGATTGCTTTATTATATGTGCCTTGACTGGGGTGCTACAGCAGACCGAGTGACCCCTTGCTCGAGCCAGCGACCTAGGGTCCAAGCTGGTGAGCTTTTGCTCAAACCAGATGATCCTGCACTCAAGCTGGCGACCTCTGGGTCTCAAACTTGTGTCCTCTGCATCCCAGTCTGACGCTCTATCCACTGCGCCACTGCCTGGTCAGGTCATTTAATCTTATTTTAATGTATGATACAAGAAATAAAATGTGGGAGAACTCTCAGGATAAAACAATTATTATTTTTTTTTCCTAAATGAGAGGAGAGGAGATAGAGACTCCCACATGCGCTCCTACCAAGATTCATGCAGCAACCCATATTTGGGGTTGATGCTCCGCCCATCTGGGGCCATACTCACAACTGAGTTATTTTTAGTACCTAAGATAGAGGCTCCAGTTAACCATTCTCAGTGCCCAGAGTAATGCTCTCAAACCAATAAAGGCAGAGAAAGGAGAAAAGAGAGAGAGAGAGATTGAGAGAGAGAGAGAGAGAGAGAGAGAGAGAGAAGTGATTGGAAGAGGGGTGGAAAGACAGATGGTCACTTCCCCTATGTTCCCTGATAAGGAATCGAACCTGGAACATCCACATGCTGGCTGATACTCTACCACTGAGAAAACCAGCAAAGGCCAGTAAAACAGAATTTAAAATAATACAGTTGTACTAAAATACTTTTTTCTCTCATAAAATAATATAGTTGTACTAACATATTTTTTTTCTCTCATATATCATTCTGCAATGAGTTTTCTCACCTAGCTTGGGAGAAGATATTCAGTCTATAAAGGAGCAGTTACCAACTAGTGTATAATGATACAAAGTTATATACATTGATATACCCTGGGTATTTCTCCCTTAAAGCCAGTGTTCATGTAAATAAAAATAAAATCAGAGATATTTCTCTTAACATTTCACCATGAAATTATTTGAAACTACTTACCAATAATAATTCTCATTTTGAAAATTTATTTTTAGATCCAACTGTATTTTCTTGTGCTTTCCAGTAGATTTAATAGACAGCCCCTGCCAACCACACACACAAACACAGTTTCTGCAATTAAAATATGACTGTGAGTTGTCAGTATGAAACAAAGCTTTCCAAGGACATCAATAAATGCATAATTGAATCTCAGTGTAATGGCAAATAGGCCGAAATATAAAAATAATCACCCAAATAAATGAGCAATTAAATTCTTTGCTTCTAAACATGCAGGTGCGAAATATAATGTTGCAGCTAAATCTCATGAAATATTTGGCTCTTCATAACAAATTAAATTGATAGTCATTGCTTTTGTTGTAGAGATAAAGAGCATTATATTCTAACAGAGAAACAAATTTGAGTTATAAATTTTTCCCCAACAGAGGCAGGCATACAGTCTATTTACCATAATCACATTTGAAAAAAATTCTGCAGTGTTTCAAAATAATTATGTCAATTGAAATAGCTTCCCATAAAAATATTCTTTGAAGAAAAAAAAAGGCCTGATAAGGATGAATGGAAGAAGCAATTATGTACCTGAAATTAGAAACCTGATACAAATCACCTTTCATTATATTATTATAAAATCTGAAGTCCCTATTATATAAACACAGACTATTATCCCATTAGCCAAACCTTTATTGTTGAACACAATACAGGAAATGTTAATGTTGAAGATAACAATAACAAAGACTTGCATATATTTTATAAAACTAAATTATTTTTTAAATTCAGTATATTAGCTGCTTCAATTATTATTTTAAAATAGGTGACAAAGACATATTTATATTTCAGACATTCTGGAAATATTTCCTGGGGTTTCCTGGGCACAACTGAGTATGTAAATATTCTTCCAAATAATCAGGGAAATGTAAAATACAAGTATTTTATAATATTTTTGGTTATCCTAAATAATGATAGACCTAAGTAAAGTAATAATTTTCATATGCAATTGAGATGATATTAGAAGTGTAAGTTGCCTACAGAAAGGCTTTATAATTAAATTTAGTATTATTTAGTTTTCTAAAATTGATTTAAGAGCTAACTATTTACTCATTATATAGATATTTACTCTATTAAGAACACTAAAATACCTTAAGTTATAATCTTACTGCAGATATTTTTCCTAGTTCGTGTTGCTTTTAGATAACTGCTAATGGAACAGAAATGCTATGAGCTGAGAATTCCCATTTTCAAAGCCAATCTAAATTAAAATATATATATTTTTTTTGATAAAAGGAGAATTCTTGACCATACAAATATATATAGGCTATATTTGATTCATGAAGGAGATTAGCACAATGTAGGATACCAGTTAATAGTTTCTTTCTGCAGCAAGTACAGTAATGTGAAATAGAATTTTCTATTGTGTTCAGTAAATATTGCTGATAGATTTTATGCCATAAATTTATGAAATACCTTGTGAAAAGTCATCAGTGACACTGTATTTATGGGTATATTCACAATAAATATCAAAAATTATAATTTACAAAAGCAGAAAATATTAGTATGTCTATTATTTTCAAATGAAGAAACAGAGACATGGAGAAGTAACTTAACTTGGAAAAGACACACAGTCAAAAATTGCCAGGAAGACTAGCACAAGATCCTGTGGAGAGCTGATACTGATTTTAAGGCACTTTTATTAAAGATATTAAAGGCAATTTAAAGCATGTAATTTTTCTACTGGGAATGTCATAAATAGTTTTAGAATAATTTTTAAATTTGCCTGTCATTTTACTATTATGACTAAAGACATTATAGTGCATTTTGAAGTTTTAATTAAGCTTCAATTTAACAGTTAAGGGAAACTAGCAAGCACTCAATAAAAAACCCAGTAGGAGATGACATTTCTTATTCTTATTCTTTTTAAAGTCAGCTGAAAAGAATTAAATTTAAGGAAGATATTTTACAAAATCAATGTAAAATTATAGGTATGTGTTGATACAAGACTTTTGTTTCTATATTGTGATTCAACTCATCATTTTAAATTTTGAATGATAAATTGGGTTTATTTTTCTACTTATGGTGCTATATTTTGTGCAGAATTGTATTCCTTGTGTATTGTGCCTATTAGTTATGACAGTTTATTTCTATATATTTTTTATACATTTGATTCATATTTTCTTACTATTGAAATGTAATACATTCTTAGGCACTTTTATTTCAATAATTTTATAGTAAGGGTTTCTAGAGACTTTAAGATTTAAATTCTCACCTTTCCTTGCACAATAGTTACTAGAAAGCCAGTTTACATGCTCAGGTTATACATAAACCATTCTTTAAGATTAGTTAATAGACACACCTCTACAGCTTTACAAAATATTTCTTAAGACTAGTTGTGAGGAAATGTAAACAAAAGAAAAAGCCTACAACTTGCTTATGGATAGTTCTTCATCCTATACCGACATCAGCTGGAAGTTGATTACTATAGCATCCAAGTTTTACCCAGGACTATCTCTGAAAAAATTTTTTTTTAAACTTCAAGCTTCATGTCAAGATGGCCACATAGGTAAGTTCAATACCTGCATTTTCCCAGAACTACATTAAAATTATGACTAAACTACAGAACAGTCATTACTCAGAACAGCATGAAATCTAGCTGAATAGAAGTTCTACAATTAAGAATTTAAAGAAGAAGCCATATCTAGACTGGTAGTAGATACAGAGATGTGAATGGTCTGGGTTGCACCCCCACCTGTGGTGGACAAAAATTGGGAGATATATCTTGGTTGTGAGGACTACTCTGAGGAGCCAGGGGTCCCAGTCTCATACCAGGTACCCCATCCCAGGGATGCAGTGTCAAGAAGAGAAGTCCCCATAAGTTCTGGCTGTGAAAACAAGCAGGGATTTTGTTTGCCTGAGGAAGACTAGGGCTCCTGGAGTCCCAGGTGTTTCTCTTAAAGGGCCCAAGTGGACTTACCTGGACTCACTTGCATTGAACTGCAGCACTAAGGCAGCAACCTGAAAGGTAGCAAGGACATAAAGAGAGGAACTGAATTGTCTGGTATCATGACAGGTACTAAGGACATTTCTTCAGGCAGCAGTGCTGTAAGAGGTCATTGTTCCTTTGCCAAACCCTCTCCCCACCCCCAACAAAACCAACAGGCAGGTACTGTATCTAAATCTCCATCAACCTGGCTAGCACTATTTGCCCTGCTCTGGTGATTTCATCAGACCCCATTGTAGCAGTTATGTAGTCCTCCCCAAGACATTTCCAAAGTTTTTCCCACACAAATGACCTGTCCTGACTCATGTACTGGACTTTTCTAAAATATTTCAAAGGTTCACAAACACCAAACAAGCATCATCTTGCCTTGGCATGCCCTGTACCTATTGCTATTGTAGCCCCAAGTCAGGCATTAATGGCAGCCTAACTCTCTTTGCAGTTTGTCTTATCCTGGTTAACTCTATGCCCAGCATAAGTAGCAGCCAACTTCACATTGCTCTGTAGCTCATGGGGTCCCCAAGAAGGGGTGCCCAAGCAGGGGAATAGAGGGTGACTAATGGTAGCCTGTACCTACAGGAGACCCCAGAGCCAGGGCATCTGTGGACAGCTTCAGACCATGATGAAGCACCTCCCAACCACCTCTCTGAGTGACACACACAAGGGTCAGACTCAGCAGGCACCAGAGCTTCACTGAAGCCAGTCATGCTTCATAGGGTTGGCCCCTGCACAGTAGATCTTGTCTGTGGTCATAGCAAGTCATCTTAAGGGTAAAAGTCTGCCACTGATATGCCAACAGCATATTAAGGATCAACTAAAACAAGAGAGTCATACAATTCAACCACGGACACAACTGGAGTGCCACACATAGAGCGACCAGCTCAGGTGACCAAAGAGGCTGCGCCATTGGGCACTATAGGACACCTACTACATAAGTATACTCTATGAAGACCAGAACACTTAGCAGCTCTACCTAACACATAGGAAACAAACACAAGGAGACATCCAAAGTGAGCAGACAAAAAAAAAAATCATGTCCCAAGCAAAAATTCAAGAAAAAAAACCTGAAGAAAATGGAGACAAGTAATCAACCAGATGAAAGTTTACAACGCTGGTTATAAGAATGCTCTATGAACTTAGAAAAAGAGTAGAGGAACTTAATGAGAACTTCAAGAAAATGGTAAGAAACATAAAACTAGAGATAGAAAACAAAGAAAAACCAGACATAAATAAAGAATACAATAACTGAAATTAAAAATACATTACAGGGAATCAATAATAAAGTAGATGAAGCAGAACATCAAATCAGCAATGTGGAGGATAAGAAAGCAGAAACCATCCAATCAGAACACACCAAAAGAAATAAAAAAGAGACTTGTTTAAGGAACTTCTGGGACAACTTCAGGTGTACCAACATACTCATCATGGAGATTCTGGAAAGATAAAGGAGAGAACAAGAAATTGGGGGAACACTTTGTAGAGTATATGATCATCTGACCACTATGCTGTACCCCTGAAAACAATACAAAAAACATTGAAAGTAAACATAATTAAACTATAAAATAAAGAAAGCCAAAAAGTATTACATTTTTTAAAACTCATGTCTTACCTTCTTTGTTTAAGTACATAATCATTATAGAAAGTTTTAAAAGAAAAAATGAAAGAAAACTTATTTGAAAAAATAATCATGGGAAATATCTCTCAATTGGTGAAGGAAATAGATATACACATCCAGGAAGTTCAGACAGTCCTTAACAAGACAAACCCAGAGAGGTCCACAGCAAAACACATCAAAGTTAAAATATCAAAAGTGAAAGAAAAAGAGAGAATCTTTATAGCAGCAAGTGATAAGCTGTTAGTAACTTACATGGAAGCTCCCATAAAACTGTAAGTTGATTTCTCAACAGAAATTTTATAGGCCAGAGAAGATTGGCACAAAATATTTAATGTGATAAAAAGTAAGGACCTTCAATCAAGATTACTCCACCCAGCAAAGTTATCATTTCAAATGGAAAGGAGTTAGTTGCTAACATTCCAGTATTATTAGAAATGCTAAAGATTTTTCTTTAAAAAGAAGAAAAATGGCCCTGGCCAGTTGGCTCAGTGGTAGAGCGTCAGCCTGGTGTTCAGGAGTCCCGGATTTGATTCCCAGCCAGAGCACATAGGAGAAGCGCCCATCTGCTTCTCCACCCCTCCCCCTCTCCTTCCTCTCTGTCTCTCTCTTCCTCTCCCACAGCCAAGGCTCCATTGGAGTAAAGTTGACCCGGGCGCTGAGGATGGCTCTATGGCCTCTGCCTCAGGTGCTAGAATGGCTCTGGTTGCAACAGAGCGACGCCCCAAATGGGCAGAGCATCAGACCCTGGTGGGCGTGCCAGGTGGATCCCGGTTGGGCACATGCAGGAGTCTGTCTGACTGCCTCCCGGTTTCCAATCTCAGAAAAATACAAAAAAAGAAAGAAAAAAAAAAGAAGAAAAAAAGGTCAAACAAATGAATAATGAAATGGGAATAAATACATATTTATCAACTATTACTTTTTAAAAATTGATTAAATGCTCTTTTCAAAAAACATAGGGTGACTGATTGGTTTAGAAAATAAGACCTGTCTGCAGGAGACTCACTTCAGATTAAAAACATACATAGTAAAAGGATGGAAAAAGATATTTCATGCAAATGGAAAAAAACTGGTGGGAATAATTACTTACATCAAAAGAATAAGAGGCAAAGAACTCAGTAATTCCATTTCTGGATACTTATCTGAAAACATGAAAAATTCTAATTCAACTATATATATATAGTTGGGCCAATTGCAGCACCATTTGGTTGCTCTGCTACCTCCCACCATGAAAGCTGAAATGCTCACTAGTGGGTGGTAGGGACTAGGTTGACCAGCACTGCAAAAGTGGGCGGTTTTTATAAAAAGTTTGACTAACCTTGGAGGGTACTCTATTCAATGTGATAAGTCAGAAAGAGGAGAACATTCCATATGATTCCACTTATATGTGAAATCTAAAAAGCAAAATAAACAAAATATAAATAAACTCATGCAGAAAACATCTTGATGGTTGCCAAGTAGGGAGGGGCTTTAGGAGCTGGGTAAAAAAGGTGAAGTGATTAAGAAGTACAAATTGCTAATTACAAAATAGTCATAGGGATGTAAATTACAGCATAAGGAGTATAGTTAATGTTGTAAGAACTATGTATGATTTCAGATGGCTCCTAATTTTACTTGGGTGATCACTTTGTAAGTTATATAAATGTCTAATTAACGGGTTGTATATCTGAAACACATAATATTGTATGTCAACTATAATTGAAATATAAAATATTATTTAAATTAAAAAAGAAAAGGTTTTCCCAGTAGGTAATTTTTTAATGTACCTAAACAAAATAGTAATATGTTATTTTCCAATCTATAGGCTTAATGCATATTAACTCCATCCTTTTTCTTTTTCACATTGAACTAAATTAAAAATAATTCACCTTGTTGTATTAAAAGTTAATTATGAACTGCTAATACTGTTTTGGACACTAAAGTTTATTCTGATTATATATGACGTATAAAATAAAAAGTTCAATTTTCTTTCCTCTAACAAATACTTTGCTGTATTATATCACATTTCTATTGCACACTGATGTAAAGGAAGTGACATTAGATAAGAGAAGAAATCACAGAAATTAGAAGTCTTCAAATTCTAAATGGTGAGGCCAGTTCATAAGATCCACACATGACAAATGATAAGATGCTAATGAACTACAAACAGTACACAAGGATGTACTTTGATCAAACAAATCTCTGAGGTCCTGGCCAGTTGGCTCACCAGTAAAGCATCGGCCTTGCTTGTGGATATCCCGGGTTCGATTCCTGGTCAGGACATACAGGAGAAGCAATTATCTGCTTATCCATCCTTCTCCCCTCTCCCTTCTCCCCATTTCTCTCTTCCCCTCAGTAGCCAAGGCTCTACTGGAGCATGTTGGCCTGGGCGCTGAGGATGGCACCATGGCTTCACTTCAGGCACTAAAAGGGCTCCCATTACAATAGAGCAAAGCCTCAGATGGGCAGAGCATCACCCCCTAGTAGGCATCTGGGGATATACTGGTCTAGCACATGTGAGAGTCTATCTGCCTCCCCACTTCTCACTTAATAAAAATACAAAAAGAAAATTTGATAAAAAAGAAAACATGAGACACCTTTGTTTTAGAAATTTTTGCTGGTTATTAATGGGATTTGTGGAGTGGAAGGCACTAGGAAAATCACAGTCACTATGAAAATTTTCTCATTTGTTTAATGTCATTTTGGATTTATTTTAAGGGCTCCCTTATATCTTCCAAAATGTGAGACAATTTTCTCATAAAAGAACTGCAATATAAAGAGTGTCACTTATTTTCTATAAAATTAAAGTTATAAATGTATAAGGAAATTATGTAACCTATGGATTCTATTTTTTTCTACCTAATGTAGAAAACTATAAAACTTCCCAGATATAGCTCCTATTCTATTCACCAGTGAAATAACATAACCCACCAATTACTCTTGACAAATTGTTTATACACAACACCTGAACACCTGTGCTAAAGAATTCATTAACATATCATTATTCAAAGGTTATGATTTTTAAAATTCTGAATAAATATACTTTTCTGTTAAAAGAGTGCTCTTTAATTGGAAAGCTTTTAACAAATACTTTTGTGAGTGACATCAGAGAAATGGTGTCATGAGGAGGGCTCCTGATACCTCTCCCGAAATTTCAACAAGTTTGACAACTAGAGACAGAAAAACGATCCCAGGAACATCTGAAATACACATAAACTGAACAAAGGTCAGCAATCTAAGAGAACCCAATAGAGAGACGTGATATTTTCTAGGGCCTCTTGCTCTGCACGCAATAGCTGGGGCAACTTCTTGCCAGCAGATTCGAGGTGAAAAACACATTCCTACAGAAGAGACCTCAGAGAACCAGAGAACACTGCAGAAATTGGGCAGGCTATACTGAAGGTTTTTTTTAACAAGGGAGAAACCTGCAGAGAACAATCCCACAGAACACTAAGGCAAATTTAACTAGATATACCTGGGGAACCTTAGAAAGGAGCCTGAACAGAAGTCAACTTGCCTCCCTACCTGCTTAAGCTGTTGGCTCTGATTGGCAGAGCTTTCATACTCAGGGCTGTGCTCTAAAAATACCTGGAGGAGGGACTTGGCAGCTTTTAAAACCTCCTGTTCTGCAGGCAGTGACTAGGGCATCTTCCTTTCAGCCAATACAGGTTACAAAGTACAAAAAGCCTGGAGAGAGTGGTCCCACAGAGTGCTGAGGAATACTAGACATGCCTGGAGGCAATTAGAAAGACACCTTGAGAGCAATTGGCTCCCAGCCCTGCCTGATTATGCTGGCGGCTCTGGCTGGCAAAGTCTTACCTAGAGCCCTGTGTTGAGTGGGGATAGAGTGGGGATTTGCCAGCTCTTAGGGCCTCTTACACTTCAGGCAGTGGCAGGGGCAACTTCACAGCTGGGTCACCAGGCTGTAGTTAAGCAAGAAGAGACTTGAAGAGAGGATCCGGGAAAACGAACTCTCCCATTGTTGGAGCCTGCAAATGCTAACAAGCCCCGACTACCAATGAGACTGAGGCCTAGTATATGTCATCACCAAAGTGACACATCAATTGCAAATATCTACCTAAGTGTGCCATAGGGGCAGAGCCTGGGTTACAGAGCCACAAACCAGAAAAAGAGAGAAGGAAAAAAAAAAAAGAAAATAACCTCTCAAAATCAGGAATAATCTACAATCTTTATAACTTTTTCCACTTTTTTTTCTTTATTTATTTATCTTTTTTTTCCCTTCCACTTTGGTCCTTTTATCCTCTTTTTGTCTTATTACTTTCTCTTCATCTTGCACTTCATTACCCATAGGTGTTACATTTCCCTTTTTTTTTTTCTTTCTCTCTATGAGGGTTACATTCCAAAAACCTTAACTCTCTCCCTTTATTTTTTTTCTTTTTTCTCCCTCTCTCTTGGTTTCTTCTTTTCTCTTTCACTTTTCCTTTCATTTGATCTTCACTCACAAGCAAATTACTTTATTTTGGATTCAGATTTTTTTGTTGTGGCATATTGTGTGCTTTTTACTTTGCTTTTTAACTCATTAGCATTCCCCCCATCTCCAGCACTCCATTTAATATAGTTTTTGTTCCACTTAATACAATAGAATTTTTTTCTATTTCTTGTTTTCTTCTTTTCTCTTTTACTATATCTCTCATTTGGCCATCATTTACAAGGAAATTATTTTATACTTGATCCAAATTATTTCCTTATAGCATTTTGTTTGTTACCTCATTTATGCTCCTTTGTCACTTCTCCCCAACTCAGGCCCCCACGTTCTAGGTAGTTTTTGTTCCATTTAGCACAATATAATTCTCAGTTTTTTAAGGTATTTTCTCAAAAAAAAATATTTTTTAAAATTTTTTATTCTTTATCAAGTCTTATTAGTGTTATTAACAAAACCACCCTCAGATACAATTTAAAAAAAGGAAACAGAATATCATGGATACAAAAGAAAGAGATGTAGCACAAATAGATGAGAAAAAATCTATAAAAAATTTTAATAGATTGGAAACCTTGGAGTTAAATGACAGAGAATTAAAAATAGAAATCCTAAAAATACTCAGAGATATACAAGAAAGCACAGAGAGGCAATTTAGGGAGCTCCAAAAAATAAACTCACCGAACAGAAAAAATATTTATATATTACCAAGGAAATTGAAACTATGAAAATGAATCAAACAGAGATGACAAACTTCATTCATGAACTGAAAAATGAGGTAACAAGCTTAGCTAATAGAACAGGCCAGATAGAAGAGAGAATTAGTGACATAGAAGACAGGCAACTAGAGGCACAACAGAGAGAAGAGGAGAGAGACTCGTGAATTTAATAAAGAACGAGAAAACCCTACAGGAATTGTTTGACTCCATTAAAAAAGAGCAACATAAGAATAATATGTATATCAGTAGGAGAAGAGAGAGAAAATGGGATGGAGAACATATTCAAACAAATAATAGACAAGAACGTCCTAAGCTTATGGAAAGAACTAATGCTTCAAATTAAAGAAGCAAACAGAACACCGAGATATCTTAACTCCAACAAACCTACTCCAAGGCACAACATAATGAAATTGGCACAAACCAATGACAAAGAAAAAATTCTCAAGGCAGCCAGGGAAAAGAAGAATACAAAATATAAAGGAAGGCCCATTAGATTATCATCAGATTTCTCAGCAGAAACTCTACATGCTAGAAGAGACTGGATCCCAATATTTAAAGTTCTGAAAGAGAGGAACTGCCAGCCAAGAATATTATACCCATCAAAGCTATCCTTCAAATACAAAGGAGAAATAAAAACATTCACAAATACAGAAAAGATGAAGAAATTTATCACCAGAAAACCCTCACTTCAGGAAATACTAAAAGAGGTTTTCCAACCAGATACAAAGAACAAAACAAAACAAAACCACAAGTAAAAGCTCCACCAAGAACACAATAAAATCAAATTAAAACTGTGACAACAAAAACAAAAAAGGGAGAGGACAAAGATTAACAGTAGCAAAGGAGAGTGGAGTGAAGAAGCACTCATGAGATACTGTACTACAATAAACATGGTAGGTACCTTTTCCATTAATTAATGGTAACCACCCTGAAAAAGCCACTACAGAAGCACATGACTTGAAAAAAGAAGTAACAGAGGAAATAAATATGGATTACAACCAAACAAAAAGAAATGATAAACAAAAAGAAGAATCAAAGAATATACAAAACTAACAGAAAACAATATATAAAATAGCAATAGGAAACCCTCAAGTGTCAATAATTAATTACACTAAATGTAAATGGATTGAACTCAACAATAAAAACACACAGAGTAGCATAATGGATTAAAAAAGAAAATCCAACTGTATGCTGCCTACAAAAAACACATCTGAGCAAAAAAAATAAAAACAAATTCAAAGTGAAAGTCTGGAATACAATATTCCAAGCAAATAACATCCAAAAAAAAAGCAGGTGTAGCAATACTCATATCTAACAATGCTAACTACAAGACAACAAAGGTAATCAGAGATAAAAATGATCATTTCATAATGACTAAGGGGACACTGAATCAGTAAGACATAAAACTTCTTAATATATATGCACCAAACCAAGGAGCACCAAATTATATAAGACAGCTACTGACTGACCTATAAACAAAAACTGACAAAAATACAATTATACTTGGAGATCTCAATACACAGCTGACGGCTCTAGATCATTCATCCAAACAAAGAAATATTGGCCTTAAATTAAACACTAGAACACTTGGATATGATAGACATCTACAGGACATTTCATCCCAAAGTGCCAGAGAATACATTTTTCTCTAGTGTACATGGAACATTCTCAAGAATGGACCATATGTTGGGCCACAAAACTAACGTCAGCAAATTCAGAAAGACTGAAATTATACCAAGCATATTCTCTGATCATAAAGCCTGGAAACTACAATTTAACTGCAAAAAAGAGGTAAACAAACCCACAAAAATGTGAAAATTAAACAACTTACTTTTAAAAAATGAGTAAAAGAAGAAATAAAAGCAGAGATCAAAGGAAAAAAACAGACAAAATAAAAATAACAATACAATATATCAGATTCTCTGGGATGCAGCAAAAGTAATAATAAGAGGAAAGTTCATATCACTTCAGGCCTACATAAACAAACAAGAGAGTGCCCAAGTAAACCACTTAACTTCATATCTTAAGAAACTAGAAAAAGAAGAACTAAGATAACCCAAAACCAGCAAAAGAAAGGAAATAATAAAAATCACTGCAAAATAAATGAAATAGAGAACAGAAAAACTATAGAAAAAATTAATAAAACAAGGAGCTGGTTCTTCAAAAAGATTGACAAAATTTACAAACCCTTGGAAGACTCACCAAGGAAAAAAGAGAAAGGACTCACATACACAAAATCCAAAATGAAAGAAGAGAAATTACCACAGATATCATAGATATACAAAGAATTATTGTAGAATACTATGAAAAACTATATGCCACCAAATTCAACAATCTAGAAGAAATTGATAAATTTCTAGAACAATACAATCTTCCTAGATTGAGTCGTGAAGAAAAAGAAAGCCTAAACAGATCCATAAGCATGGAAGAAATAGAAAAAAATCATTAAAAACCTCCCCCAAAATAAAAGTCCAGGGCCAGCCGGCTATACTAGTGAATTCTATCAAACATTCAAAGAAGGCTTGGTTCCTATTCCACTCAAAGACTTCCAAAAAATTGAAGAAGAAGCAATACTTCCAAACATCATTTTATGAGGCCAACATAACCTTTACACTGAAACCTGGCAAGGATGGCACAAAGAAAAGAAAACTACAGACCAATATTTCTAATGAATACAGATGCTAAAATATTGAACAAAATACTAGTAAATCGAATACAACAACATATTAAAAAAAATAATACCTCATGATCAAGTGGGATTCATCCCAGAATCTCAAGGATGGTTCAAGATATGTAAAACAGTTAACATAATACACCATATCAACAAAACAAAGAACTAAAACCACATCATCCTATCAATAGATGCAGAAAAGGCATTTGATAAAATACAACACAATTTTATTTTTAAAACACTCAACAAAATGCATATAGAAGAAAAATATCTCAACATAATAAAGGCCATTTATGATAAACCATCAGCTAACATCATATTAAATGGCATAAAACTGAGGACTTTTTTCCTTAAATTAGGAACAAGACAGGGTTGTCCACTTTCTCCACTCTTATTTAAGGTGGTGCTGGAAGTTCTAGCCAGAGCAATCAGACAAGAAAAAGAAAAAAAAAAGGCTTTCATATTGGAAAAGAAGAAGTAAATGTTTCACTTTTTGCAGATGCTATAATACTATATATCAAAAACACCAAAGACTCCACAAAAAAATTACTAGAAACAATAAACCAATACAGTAAGGTCAAAGGATACAAAATTAATATGCAAAAGTCCATTGCCTTCCTATATGCCAAAAATAAAAGATCAGTAAATGAACTAAAAAAAAAAAAAATAATCCCTTTTATGGTTGCAACAAAAAATAAAATAAAATGCCTAGGAATAAACATAACAAAGAATGTAAAGGACCTATATAAAGAAAACTACAAAGCATTGTTAAGGGAAATCAAAAAAGATACAATAAAATGAAAAAAATATTTCTTGTTCTTGGATAGGAAGATTAAATATAGTCAAAATGGCCATATTACCCAAAGCAATATACAAATTCAATGCAATTCCCATCAAAATTCCAATGTCATTTTTTAAAGAAATGGAACAAAAAATCATCAGATTTATATGGAACTATAAAAAACCCCGAATAGCAAAGCAATCCTAAGGAAAAAGAACGAAGCTGGGGGCATTACAATACCTGACTTCAAATTATATTATAGAGCCACAACAATCAAAACAGCATAATATTGGCAGAAAAATAGACACTCAGAACAATGAAACAGAATAGAAAGCCCAGAAATAAAACCACATGTAAATGGTCAAATAATTTTCGATAAAGGGGCCAACAACACACAATGGAGAAAAGAAAGCCTCTTCAACAAATGGTGCTGGGAAAACTGGAAAGCCACATGCAAAAGAATGAAACTCAACTACAGTTTGTCCCCTTGTACTAAAATTAATTCAAAATGGATCAAAGACCTAAATATAAGAGCTGAAACAATAAATTACATAGAAGAAAACATAGGTACTAAACTCATGAACCTTGGTTATATAGAGCTCTTTATGAAATTGACTCCAAAGGCAAGGGAAGTGAAGGCAAAGATAAATGAATGGGACCACATCAGACTAAGAAGTTTTTGCACAGCAAGAGAAACTGACAACAAAACAAACAGACAGCCAACTAAATGGGAGATGATATTTTCAAACAACAGCTCAGATAAGGGCCTAATATCCAAAATATACAAAGAACTCATACAACTCAACAACAAACAAACAATCCAATAAAAGAATGGGAAGAGGACATAAACAGACACTTCTCCCAGGAAGAAATACAAATGGCCAACAGATATATGAAAAGATGCTCATCTTCACTAGCTATTAGAGAAATGCAAATCAAAACTACAATGAGACACCACCTCACGCCTGTTAGATTAGCTATTATCAACAAGACAGATAATAAGTGTTGGAGTGGCTGTGGAGAAAAAGGAACCCTCATCCACCTTTGGTGGGAATGTAAAGTAGTACAACCAATATGAAAGAAAGTATGGTTGTACCTCAAAAAACTAAAAATAGAACTACCATATGACCCAGAAATCCCTCTACTGGGTATATACCCCCAAAACTCAAAAACATTGGTTTGTAAAGACATGTGCAGCCCCATGTTCATTGCAGCATTGTTCACAGTGGCCAAGACAAAAAAACAACCAAAAAGCCCTTCGATAGATGACTGGATAAAGAAGAAGTGGTACATATATACCATGGAATACTACTCAGCCATAAGAAATAATGACATCGAATCATTTACAACAACATGGATGGACCTTGATAACATTATACTGAGTGAAATAAGTAAATCAGAAAAAACTAAGAACTGTATGATTCCATACATAGGTGGGACATAAAAATGAGACTAAGAGACATGGACAAGAGTGTGGTGGTTACAGGGTGAGGGGGGAGAAAATGGAGGCAATGGGGGGATGGGAGTGGGAAAAAGAAAACCAGATAGAAGGTGATGGAAGACAATTTGACTCTGGGTGATGGGTACGCAACATAATTAAATGTCAAAATAACCTGGAGATGTTTTCTTTGAACATATGTACCTTGATTTATTGTCACCCCATTAAAATCAGTAAAAAAATACTTTTGTGGCAAATGACTCTTGTACCACTTTCTCCCCTGAGAATTGCTAGCCTCATTTCCAAAATTATAAACTTTTTTCTTTTTTTTTTTTGCAGTCCAAGTACCCATATTTAAATGGTACTAAACACAGATAAAGAGTCTTGCAAGTTTTTCTTTTGCAATCAAGGTTAATGTAAAAATATTAGATTTGGTATGTTTTGCTGCAATCTTCCTGTTGTAAATCTCATGTGCCTTCATTCTCAAACACAAAAGCAATTACTTATAAACAAATGAAGTTAAGGGGAAAATATGACCACATAGTTATCAATCATGGCAAACAAGTTGGGAGTATAATCAAAAATAACTTACTCCACTGAAATCTTGCAGAGAAATATCATTTCCAAGTTTCGTTTTCAGTTAGTTTTATTTTTTAATTTAAAATGATTGATTTAAAAATAATAAAAGTTACCTGCAGTATTTTGCATGGTAGAGAAAGTAAGTATGTCTTTAACCAAATGTTTTGGAGTTTTTTTTGTTTGTTTGTTTGTTTTTTAGGTTAGAAGAAGGGAGATAGTGAGGCTCACTCTCACATGTGCCCCAACCAGGATCCACCTGGCAACTTCATCAGGGGTTATTGCTTGAGTACTGAGCTATTTTTAGTGCCTGAGGTTGTCATGCTCCAACAGAGCTATCCTCAGTGCCCAAGGCCATGCTCAAATCAATTGAACCACTGGCTGCACAAGGGGGAGAGGAAGGGAAGCAGGGTCGGCGGGGGGAGAGCAGCAGATGATTGCTTCTCCTCTGTGCCCTGACTTGGAATTGAACCCAGGACATTTATATGCTGGGCCAATGCTCTATTCACTGAGCCACCAGTAAGGACCCCAACCAAATGTTTTACGAAACCAGTTTACTTTTCTAACTGCTCTTAAATCTGCCTAATATTTACAGAAGAATGATTAATATGATAACTTTAATGAATTCAATTAATAACTCAAATCAGATTTAGTTAATTTATTATTTAAAAAACTCAGTCCCTAAAGCTGAGCCCAGATCCACATAAATAGAACTCTAGGGTGAAAACTCTTTAATTTTATTTTTAACGAGCAGGCCAAGTGATTCTTATAATATACACTAAGGCATTTTAAAATCTTTGTTTTGGGGTTTTACATGAAATGTAGAGTACAAAACCACAGGTCTTCAAAATTTCTGAAGATTGTGAATTGGCAGTGGTGATAAGTAATTGAATTATATTAAAAATTATTTTTACATGATTTCTAAAAACACCCTCCAGCTGTTTTTTCCAGCCTCTCAGTATTTAGGTTCTTGGGAAATAGAGGTTTTCAGGGGAGCTGGAATGAAAGAATTGAGAATGATCAAACTGTCTAAGAAAATAGTGCATTAAAGAAGACCCTGAAATCATAGAATTAAAGTAGTCGGTATAGAGATAGTGGGGCTCCATGGACACACTTAAAAATACCACCAAATGCTGATTTGTTTTATAAATTTATTTTTTAGTTACAGTTTATATTTTTACACTTTTGAATTGATCACTTATTTATGTACTTATCTATATTCAACAAATAGCAGTCACATTGTCCTTTTCTTTCAGAAAAATTTGCATTGGTATTTGTGTTTATTATTTTAACCTTATATAATTAAAACTGAGTAAAATAGGTAATACATATAATTAGTAATACTATAACCTAGATAGCACCAGTTTTTAGCATAATGATTCATAGACTCAGATTGTTCTTCAATGCACAATGTTGTTTAATATATACAAATTACACAAATTAATCAAATATGTATGTACAGCCCTGGCCTGTTGGCTCAGTGGTAAAGTGTCAGCCCAGCATGTGGAGGCCCCGATTCAATTTCTGGTCAAGGCACACAGAAGAAGCTCCCATCTGCTTTTCCACCCATCCCCTCTCACTTCTCTCTCTCTTATCCTCCTTCCTGCAGCCATGGCTCAATTAGAGCGAGCCGGCCCCAGGTGCTGCAGATGGCTCCATGGCCTCTGCCACAGGAGCTAAAAATGAATCTGGTTGCAGTGAAGCAAGGGCCCCAGATGGGCAGAGCATCACCCCCTTGTGAGTTTGCCAGGTGGATCCCAATTGGGGCCCATATGAGAGTCTGTCTTGACCTCCCCTCCTCACACTAAAAATTAAAAAAAAAAATTGTGTATGTGCATGTATGTGTATTATATAGTTAAATAAATATTTAAAATTTTACAATGTATTTTAAACTCTGCTATTTTACTCTATGTATTGTGAATATATTTATATGAAAATATAATCCTGAAGTATCTTGACTATAGGCAACTCACAGCAGTGTTTCAAAAGACAGCAAAGTACTCTATTGTTTTCTTTTGTAGATATGCAAAAATTAATATATTCACTATAGATTATTATATTTTTTATTTTTTAACAAAAAGGAGTTAAATGTTCTCATGAGGAAAGCATATACAAATTATTTTACTACAATTATAAGATTTTTCTCTACACAATTATTCTAAAATTTTTGGCTATGTTATTACCAGACAGTTTTTTTTTTTCTGGTTTTTTTTTTTTTTTTTTGTATTTTTCTGAAGCTGAAAATGGAGAGAGACAGTCAGACAGACTCCTGCATGTGCCCGACCAGGATCCACCCAGCACGCCCACCAGGGGCGAAGCTCTACCCACCAGGGGGCGATGCTCTGCCCCTCCAGGGAGTCGCTCTGCCACGACCAGAGCCACTCTAGCGCCTGGGGCAGAGGCCAAGGAGCCATCCCCAGCGCCCGGGCCATCTTTGCTCCAATGGAGCCTTGGCTACGGGAGAGGAAGAGAGAGACAGAGAGGAAGGAGGGGGGGGGGATGGAGAAGCAAATGGGTGCTTCAGAACCCGGGTCCCCCGCACGCCAGGCCGACGCTCTACCACTGAGCCAACCGGCCAGGGCCCCCCGACAGTTTTTAAAAATAGAAAAAGGAAGACTATACTACATGAAAGTAAATATTTTTACATTAAAATTACTAAATATGATTAATTAAAATTGTATTTCAATGTATTTAGATCTCTGAAGTATAAGCAACCACCATTAAAATTCCTTTGTACATAGATTCATGCATTTTATGTATAATTTAGAGTTCGATCAAATTAATTATTTTTTTTACACTCCACAGTAAATATTACAGTTGAAACAATTTGGAGCATACCTTTTCATACATTATTCTTGATTTTCTTAGTATTTCTGATTTACTTTTTCTTCATATGTGTAGATCATATTCTCATGTAGTTTATGGCTGTCAATCACATTTTTTTCTCTATTTTAATTTTAGTTTTCTAGAGTCTATAAAGGATTGTTTAGTTTTGATCTGATCTAGCTGTTCTCTAGTTTTGTTGGACAACTGTGATATATTTAAACTCTATACCTTAAAATAATTTGGGCAACCTATTAAGAGATTAAGTAATACCTAATTCCTACTCTGTCAACTTCTAGGTTAAGAAAGGTAAGATAAAATTATTTAATGAGTACCAACTACAAAGTTTTTTTTTCCTGTTAGAAAGGAATTTAAAATATGTACCACCTCACAATATTTAGAATCTAAGTAAAGACAAAACAATTGATTTCAGTGTAATATGTAAATCACTAAAATATGAATCAAATAATTTTTTAAATTTATATATTGATTTTATAAAGATAGGAAGGGAAAGAAAAGGAAAAACACTGATTTGTCTGTCTACTTATTTACACATTCATTGACTGATTCTTGTATGTGTCCTGTCCACAGATCAAATCCAGGATCAAACCCACACCTTGGTAGATCAGGTAATGCTATAACTAAATGAGCTACCTAGCCAGAGGTATAAATCAAACAATTAAAAGCAAAATGTAGTTGAAACTATAACCAAGTCATTAAGACAAATTATTTATTTACTTTACTCATTCTTTTTCATTTTACTTAAAGTGATGTGGAATAAATCTCAAAATAAGAATAATTTTGAATTTGACTTGGTTTTTCTTGGTTAGAGAAAATTATTAAGCCACTTGCACTTTTTTGCAAATATATTTTGGACTTTAAAACTATTCAGCAACACTTTATTATTTATACAATTATCTGCCATGATTTTTTATTGATTTTTTAAGAGTCAAAATGGTGTCAGTAGAAACTTTAAAAAATATAACAAAGAAATAAATGGTGAATATAAAGTCTCTTCAAATATCTTTTTTTATTGTTTAAATTTATTGTGTTTACATAGATTCTAGTGTCCCACCAAATACATCCCCCCCACCTCCATGTTCCCCTCAACATCTCTCTTGCCCCTCTCCCTAAAACGCCCTCCCCCTTCCCTCCAAGATTTGCTTTTCTGCTTTTTATAACGCTGTGTTATGAGTATATAATTTCACCAATCTCTTTCCCTTCTCTGATCCCATCTTTTCATCCCCTTTTCCTCTGACCACTTTCCCTCTGGTCCCTTTGATCCTGCCTCTGCCTCTATTCTGTTCCTCAGTTCACATTTGTTCATTGAATTCCTCAAATGAGTGAGGTCATATGATAAATTTTTTTTCTCTGCCTGGCTTATTTTACTTAACATAATAGTTTCCAGGTTCATCCATGTTGCCGCAAAAGGTAAGATTTCTTTCTTTTTTATGGCCCCATAGTATTCCATTGTGTATATGTACCACACAGCTTTTTAATCATTACAGAAATGCAAATTAAAACCACAATGAGATATCAACTAACACCAGTCAGAATGGCGTTCATTAACAAAACAACACATAATAAATGCTGGCAAGGATGTGGAGAAAAGGAAACCCTCCTGCACTGCTGGTGGGAATGCAGACTGGTGCAGCCACTGTGGAAAACAGTATGGAGATTCCTCAAAAAATTAAAAATAGAACTGCCTTTTGACCCAGCCATCTCACTTTTAAGAATATATCCTAAGAAAACCAAATCACTGATTCAAACGAAGAAATGCATCCCCATGTTTATGGCAGCATTGTTTACAATAGCCAAGATCTGGAAACAGCTCAAATATCTCTTTAAGCAACAGTCTTCAACTATATATTAATAGCACACACAAACACACACACATACACATAATACATACACATACCACATAGTATGAAATGATAAATGATCTTTTGAATTTTTAATTCTTGAAGAGTTTATAAAAAACCCTCTATTTTGGGGGTGTGTGTGTATAAATGAGCATTACTACTATAATATATTGTATTATTTGATCACACTACAAATAAATAGTTCTCTAATTATATTGACAATAATGACAGTAGCCCATATCAATTGAGTACTTATTATGTACCAGGATGTTTTCTAAGGGTTTTTCAGTATTCACTCAGTATGTGATGGATATTTATGCTGGTTTATATTAAAGTAGTGATCAATATTCTTTTATATGTGCTTCAAACATTTTTATTATAACTATGAATAAATTTATAGGAAGTGAATGTTATTTCTGAGCTTCACCATATTTTTATCAATTTATATTTCTACCAAGTGATAAGCATTTCAGAGAATTCAAAATCCATTACCCATCCATCTTTATTGCACATGAAATTCAGTGTACTTTTGCATAATTATTATGTATATTTTTTAATTTCTCCAAATTATATTATTTTTGCATTATGCTTTTGAGAAAAAAATCATTATTATTCTGTCATTATTCTAAGAGTCCTTTTATTGTAAAGATTTGAAAAACTTGACAATATTTTTTTAGCATAGTAATACTTCTGTACAGTATTGTTTCATATCATATGGTGCTACCAGCTCTCTACTCAACCCTTTTGAATAGTTATTTTCCACTCTCTCAAAGCAACCATTTTCAGAAATTTGGCTGGTTTGCATTTCTTGTAATAATTAAATTACACTCAAAAGCTTGTGTGTATAATTTCTTGTTTTTTCTAATTTAGATGTTATTTGTTGGTTTGCTACTAGAATAGATGAAATTGCCCTTATTACTTACCTTCTCCTTTTTCCCCCTAGCCCTTGCCTCCCCTGTAAAACATACCATCACACTGGAATTTGTCTCATTTTTATGGTAGATATCTTTACTGCGTTCTACATTTTCCTATATTTTATTTAATATTATTTTAAATACATTTTTAATTTTGATGCTATTGCCTCTAAAACTAATTTATGGAAGGTAGTATTTTTGTGTGTGTGAAAATACATATGTACAGTCATGGGATTTAAATTATTGAACAACCGGATCTCTGCCCTAATGACTGTTTTAAATATAAAAAACAATATACTGAAAGGTAGTTTATTATTTCATGCATTTAATACTTAAATAAGAACAATAAAAGAGGTACACAAAACTCGATTATATTATAAGAAAGAGTTTTAAAATATTAATAAAAAATACTAAATAATATTTTCATATTGCTTCTTGATTGGTGTCCTCATTTGCTATCTTTTTTTACTCATGAATGGAACAGACATTATTTTGGACACTTAGAATACACTGTTGCACAGATGAACTTTAAAAAAGAGTAAGGAATGTAAATTTGTGATTTCCACATTGGGTGGCTGTCCAGGTGCCCACCTTAGGGGGAACCCTGATTACAAGTGCCATTGTAACAACTGGTTTGCTGAACGCAACAAAAAAGTAAGTATTGGTTCTGCTGAACTGGTACAAACCCACTGAATCCCATCACTGGCTTGAGACCAGCTCTCCTCAGCTCCCAGGGACATGCTTGAAGCAATCAAGCCACTGGCTGCAGGAGGAAAAGAGAGAGAGAAGAGAGAGAATGAGGAGAGAAATAAATGATCACTTCTCTTGTGTGCTCCGACCAGGAATCGAATTTGGGACATCTATATACCCAGCCAATGCTCTATCCACTGAGCCACTGTCCAGGGCAAAATAATTTCTTTAAAATAGTAATCCTTCTCTGGCCAGATAGCTCGGTTAGAGCATCATTTGTAAGAACAGAGGTTACTGGTTTGATCCACAGTCAGGGCACATACAGGAACAGTTTTATGTTCCTTTCTCTCTCTCTCTCTCTCTATCCCCCTTCTTCTCTCTCTCTAAAAATCAAAAAAATATACATTTTTAAAAAGAAAGTTTAAAAAGAATAATAGTCATGCCCCTTTATGGTGTAGCCTCAATATGTATAAATGACTTTGAAGTAAATGATGTAAGGTGGGGTGCCATGACTGTTGTAATTACATAATTACCTAGAGCTCTCTGTAAAGGCAGTGTTCCAGGGGTGTAGAGCACTCTGTGTAGGTTGACCTTACTTCACAGCAAAAGCCAACTACGGGAATTAAAGTTTCAAGTAAACCATCTCAAGATGCTGCAGCCCCAAAGATAACTTCTACAAGTAAGTTCTGTTAGGGTCTTCTTGCTATCTAGTTATTTGCAAACTGATGCAGAAAAAAAAACAAACAAAAAAACAAAACAAAAATTGTCCAAAGAGTTTCCACTGTTACACAGGACTGTATTTTATTGTTCATATAGTCAAAGTCATTCTAAGCCTTTAATAAATTTGAGAAACTCTTACTTTTTGTGCTTCCACTTGATAATGATTATAAAACCATTAAAATGCACTAAGCCCATGTTAATAACAATTAACATATAAGTTGGGATGAAGTGAATAAAAATTAAAAGCTTCTGTTTTGTAGATAAATTGTGTTCCTTTCAATATTTTGAACATTTTCTTTCAGCTATTTTTATTGGTCTTTAAGATAGTTGCACATACAACATACTTAGGCTATAGTATAGAATAAATATGAACAAGACTGATATACACAGCCTGACATTCACTATTGTCTCCACATCTTTTCTTCCTTTCTCAAGATTGGAGGTGATTTAGCATGTGGTATCTACAGTATTGTGAGAATGAAACAAACTTCCATTTCTTTTTCTTTACTTTCACACTAACTTTAAGTTAAAATGTTTTATTTTTTTAACTGTCTTTAATATAATTTTTCCATTTTAATAATTCATTATATTACTGATATTCTACATATGTAAATATTTCACTTAAGCTTGTTTACTTCTTATTTTTTCCAATGCACCAAAAACTTATATTAATTTAAAATTATGGCTAATAATGCCCGACCAGGTGGTGATGCAGTGGATAGAGCGTCGGACTGGGATGCGGAAGACCCAGGTTTGAGACCCCGAGGTTGCCAGCTTGAGCATGGGCTCATCTGATTTGAGCAAAGCTCACCAGCTTGGACATAAGGTCGCTGGCTTGAGCAAGGGGTTACTCGGTCTGCAGTAGCCCCATGGTCAAGGCACATATGAGAAAGCAATCAATGAACAACTAAAGTGCCACAACAAAAAATTGATGATTGATGCTTCTCATCTCTCTCTCCATTCCTGTCTGTCTGTCGCTATCTATCCCTCTCTCTCTCTGTCTCTGTAAACAAGATAATAATAATAAGAAGAAAATAAAATAAAATAAAATTGTGGCTACTGCAACCTTATCATATATGCCAATAAGTTGTGTAGAGACATAAATATACAGAAGAACTTCATTTCGGATACTGTGAAACTTTAGAGTAGTCATCATTAAAAAAATCCTTTAGAAGAGGAATTATTTAATTCTAATTTATTGACCATTAGAAATTTATCATTAGAATAGGTTTGGTTAATCTTTTCGGTGTTTCTAATGTGCCATGTATAAGTGTTTTTTTTCCAAATGTTTAAAAATGGTTAACTAGATAAAAATGAATTTTTCTTTCTTGAAACTTCTATGTTCTTTTCTAACATTCTGACATTCTATTTAATTTTTGTAAACTCATGTACACTCCTCTGCTAATCTCAGCAGTATCTAGCATCTTATCAATTCTATGCAAATAATGTATTAGATATTTAAAAACGATAATAAAAATGAATTTAAATGTCTAGCAAAGTTCAATATTATTTCTGTATAAAATTGGAATACATTTGGAACAAGTAGACATATATTATAGACAATAAATAAACAAGCTAAACATTTATGTTTACTGAGAAATGACAAAGTTCAAATGCTTTTATATTTAATTGAATGATTATTTTGGTAGCATGTCATTATAATTTTGTGTTTCTCTTTCTGTATTTTAATTTGATTGCTTAATTTATCTATGTAATGGAAGGCTTGTTTTGTTTGGATATAATCAAGTCAAAATCACAGAGCTATAAATATTTATAGTTTGAAAATACTTCATTTTATATTTATATACTCTCCAGTTCTGTTATGGAGATAAAATAAGTTAATGCATTTAAACTACTTTAAGTTGTGTCTGTTACAGAATAAGTGCCCAAAAAGTTCTTGATGATGATGATAATGATAGTGATGATGGTGATGATGATGATAATGATCTCAGACAGATACTATATCAAATGAGTTTTCTGAAGGATTCAGCTTCTTATGTATAGCACAAAAACTAAGACAAAGTTATTTGGTTCCAGTTCAATGATTTTTCAATGATAGTGCTTTTTTAATCCTAACAACATCTCTGTTAAATAAATATTTATATTAGTCAAAGCATTACAGATATAGACAGCAAGTTATAGAGAATGTAAATGACTTGTCTAAGGTCTTTTGATAGTGTATGGTATGTTAGTCTACTTCCAATGACTGTATTTTGAGCTCTATACTTAGCTAAACTCAAAGAGTTTTAAATAAAATTGTAACTAGGGCCAACTAATACAGTGTGTTCGTAAAGTCATGGTGCACATTTGACTGGCCACAGGAAAGCAACAAAAGATGATAGAAATGTGAAGTCTGCACCAAATAAAAGGACAACCCTCCCAGTTTCTGCAGGATGATGTGGCAGCATGTGCACATGCGCAGATGATGACGTAACACCGTGTATACAGCGGAGCAGCCCACGGCATGCCAGTCAAGATGTGGACGGTACAGAGGAAAGTTCAGTGTGTTCTATGGCTCCCTAAATTCGAATCCATGACCAAAGTGCAATGTGAATATCGGCGTGTCTATAACAAAGTGCCACCACATAGGAATAACATTATTCAATAGGATAAGCAGTTGAAGGAAACCGGCAGTTTGGTGGAAAAACCCCGTTCTGGTAGGCCATCAGTCAGTGACGAGTCTGCAGAGGCTATACGGGATAGCTACCTAAGGAGCCCTAAAATATCTGTGCATGAGCCCATATCAAACTGCACTGAATAGGTATGAAACTAAGAGAGTTTTCCTTTTATTTGGTGCGGATTTCACATTTCTATCATCTTTTGTTGCTTTCCTGTGACCGGTCAAAAGTGCACCATGACATTACAGACACGCTGTACAATACTTTTGAATCCAGAGAGACAAAAGAACTTTATTTCACAGTTGTGATGCCATTTAAATGGATGTTTGGACCCCTAGAGTGATAACCTAAAAATGACAAGATAAGTCTTGTCAATACATTTACCAGTGTTAAATTTCTAAAGTTGCACCTTTTTACCCCCAAAGAAAAAATTATAGAATAAAATCCTTTTACATTTGACCTTCTTTATGAATTTTCTTCACCATTATCCTTGGTAAATTTTCCAGCAGAAACTCACTCATCAAAAATGTAACATACAAAACACTTTCACTTAAAAAGAGCATTGTGCCCCTGGCCAGTTGGCTAAGTGGTAGAGCATCGGCCTGGCGTGTAGGGGTTCCAGGTTCGATTCCCGGCCAGGGCACACAGGGGAAGCGCCCATCTGTTTCTCCACCCCTCCCCCTCTCCGGGCACTGAGGATGGCTCTGTGGCCTCTGCCTCAGGCGCTAGAATGGCTCTGGATGCAACAGAGCGACACCCCAGAGGGGCAGAGCATTGCCCCCTGGTGGGCATGCCGGGTGGATCTCGGTCGGGCGCATGCGGGAGTCTGTCTGACTGCCTCCCCGTTTCCAGCTTCGGAAAAATGCAAAAAAAAAAAAAAAAAAAAGCATTGTGGCCTGACCTGTGGTGGGTGCAGTGGATAAAGCGTTGACCTGGAAATGCTGAGGTCGCTGGTTTGAAACCCTGGGCTTGCCTGGTCAAGGAACATATGGGAGTTGATGCTTCCAGCTCCTCCCCCCTTCTCTCGCTGTCTCTCTCTCCTCTCTGTCTCTCTCTCTCCTCTCTAAAAATGAATAAAAAAAGAAAAAAGAATTAAAAAAAAAGAGCATTGTCCTGGTATGCCAAGGTTGCATGTTTGATCCCCAGTTAAGGCACATAGGAGTAGCAACCAGTAAATAGACAATTAAATGGACAGACTAAGTCTCATGTAAAGCCAGTAGCCATGACCACCATCACAGCCGCCCGGCCCATGCAGGTTCGCGTTGAATTTGGACAGTCGGTAAAAAAACAACAGAGCCAAAAACTGGTTTGCCCTTACCTTTAATCCTAGCTGCACCCAGCGGGCAAGTAAAAACACACACACTGGGCTCCAAAACTCACTCATTCAGGGCTCACAAAGCTACTGACTTATCTGAATTTCCTAGAATCAAAGTTGTCTACCTCATCAGCCTCATTCTTTTTTGTTCCCCATCTCCTTCTCTCTGCACAAACTCTGTACTAACTGGCTTCTCTTTCAGCACTTCGCCACCTTGGCTGCCTCTGCTCTCCTCCATGTGGCCCTTCTCTGCTCTCCTTTCTCTGCTCTCTCCTCCTAAATCATAATCTCTTCCCCTGGAACAACGTGATCTCTCTTTTTTAAAAAAACTTTTGGCACAACAGCCCTCCCCCAACACACATTAGTACAATCATGCCCATCCCAAGCAATCACCTGGGCAATGGACTTCCACACGGGCAGTGCCATCTTTAACAAAGTGAGCATAATATATTTTATCTGCCCAACAGTTACCCATCTCCTTCTCTCTGCACAAACTGGCTTCTCCCTCAGCACTCCACCTTCTTGGCTGCTTCTCCTGGCCTCCTCCATGTGGCCTTTCTCTGCTCTCCTTTCTCTGCTCTCCTCTCTAATGCTAATCTCAGGAACTTAGAATGAGCAAGCTCCCCGTCTATCCCACTTTGTAGTGTAGAAATCAAAACCTTTAATCCAATATATTTAATCCAATATACAAACAAGGAAGTCTCTGATACAAAGTCACTTATCTGAAGCATGATGGGATTCCTTATGAGAGTGCACCACCCTACATCATGTAACAGTCAAGGGTGTGGGGAAAAGTTTAGTCTTAAAACTAACTAAGCCTTAGGTTGTAACGACCTGGCCTGCTTACAGCCTGTCCCCCACACACAATGCAAACTATAAGCAAGCAAACATATATATCAATTTACAAACTTATTTGACCAACATTGCACAATGAGTTGATGCCTCTCTCCAGCTCTCTTTCTCTCTCTCTATTTCTCTCTCAAATCAATGGAAAATTACATACATATAACATATATATAGTTATCTTATGTTTAACTGGAAAAGAAGACTTGACAAGCATTGACAAAAAATTTCCTATCTATCTCTGTCCTGGCCAACGCTTATGTAAAGATCATTCTTGGGCAGATAAAATATATTATGCTCACTTTGTTAAAGATGGCACTGCTCATGTGGAAGCCCATCACCCAGGTGATATTAGTTGCCCTTCTTGCTTGGGAAGGGTGTGATTATATTAATGTGTGTTGGGGGCGGGCTGTGGGGAGGCAGGATCCTTGAGACCTGGGGCTTGATTTTAGGACTAAGCCTTTCCCACCTTTTTTGATGTGGGGTGGTGCACTCTCATGAGGAATCCCATTATGCCTCAGATAAGTGACTTTGTATCAGAGACTTCCTTGTTTGTATATTGGATTAAAGGTTTGGATTTCTACATTAGAAAGTGGGGCAGACCAGGAGCTTGCTCTCTTGGTTCCTGAGATTAGCATTAGAGAGGAGAGCAGAGAAAGGCCGCATGGAGGAGGCCAGGAGAAGCAGCCAAGATGGTGGAGTGCTGAGGGAGAAGCCAGTTTGTGCAGAGTTTGTGCAGGAAGAAAGAAGGAGATGGGGAACAGAGGTTAATAAGGCTGGTGAGCTAGAAACCTTTGATTCTAGAAAACTCAGATAAGTCAGTAGCTTTGAGCGCACTGAGTGAGTGGGTTTTGGAGCCCTGTGTGTGTTTTACTTGCCCATCGGGTGCAAGCTAGGATTAAAGATGATGGCCCACAGTTCTTGGCTCCATTGTTTCATCACTGTCTGTTTGAATCTAATGTGAACCTGCATGGGCCAGGCGGCTGTGATGGTGGCTGTGGCCACTGGCTTTACAATCATTGTTCACTAATAGCAGTAATTTCCAATAAGCATATATAAAAGTTGTGAATATATCTCAACATGGCATTTTCTGGAATTAGTGCGTAGACCTAAATTCTCTTTCTATGCCTATTCTTTCTGTTTTTCCTAATGGTGAAACCTTGGTGCCAGCCCCAATGATCAGTACATATAAAATGTATTATCAACTCTTAGCAAAATCTTCAAAAGTTCCACTTGGCAAAGCAATCCTTATAATACTATAGTTATTTGCAGCAAATCCTGGCTTTAGATATTAACTCTTACTAATGATGAATCTTCTAAATCTTTCTCTTTCTGTAAGACTGTAGTAGGTCTTTAAACATCTCCCAACTCTTGGTATTTATTTTTAAGCATTACATGGGAAGGAAATGGTAGAACAAAATATCTCATGACATCTTAGAGAGTTAGTTAGTCTTTGTGTCACAGTTTCATGGTATGTGATGTATATTGCATTTAGCTTTGTGATGTGTGCAAATAACTAGTTATCAATTTTAAATTTAAATGTGTGCATCATTTACTGTTGAAAACACGGTGGATTCTATTTCATGGTTATGTACTTTGTTATTTGCTTTCTTGAGTGGATGAGAAATGGATACTATTAAAATAGGATTTCACAAAATTGCACACAATCCTCTTTATGCTCAGACTAATTTACACTATTCACCACATCTGGTGAAACAAAATTTGAAGGTCACTATGTTCTGACAAGCTATGAATTTGTGGAACATTTTTAGTGGATCAAGACCTTTTATGTTTTCTTAGTTTTGTGTTTAAGAAGATTTTTGTTACTTATCTTTTTATTTTAAAGATTTTATGTATTATAATAATTGTTGCAGGAGAAATTTAGTTATTTTAAAGCTGAAGCACTTAGCACTAATGTTTATTTTTTTGAGGAAAAAACAAAAGCAATAAACTATAATTGTTAACTACTGTTATTAACTAGTAGTTACTCTTTTTAAATACATATTTTATTATAAAAAACAAACTGAAATACACAAAATGTGGGACACTTCCAAAATTGATATAAAAATTGTAGAAGATTGCTGTTTGATGTTTAAATGAGGTCATGGAATTATGACTGAACTATATCAATGCTCACCACATTGGCCACGGAAAAACTTATAGAGAGGCACAAGATACTTTCTTTAAAGCTATATAATGGGTTGGGGGAAAACCACCTGGGCCCTCTTATAAATATAAGGTACCTACATATGTTAAAATACATTAAAAAAATGAACTATAAACATAAGGTCAAATCAATGTGGTAAAAAGCCAAATATTTTTGGTTTATGTATAAAGTAAAGGAGTAATAGAATTGTTATCTGATATTTACCTGTAGGTGTTGACATCTAAAAATTTCTGCTACTGACTGTTTTAAATGAATTAAATATTAATCTTTACAGTGATTATGGCACTATCTAATATTTATAAAGCAGAATCTTGTGATAATATCTAGGTGCAGTAAGCTAAGTGAAGAAAGTGTAGGGTGACTGAGTGAAGATAGACTATCTTATAAGAAAAGTTTCTTTAGTGTAGAATGTCATATGAATGTGTACCTAAAATGCATGCTTCTTGTTTGGAGGGATTAAAACTCTTTAGCACAAAAGAAATAGAAATTAATTTTTAAAAAATTATTGGTGGTTTTAAAAATTATTGTACAGTTTCACTGTCTTACAAACATTTCTGTTAAGGATTACACACAGTTTTATGAATGGGAGATTTGGATGTTTGTTGAAATCATTCAAAATCAAATGTATTTGGAATGTTGGCTCCAAAACAACAATTTTTATCAAACAAGTGCACTTCTTATATGTCCCACAATTGTTATAGAATGAATTCTAATGTGGAAGTTGTCTGAGAACATAGCAAAAAAAAATATGGATAAGGAATATTGAACATCAAAGCATGACTCTTTGCACATATTCCAATATAGGTAATTTTTTTTCAGTTATTTTTATCCCTAGGGTAATAATTAGTTAGGAAGAAAGACAGTTTTTCCTAATATGTTTAATTATCGTTGGGATATTTTAAAAGGCCATTTTATTTTATTTTCTCATTTGCAATAGATAAAATCTAAGATAACACTGTATATTCTATTTAAAAATTTCTATGCGTTATTTAATAAAGTATTTAAAATATATTTGTTGAAACAATATCATAACATCTGCAGGTTAATTATAATTATTATATCTACTGGTCACTGCATAATATGTCTTTTAAATAATAATTTGTAATAAAGCATAATAAAAAGAATACTTATAATATAAATTGTCAAGCCCTGGCCGGTTGGCTCAGCGGTAGAGCGTCGGCCTGGCGTGCGGGGGACCCGGGTTCGATTCCCGGTGAGGGCACATAGGAGAAGTGTCCATTTGCTTCTCTACCCCCACCCCCCCTCCTTCCTCTCTGTCTCTCTCTTCCCCTCCCGCAGCGAGGCTCCATTGGAGCAAAGATGGCCCTGGGCGCTGGGGATGGCTCCTTGGCCTCTGCTCCAGGCGCTCGAGTGGCTCTGGTCGCAACAGAGCGACGCCCTGGAGGGGCAGAGCATCGCCCCCTGGTGGGCAGAGCGTGGCCCCTGGTGGGCGTACCAGGTGGATCCCGGTCGGGCACATGCGGGAGTCTGTCTGTCTCTCCCTGTTTCCAGCTTCAGAAAGAAAAAACAAACAAACAAACAAAAAACAAAAAAAAATATATATATATATATAAATTGTCAGTTTTTTATAAACTAATTAATACTTCAGTAAATTTGTTTTAGATTGAATTAACATTCTTTTACTTTTTTAATGTCTTCAATGTAACCAATATTTCAGTATGTTGCAAGCAACTATTAAATATATTAAAATCATTAAAAAATTTTTTGTATTTTTCTGAAGTGAGAAGCAGAGAGGCAGAAAGAGTATTCCCTCATGTACTCCACCGGGATCCACCCAGCATTTCCACTAGGGGGCAATGCTCTGCCCATCTGGGGTGTTGCTCCACTGCAAAGGGAACCATTCTAGTGCCTGAAGTGGAGGCCATGGAGCCATCCTCACCACCTGGGCCAACTTTGCTCCAATGGAGCCTTGTCTGCGGGAGGGGAAGAAAAAGAGATAGAGAAAGAAGAGGGGAAAGGCTGTAGAAACAGATGGGCGCTTCTCCTTTGTGCCCTGACTAGGAATTGAACCTGGGACATCCACACACAAGGCCAACACATTACTACTGAGCTAATCGGCCAGGGTCTAATTCAATTTCTGATAATTAGAATAAATCTGTTGGATATCTATCTAGATAAAATTAATTGTGTAGTTTATGGAGATCATTAAGTTTGGTAAATATTAGTTGACCTAAATCCACAATCTTAACTTTATTTATGGCTAATTTTAAAGAACAGAGAAACCTAATTAAAAAAATATGAAGTAGTACAAATTATTTTATCTAAGAAAGTCATGTCCATGTCTGTTAAATGATGTTTCTATATTGCTTGCCTTCTCTTATAAGAAAGAAAAAAATAGGCAAATTTTGGCTTCTTTACTATTACATAATAGATTATGTAATGTGCCGTTCAGAAGAACAAAATTAAATAAATTACTATTACTATATTATACTTCCTACATAATTTTATTCTCTGAGTGACATTTGTGTGGTCATACAACTAGGCATATAAAGCATGCACTGGAGAAATTAGTTTCAGATTTATAAACAATTTTTCCCCCTCTGGTGAGTCATTGTGTTTTCCAAAAAGACGGCTCTTAATGCGAACACATATGTTTATGCTAAATAACCTGTAACACCAACTGAGGTGGCACAGCCACCTAGCCATTAGGAAGATTGATTTTGCCTCAGTGTATTGCTTTGCAACAGAAGTGCCCTTCAGGTAAGTTGAAGAAGTTATTAAGCATGTAGTTTAAATGAGCAGTGACGATTCCAAGGGAAGCAGGAGAATTTTAACTTGCCACTGAAAAAGGATTGCAACTCCCAAAGAAGACAAGCAGTCATGTATCAAAATAAAATCGCCTGTATTAATAACTGTTTTTTCCTTTTCTTAATCTTTTACTGTTTTAGTAACAAGACTATACTATTCAGTGCCCACTGCAAAGAGTTCTTAATTGTCTTTTTCAAAATAATAACAGTATGTTCAAGAAATGCTGGTGGTCTTCAGGTGAATGTGGTTGCAAACTAACAATGTAAGTTATATTAACTATAACAATTTGTCCTTTCTATTGTCTCTTTTCTGCAAGCTTACTATTTTATACATTTCTTTTACCAAGTCTTTGGCAACCTTTAATCTCCACATTTTTTGCAGGAGTAAATGTTTGGGACCAACTCCTCTTCTGTGTCTTGTATTTGTTTAATATTCACTTTCAAGGTCTTAAATAAATCAGAATTAATACTTATCTTTCCCTTTAAAAATGCATTTTTTTTCTGAATGAATTTGGGCAATAATTTTACAATTCACTATTTTTAGTGTAGTCCAGTCGACCTTTTCTTTATTTTCAATTATATGTTATTTTGGGGTTTATTTATTTATTTTAAAATAAACTTTTATTTTTCAATTGCAGTTGACCTGCAATATATTAATTTCAGAAATACAACTGTGTGATTAAACATTTATATATCTTATAAACTGAATACTCCAATAAATCTAGTACCTACATGACATCTTAATCAGGTATTAAATTCCTCAGTGTCTTTTTTAAAATATATACAATATATATTAATATTCAACTTGTATTCAACTTGTAATACATAGTTATTACATATTATTGGGTAAGGTAGTAGGAAGAGTATTTCACATTCTTGTATTTGCCTGAAAATAATTCTGACAGGAAGCTGATGTGAATGACCTGGAGAATGTGTGGTTACAGAAGTAACTGGACAGATAGAAAATGGAAGAAGGAGAAGGCTCTTAAATAATACTGTTATATGTTTTCATTTTAATTTTTTAGTTTATTACCTAGTAGTCAATAATATTTTATATAAAACAATATATAAACCCACCAGATAGGTAATGTTTATGGTAATAAGTTATTTGTGCAGAAGAATACTCTTATACTAAGTGCCTGAACACTTGGAAGGCAGTGATAACACAATGATATATAAATCATCCATCAGAAAGCACTGGAATATAATACTGTACAGATGCCCATAAAAGCAAAAGCTTTTGTACACTAACACTTGGCAAGATGTGTGCTTTTACATATTTCTTTTTTCATGATTTTGAAGTACAACTGTTCTGCTCCTTTAAAATGTAGAGAGTGCATTATTTTTTAAGTAGGGTGATTCAAAAAATAAATGTCTTTTTGGTAAATGGAATAACATACAAATGTAGGACATTTTAAAATATGAGTTTGAAAGACATTTTGTTCAGATAGTAAATATGGCTGGGTGTACAATGCTTTTATTTTTATGCTACTTATATTATAATAACCTTATAAAGTCAATGTAAAGGTCATAGTTAGAAGCAATGGTTATAGAAAATTAAAGATCTATTCTTTCCTTGGAAAGGAATATTGTGTTTTGGCAAACACTTTATATTTTTTAATATTCATTTGCATATTATTTCCCTTTTATGTCTTTAAATTTTTTATTTAGAATGATATTCATTCTTTGTACCTAGGTTTAAAACTTATTTATTCTTTCATTGAGTAAGTATGGCAATTTAAAATATTTCTCATATTGCTAGAATACCATTTTAAATTGTAAGGTAAAATATACTTTGTTTTACCAAAATTATGTGTTTTTAAAAGTGAGACATTTATTTCTTTATGTTTTTATATTCTTATGTTTTAAAATGTTTATTTCATTGATATTAGAGAGAAGGAAGAGAGCAGGAGAGAGACAGAAACATCTATCTATTCCTGTACGTGACCTGGCCTGAGATTAACCAACAACCTCTGTGCTTTTAGATGATGCTGTATCAGTCCTGGGGACAACTATAGTTTTTTGTTTGTTTGTATGTCTTAGTAAGAGAGATAGACAGACAGATAGAATGAAAGGAAGAGAGGTGAGAAACATCAACTCATAATTGCATCACGTTTTAATTGTTCATTGATTGCTTTCTCATATGTGCCTTGACTGGGACCTCCAGCTGAGCCAGTGACCTCTTACTTAAACCAGTGACCTTGGGCTCAAAGCAATGACCTTAAGATTTAAGCTAGCAATCCTTGGGCTCATGGTAGTGACCTTGGGGTCATGTTGATGATACCACGCTCAAGCTGGTGACCCATGCTCAAGCTGGTGAGCCTACAATTAAGCCGGCCACCTTAGGGTTTTGAACCTGGGTCCTCAGCACTCCAGGTAGACAATATATCCACTATGCCAACACTGGTCAGACACAATTATATTTTAATTTAACTCTTTTTACTTTTAAAATCAGGTATTAAATTCCTCAGTGTCTTTTTTAAAATATATACAATATATATTAATATTCAACTTGTATTACAACTGCTTCTAACTTGTTATTCTTTAAGATTTGAAGCACTGTGCAATTCTAAAAGTTTTTTGTACAATATCTTAATAATTTCTTAGTAAAAATCATATTTAAATTTCTCACTAAACATGATGTATAATAGATAAATACAATGTTATAGACCTGTAACAAGTAATATAATGACAAAGTATTGGCAAATACTTTAAATGCAAAATATATATTGATTAAGGAGAAAGAGAAGATTCTATGGATTCTCCATTTATGTTCTGAGGTACATAAGAGGTTCTATGTTGTATATAGATGATAATATTGGACAAGAATAAGGACACATATGCTCTGGATATATTTTCTACTAAAAGTAATTGTTCCTAGGCTAAACAGTAGACTGTATTCAGTTGTTGTTTTTGTTGTTGTTGTTGTTTCAACTGTAAATAAAAGCATTGTTCTAACGTGTGTCTAAGGAGTTTTCAAAATTCTCTTTCTATGATTAGTTAAGTATTCAAAATAAAGAAAATATAATAAAATGATATGGCATTAGTGTTGATATAAATAATCTTAAAAACATAGCATATATTGAAATATAACAGTTTTTCATGTACACTTTACTAACCATTAACTGTGTTTCATTTATGAAGTGTGATTTCAGCTAATAGAGATAATGCATATTAGTACAAGTGCTTATAAATATTTCTCAAATTAACTGATAGCCCTGGCTGATTGGTTCAGTGGTAAAGAGTTGTCCAAGTGTGTAGGTAGATATCCTGGGTTCTATTCCTGTTCAGGGCACAGAGAAGAAGTGATCATCTGCTTTTCCACCCCTCCCCCTCCTCCCTCCCTCTCTCTCTCTCTCTCTCTCTCTCTTTCTCTCTCTCTTCCCCTCCTTCAACCATGGCTCAGTTGGAGCAAATTGGCCCTGGGTGCTGAGGATGGCTCCAGGGCCTCTGCCTCAGGCATGAAGAAGAGCTCGATTGCTGAGCAGTGGAGCAATGCCCCAGATGGGCAAAGTATTGCCCCCTAGTGGGATTGACAAGTGGATTGCAGTCAGAGCACATGAGGGTATCTGTCTCTCTCCCTCCTGTCCTCTCACTAAAAAAATATTAAAAAATTAACTGAAAACTGTGCAATCTAATCAAAAGATTGAAGTTGCTGGACAAAACTACATAATTGATATTTTCAGTGTTCTTTTAACTGCTCTTCTCTTACATAAAAATTTCACCAAAACCTATTGATAAAACACACTTTCTACTGGCACTTAATATACATTATAGAGGATACAAACACTAAAACGAAAAGTGTTTAAAACAAGCATAAATAAATTAGACACTATATGAAAAGTTAACCAGATGAAAGAAATCTACCCAATTCATTTTCTGTCCAATGAAATGATATATAGAGTGAAATATATTAATTAATATGCTGCAGGGTTTTTTACATGATAACCTGACTTTTTTTTTAATTAGGGAAAGACTTAGTGATGTTAAAATAAAGAAAGTTAGATGAAAAAGGAATTATTGATTAGATTTGAGAAGTTGGTTTAGGAGATAGGAAGGATAGAGAGAAATTTTAACTGATCAATAATAGATGTAAGGAAAATTAGCACAGACACAAAGCTAGAAAAAAATAGACAACACAATATTATTCCAAGGTGATTGAATTACTGAGCCTAAAGCAAAATTGCTGTTTAGCTAAGATTCTTGTTAGTAGTAAAACTAATTATCTTTTTTGACCCATTTTTCAGAAAACCTTGTGATTTCAACCTGAACATTGAATTAGGCAATTAGCATGAAACAAGGTTTCCAGGCTTCTCAAATTTATTAATTTTATTTTTATAAAGTTATACTGAACAATTCTCCATTAATTCTTTCAGAGGGTTTGGGGCTTAGAATAAAAATGATAGAGTTTGATCAACCCAGTCCACAATCCTGAATTTTAGTGATCTCTCTACAACTATAACAGACTAACCACTGTCTTCAACTGAGCAAAACTCAGTTTATAGTTCTGTAGTTCTAGTTCATAGAATACTCTCCTCACATAAGCTAATTTCTTATTCACTCCAAGCATATCTCTTTTGGATTCAGTCAACATGTTTGTTTATCATGTATTTGCTGCATTTTTATTAGTGGCAGAGAACGTTTGAGATACTAGTGATAAAGCAATGAATAGACATGCACAATAATTCTTACCTGCAGGAAAAAATTCTATTGCTGTGGAGATAAAATTAATCAATGAAATAAATCAATAAAAAAGATGTTATTTTGCATTATGATTAAGTCCTATAGGGAAAAAAAAAGCAGAAAAGCGTAACTGGGAGTGTGAGGATATTTCAGTTCTATACAGGGTTTCAGGAAATGTCTCCTGGAGAAAATGACATTTGATTGAAGACATAACGGAAGAGCATGAGCAAGCTGGGAAGATACTTTGGGAGATTGTCACAAGCATGAGGGCAGCCAATTGTCAGGAAGTAGAAGAATGCTGCTTGTGTTTGAGAAAGAGATTTTTCACAAAGTAATTTGAAATTTTATTTTAATCTTATGAAAGACATAGCAAGACAGAAATAAAGCTAGGTAAAAACAAAACTATTGATTATGGTTGAGTACTTTATTTAGGAGATAGGAATTTTGGGAAAGAATTCTCTGTTGGAGAAGTCAGTGTGACTTGATCCAAATGGCCAGTAGTGGGAGCAGTAGAAGATAAAATTAGAGTAGCTAAAAGGAGCTGGATCTCTGGGGCCTACAATTTTTTTCACTGACTTTCATTTTATTTTGAATGTGTGAAAAAAGAGAGACATGCTACTCTCCTGCTTTATTGAATGTAAACCAAAAGGTGATGAAAGTCAAGGCTACTGAACTAACCCAGAGACACACACAAAAAACAATGGATTAGGGGCATAGAGGTAATACTGGAGATTGGAGAAACTGATCAGAGTTTGGGTCTGTTTTGAATGACAGCCAGTAGAACTCTCTGAAGTATGGGGTGTGAAGACTGGGAGCAGAAACTGGGTGATGGATGAGCACTTTGAAAACATGGCTGGCATCCTCCAGCAAAGGGAAGTAAGTTTGGGAGAAAAGATAAAGAATTTGGTTTGGGATATGTTAAGGTTAATATAGCTATTAAACATACAAATGAGGCTTTAAGTAGGTAATTGGCATAAATGTATATAGAGTTAATAGAGATAGTCTAATGAGAGAGATAAATATGGGACCATAAGTTTTTAAATTATATTTTCTTAATATGGGTTTGAATAAGATCACTTATAGAGCAAAAGTAGATGACAAGCCAGGTTCAATGAGTGAGCTACTGCAGTGTGGAGATATAAAAAATCTGGGGAAAAGCCAGCAAAGAAACTGCTGAAGGGAGATTCCAAGATGGCAACAGAGTAGACAGATGCACAGACTACAATCTCCCACCACCAAACTGGATTACAAATTAATTTAGGAACAATCATCATGAAAAACCAACTTTGGACTAAAAGAACAGGACTCAAACACCAAGGAGCACAGAGGAATTCACACCAATCCTGGTAAGGAGTGTGGGGTGTGGTGGGGGCTCCCCTGCTCTCAGGAGCAAGGAGAAGTTAAGGTTGAGGGTCTGGAAAGGCTCTCATTACAAGGAGACAGACCCTGAAAGGCAGGGGTCCTCAGTCTCAGAACTGGAGACCCAGCTTAGAAACCCAGGGACTGGAGGAGACAGTCGGACAGCATTGACTGGGGAGAAGAGTGAAAGTTCGATATGTAGGAAGCGGCTGAGATGCCTTAAAGGGACAGAGCAGAAAATATAGCTCACAGTCACTTGCCTGGGCCTCCCGGGGTGAGGAGGGCTGAGAGAACTGACTGGTCACTCATGAAGAAAGTGGGGAGAGTGAGACAAAGGGTGACAGGGAAAGGAGTGACTAGACTGACCTGAATTAAGTTGACTCATTCTCCAGTGCAGAGGTGGCCATAGGTGGAGGAGAGGTTGATCCCTCTGCCCAGCACAAGCCTAAAGTGGATCCAGGTGTCCCACCTCCAAAAAGCTCTCCTGCTCCAATCAGTGAGAAAGACACTTCAAAAAGCAGGGGAGGGGCAGTGACTCAGGTTTCCAGGAAGACCTGAGCTACACCTCCCCCTTTATACTGAGAATGTGCCCCACCTCTGGAGAGTAACTGGAAGAACACACCTTCAGATTCTCAGAGGTCACACCCGCCACATTCCTGGATATAATTTCAACTAAGCGCCCTGCTGAAAACAGCAAACAAGCTCCCCGCTAAGTGAAGCAAACAGACAGCAAGCAAATCAAGAATTTAAAGCTGCTCTACTAGTTAAGAAGACAAGCCTGCAAACAACACACAGAAACAATGGAAAGACAGAGAAATATAAGCCGTATGAATCAACAACAACAACAAAAAAATCCCCAGAAAAAGAACTGGATGAACTAGAAGTAATCAAATTACTGAATACAGAGTTTAAAATAATGATTATTAGGATGCTTAAAGGTCTCAAAGCTCCAATGGATGAACTTAATGAGCACCTAAATAAAGAAATTGTAAGCATCAAAAAGGACCCTGAAATCATAAAAAATAATCAGACAGAAATGACAAACACAATATCAGAAATGAAGACTATACTAGAAGGAATTAAAAGCAGGCTGGATAAAGCAGAGGATCAAATCAGTGACTTAGAGAACAAGATAAGTGAAAGCATGGAAGCAGAACAGCAAAAAGAAAAGAGGATCAAAAAGTGAGGAAACTCTAAGAGAGCTCTATGACAATATTAAGAGAAACAATATCCTCATCATAGGGGTTCCTGAAGAAAAAGAGAAAAAACAAGAGATAGAGAACCTGATTGAAGAAATCATAGCCAAAAATATCCATAAATTGATGCAGGAAAGAGTCACACAAGTTCAAGAAGCACAGAGAACCCCATTAAAAAAGAACCCAAAAAAACCTACACCAAGACACATCGTAATCAAAATACTAAAGCTAAGAGATAAAGAAAGAATACTAAAAGCTGCATGAGAAAAGCAGTCAATCACCTACAAAGGAGCCCTCATAAGGATGACATCTGACTTTTCAACAGAAACACTTGAGGCCTAAAGGGAATGGCAAGAAATATTCAAAGTAATGCAGAAAAGAACTAAAACCATGACTTCTTTATCCAGCAAGGATATCATTAAAAATTGAATAAGAAATAAAAAGCTTCCCAGAAAAAAAAGAAAAACTCAAGGAATTCATTACAACCAAGTCAATGCTGCAAAAAATGTTAAGGGTCCTGCTGTAGAAAGAACAAAGGAGGGAAAGAAATTCTAGTAAAAGAGGAATATAGATTTAAAGAAAAAAAGTGAATAAACAACTACATATAAATAATAACTTTAAACTTAAATAGATCAAATGCTCCAATTAAAAGACATAGAGTAGCTGAATGAATAAGAAAACAAGACCCATACATATGCTGTCTACAGGAAACATACCTCAACACAAAAGATACATATAGAATGAAAGAAAAGGGATGAAAAATATATTTTATGCAAACGGAAATGAAAAAAGAAACTGAGGTAGCAATACTTATAGCTGACAAAAAAGACTTTAAAATGAAGACTATAGTAAGGGATAAAGAAGGTCATTATATAATGATAAAGGTCCCAATCCAACAGGAAAAGATAACCATTATAAATATCTATGCACCTAATATAGGAGCACCTAAATATATAAAGTAGACATTAATGGACATAAAGGGCAAGATCAACAGCAATACTATAATAGTAGAGAATTTCAATACTCCACTAACATCACTGAATAGATCCTCAAGAAAAAAATTAACAAAGAAACATCAGACTTAAGGGACACATTAGATCAACTGTATTTAGTTGATATCATCAGAACCTTTAACCCTAAAGCAGCAGAATACACATTCTTATCAAGTGATCATGGTACAATATCTAGGATAGACCACATGTTGGTGTATAAAACAAGTCTCAACAAATTTAAGAAGATTGAAATCATATCAAGTATCTTCTCTGATCACAAAAGCATGGAACTAAAAACCAACTACAATAGAAAAACTGAAAAACACTCAAACACTTGGAAACAAACAGCATGTTATTATATAACCAATAAGATCAAGAAAGAAATCAAAATTTTTTTTGGAAAAAAAATGAAAATGAACATACAACAACTTAAAATCTATGGGACATAGCAAAAGCACTCCTGAGAGTGAAGTTCATAGCATTACAGGCATACCTTAAGAAGCTAGAAGAATCTCAAATAAACAACTTAACCCTGCAACTAAAAGAACTAAAAAAGAACAGCAAGTAAAGCCCAGAGGAAGTAGAAGGAAGGAAATAGAAAAGATAAGAGTGGAAACAAATGACAGAGGCTAAAAAAACAATACTGAGGATCAATGAACCCAAAAGCTTGTTCTTTTAAAAGGTAAACAAGATCAATGAATTTTTAAACAGACTCAAAAAGAATAAAAGAGAGAGGACTCAAATAAATACAATTAGAAATGAGAGTGGAGAAGTAACAACTGATACCACAGATACACAAAGGATTGTAAGAAAATACTATGAAGAACTGTATGCCAAAAAATTAGACAACCTAGGTGAAATGGACAAATTCTTTGAAACATATAATCTTTCAAAAATCAATTGGGAAGAATCAAAAAACGTAAACAGATTGATTACAACAAATGAGGTTGAAACAGTTATCAAAAAACTCTCAACAAACAAAAGCTCTGAGCCAGATACCTTCAAAGGTAAATTTTACCAAATATTCAGAAAAGAACTAACTCCTATCCTTCTCAAGCTATTTCAAAAAATTCAAGAGCAGGGAAGACTTTCATGCTCCTTTTATGAGGTGAGCATAATTCTGATTCCAAAATGAGGTAAAGACACTACAAAGAAAGAAAACTGTATGTCAATATCCTTGATAAATTTAGATGCTACAATTCTCAACGAAATATTAGTAAATTGGATGCAGCAATACATGAAAAACTCATACATCATGATCAAGTGGGATTTATTCAAGGGAGGCAAAGCTGGTGCAATATTTGCAAATCAGTCAATGTAATTCATCACATAAACAAAAGGAAGGAGGAAAACCATATGATAATATCAATAGATGAAGAAAAATCATTTGATAAAATCTAGTATCCATTTATGATCAAAACGCTGAGCAAAGTGGAACTACAGAGAACATACTTCAACATGATAAAGGCCATCTTTGACAAACCCACAGCCAACATCATACTCAATGGGCAAAAGTTAAAAGTAATCCCCTATAGATCAGGAATAAGACAGGGGTGCCCCCTTTCACCACTCTTATTCAACATAGTTCTGGAAGTTCTAGCCACAGCAATCAGAAAAGAAGAAATAAAAGACATCCAAATTGGAAAAAAAAAGTAAAACTATCATTATTTACTGATGACATGATACCTTATATAGAAAACCCTAAAGTCTCAGTCAGAAAATTACTGGACCTGATAAAAGAATTCAGCAAGGTGGCAGGATATAAAATTAATATTCAAAAATCAAAGGCATTTTTATATACCAACAATAAACTGTCTAAAAAAGAAATTAAGGAAACACTCCCCTTCACTATTGTAACAACAACAACAACAACAAAAAGTATTTAGGATTATATTTAACCAAGGAGGTTAAAGAATTATACTAAAAAATTATAAAACATTGATAAAAGAAATTAAGAAGATACAAACAAACAAGTGGAAGCATGTACCGTGTTCATGGATTGGAAGAATAAACATCATTAAAATGTCTATATTACCCAAAGCAATATATATATATATATATATATATATATATATATATATATATATATATATATTCAATGCAAATTCCTATTAAAATATTAATGACATACTTCAAAGATATAGAACATTTATTCCAAAAATTCATATGGAACCAAAAAAGAACATGAATAGCCTAAGAAATCTTGAAAAAGAAGAATAAACTGGGTGGTATCACACTTCCTGATACCAAATTATACTACAAGGCCATTGTACTCAAAATAGCTTGGTACTGGCATAAGAACAGGCTTAGAGATCAATGGAATAGAACAGAGAACCCAGAAAAAAACCCATACCTTTATGGACAATTGATATTTGACAAAGGAAGCAAAAGCATACAGTGGAGTAAAGACAGTCTCTTTAACAAATAGTGTTGGGAAAATTAGACAGCTACATGCAAAAAAATGAAACTAGACACCAACTTACACCATTCATAAAAGTAAACTCAAAATGGATAAGACTTAAATGTAAGTCATGAAATCATAACCATCTTAGAAGAAAACATAGGCAGTAAGCTCTCTGACATATCTTGCAGCAATATATTTGCTGATTTATCTCCACAGGCAAGGGAAATAAAAGACAGGATAAACAAATGGGACTATATCAAATTAAAAGCTGCTTTTGCACAGCTAAAGACAATATGAACAAAATAAAAAGACAAACCACACAGTGGGAGAATATATTCAACAATATGTCTGATAAGGGGTTAATAACCAAATTTATAAAGAACTTGTTAAACTCAACACCAGAAAGATAAACAATCTAATCAAAAAGTGGGGAAAAAAATGAATAGACACACTTCTCCAAAGAGGACATACAGATGGCCAATATGCAGATGAAAAAATGTTCAACATCACTAATAACTAGAGAAATGCAAATTAAAACCACAATGAGATATCACCTCATACCAGTCAGAATGGCGTTCATTAACAAAACAACACAAAATAAATGCTGACGAGGATGTGGAGAAAAGGGAACCCTCCTCCTGCATTGCTGGTGGGAATGCAGACTGGTGCAGCCATTGTGGAAAACAGTATGGAGATTCCTCAAAAAATTAAAAATGAAACTGCCTTTTGACCCAGCCATCCCACTTTTAAGAATATATCCCAAGAACATCACATCAAAAATTCAAAAGAAGAAATGCATCCTCATGTTTATGGCAGCATTGTTCACAATAGCCAAGATCTGGAAACAGCCCAAGTGTCCGTCAGTGGACAAGTGGATTAAAAAGTGGTGGTACATATACACAATGGAATACTATGGGGCCATGAAAAAGAAGGAAATCTTACCTTTTGCGACAACATGAATGGACCTGGAAATTATTATGTTAAGTGAAATAAGCCAGGCAGTGAAATAAAAATATTTTGTGATGTCACTCATTTGAGGAATCCAATAAACAATATGAACTGAGGAACAAATAGAGACAGAGGTGGGATCAAAAGGACCAGAGGGAAAGCAGACAGAGGGAAAGAGAATGATAGGATGGGATCAGAGAAGGAAAAGAGATTGGTGAAATTATATACACATAACACAGTGATATAGAGAGCAGGAATGTAAATCCTTGAGGGAAGGGGAGAGGGTGTTGCAGGGAGAGGGCAATGGGAATGTTGAGGGGGCATGGGGGAAGGAGGGATGCATTCTGCATTCAAAAGGACACTAGAATCTATGTAAACACAATAAATTAAAATAAAAAATAAATTTAAAAAAAACTGCCAAAGGCCTACAAAGATATAGGAGTGTGGCGACTTGGTCCAACCTTAGAAGTTGTGTCTTCCAAGAGTAACTTATCCCGAGTTTTGAAGCTAAGTGTTTTGTTTGTTTGTTTGTTTGTAAATAAATGTCATCTTAGTATAAAAGCTTTCTTTATTACTTACCCATTCTTGATTTAACTTGGGGCTCACAGAAATAGAAGCATTTTGATTTTATCCTCCTGAGAATGTGTGATTCTATATGGAGCTCTGAAAAGAGCCCCCTTAAGAGGTCTGTTATTTCTGCCAGATGTGGGGGAGAGCCTATTCATTCTGAAGGAGAGCTTATTTTTTCTGGGTATTTATAGGAAAGCTTTGATTTCAGATGTATTGTTCCTATAAACTATTAGCATTTCACAGGATTCCAATATGCAGAATCAAAAATGTATTTTCCAAATATTCCCTCACACCCAGAAGTAGCACAAAAGTCATTTTTTGCAATATATGCATGGCATTGATAAAATATATGTGAATTTGTGTCCCAATTCATAGAATCCTTTATGATCGGATAGCTCCATGATACATAGAATAAATGTTTGAATAAGTTTGTTTCGGTAAAAAGAATATTTTATTTTTAGTTACTCTCTCTCTCACAGGTCAGTACACCCACACCAACATGCTATGCATATTCAATTGAGAAAAAATAAACTATACTGGGGGGACAAAGAAGTCAATAATTTATTACCCTGACTTAAAAGTAATTCTCAAGTTTTTGAAAATTCTTCTATCATGAGCTTTTGAGTTACTTGCTAACTTAATTATTCTCTAGAAAATAATCAACATGTTCCCAATATGTTTTTCTGAGAAACAGGAAATTAGGGATATAAACTCATATATTCATTTTAATTTTCTAATGCACATAAACCAACATCCTGTCTCATAATTACATTAATGCATTTTCTCATGGCTATAAATTATTTCCATGCAACTAGACAACAAAATACATGTTTTTATTTTCTACATAATTGGAAATTAGTGTATTAAGTATGTGTCATACTACAGCTGCATAATTAATTTTAATAATTATTTAGTGCATAAATAAAAAGACTGATCACTTGTCATCACTATCGTGTTTCATAAAATGAATAAGGTAGGAAGGGCTTTAAAACAGCCAGTCATTACTTTTTAATATTTTTACAAATTAAAAAACAGATGGCCTTGGCCATATAGCTCAGGTGGTTAGAGCATTGTTCTCATATGCCAAGGTTACCAGTTAGATCGCGATTCAGAGCACATACAAAGATCAACCAATGAATGGGTAAATAATTAGGATGACAAATCAATCTCTCTCCCTCTCTTGCTCTCTCTTTCTTTTTCTCTCTCCCCTCCTCTCTCTCTGAAATCAATATATTTAACAATTTTTTTAAAAAAGCAGATCCAAAAATTGGTAAGTTTAAAGCCCAATTTTACATAAAAGCAGAAAGGTTTGTATGTCAAGATGTCATTAATTTCATTTTATCAGTGACTTTTAAATTCAATCGTATGCAAATACGTAATACCATTTTATGTTTGCAGGAAAATAACAATCTTGATTATACATAGGAGATAATTTTATTTAATAAACTTTTCAACTTTAGAATAATTTTAGTTGTTGAAAAATGTTGCAAAGATAGCACAGACATCTTGTATACCTGTGACCCAGTTCTTCCCAATGTCAACATATATTATCATGAGACATTTCTTAAAATTGGTAAAACAACAATGTACATTATAATAAACCAAACTTAAGAGTTTATTTGGAATTTACCAGTTTTCTAACTAAGCCAGAATTCTGTTTAGAATACTACACTGCATTTAGTCATCAAGTCTCCTTATTTTTCATGACATTTAACAGTTTTGAGGATGATTGATCCGGTACTTTGTGCAATATCCTTAATTTTATTTTTCTCTGATATTTTGAATAATTAAACTGGGGTTGTGAATTTTAATGAATATCACAGAGGTGAAGTTTCCTTCTTATCATATCATTTCAAAGAGGATACATGCAATCAATGTGATTTATCACTGATGATATTTAAATTGATTATTTGGTTAAAATAGCTCTACACTAAAATTCTTATGTTCCTCTTTCCACACTATTGAAAATTGTTACTGTTTGCTCCATTTCCTGGAGAGTAGATTACTTAAGAAGATATTTAGTACTTCCTTATTTATTTATGTAATAATTTCTCTTATTAGTGTGAACTCATGCATATTTATTTTATACTTTACATTATATACCAAAGATACTTTAGTCACATTTTTGTTTAAATTATTCCAGCTTTGGTCACTGAGAGGTGTTTTAGGTTGGCTATGTGTATCTTTGATGTGTCCAATCCTTTTGGTTTTTAGGACTTTTTGCTTTCTGGTACTATAGAATGCCTGATTGTCATTTTATATTTTATTTGTTCCACTTGTAAAATCAGACATTTTTCCAACAAGCTCTCATTTCCTTTATTGAAGAATAGAATTTAGAAACCAATATTAAGTATTCTCATTCCAACTGGGATGTCACAACCTCTAGCTTTCCCAGAATATAGAGCTAGTAAATGTATGTATGTATACTAACCCATGTTTATACACACACACAATTATTTCTGTATTTATACATCTAGATCTAAGTTAAGTTAAACATACTAATATTTCTAACACAAACCCAGTGTCACACATTTTGATTTAGCTTTCCTGGATATTTCTAACTTCTCTTTATATATAATATCTTTTATTTTAATTAAAATTATTGGGTCACATTGATTAATAAAGCTATATAGGTTCCAGATTGAATATTTCTAACTTCTAAGGTGACCACTGTTCTTTTTTTGTTTAGAACTAAGAGTTTTTCTAGTTTCTTCTGACGTTCAGTACTGATGCCATGACTATCATAGGCAAATTGAAACTGCTATTCACTCACATCCTCTGAAATATTGAGAAACCTGGTTCCACCATCCAAAGTTATGCCTGGGCAAAGTATTTGTGCAGAATGCAAGATGAACCAATGAATTTTAAAATAACCAAGTGTATGGCCAATAGCTGCAGCCATTGTCACCATGCACATGCAGGTTCTCATTGGATTTGAACAGATGGTAAAGAAGCAGTGGAACCCAAAATGGTGGGTCATTCCTTAATTAAAGTTTAGCACTGGCCAACGAGCAAACACACAGGGCTCCCAAAGCCCTAACACATTCTCTGGTTCCACAACCAGGAGAATATTCTCTGGTTCCTCCTAGAATCAAAGGCCTCACCAATCTCAGCAGAGCTCGCAAAGCCCCTCATCTCTGGTTCCCCATCTGCACACTTTCTCACTTCTCTGCACAATTGGCTTTTTCTTCAGCACTCCGCATTCTCTCCTCTCTCACTCTGCAAACATGGCTTCTATTACCTCTCTTCTTTCTTCTCCCTCTGTCTTTTCAAAACTTTCTGGCATAAAAACCTCTCTTCCAGCAAACATTAGCAAAACAGTGACCCTTCCCAAGCAGGAAGGTAATTTGCAGTTTCACAGACCACATATACCAGGCACTGCCCAGTGCCATTTTGTACCAATAAAAGTGAGTAAACACAAAAAATACAAATTTTACAAACTCATTTGCCCAACATTCCACTCCTTTTGCTCACTTTGCAATCCACACCACAGGCATTTCTATGCAAGGCATGATGAAGTACATTATACAAAAAAATTACAATAACAATACCAGTCATACAATTTCAACAATTACAAAGATGCCCTTCACAATGTCTCTCCGAGCAATTTGCTCAAAGTGCAAAATGTCTTGAAGCTTCTCTCCAAGGGGATGAAAAGCTTCCTGGTGAAGGAGGGCCTCACCAGAGCCCTCACTCCCCCTCAAGTTGTCTCATATTATCCAAAAGCTGCATATCCATCCAACAAGAGAGTTAGTGCCCCCTCTGGTCAAAGTCCAAAGAGTCAGTCCACACACATGAGGCCTCAGGCATCCCCCCTCATCCCTGTCATACTGGAAACTTTGAAGATGCTGCCCAAGGAGGAGCACATGGCAATGGTGGCCAACATTTCTACCTCTGCTCCAGAGAGCATGCTGCCATCACCCGTATGCCCCACAATCACAGCAAACCTATCAGGGGCTCAGTAGGTACTCTTTGCTTCTGGGCTTTTACCTTCTGGAGTTTGCAGATGGTAGTTTCAGCCCAAGCCTTCTCATCCTCAGAAGGGGAGCTAGAAACACCTGCTGCTGCTGACTCAGAGCCACTCTGCTAACATGGCTCCATCTTAAGCTCCAGCAGCTGCCAGCTTTTGTGAAGGTGAACCCACAATTGTTCCACACACTGTTTCTGCCAAAGTTCAACTTCCAGGGAAAACTACAACTCACTAACCTGTGCAGCCTCCTTCTCCAGCACTAGTTCAGTTCTAGAATCTGCATATCTTTCTCCCATTGCTGCTGCTCTGTTTTCAGGCCTCGGGCAGTCTCATGCACAGAGCACTCCGTTTCCTCTCACAGGGCTGAAAAAACAGCTAGCCCACGATTCCCAAAAGGACAGCCATGGGAAACTATAACAACCACCAGTCCTCTACCCCACCCCTCAAGGGTGGTGGCAGCTACATACTGATCTGATCCAAATCCTGCTGACTATGCCAGTTGTATGGCCAGTAGTCATGGCCATTGTGGTCATGCACATGCAGGTTCTCATTGGATTTGGACAGATAGTAAAGAAACAGTGGAGCCCAAAATGGTGGGCCATTTCTTTATTAAAGTCTCATTGAGGAGCACCACACAGGGAAAACACTTTCCTCTTCATTCAAAGTCACAAAGCCCTGACACATTATCTGGTTCCACAACCAGGAGAATCTTCTCCGGTTTCTCCTAGAATCAAAGGCCTCACCAGTCTCAGTAGGGCTCCCAAAGCCACTCATTTCTGGTTCCCCATCTGCACACCTTCTTTCTCCCTGCTAGTATGTCTTCTTTCTAGCACTCCGCATTATCTCAGCTCTCATTCTGCAAACATGACTTCTTTCTCCTCTTTTCTTTCTTCTCCCTCTGTCTTTTCAAAACATTCTGGGGTAAAAACCTCTCCTCCAGCAAACATTAGTAAAACAATAGCCCTTCCCAAGTAGAAAGGTAATTTGCAATTTCACAGACCACTGCCCAGCGCCATTTTGTAACAATAAAAGTGCGCAAACAAAAAATACAAATTTTACAAATTCATTTGCCCAACACAGAGCACAAAGAGTTTTTTAAATGGTTTAGATAACACAATGCAACTAATCTTTTAGAAACTACTACATCTCAACTTTTGGTCTAGTATAAGTGAATTTTAAGAGTAGGTGAAAACGTTAGCCAAATACTCTTTCCTTCTCAAGCTAAATAGCTGTCTGAGGCTAAATTTTCTTATATAATTGAACCAAAATGACATCTCACAACACACTGAATACAGAAATAAAGATTGAAACTTTTTATGTCAACAGTTGAAACAGATTAAAATCTTATTGTCATATCTTAAAAGTATTTTTGATAAATTAAACAATACCACTTTTATCACTATAATTTTTTGTTTTGAAAAATGTGTTACTATTTACATATTTGTGTTTATGTTACCATATAATGGAACTCTTATTAATTTAATGAAATTGTACACAAAATGCTTTCAAAAGTGTTTAAATTTTTAATATGGTAAATATTAATATATATTACCCAAATAGTCAAAAGTTCTTTAGACTCTTAATAATTTTTAAGAGTGTAAAGAGGATCTCAAGGCAAAATATATTTGAGAAGAGTTGCCTTAAACAAAGATTTGAAATAATTTTGAATACTATGAACCATTTTGAATACTAAAAACTAATTAAAAAGAATATTTCAAAATAGTTAAAAATAGGTTTGAAACTTGTTCTTATCTAAACAATAACAATAATTAAAATAATCATTTTAATTCTCTTCATTAAGCATATATCCTCTTAGTGAGTTATATATTATGAAAGTCAACAGAATTCCAGTTATACAAGCATGACTTAGCTAATTCTAAGTCAAATTCACTCTAAACCTACAGATGAGTTAGCCATTTTATTTTGAGATAGATAAAGGGGCACTTGACATATGGATGATAAATTTATACATTATATGTATATTTGTTTTCCGTTGTTGTTTTAAGTCTTTTCTTGTGTAGTCCTCCAGAGAGGTTTTTTTAGGAAAACCCTTTCTAGGTCTCAGGATCTTAGCCAAAAAGAAGTAGCTTATCTCATATAAAAACAAAAGACTATCTCTGAAAGTCTTACTGAATTTCACCAAAATTAAAAACTAGCAGACCATTACCAATTATTAAGCTATGCTTTGAATAGCATATTCCAGGGACAGGATGTGTTCTAAGGAAGTTTACTTTCAAATGCTCTATGATGTTGGACAAATAAATCATAAATACATCTTGAAATTTTATCATTTTTTTATCCAAATGATATTAAATCCTTCTTTCAATCAGAGATTATTTATGCTGACAAAATCATAGCTGTAGGTATGAGCACACAGTGCCATGAGTAAAGGATCTTTTTGCTCTTAAGGACTAAGTCAAAGTAGGAAGATAAGGAAAGGGTTGGTGCACATCCAAACAAGCCCAGTAAAGTGAAATTTTTGCAGAAGCTTATTAACTTTCAGAACTGCTCAAAGGAAAGTTTTGTTAGGTCAGTTATTAAATATGAAATAAATGGAAGAAATAAAGAAGTTAGCAAGTGCAGTGTTTGTTATGAGGGTCACTTTTGTATTACACAGAAGAATTTTGAAATTTCCTTTGAAAGCATTTGCATGACATTTTAAGAAGATAGCAATACATATATTTTTGCTTCATTAAGATTGTTTAAGAAGTACAAACTTGTAAAGAAATGCCTATTGGTAGGAAATAGATAAATTGGGGAAGTTCAATACAATGAAAATTTACAACCTTATTTCTATAATGAGGTACATTTGTATTAGTTGACTGAGTTTTAAAATGTGAATGAGAAAAGCTTCAGCAAATTAAACTCTATATAAAGAATTAATTGGAATATGACATAATGACCCATGCATTATATATGTGTTTATATATAATTTGAAATCTTCATATGAGCATGCATGGAAGTTGGAAAATGAAAAGTATTAGGTTATTAACATGTTTAGATTAGATGTGAGTTTAGGGTAACTGTAAAGCCAGTGGCCATGGTCACCATCACAGCTGCCTGGCCCATGTCGGTTTGCATTAGATTCGGACAGACGGTAATGAAACAATGGAGCCAAGAACTGGTGGGCCATCATCTTTAATCCTAGCTTGCATCCAGTGGACAAGTAAAACACACAGGGCTCCAAAACCCACTCATTCAGTGCTCTCAAAGCTACTGACTTATCTGAGTTTCCTAGAATCAAAGGTTTCTTCCTCGCCAGCCTTATTCACCTCTGTTCCCTATCTCCTTCTCTCTGTACAAACTGGCTACTCCTTCAACACTCCTCCATCTTGACTGCTTCTCCTGGCCTCCTCCACATGGCCTCTCTCTGCTCTCCTCTCTGCTCTTTCTTCTAGTGCTAATCTCAGGAACCGAAAGAGCAAGCTCCTGGTCTGCCCCACTTTATAGTGCAGAAATCAAAACCTTTAATCCAATATACAAAATAGGAAAGTCTCTAATACAAAGTCACTTATCTGAGGCATGATGGGATTGAACCACTCCACATCAAAAAGAATGGGAAAGGCTTAGTCCTAAATCAAAGCCCCAGGCTATAAGGATCCTGCCTGCCCACAGCCCGCCCCCAACACACATTAATATCACCTGGGCGACGGGCTTCCATGTGGGCAGCACCATATTTAACAAAGTGAGCATAACATATTTAATCTGCCCAACAGTAATTTACTGGATCTGGAAACAAAATAAAAGGATTAAAAGATATATATTTTAAAGCATATTTTGAAGTCATTTATGTGTAGGCTTTCAGATTATTTTTCCTTTTATTCTTGTATTTCTTAGCATTTTTATGATGACTATATAATCAGAGACAAAATATAGTTTTTTTGGGGGGAGTGTAAAGCCAATAGGCATGGCCACCATCAGAGCCACTGGGCCTGTGCAGGTTCACAATAGATTCGGATAGTCAGTAATGAAACAACGGAGCCAAGAACTGGTGGGCCATCATCTTTAATTCTAGCTTGCACCTGGCAGGTAAGTAAAAACACACACTGGGCTCCAAAACCCACTCATTCAGTGCTCACAAAGCTACTGACTTATATGAGATTCCTAGAGTCAAAGGTTTCTAACCTCACCAGCCTTATTCACCTCTGTTCCCCATCTCCTTCTCTCTGCACAAACTGGCTTCTCCCTCAACACTCCACCATCTTGGCTGCTTCTCCTGGCCTCCTCCACGTGGCCTTTCTCTGCTCTCCTCTCTAATGCTAATCTCAGGAACTGAGAGAGAGAAGCTCCCGGTCTGCCCCACTTTATAGTGTAGAAATCAAAACCTTTAATCCAATATACAAACAAGGAAGTCTCTGATACAAAGTCACTTATCTGAGGCATAATGGGATTCCTCATGAGAGTGCACCACTTCACATCAAAAGGGGTGGGAAAGACTTAGTCACAAAATCAAGCCCCAGGCTACAAGGATCTTGCCGCCCACAACCTGCCCTCAACACACATTAATCACGCCCATCCAAAGCAAGAAGGGCAATTAATACCATCACCTGGACAGTAGGCTTCCACGTGGGCAGAAACATCTTTAATAAAATGAGCATAATATATTTTATCTGCCCAACAGGGAGGATCACTGGTTTGTTTTTTTCTTGAGGTAGTATGAGGGCTATAGCAACAATCATGCTAGAGGGAAGAGTAATAATTTACTACTGCTATAATACATATTAAAAAATAAGAAAGTTTAAAACTAGAACAATAACAGTAAAAAGGCAGTATGGCAGCTAACTAACTGGCCTGTCAAACTGGTAAAATATATGGAGTTTATTGATTGCTTGGTTAAGAACAGGAAGTGAGGTACAGCAAACCAGGTAACTACTTGTTGGGCAAACGAGTTTGTAAAATTTGTATTTTTTAAGTTTGCTCACTTTTATTGTTAAAAAATGTCTCTGGACAGCTACATGTGTATTCAGAGCAGGGCAGTTGATTGCAAATTGTGGACTGCAGTCCTGCTTGGGAGGGGCCATTGTTTTGCTAATGTTTGCTGGAGGAGGGGGTCTTTGTGGGCCCAGCCAGTTTTGCAGAAAGAGCAGAGAGAATGCAGAGTGCTGAGGAAGAAGCAAGTTTTGCAGAGAGAGAGAAGCTGTGCAAATGGGGAACCAGAGCTGAGGGGCTTTTGTGAACTGCACTGAGACTGGTGGGGCCTTTGATTCTAGGTGGAACTGGAGAAGATTCTCCTGGTTGAGGAACCAGAGAATGTGTCAGGGATTTGGGAACCACTGATTGAGAGGAAACAGGTCTTCCCTGTATGGTGCTCATCGCCCCGGTGCAAGACTTTAATAAAACAATGGCCCACCATTTTTGGCTCTACTCTTTTCTTTACCCTCTGTCCGAATTCAATGAGAACCTGCATTTGAATGGCCATGACGGTGGCAGGCCCTGGCCTTACACTACTGGATTTCTCAGTTAGGCAAATGGCTAGTTTGTCTTAATTTACTGAAATAATAACAAAAAAAGAAAATACTTCAAAGGTGAAAGATGATTAATTTATTGGTATTTATTTTGAGGAGATTGAATATGTTTGCTTGAAACACAGCTGAAAGGTCTGATCTCAGAATGTGGAAGCCATTGGTTTCGATGAGGCTGCCTTAAGTAAAAAAGTAGAGAAAGATCAGGGAATTAACACAGTAATTTTGAAAAGAAAAACTGAAGGGAAAAGGGAGAGTATTTTGAAGATACCTTTAAAATAGACTGTGATCTAGGGCAGAAGGAAGAAAATCTGTTGAGGGTTGTCATGAATCTATTATAAATGTTTAGATGGCATGATCCGCCACAGAGTCTGACACTGAGGACAGCTGTACAGATCAGTGGTAAGATTTCAGCTAATTTTGCAAATGACACATAGGAATCTGCATGTGGACAATGCTTTGAAACACATGACTGAGAAAACAAGTAAGGTAGAAGAGGTTTGAGATTTAAAGCAAGGTTTTGGTTTTGGAGCCTTTATTATCAATGGGCTTATTTCTAAACTATTGGTCACCTACAGAAGTGCCAAAAATTTGTACCCACTATTTGGTTCAGAAAATAGGATCACAGTAACTATCAAATATTCTACCATAGTTTTACACAAAAAGATGAGAATTTTTTAAATTGTTGTTCTTTGCATTGTATACACCTACACATAATTTAATGTTTAATTGATTTAAAGTTTATTATTGCTTTCCTGTTCTTTGAGTTGATTTTGTGATTTTTTTTCTATTATTCAGACTTAAATGTTTAATTGATTTATAGCAATCTTTATTTTTAATACCACAATTTAAATCTATGAAGTTTTCTTTAGTTATTCCTTTAAAAGAATGTCATGGTTTTGATACATAATGTTTTTCTTTTTTACTAAGATTATTTAATATTTTTTTCAATTTTTACATTTATTAAATAACTGCTTGGTAATATGTAATTAACCTTTATGGGAAAATAATTTTTGAGCTTTTAATTTTATTATTACATCATGATAAAATAATAGACTTTGTATTGCTTCTAACTTACCATATTTATTGAATTTTGTGTAAATGAATGATAAAATAATATAATTGAAATAATAATATGCATTTATGTTCCACATTAGCTTGAAAAACATATTCTATATATTTGGGTAAAAGTTTTCTATATCTTTTAAACCTGTTTCCTTGATCATTCTTTCCATCATCAAGCATATATTTATTTTTTTCTAAAACAGTCTGAGTGAGTATGAGAGAGGTGTTTTAATATTTCCTGTCATTATTAAGTTGCATCTGTTTCTTCATGCTTTATTAATATTTCTACTTTGTTGTATGGTGCATAGATTTTCACAATTTGACCTCATTGTCAATTATGATATTAGAGATTATTTATGTAAAAATACATATGTACTATTTAACCCTTTGGGGGCTTGAATTATATCTTGCCTAATGCTAGATTTCTTAGTTTTTGCATTTGCCTAAAAAATACTTTGTCTATATTTTTATTTTTTGTATGACTCTCTTTAAAAGCATATCTTTTATATACAAAATAAGGTTGAGTTTATATATTTTAAATACTCATTATACAAATCTAATTATACAAATCTAACTTGTTCTTGTTTTATTTTTATAAATGTTTCCTTTATGCCTTTCATTTGAAACTTTTCATATGCATTTCTAATATGCATTATCCTGGGCCTTTTCATCTTTTTGTTTGTTTGTTTTAATTTTTAGTTTTGTTTTCTCTCTTTTGTAATGACTTTGTGCCTCAAGTGTCATTATTTTAGATATATTTGCTTAGGAGTTTTGGCTGCTCTGACTGAATTTGCCTTTGAGTGGATGTGCAGACACCCTTTTCTGTGGTTGTCCCTGCACTGCTGCATATAGGGTCTCTGTTACTGTTAGTAGGCCATTCCTGGTGACTACTCATCAGGGAAGTTCCACTGACCTCCATCATGTATCTATTCTTTTTAAAACCCAGTCTTTCTTGGTTATAATGTTTGTTTTATAGGTAAGGAGTGAGAGTATAGAATGAGTTAGACCAATTTACCTGTCTCTTCTGTAACCTACTCCCATGCAAACCTGTTTCTTCTGGCTATTGCTATGTCAGTACTCAGTAATGAGAATGGAAGACACAGTGATCAATAGTGGGATGCGTGAGGTGAAAGGAGAATAAAAGGACCACACAGGCTGTGAAATCATGGAAATTAAGAACATTGCCTCGAGCAAAGTGAAAGTGATAATGGCTTTTACAAAGTGATAATTTAATGAGTTCACAAAAAGGCACCGCTGATAAAGTAGTGTTTGGTCACAGTTCCAGTGATAAAATATAGTACCCTTGAAGGTTGTAATGGATGAAGAAACTGGTGGGATTTGTGATCTAGAATGTTCAAAAATTTGTAATGTCTCTAGTTGATGATGGTACAAATTGCCAGTTACTGTGGACATTTATAATCAACATGCAAAGTGTTAAAAGAATGAAATAAATCAAACAGATCAATAAATACGGAACTAAAGTAGCACTTGAACTCAAGGACTGTTTGAGAGGCAACAGATGTAGTACACAGATACACTGTACTATCTGGAGGGTTTGCAGGAGGCTTGTGCTAGGCCATGCATCTTAAGGACATGAATATTCTATGATAGAAGATTCAACAGTGACAAAAGTGGTGGTAGTGACAAGGTGGTCTTCCAAGTATTTGTGACCATAATCTCGAGGGCAGGAGAAAGCAACTAGCTAAAATATCAAAATCACAACCTAGTGATTTCTCTTCTCTAGCTTGGTGAACTAGTAAATGCTGTAAAATAAACCTTACAGTATATTTATAATGTTTATAATTTTTTTTTTTTGTATTTTTCTGAAGTTGGAAACGGGGAGGCAGTCAGACAGACTCCCGCATGCGCCCGACCGGGATCCACCTGGCATGCCCACCAGGGGGCGATGCTCTGCCCATCTGTGGCGTCGCTCTGTTGCAACCAGAGCCATTCTAGTGCCTGAGGCAGAGGCTATAGAGCCATGCTCAGTGCCCAGGCCATCTTTGCTCCAATGGAGCCTTGGCTGCGGGAGGGGAAGAGAGAGACAGAGAGGAAGGAGAGGGGAAGAGATGGAGAAGCAGATGGGCGCTTCTCCTGTGTGCTCTGGCTGGGAATCGAACCTGGGACTCCTGCATGCCAGGATGACGCTCTACCACTGAGCCAACTGGCCTGGGCCTATTTATAATGGTTTTTATGAGCAAAATTTGACTGTTAGTCATCATTTTATAAAAATGTCCATCTGTTTGGAAATTAGCTTATAGTCAGTGGGTGTTCATATGAAGAGGAAAAAAAAAACTGTTGTACTATTCTCTTTTGATTTAAATAAGATGTTCTTCCTCATGTATTATTGGAGCAAGAATTAAGAGGGACAGAGATGCCCAGACAGGTTGATGAAGGAAGTAGGATTTTAATAGCTGGCAAAGCAGCATGACCCCAAAAGAGGCCATAAACTACAAGCACCCCGAAGTTAGATTCCTTACATTTTATATACCTTTTACAGAATACATGTGTTCATGCAAGGGGCTTGCGATCCCTTTCTTTAAAGGGATACGTCACTCTTATGACTTCAGGAGGGGAGGGTAAGTTTTAATGGGGAAGGGGTATTTAGACCACTGGTCTCAGTGATGTACAAGTCCTGTTCTTCTTGCTTTGTTTTACAACCAGCTCCAGGCAACCTTTCAGAGAACTGTAGTTAATCTATAACATTGACTGACTCAGTTACCCCTCCAGGTTCCTTTCCCGTGCATTCTTTTTTTTTTTCTTCCTTCTCAGGGAAGAGGGGAGCCTGCTCTCTTCTTCCTTATTATAATATAGTGCCCGAAATTAAATTTTTTCATCACATACTTAACATTAAAACTGACTTTTTCAAAGAAATGTTTGCAATAAAACTATAATACACTTTTGTATAAAGATTTAGAAATAATTAATGAAATTAAGAAAAAGCCTTATAAAAATGCTTTTAGTTAGTCCAGCATCACCGCTCCCAGCTCTTCACTTTCCTAGGTTTTGTTTCCTGTCTTTATCCGTACCCCACAAAGACACCCAATCACTTCTCTTGACATATTTTGGTTTTTCATTTTGAGGTCTGTGAACCACTGATGTATCTAAACCATCTCCAGTGGAGCAAAGCAGTGATTCTTGTTCGTTCACCATATTTTAGTAGCCTTTCTTTGATCTAAGAGGAGTGGTTGGTTTCTATGACAAAAACATTTATTAAGGGACTGAATCTCCTGACCTCCCAATTATATACTATCAGAACATGTTCTTGGCCAGTTGAATACATTATTAGAAAATTCAATTCACCTGTACTTAGAGATGGAGCTTCTATGATAGTTCATTTTACTTTCTAAAGATAAGTAAGCATTGGTGTATTCATGCATGGATGTTCAGTCATGGGCAATTATCAGATTAAGTGAAACATTTGAATGTATAGCTTCCATTTTTAAAGCCTTTGAGAGCCGTTTTTCTCACAGCATTTTCTCCATTTATATTAGAAGAAAAAAATCAATTGCTTAAAAATTAATCTCACAAGACCCACAGAAAGTGAAACTAATAATGAAACAAAAATATTGGCACTGTACATGGTTAATGGGCAGAACATAACACATATTTCTCATGTAAATTATCAGTTCTAGTTAAGGATGGCACTTTTGAGTATTTGCTAGAAAGGATTATACATTCTCCTAATAATTTATGCTTTAGACACTTTGTTTCAAATATTACCTTTTCTTATACATACTTTATCTCATCATTCGAACAATGTGTAAACTGTTATACAAATAAATATAAATGCTCTCACTGAGATGCATTGGGACAATTTTCCACTCCAAATTGATTTGCTTTTTGGCCACACAGTTTTATATTAAGGAATAACAGAAAGTAACGCATACTTCTTTTAGATTGTACACTCAAAAAGATTGCAGCAGGAACTTGAGTATGATGATTTTGTAGTTCTGAAAATAGACAGGAGAAAATTGCACAGTTATCTAATTTTCAGAGTAAACTGTTATTTTGCAGGATGGTCTCATTCTGAGTTTAGGCCTTCACGGGGATTCCAGCATAATGGCATCCTTACCAGTCATTTCCATGATTCTAGCTGTACCAATCTTTAATAGCATTTTGATTAAAATAAAATAAACCAATGCGACTGTCTGAAGAAGCTAAGATTCTCTCAAGTTGAACTGAGTTAACACATATGAAATGAACTAATATGAGTTCTTATTCACTAAGTTGATTTTTCAACTACATCTTCAGTGCAAATTTATGCCATGAAACTTTAAAACGAGATAATTTGACACCAATATTTTTTTTTCCTTATACACAATTTCTGGTAGATGTGTCCTATTATTAAAAATTACTCTACCATAACTGGTATTCAATTGAAGTTCTAGTCACTGGCTTATATTTAAGTAACGGAAAGCATGACTTATAATCAGTATTGAGCTAAAATATATATTTACTGTTGCTCAGCCCTTCACCTACATTCCATGACTTCTCTCATTATTTAAAAATTATTCACTTCCCAAGTCAAAAAGTCTTGGTGAGGTTAAAGTTAATTAAATATGTTTGACTATGTTTAAATCAAGTCACTTAAGGAACTTCTTATTCCTTCCTACCCTCCTCCATTCCCCATAAGTAAAAGAAATGTGCAGTTATGTGTAGTGATAACTGAGATCTGACCACATTTCCTTCTGAGGATTTACCCACCAAGTGGTGTGCAAAAATCAGATTCAATGGATATTTCCTTAGTTGAATTTTTTTAAGTTTATCACCAAATTTTAGGTGTAAAATGAGGTTGAAGGCCAACCACCTATAAAATACTGGTTTAAACTAGAAGTGCCCATATCTAAAATGCTCATGGTTTTGCCAAATATGTTCTTACTGATTTTTTTTCACAGTTTGTTGAATCCTGACCTAACACACAAAGTTACATTCCTTCACAGTAAGGTGCTCATTTCACAACTTCCTCTTTGAAACTTCAAGAAAGCTCACACCCACTGAATACAATACAAACAGAGATAAAAACTCATGATGAAAAAAATTAATTTTTATGGCCAATAATTCTTAGGTGCTGAAAATAAATATTCATGTGTGTTAAAGAACTTTTTTAAAATTCAAATCACGTTATATTTTGACCAAAAAAAAAAAAAAAAAGGCAAACTCTCTAAGTATATATGAATTAAAAAGATTTGAAAAAACTATCTGTACAACATTCTAAATATAACAAAAGTTTGTCACTGGGTCCAAATATGGCTATTAACTTTATATTATTGTGAATATGGAATGCAGATATTAAATGGACACCTGAAGAACAGAATATTTTAGGAAGTCAAGGGAAATTACCAATAACATGAATTTCTTAAGGACAAATCAGTTAGTTCTTGGATAAATTTGATCTGGGGAGAATTAGTGAAAAACTGAAGTCTTTTATGACAAAATAATAAAGCTAAATTAAAGAGTAAAGTGAAAAGAGAAGGAAATAGCAATCAATAAGTTATTTTAAAATTTGAAGAAAGAAAAAAACAATTATTATTATGCCAAATATATCCTAATCAGGCAGAATAATTATATTCTGTACATTAATATTGCACAAATTCTCATACAAAGTTGATAAAAATGGTTTTGTAATTCAAAGGTTTTAAATGCCAAATTTTGAAATTGAAATGTATTTTCTCATATTTCTATATAGATTTCTAGGGAAAAATAATTTAATATTAGAAAACTCATTTAAGATAATTGTAGTACATAACTAATTAATAATTATAGTAAAGTTTTTAAATATAAAATGCCATATAAACGTGAAGTAATGCCATTATTATATGTGAAATATAAATTGTAACTAATTTTCTAGTTTATAAGATGTGCATTTGTAAAATTAGTGAAAACATATAATATAAAAAGGATATTATAAATCACAGATTAAGGTAAAAATATAAAGTTAGTAATTTGAATTTTAAAGTAAAATATTGTGAATAGTAATTTTTGAATATATACAGTTTCACATGTTATTTCACTATAATGTAAATCTATTCTTTACTGTGAAACTAGGTCTAAAAAATTAAATCTTCAGAATATAGACTGATAGAACTGACATATTTTACTTCAACTAGATTTTAAATTGCAAAATCAGATTTGGCTAGTCAAGTATTCCCATACCAAACATCAGGCTAATGAATTTCTTATATATATGGATATTTAATTTTATGATATTATGCTTCTGTTTCATATTATGCTAGAGATATAATTAAGCACATTGTAAACATGTTCAGGGTTGATTAATACCATCTTTCCTGTAGCTAATATTTTAGCATAGTGACCATTTTGAAAGAAAAATAGGATTTGAAAGGCTCACTGAACACAGGAAACTTTCCACAGGATCTCTGATCTTTCCCTGAACATCTTTCATCTATTTTAGTCTCTCATTGCTAGTAAATTGTTGTCTAGGAAATAATATCAAAATTACAAAAACGGGATGACCTCAGAGTAATGGCGCAGTAGGAAGCGATACCAATAAATCTCCCCCAAAACTCAACAAGATCTTCAACCAGAAACAGAAAAACCTATCCTTGGAGCCTCCAGATGTTTCGCAATACACCCGAAGGTATGGTCGAGTGAAAAATTGGCTAAATATATAACCAGACCCCGAAGGAAATAGAGAGTAAGAAATGCTCTGCCTTCCTCACTAACCTAAACAGGGCATCTTTCACTGGGAACTGAGAATATAGAAACTGAGGCGGGCAAAGGGGGTGAATAGATCCAGGCTGTGGCACAAACGGCTGAACCAGGCTGTGGCACAGAGATCCAAGCCGAGAAAAAACTGTTCCTGTGGCAACCCAGGCAATACAAGCTAACATTCGCGCCAAACCAAGACAAAGAAAGACAAGTGGGGCAGCCATTTTACCCGATCTCCTGGTCGGCGCACGCAGATAGTGGGCGAGAGATTCCTTCCAAAGCCCCGAGAGTGTGCACCCGTGTTGTCCCACAGAAAAGCAGAGTCAGAGGCCTTTGTGTGGGCCGAAAGCAGAATCTCCGGGCCACCCCAACACCCTGGGAAAGCCGCACACAGAGAGGGAGCGAGAACTAATTCCAACGCTGGAACTTTTCCTTGCGGGAGGAGGATTCACTCAGAAGGTAGGGCGGCTGGCCTGATATCCTGGTCTGCCCGCGCAGATAGTGGGTGAGAGATTCCTCCAAGTGCCTCGGCAGTGCGCGCCCGTGTTATCCCACAGAGAGGCAGAGCCAGAGGTCTTTCAGTGGGTGGAAGCCCCGCCTGATTATGCTAGCAGCTCTGACTGACTGAGCCTTACCCAGAGCCCTGTGCTGAGTGGGAATAGAGTGGGGAGTTGCCAGCTCTTTGAGCCTCTTACTATCCAGGCAGAGGCAGCAGCAACCCCATAGCTGGATTATCAGGCTACAAATTGAGGAAGGAAAGACTAGGAGAAAGGCTCCAGGAACACAGACTCTCTCACTGGTGGAGTCTATAAATGCTAATGAGCCTCGACTGCCAACAAGACTGAAGCACAATACACGACATCGCCATAGAGACTTATCAACTGCAAAACTATACCTGAGTGTGCCAAAGGGGCAGATCCCGGGGTACAGAGTCACCGACCAGGAAGAGGGAGAGAAAAGAAAAAGCAAGAAGATAACCTCTCAAAATGAAGAAAAATACGCAGACTTTATAACCTATCCCATTTTATTATATTTGTTCGTTTGTTTCTCTTATCTTCATTCTTGATATTTTTTATTCCTCCTCCAATTTGGTCATTTAACTCTCTGCTGGTCTTTCTCTTTCCTCTCCTTGAACTACACTACCCGTAAGTGTTACATCTCCCATTATCTTTTCTTTCCTCTTCTTTTCTCTCTATGAGGGTTGCACTCCAAAACCCTTAACTCTCTCTCTCTCTTTCTCTCTCTCTCCTCTTTTTCTTATCTTAGAGGTTCCCTCTTTTCTCTCTCTCTCTCTCTCTCTCTCTCTCTCTCTCTTTCTTTTCTCCCTCTATATTAGTTTCTTCCTATCTCCTTTACGTCTCCTCTCATTCAAACCTCAATAACAAACAATATCTTATCTGGGACTCAAACTTATGTTTGTGGCATTTTGGGGGGGTTTTACTTTACCTTTTAACAGACTAGCAGTGCTCCCATCCCTGGCTCTCCATTTTATCTAGTTCTTGTTCCACTAAATACAATAGTAATTTTTTAATTTGTCCCCCCATTTTCCTGTTTCCCTCTTATTCCTCTCATCATAACTCTTAGTCAACACCTAAAAGCAAATCATTTTATTCTTGACCCAATTTTTTTTTATTTGCTTTTTGTGGGTCCATACGCCCTTTTTTTTGCCCCTTTATTGCTTCTCCCCAATTCAGGCCCTCCATTACAGGCATTGTTTGTTCTATTTAGTACAATATAATTCACAGTTCACCACAAGATTTTCTCAAGAAAGAGTTGAGAGAAAAAAAGGAGAGGGGGGATCATTTCCTTTTTCTTTTTTTTTTAATTTTAATTTTATTTTTCTTTATTTCATTATTAATTTTTTTTAAAAAAAAACAACTCTTTTTGATTTTTTATTTTTTTAACTTTTTATTCTTTATTAAATCTCATTAATACTATCAACAAAACCACCCTCAGATGCCATTAAGGAAGAGAAAATCAAATATCATAGATACAAAAGAAAGAGAGGTAACAGAGATAGATGAGGAAAAATCTATGGAGAAAAAAATTTAATATATTGGAAACCTTGGAGCTAAATGACAGAGAATTTAAGATGGAAATCCTAAAAATCCTCCAAGATATACAAGAAAACACAAAAAGGCAATTTAGAGAGCTCAGAAAACAACTCGACGAACACAATGAATATATTTCCAAGCAAACTGAAACTATAAAAACAAATCAAACAGAGATGAAAAACTCAATTCACGAGCTGAAAAACAAAGTAACAAGCTTAGCTAATAGAACAGGCCAGATAGAAGAGAAGATTAGTGAAATAAAAGACAAGCAACTTGAGGCACAACAGAGAGAAGAAGAAAGAGACTCAAAAATTTTAAAAAATGAGATAGCCCTACAAGAATTATTTGACTACATCAAAAAGAATAACATAAGAATAATGGGTATATCAGAGAGAGAAGAGAGAGAAAATGGAATGGAGAACATACTCAAACAAATAATAGATGAGAACTTCCCAAGCCTGTGGAAAGAAATAAAGCCTCAAATTCAAGAAGCAAACAGAACTCCAAGTTTTCTTAACCCCAACAAACCTACTCCAAGGCATATCATAATGAAATTGGCACAAACCGACAGCAAAGAAAAAATTCTCAAGGCAGCCAGGGAAAAGAAGAATACAACATATAAAGAAAGGCCCATTAGATTATCATCAGATTTCTCAGCAGAAACTCTACAAGCTAGAAGAGAGTGGACCCCAATATTTTAAGTCCTGAAAGAGAGGAACTTCCAGCCACGAATACTATACCCATTAAAGCTATCCTTTAAATATGAAGGAGAAATAAAAACATTCACAGATACAAAAAAGATGAGGAAATTTATCATCAGAAAACCCCCACTCCAGGAATTACTAAAGGGGGTTCTCTAATCAGATACAAAGAACAAAAAAAAAAAACAAAACCACAAGTAAAAGCTCCAAGAAGAACACAATAAAACCAAATTTAAACTGTGACAACAACAAAAAGAAAGGGGGGGGAGAGGATGGAGATTAACAGTAGAAAAGGATGATGGATTGCAAAAGTACTCACAAAATAGTGCGCTACAATGAACAGGGTAGGAACCCTTTTCATTACTTAGAGGTAACCACCATTGAAAAACCACCACAGAAGCACATGAGATAAAAAAGATAGCAACAGAAGAAAGATGTATGGAATACAACCAAATAAAAACAAAAGATAGAAAAACGAAAGAGAAGGATCAAACAAGACACAAAACTAACAGAAAGCAAGATATAAAATGGCAATAGGGAACTCACAAGTGTCACTAATTACACTAAATGTAAATGAATTAAACTCACCAATAAAAAGGCACAGAGTAGCAAAATGGATTAAAAAAGAAAATTCAACTGTATGCTGCCTACAGGAAACTCAACTAAGTAACAAGGATAAAAACAAATTCAAAGTGAAAGGCTGGAAAACAATACTCCAAGAAATAACATCCAAAAAAAAGGAGGCGTAGCAATACTCATATCTGATAATGCTGACTACAAGACAGCAAAAGTACTCAGAGACAAAAATGGCCATTTCATAATGGCTAAGGGGACACTGAATCAAGAAGACATAACAATTCTTAATATATATGCACCAAACCAAGGAGCACCAAAATATATAAGACAGCTACTTATTGACCTTAAAACAAAAGCTGACAAAAATACAATCATACTTGGAGACCTCAATACAGCGCTGACGGCTCTAGATCGGTCATCCAAACAGAGAATCAACAAAGATATACTGGCCTTAAACAAAACACTAGAGCACCTGGATATGATAGACATCTACAGGACATTTCATCCCAAAGTGACTGAGTATACATTTTTCTCCAGTGTACATGGATCATTCTCAAGAACTGACCATATGTTGGGCCACAAAAACAACATCAGGAAATTCAGAAAAATTGAAGTTGTACCAAGCATATTTTCTGATCATTAAGCCTTGAAACTAGAATTCAACTGCAAAAAGGAGGAAAAAAATCCCACAAAAATGTGGAAACTAAACATACTTTTAAAAAATGAATGGGTCAAAGAAGAAATAAGTGCAGAGATCAAAAGATATATACAGACTAATGAAAATGACAATACGACATATCAGAATCTATGGGATGCAGCAAAAGCAGTGATAAGAGGGAAGTTCATATCACTTCAGGCATATATGAACAAACAAGAGAGAGCCCAAGTGAACCACTTAACTTCACACCTTTAGGAACTAGAAAAAGAAGAACAAACACAACCCAAAACCAGCCGAAGAAAGGAGACAATAAAAATCAGAGCAGAAATAAATGAAATAGAGAACAGAAAAACTAAAGAAAAAAATTAAAAGAACAAGGAGCTGGTTCTTTGAAAAGATCAACAAAATTGACAAACCCTTGACAAGACTTACCAAGGAAAAAAGAGAAAGAACTCATATAAACTAAGTCCAAAATGAAAGAGGAGAAATCACCACAGACACCGTAGATTTACAAAGAATTATTGTAGAATACCATGAAAAACTTTATGCCACTAAATACAACAACCTAGAAGAAATGGATAAATTCCTAGAACAATACAACCTTCCTAGACTGAGTCAAGAAGAAGCAGAAAGCCTAAACAGGCCCATTAGTAGAGAAGAAATAGAAAAAACCATTAAAAACCTCCCCAAAAATAAAAGTCCAGGCCCTGATGGCTATACCAGCGAATTTTATCAAACATTCAAAGAAGACTTGGTTCCTATTCTACTGAAAGTCTTCCAAAAAATTGAAGAAGAAGCAATACTTCCAAACACATTTTATGAGGCCAACATACCCCTCATACCAAAACCAGGCAAGGACTGCACAAAAAAAGAAAACTACAGACTAATATCTCTAATGAATACAGATGCTAAAATACTAAACAAAATACTAGCAAATCGAATACAACAACATATTAAAAAGATAATACATCATGATCAAGTGGGTTTCAACCCAGAATCTCAAGGATGGTTCAACATATGTAAAACGGTTAACGTAATACACCATATCAACAAAACAAAGAACAAAAACCACATGATCTTATCAATAGATGCAGAAAAGGCTTTCGATAAAATACAACACAATTTTATGTTTAAGACTCTCAACAAAATGGGTATAGAAGGAAAATATCTCAACATGATAAAGGCCATATATAATAAACCATCAGCTAACATCATATTAAATGGCACTAAACTGAAAGCTTTCCCCCTTAAATCAGGAACAAGACAGGGTTGTCCACTCTCTCCACTCTTATTTAATGTGGTGCTAGAGGTTCTAGCCAGAGCAATCAGACAAGACAAAGAAATAAAAGGCATCCATATCAGAAAAGAAGAAGTAAAGGTATCACTTTTTGCAGATGATATGATCTTATACATTGAAAACCCCAAAGAATCCACAAAAAGACTACTAGAAACAATAAGCCAATACAGTAAGGTCGCAGGATACAAAATTAACATACAGAAGTCAATAGCCTTTCTATATGCCAACAATGAAACATTTGAGAACGAACTCAAAAAAACAATCCTCTTCACGATTGCAACAAAAAAAATAAAATACTTAGGAATAAACATAACAAAGAATGTAAAGGACTTATATAATGAAAATTATAAACCATTGTTAAGGGAAATAGAAAAAGATATAATGAGATGGAAGAATATACCTTGTTCTTGGTTAGGAAGAATAAATATAATCAAGATGGCCATATTTCCCAAAGCAATATACAAATTTAATGCAATTCCCATCAAAATTCCAATGACATTTTTTAAAGAAATGGAGCAAAAAATCATCAGATTTGTATGGAACTATAAAAACCCCTGAATAGCCAAAGCAATCCTAAAGAAAAAGAATGAAGCTGGGGGCATTACAATACCTGACTTCAAACTCTATTATAGGGCCACGACAATCAAAACAGCATGGTATTGGCAGAAAAATAGACACTCAGACCAATGGAACAGAATAGAAAGTCCAGAAATAAAACCACATATATATAGTCAAATAATTTTTGATAAAGGGGCCAAAAACACACAATGGAGAAAAGAAAGCCTCTTCAATAAATGGTGCTGGGAAAACTGGAAAGCCACATGCAAAAGAATGAAACTGGACTACAGTCTGTCCCTCTGTACTAAAATTAACTCAAAATGGATCAAAGATCTAAACATAAGACCTGAAACAATTAAGTGCATAGAAGAAGACATAGGTACTAAACTCATGGACCTGGGTTTTAAAGAGCATTTTATGAATTTGACTCCAATGGCAAGAGAAGTGAAAGCAAAAATTAATGAATGGGACTACATCAGACTAAGAAGTTTTTGGTCAGCAAGAGAAACTGATAACAAAGTAAACAGACAGCCAACTAAATGGGAAATGATATTTTCAAACAATAGCTCAGATAAGGGCCTAATATCCAAAATATACAAAGAACTCATAAAACTCAACAACAAACAAACAAATAATCCAATAAAAAAATGGGAAGAGGACATAAACAGACACTTCTCCCAGGAAGAAATACAAATGCCCAACAGATATATGAAAAGATGCTCATCTTCATTAGTTATTAGAGAAATGCAAAACTGCAATGAGATACCACCTCACACCTGTTAGATTAGCTATTATTAACAAGACAGGTAATAGCAAATGTTGGAGAGGCTGTGGAGAAAAAGGAACCCTCATCCACTGTTGGTGGGAATGTAAAGTAGTACAACCATTACGGAAGAAAGTATGGTGGTTCCTCAAAAAACTGAAAATAGAATTACCTTATAACCCAGCAATCCCTCTACTGTGTATATACCCCCTAAACTCAGAAACATTGATACGTAAAGACACATGCAGCCCTATGTTCATTGCAGCATTGTTCACAGTGGCCAGGACATGGTAACAACCAAAAAGCCCGTCAATAGATGACTGGATAAAGAAGATGTGGCCCATATACACTATGGAGTACTACTCAGCCATAAGAAATGATGACATCGGATCATTTACAGCAAAATGGTGGGATCTTGATAACATTATACGAAGTGAAATAAGTAAATCAGAAAAAACCAGGAACTGCATTATTCCATACGTAGGTGGGACATAAAAGTGAAACTAAGAGACATTGATAAGAGTGTGGTGGTTACGGGGGGAGGGGGGAGAGGGAGAGGGAAAGGGGGAGGGGGAGGGGCACAAAGAAAACTAGATAGAAGGTGACAGAGGACAATCTGACTTTGGGTGATGGGTATGCAACATAATTGAACGACAAGATAACCTGGAGCTGTTATCTTTGAATATATGTATCCTGATTTATTAATGTCGCCCCATTAAAAATAAAATTATTAAAAAATATATATATAAAAAAATTAAAAAAAAGACTTCACCTCAGAAGTCAAAGCCTTCAAAAAAAATTACAAAAACGATAATGCTACCTAATTATATTAACTCCCTTAATCATTATCTCACTTTATCTTCACAACACAGTTGGTAGGAGGTACTATTATGATTTCTTTTTTAGATATTATTTATTGATTTTGTAGAGAAAGGAGAGAGAGAGAGAATAAAAGAGAGGGAGAGAGAGAGAAAAAAGGTGAGAAACAGGATCCATCAACTCATAGTAGTTGTTTTCTGTATGTTCTTTGACCGGGCAAGCCTAGAGTTTCAAACTGGTGACCTCGCTTTTTCCACTATGCTACTACAGATCAGGCAGGAAGGTACTATTATTACCACCTTCATGTAACAGATAAAGAAATTAAGTTTAAGAAGAATGAAGTATACATGACAAATCAAAGATTTATTATTACCATTATCATTATTGTTATTGAAATATAAAATTCATGTAAGCATACACATATGTCATAATTTTACAGTGAATGAAATAGAATGAAAATGTGTATTTGTAGCATATTCATGGAATACAAATTGCTTGAGTATGTACAAATCAGATCAATGAACTTTTTTAATTTACTGCATAAATATTTTATTGTTTACTTTTACTATAAATTGATTTCCCCCCTCTGCTCCTACCACCAACATATGACCCTGCCCAGCTCTCTTCCTATTAGCTGAAGTTTTCTTACTTAAGTTTCCTGGGTTGTAGAGAACACAGGGGAATGGTCAATGTCATTTTCTCCTCCTGCCATTATGCAGAGGAAATTAAAGAAACAGGAAATAAACATTAAAACTTCATATAGAAGCTAAAAATAACCTCTTATTATTTACTAGTCAATAAACGTCATTAGGTTAAGGTTTCTTGAGAAGTAAAAATAGATGCAGATTGTCAAATATGATACATATTTATAAAGCTTGGCCTATTTCTTGCCATCATTTTAAAAATATATGTGCCTCACATTATTTTATTAATTATTTTATAAGAATATTCATCTTTCAAATATTGGAACAGAAACTACTCATTGCTTTCCAAAATCTATTCTCCATTTCCTCTTAAGCAATAGAAATCATTGATGTCAAATTAAAAGACTACATTTCTAAGCTTCCCTTGCTGCCATGTGTGACCATGTGACTATGTTCTGACCATTGAGTCATCAGTGCAAAAGCTTTGTGAGACATCTCGGAAGTCTCTTTAAAAAAGAGGTAACCTTCCTCCTCTCATCGCTTTGTCTACTTGGTACATGGATATGATGGCTAACATAATCTGGGACAATAGGAACTCTGACTAGATCAGAGGTAATCAACCTTTTTATACCTACCTCCCACTTTTCTATCTCTGTTAGTAGTAAAATTTTCTAACCGCCCACCGGTTGTACAGTAATGGTGATTTATAAAGTAGGGAAGTAACTTTACTTTATAAAATTTATAAAGCAGAGTTACAGCAGGTTAAAGCATATAATAATAATTATTTACCAAGTACTTTATGACAGATTTTTCACTAAGTTTGGCAGAATAAATCTTTATAAAACAACTTACTATAGTTAAATCTATCTTTTTATTTATACTTTGGTTGCTCCACTACTGCCCATCATGAAAGCTGGAACGCTTACTAGTGGGTGGTAGGGACCAGACTATCTACCACTGGACTAGATTCTAGAGGTAATGGAGTTGAGATGGAATGAAGCCTGGGTGCCTCAGAAATGGTAGAAATGCCTAACCCGGTTTATACTGTCTATTTCTGAAACAATTATGAGTGAGAGAGAAGCAAAATGATCCCTTGTTCATGATACTATTGTTTTATTTTTTTATGCCCCTGAACTCAATACCTATCTGATACTAAGAGTAGTCTATTTTCTACACATATTTTGAACCAGATGGAAATATTCTAGTTTTCTTATCACTAATTACATACAATATGGCATACTAATCATTCAAAAGGTTAATACATGATAATATGCTAGTTAAAATTTTTTCTGTTCTTTCTTTTTTCCTCTTTATTAAGTTAATTAGGATGTCATTGTTTAACAAAATTGTACAGGTTTCAGGTACACAGTTCTACAACATATTATCTGTATACTGAATTGTGTGTTCACCATCCTACGTCAAGACTTCAACCATCACCATTTATTCTGCCTAAACTCCCCTATATCTCCCCTCCACACTCCGAAGTTAATAGTTAATTCTAGTGAAATAAGTAAATCAGAAAAAAACAGGAACTTCATTATTCCATACGTAGGTGGGACATAAAAGTGAGACTAAGAGACATTGATAAGAGTGTGGTGGTTACAGGGGGGAGGGAGGAGAGGGAGAGGGAAAGGGGGAGGGGGAGGGGCACAAAGAAAACTAGATAGAAGGTGACAGAGGACAATCTGACTTTGGATGATGGGTATGCAACATAATTGAACGACAAGATAACCTGGACATGTTATCTTTGAATATATGTATCCTGATTTATTGATGTCACCCCATTAAAAAAATAAAATTATTAAAATTAAAAAAAAGTAAAAAAAAATAGTTAATTCTTGATTAATCCTAAAACAATCTCATATTCACAAGTTTTTACTAATAGAGGCCCCAAAGAGTTGTGTAAAGGCAGAAATGATAATACGTAAGGAAAAGCATAGTCGTATAAATAAAAAAATAAACAGATTGCATACTTGTTGCACACACAGTATATATTTATTGAAATAGAAAAAAATGTTAAATTGCTATTATTACTTTGCCTTTCTTCAACTGCAGAAACTCACAAGTAATAGTCATTCGTTTCTGCTTGCTTTCACATGTTATAAGACACAGTTCTTTCTGCATGCTGAGGGGGAAATAGCAAAATAATCATATAGCAAAATCTCCTGTTTGGTACCTAAGATTTACATTTAGGGAATAATTATCAGCTTAATTATTTTTAGTGAAGAACTTTTTCAGAATTTAATTGCAAATTGTATATATGCATAGTGAGTTGATTTTCTCATTTAGAATAAAGTCATTTTAACAGGAGATATAATTAAGCTAAAGCATTCAGAGATTTAAGAATAAATGTCAGCTTATGGATATTTGTTAGAAGACTGTTAATTTTATGTTTTAAGTCATAAAATTTGAGTGATAGAAGTTGTCTGAAAATATATTTGAAAACATGTTTAAACCATGAACATTTTTTATCCATTCACATTTTTAATTTTTCTAGATATACTCTTCACATTTATTATTGCAGAACAGTGATTTTAGGTAGGCATAGTCAATAGTAGATCTGGGAAAATTGCTCCCATTATTCCAGATCTCTGTTTTAGAATGTTGAATCTATCCAGGCACTATCAACTAGATATAGTGTTTTATTTTGTTTTTACACTTAACAAGAACTGATTCTATGATTTTGGTATTATATCTTATAATCCATATAACATTTAGATTTGGAATTTCTGTGTTAAAATTACAATGTTAACTGTAAAGGCCTTAATGGCTCCTTAAACATTTAAGGGAATCTTGACAAATAGATAGATGGAATCACACTACCTGGCTTACTATAGCTACATCTGTCAACACTGGTTTTGACAGAGAGATAAATACATAGCTCAGTAGAACAGAGTAAAGAACAGATATAGACACACAAAATATATCCAACTGATTTTTGACAAAAATAAAAATATAATTATTTTTATAATTCGGTGGAGAGAGAAAAATGATACTGGAGGAATTAGACATCCAAGAGCAAAAATTAAAATTACCAAAACTTAACAATTTATACAAAATTTAAGTAAAAGTCAATTGTTTACTTAAATCTATAGCATGAAACTAAAAAATATTTTATAAAAACACAGAGACAATATCAAGATTTTAGGCTATGCAGAGTTCTTTGACTTTACAACAGAAGCATGATGTATAAATAGAAAAATTTGTAAATTCAATCTCATCAATATTAAAAACTTTTATTCTGCAAAGAACCATATGAAAAGGGGAAACAGACTGAGATAAAACATTTGTGAATCATATAAGTCTCAAAGGGCTAATATCAACACTATTTAAAGACTACTAAATAGTTAAAAAGATCAAGAGCTAAAAATATTATCAATATATAAAGACCCTTAAAAACTCTATAGTAAACAACAATTTGATTAGAAAGTACAAAAAAAACATGAATAGATATTTCACTGAAGATGGTTTGCAGATGGCAAATAAGCATATAAAGGATGCTCACCATCATAAGTTGTCAAAGTAATGCATATTACAAACAAAATAATATATCTCTGCACATCTACCAAAAAAGAAAAAAAAAACTCACAACCCCAAATGTTGGTGAGGATGCAGAAAAACTGAGTAACCCATGCGCTGTTGGTTAAATGTTAAGTTGTACAGCCATTTGGAAATAGTTTGACAGTTTCTTACAAATTACCAGAGAATCCAGGAATTACACCCCTGGGTAAATATTCAGAGAAACAAAAATTTATATTTATTTTAAAGCCTGTGAATTATGGTCATAGCAGTTTTCTTCATAATACAAAAAAGCTGAAAATAAGGAATTTCCTTCAACTGGTAAATGGCCTACAAATCATAATAGATTAATCCCATGGATATAACTCAGCAATAAAAAGGGGAGACTTATTGATAAACATATTGGATAAATCCCTAGGTAATTTTGCTGAGTAAACCAAGCAAACTCAAAATGTAACATACTATAAGATTCTATTTATATAACATTTTATTTAATTTTTAAATTAGTTTAATTTTTATATTTTAATTCTTTAATTTCTGTTTTTTAATTGAATTTATTGGGTGATATGGATTAGGAAAACATTTTAAAAATAGAGAGCAGCTCAGCAGTCACCAAGTTTAGAAATGGAGCATGGAGAGTGGTGTGGGAGGTGGATGGAACTGTTCTGTGTCTTGATCGTAGCAGTGGATAAGCAATCTTACACATGTGCTAAAATAGTGTTGAGCTAAATACACACACCCACACATGCACACACATACAGGTAGAATTAAACTGGGAAATGTTGAATAAGGTCAATAAATAGCATCAAGTTGGTATCCTGGGTGACATTTATATTATCGTTTTCAAAATGTTACCATGAAAGAATCTTTACACAAGACTCCCTATATTTTTACAAGCATATGTGTATCTATAATTATCTCAAAAATTTTTTCAGTTAAAAATTTTTAAAGATTAAGGTTATCCTGTCATCACAAAGAAACAAGGAAATTTTACAGCTATAACTTCAAATGTAGAACATTATCTCATAAAAGTTAACCCTAGATAATCTGGTTAGTTTTTATTAAGGTGCATATAGAAATATATATATATATTTGAGGGTTCTGTGTTTAATTTTCTTTGATATTTATATCATATATTATATGTTTTTATTGTAATAAAAATTATATACACATTTACATATTAAAAACAGTAAATGTTTTTAAATTATATGCAGAATGTTTATTTTAATCTTATAGGCCATTTTTTAAAAATTCTGTAAAAATATAATTCTTAAATATGTATATATCATTATATGTATCTATTCATAATATGATGAATCTCAGGTGAACAATATAGCCGACTGATGATTTTGGCAGAGTGTGTGGGAAAGGGGAGGGAATCTTTGCTTTGTTTATTTCATGTACTTCTAAATCTGAAATCTGTTTTAATTCAATGCCGAACCCCATTACAATGTTAAAGAATTCATACTTTACTTGCATTTCCATTAAAAGCAGAGTGACTAAAATTCCTGTATTTAATTTTGATTCTATAAATGTACAAAAAGATATATGACAATACCAGTAACATGTATTTTGTCCATCTATTCACACATAATCATTTTGTCAATCAGAATTTTCTCCATAGACATCTGAAATTAATTATAGGGAAGGGCACTTTCCAATGATAATTTTCTTTCAATTATCAACCTACTGTCTGTCTATTATTATTATACTGTCAAATAAATACATTATGTCACAAACATACTTTCAAATTGTTGATAAATTGCTATATTTTGGACAGGCTCAGAGATTCTGTTACCCAAAGAGTTGACTCTTATAGAAATATCTGAAAACATGACTGCATTGCAGACTGCTTTATTTTTTTTTACATTATTTTATTTTTGGCTCAAACAACCATGACATTGTAGATTGTGACTAGTGACCTGTGAATGCTAGGATTGAAGTTTAACCACTATTTTGATGTTCTGCCTATTATGTGTGTCATTTGAAACAAATATTGACTGTTACACGTTTCATATTTATTCAACACACTACATTTATAAGCCAAAACCTACTGCCGAAAATCTCCAGATATGCAAAGCACAAATGAATAAAAACATATTTATTATAAACTAATTTAATAAAACAACATTGGTATTGTTAATATATATAATATAGTTAAACTTTGGATATTCATAGAATTTTAAAAACAAACATAAAATATTATAAATACACTATACAAAGCAGAGGAAAATTCACTACAAGTTGTACAATGCCAAATTTTTAAAGAATATCAAAGTCAAAAGAAATGAACTTGGGGCCCTGGCCGGTTGGCTCAGTCGTAGAGCGTCACCCTGGAGTGCAAGGGGTCCCTGGTTCGATTCCCGGCCAGGGCACACAGGAGAAGCGCCCATCTGCTTCTCCACCCCTCCCCCTCTCCTTCCTCTCTGTCTCTCTCTTCCCCTCCCAAAGCGAGGCTCCATTGGAGCAAAGATGGCCCGGGCACTGGGGATGGCTCCTTGGCCTCTGCCCCAGGCACTAGAGTGGCTCTGGTCACAGCAGAGCATCGCCCCCTGGTGGGCAGAGTGTCGCCCCCTGGTGGGCGTGCCAGGTGGATCCCAGTCGGGCGCATGCGGGAGTCTGTCTGACTGTCTCTCCCTGTTTCTAGCTTCGGAAAAATACAAAAAAAAAAAAAAAAAGAAATGAACTTGGTTACAAAAAACTAAATCTCTTCAAAAAATATGATGATTAAAAATCTGAATAGACACCTTACCAAAGATGATATAAAAATGAGCAGATGAGCCTGACCTGTGGTGGCGCTGTGGATAAAGCGTCGATTGGGAAATGCTGAGGTCACCGGTTCGAAACCCTGGGCTTGCCTGGTCAAGGTATATATGGGAGTTGATGCTTCCAGCTCCTCCCCCCTTCTCTCTCTCTGTCTCTCTCTCCTCTGTCTCTCTCCTCTCTAAAAATGAATAAATAAAATAAAAATAAAATTAAAAAATAAAAATAAAAATGAGCAGATGAAAAGATGTTCCCCATCATATATCACCAGAGAAATACAAATTCAAAGAACACCACCACCACTAACTAACCATTTAAATAGCCAAAATTCAGGACACTGACAACACCAAATGCTGCTAAGGACATACTTTGGTATTTTGTATAGAACTAAATATACTTTGACCATATAATTCATCAATGACAATTCTTAGCATTGACTCAAATAAGGCGAATACTTATGTCCACCCAAAAACCTGCACAAGGATGTTTATTGCAGCTTTATATATAAGCACCATAACTTGGAAACAACTAATATGCCCTTTAGTAAGTGAATGTATAAATAAACTGTGGTACATCCAGACAATGAAATATTATTTAGTGCTAAAAGAAAAGAGTTATAAAGCTGTAAAAACACTTTGGAGGACTCTTACACCCATACTATTAAATGAAAGAAGCCAATCTCAAAAGGCTATATACTGACTGTATGGTTCCAACCATTGTATATAACATTCTGGAAAAGATAAAACTATAGAAACAATAAAAAGATCACTATTTACAGAGGTTGTGGGGAAAAATGAATAGACAGAGCAAATATGATTTTTAAGATTGTAAAATACTATGCATGATGTTATAATAATGACTATATGTCTTATTCATTTGTCCAAATTTGTAGGGTAAATATGCATACATAAATATAGAATGAATATGTGCATGTATGTATGTGTATGTGTGTGTGTATATATATATAATTATATATATATTCATTTATAATATATATACATTTGAATATATATAATTTCAGGAACAGATTCTTAGCATCTGGATTCATAGTTTTAAAACTATAAAGGACCTAAGTGCCTAAATGTCTTCTTATTCATTATTCACATTTTGTATCACAAAAAGAATGTGCATTGTTAAAATTCACACAACAAGGAATTAGGCTAGAAATAACTAATTATTTATGTAAGTGCTAACTGTGTTCTTTGGCCAAAAAAAAAATCTTACTTATCTGCTCTCTATCTCTATCTCTACGTCTCTACCTCCAACTCTTATCTGTACCTCTAGCTGTAATTGTCCACATTATTAGGCTTGAGAAATGACAGCTGATGCTCTCTTCCAGCTTGAACAGTGCATTCCCCTGCGTATAACACAACTAATTAATCGTGGAACTGAATCTTTACTGAACAAAAATTTTTATTTCAAAATTAAACACATTTTCTACACTGTATTCTTTCTACACTGTATTCTTTCTACACAATCTGCTTCTTATAATGAGTTATACTATATATGTGCAAACCATTAATTAAATTTAAATCATTTAGATTGGTAAAATTAATATAGTTAGATGTTAGATAGAACCATTTCATGTTAAAAATTATTATATTTCATACACTAAATATACATCTGTTATTTCTTTCAAGAGACAGAAGCCTTTTCCAAAATTGTAATGTATCTCATTAGTCTGATATATTTTCATATTAATATATTGGTCAATCCATTACAAAGATCCACTATTGTTATTTTTTTTCTTGTGGGAGAGACAGAGAGAGTCAGAGAGAGGGACAGATGGACAGACAGACAGGAAGGGAGAGAGATGAGAAACATCATTCTTCGTTGCGGTTCCTTAGTTATTCATTGATTGCTTTCTCATATGTGCCTTGATCGGGTGTGCTACTGCAGACCGAGTGACCCCTTGCTCGAACCAGCGATCTTGGGCTCAAACTGTTGAGCCTTGCTCAAGCTGGCGACCTTGGGGTCTCGAAGCTGGGTCCTCCACATCCCAGTCTGATGCTCTATCCACTGTGCCACCACCTGTCAGGCCACTAATGTAATTTTTAAATGTTTTTGGATATATAGAGAGTAGGAGTGGACCATTTAATACTGAGTTGTTTGAATATACAAAAAGAAATATATCCACTTATTTTAACACCAATGACTACGTGATAGTTTTAGCAATTCAAGTCATGTTTTAGGAGAAAAGAAACAAACCAGGGACAGTAAATTGAACACAAATTTCCTAGCTTATCTGATTATAAAAGACAGACAGTAAACTGTGAAAATTAAAGAAAAACTGACAGTACATTAATTAAATGGATACTACTAGTGACACTCTGATAGTATACTTGCCAGGGTATAAATTCTGATAATATCAAATGGAACTGACAAAATTTTCCAAGGACCCAGTGTAAATTCTTCTAGAGGGGATTAATTCACACAAATTACTCATGTGATTTGCCATTTAAATTACTTAGACTCAAAGTAGACATGGTCTAAATTCAAACATATTTTCCACCTGCAGGATGGGCAGGAGAAAAGGTGAAAAGAATCCTGGAAAACCTCATTATGCAACACTGGCTAGAGATGTAATTTTGGAATACAATTATTTACATTTTTTAATATTATAATTTAAGAAACATTGAGGAATAACAGACATAGACACCAGATTACATTTTTTAGTGACTAATAGTTCATAATATTGAAAGCCGTTCTAGTTCTTTGCATCCCATTGCAAACTTTGCATCTTTAGAAAGTTTATACATAATTCATAAGTTGAGTATTTAAGTTTTCAATGATCATTTGAGGTTTCTTTTCAGTTTTCTGTATCACGATGTCTAGCTTCACCAAAGTAGAACATGTGTCAAACCGAAATTATAAAGGCTCCTGAGCTACCAGAAAAATAGTTCTTATAAAACCAAGTGTAACACTTGTCTCTCACTGCTGAAGCGACGTGATGGCCCTGGTAGTCGTGTGAAGAGAGTGATCACTAGCATGACAATTAGAGGATGAAACACTCTGTCAGATAGCTAGGCTTTCCAACTCCAGAAATTTATACTGAACAAAGGTGACAGCTTCTAAGAAGCACACCAAATTCTGTCTGCTTCTCTCTGTCTAGCGTGCTCATACCTTTAAAATTTATGAATGGGGTCAAAGCACTGCTGAGAGTTTACAAAGAGAGAAATACTTTGGTAGCAGGTTTGAAGAGCTGAAGTATTATAAAATATTAAATATTTATACAAGAAATTGGGGCTCTCTATATGATACAATTTAAGAAGATACACTAGGCTCCATTTGTTCTTAAGCATGACCTTCTATAGCTTTTTAAATTGCCTGTAATTGCCACTATTTGGTATGACTTCTTTTTACCTAATGTCTCCCAAATACTTTTTTAATAATAGCTACTAGTAGACTGAAACATCTCTTCAGCATCCACCTATAATTAATAGAGATCCTTTTTCTAGGATTATCTAGTAAGCCCTCTTCAGTAACAAGTCCTGTAATAGAGAAGAAAAAACTGAAAAGAACATTGAGACTTTAAAAACCATCTGGAAGTAGAAAGTCTGAATAGATCTATAGCAAATATTCAGATTAAATTCAATTTTTTGGATTTCTACAATGAGAAGCCCAGACCCAGATAACATCAGTAATAAATTCTACCAAAGTATCAAAAAAAATAATTAGTACACATTCATCTTTCACAAATTCTTTCAAAAATACAAGTGTATTTTTGTCCATGACATAAACTAGGTGGATTAAACAGTAGAAGTTTATTTTTAAAGTTCTGGAGATGGAGAAGTCCATGAATAATGTGCCAGCAAGGTAAATTCATTGAGGCCTCTTTTCTTGGCATAGAGGCAGCCATAATTTCATGGAGTGCTTGCTCACATGACCTACTCTTGGTGTGTGTAAGAAAGAAGAGAGAGAGATTGAACCCTCTGATGTCTCTTCTTATAATGACATTACTCTTATTAGATCAAATTCCCCTTTGTATGTCCACATTTAACCTCAATTAATTTCTTAGAGGCCTCATTTCCAAATACAGCCATGCTGGCAGGAGGAATATAGAACTTCAACATAAATATTTTGGTGTATACTAATATTCAGTCCATAACAAGGACAGAACCCATTTCATTTTATTCTATGAAGCCAGAGATACACTGATTCTAACATGAAATAAAACAACACAGGCAAAAAAACCCCACAAAAACAAAAACTACATATCAGTCTTTCCTGTATAAATAAATGCAATCACCTCAACAAAATACTAGCAGTCAAAGTCCAGCTATTTATGAGAAGATATATACACTGAAATGAAAGGAATTTATTACAGAAATGCAATGTTTGTTTAGAGTCTCAAAATCAATTGATGTAATATACCATAATAAGACAATAAAGAAATAAAAACATGATTATCTTACAGATACATAAAACATTTAAGCAGAATTTTATAGGCCTTCTGATGAAAATGTATAACAATGTAGGAGTAAAAGTGAACTTAATAAAAATGATAGCATCTATAGAAAATCCATAGTAAACATTATACTCTAAGCTTAAAAAAATGAGTGCTTTCTCTGCAGAATCAGAAATAAGACAAGTTTCCATCTCTTGACATTTCTATTTAACATTGTACTGAAAGTTCTAGCACAAGTAGTTAGGCAATAAATAAATAAATAAATAAGCATTGAGATTTGAATGGAAAAAGCATAACTGTTTCTATTAACAGAGATGACATGATCTTATATATATATAACCCAACTAAAACAACAAGTTTAATGATAAAGATGATGATGTAGTAGGCGAACGTTCCAACTGACACCTCCCAGGACCAAATTAGATTACAACTTAATTTAAAAACAATCATCTTGAAAAACCAACTTTGGACTAAACTAAGAGAAGTCTAAAACCAAGTATCACCACAGAAGCCACACCAAGACTGCTAGGAAGGGCAGAGACGCAAAAAGGGCTATAACGCTCCCAGGAATGAGTGGCAGCCCAGGCCCAGAGAAACTCTCAATGCGAGTGTGTTGTCCTGAGTGGCGTGGGTCCTCAGCCCCAGCCTAGAGCCTCAGAGCCTAGAAGAGGCACCCAGACAGCATTTAGCTGTGAAAAGAACCGGGTTTCTGTCTGTAAGAAAGAGACAAAATCCTTGGAGGCAGGCTCCACCTTAAAGGACCCACACAGAAAACCTCGTTTACAGCCACTTACCTGGGGATCTGGTGGGGGAGAGCTGAGAGGACTGGAGTTGTGTGTGGAGAGTATAAAGTTGGAGGCCCAGGGAGACACTGTAGAAGATGGAAACCGAACCCCTGTGCTGAGTCATACTCGAGTACTGCAGTCGCCATCTTTCTTGGGTGGAGCAGTCCCCTTTGAGTGGCATCAGCCTGGGAAAAAGCAGCTGCTCTGCCCTCGGGAGTCTCTGTGATCAACACCAGCACAGCGGCTCATGTGCATTGGATAGGGTGGAGATTCATAGACAGCTGGCCTGGTCACTGGATATTCTGCCCTGCTAGGCTAAATTTCACAAGGGGAAGGGAGAGAGACCCGGAGCATGGACATTTAATGTGTAGGTCCCTGAGAGTCTACTGTTGAATCTGGTCAAGGGGCTTAGCCACCTTTGGGAGGAGCACAGTCAGCCCCAAGAGAGGACTCTTTCAGTCTTCCTCCCTGAGACCAGAGTCTCACCAACTAAAAGAACTTTTGCAGAGGGGACTGTTAGCCACACTTGGTCTGAACTTGCTACTCTTCTTATTGGGGAGAAATAAAATTTGAGAATCCAGCAGTGGCTGATGGATCAAGCTCTGGAGTAGGGGCCACATTCCCTGTATGAGCTCCTGACCAAGAGACCCCTGAAGTAGGGGGTCCCACAAACATTGTATTCACAACCTCAGCTGCCCTAATTCACCAAGCGTGCAATCTGTAGAAAATTTGGTTGGGTGAGGCCAACCTGAACCCACACTACAGTCTTACTACAGAAGACTGAGGGAAGACCAGACAGCTGCAAGATGAGGAGGATCAGCTGAAAAGTAGAGACAAATCTTACAGAGCTTGAGGCATTTACAGAGCTGCTGTCTTCTTTAAGCAGGAGGAAGCTGATCCTTATACAAAAGTTTACCCTTTCACAATACCCAGACACAGAAAATGTAGACTCAAACAGCAAAAAGTGCAATACCTGCAGATAGACAGCCTATAGAGGGTTCAAACAACAGCTGATGCTAACACAAGAAGAAATAGAGTGAACACTACTGGTAGTGAGTCACAGACAGCACCAATCCTAGACTCAACTACCTACACAAGCAGCACACCAAAAGGCAGAGTCTATCAGGCACCAGACACCGTGAAGAATAAATATACCCAACAGGACAGACATTGCACAGTGGGTAATACATATAATCAAGTATAATCCTTAGAACCAGCCAGCCTGAAGGGATAACGATACTCATGAAAGGACCAACTGTATCTAATACTCACATACAAAAAGAGGGAAAATACTACCCTCAAGAAGCATTCTTAAAACAAGAAAAAAAAAGTGGCCTGAAGGACAGTACCACTGAGCCATCTTTTTCATAAAGACCCCACAAAAATTTCAAAGTCAGACAGTGCTACCTAATACACAGACAAAATAGGCAGACAGAGAAATGTAACCCAAATAAATCAACAAGAGAAATCCACAGAAAAAGAACTGAGTGAGAAAGAAGAAACCAAAATACCAGATGCAGAGTTTAAAACAATAATTTTTAGGATGCTCCAGGATCTCAGAGCAACAATAGATGGACATAATGAGCACCTAAATAAAGAGATAGCAAGCATCAAAAAAGACATTGAAATCATAAAGAAGAAGCAGTCAGAAATGATTAATACAGTACTAGAAATGAAGACTGAACTAGAAGGAATTAAAAACAGGCTAGTTAAAGCAGAGAATCAAATCAGCAATTTAGAGGACAAGATAAACAAAAGCATGGAAGCAGAGCAGCAAAAAGAAAAGAGGTCAAGAAGTCTGAGGAAACTCTAAGAGAGCTCTGTGACAACATGAAGAGAAACAACATCCACATTATAGGGTTCTTAAAGGAGAAGAAAATGAGCAAGGGATAGAGAACCTGTTTGAAGAAATTATAGCTGAATACTTTCCTAAATTGATGAAGAAAAAGGTTACACAAGTTCAAGAAGAACAGAGAATCCCATTAAAAAAGAACTCAAAGAGACCTACACCAAGACACATCATAATTAAAGTGCCAAAGTTAAGAGAGAAAGAAAATATATTATCAATTGCAAGAGAAAAGCAGTTAATTATCTACAGAGGAGTCCCCTAAGGATGACATCTGACTTCTCAATAAAAACAATTGAGGCCAGAAGAGATCGGCAAGAAATATTTAAAGTAATGCAGAACAAGAACCTACAATTGAGGCCAGAAGAGATCGGCAAGAAATATTTAAAGTAATGCAGAACGACTTCTTTATCCAGCAAGAATAACGTTTAAAATTGAAAGAAAAATAAAAAGCTTCCCAGACCAAAAAAAACTCAAGGAATTCATTACAACCAAACCAGTACTGCATGAAATTTCAAGGGGAGTGCTGTAAATAGAGCAAAGGAAAAAAAATCAAGAAAAAAGAGGACTGTAGATGTAAAGAATAAAATGGCAATAAACAACTACATATCAATAATAATCTTAAATGTAAATGGATTAAATGCTTCAATCAAAAGACATAGGGTAACTGCATGGCTAAGAAAACAGGACCCGTACATATGCTGCCTACAAGAGACCCACTTCACAACAAAAAATACACATAGACTGAAAGTGAAGGGGTAGAAAAAAATATTTCATGCAAATGGAAATTAAAAAAAAAAGCTAGGGTAGCAATACTTATATCTAAGAAAATAGACTTTAAAACAAAGGCTATAGTATGAGATAAAGAAGTCACTACATAATGATAAAGAGAGCAATCCAACAGGTGGATATAAGCATTGTAAACATCTATGCACCTAATACAGTAGCACTTAAATGTATAAAGCAGATTTTGATGGACATAAAGGGCGAAAACAACAGCAATACCATAATAGTAGGGGATTTTAATACCCCACTAACATCAATGGATAGATCCTTCAGGCAGAAAATTAAGAAAGAAACAGCCACCTTAAATGAGACACTAGATCAACTAAATTAAATAGATATCTTCAGAAACTTTCACCCCAAAGCAGCAAAATATACATTCTTTTCAAGTGCTCATGGTACATTCTCTAGTATAGACTACATGTTAGGGCACAAAATAAGTCTTAATAAATTTTAAAAAGATCATAATCATATCAATCATCTTCTCTGATCACAATGGCATGAATCTAGAAATAAACTACAGTAAAAAAAAACTGAAAAAACATTCAAACATTTGGAGGCTCAAGATCATGTTAAAAATAACGATATTAACAACGAGATCAAGAAAGAAATAAAAATTTTTCTTAAAATACCCCTGGCTAGTTGGCTCAGTGGTAGAGAGTCAGCCTGGCATGCAGGTTCAATTCCTGGCCAGGGTACACAGGAGAAGCATCCATCTGCTTCTCCACCCTTCCCCATCTCCTTCCTCTCTGTCTCTCTCTTCCCCTCCCATTGGAACAAAGGCTCCATTGGAACAAAGTTGGCCCAGGCACTGAGGATGGCTCTATGGCCTCTGCCTCAGGCACTAGAATGGCTCTGGTTGCAACAGAGCAACGCCCCAGATGGGCAGACCATCGCCCCCTGGTGGGCATGCCAGGTGGATCCCAGTCGGGCGCATGCGGGAATCTGTCTGACTGCCTCCCCATTTCCAGCTTCGGAAAAATACAAAAAAAAAAATTTCTTAAAACAAATGAAAATGAACATACAACAACTCAAAATTTATGAGACACAGTAAAAACAGTCCTTAGAGGAAAGTTTATAGCCTTACAGGCATATCTTAAAAACAAGAAAAGCTCAAATAAAAAAACCTGCATTTAAAAGAACTAAAAGAGCCTAACCAGGCAGTGGCGCAGTGGATAGAGCCTTGGACTGGGATGTGGAAGGACCCAGGTTCGAGACCCAGAGGTCACCAGCTTGAATGCAGGCTCATCTGGCTTGAGCAATAAGCTCACCAGCTTGGACCCAAGGTCACTGGCTCCAGCAAGGAGTTACTCCATCTGCTGAAGGCCCCCGGTCAAGGCACATATGAGAAAGCAATCAATGAACAACTAAGGTGTCACAACGAAAAACTAAATGATTGATGCTTCTCATCTCTCCGTTTCTGTCTGTCTGTCCCTGTCTATCCCTCTCTCTGACTCTCTCTCTGTCTCTGTAAATAAATAAATAAATAAATAAATAAATAAATAAATAAATAAAATTTTAAAAAAAAGAACTAAAAGAACAACAACAAATAAAACTCAGAGAAAGTAGAAGGAAAGAAATAATAAAGGTCAGAATAGATATAAATGACAAAGAGGCTAAAAAACAATACAGAAGATTTATGAATCCAAGAGTTGGTTCTTTGAAAAGGTAAACAAAATTGGTGAACCTTTAACCAGACTCATCAAGAAAAAAAGAGAAAGGACTCAAATAAATAAAATTAGAAATGAAAGTGGAGAAGTAACAACTGACACCACAGAAATACAAAAGATTGTAAGAAAATACTATAAATATCTGTATGCCAAAAAACTGGATAACCTAGGTGAAATGGATAAATTCCTAGAAACATATAATGTTCCATAACTCAATCTGGAAGAATTAGAAAACCTAAAAAAACCAATTACAACAAATGAGATTGAAACAGTTATCAGAAAACTCTCAGCAAACAAAAACCCTGGACCAGATGACTTCACAGTCGAATTTTATCAAATATTAAAAGAAGAGCTAATACCTATCTTTCTCAAGCTATTTCAAAAAATTCAAGAGATGGGAAGACTTTCAAACTCCTTTTATGAGATAAGCATAATTCTAATTCCAAAAAGAGGTAAAGACACTACAAAAAAAGAAAATTATAGGCCAATATCTCTGATGAAATTAGATGTTAAAATTTTCAAAAAAATATTAGCAAGCCTAATCCAGCATTATATGAATAAAATTATACATCATGATCATGTGGGATTTATTCTGAGGAGGCAAGGCTGGTACAATATTTGCAAATCAATCAATGTGATTCCTCACACAAATAAAAAAAATAAAAGTCACATGATAATATCAATTGATGCAGAAAAAGCAATTGATAAAATCCAGCACCCATTTATGATGAAAACTCTCAGCAAAGTGGGAATACAGGGAACATACCTTAATATGATAAAGGCCATCTATGACAAATCCACAGCCAACATCATACTCAATGGGCAAAAATTAAAAGCCATCCTCTTAAGATCAGAAACAAGGTAGGGGTTCCCCCTTTCACCACTCTTATTCAACATAGTCCTAGAAGTCCTAGCCACAGCAATAAGACAAGAAGAAAAGAAAAGGCATCCAAATTGGTAAAGAAGTAAAACTATCATTATTTTCTAGTGACATGATACTGTACATAGAAAAACCTAAAGTCTCAGTAAAAAAACTACTAGACCTTATAAATGAATTTGGCGAGGTGGCAGGATATAAAATTAATATTCAGAAATCAGTGGCATTTTTATACATCAACAATAAATTGTCTGATAAAGAAATGAAGGAAACAATCCCTTTCACTATTGCAGCAAAAAAATAAAATAAAATAAATATAGTACCTAGGAGTAAAATTAACCAAGGTGGCAGAAGACTAGTACATGGAAAATTATAAAACATTGATAAAAAAATATCAAGGAAGATACAAACACGTGGAAACATATACTGTGTTCATGGATTGGAAGAATAAATGTCATTAAATTTTCTATATTACCAAAAGCAATTTATAAATTCAATGCAATTCCTATTAAAATACCAATGGCATACTTCAAAGATATAGAAGAAATATTCCAAAAATTTATATGGAACCAAAAAAGAACATGGATAGCCTCAGCAATCTTGAAAACTAAGAATAAAATGGGAGGTATCACACTTTCTGATATCAAGTTATACTACAAGGCTCTTGTTCTCAAAACAGTTTGGGACTGGCATAAGAACAGGCATACAGATCCATGGAAAAGAACAGAGAACCAAGAAATAAACCCATGCTTTTATGGTCAATTAACATTTGACAAAGGAGGTAAGAGCACACAGTGGAGAAGACAGTCTCTTTAATAAATGGTGTTGGGAAAATTGGACAGGTACATGCAAAGAAATAAAACTAGACCACCAACTTACACCATTCACAAAAAATAAACTCAAAATGAAAGACTTAAATGTAAATCGTGAAACCATAATCATCTTGGAAGAAAACATAGCCAGTAAACTCTCCGGTATCTCTCGTGCAATGTTTTTGCTGATTTATCTCCACGGGCAAGTGAAATAAAGGACAAGATGAACAAATGAGACTATAACAAACTAAAAAGCTTTTGTACAGCAAAAGACATCATGAACAAAATAAAAAGGCAACCCACACAATGGAAGAACATATTCACCTATATGTCTGATAAGGGGTTAATAACCAAAATTTATAATACTCCAAAACTCAACAACAGGAAGGTAAACAATCCAATTTAAAAAAAAGGCAAAATAAATTATTAGTCACTTCTCCAAAGAGGACATACACTTGGCCAATAAGCATATAAAAAAAATGTTTAAAGTCATTAATAATCAGAGAAATGCAAATTAAAACCACAATGAGATACCACCTCACACCTGTCAGAATGGCATATATATTAACAAAACAACACACAATACATGCTGGCGAGGATGTGGAGAAAAGGGAACCCTCCTGCACTGCTGTTGGGAATGCAGACTTGTGCAGCCACTGTGGAGAACTGTATGGGCTTTCCTCAAAAAAATTAAAAATGGAACTGCCTTTTGACTCAGCTATCCCACCTTTAGGAATATATCCTAAGAATACCAAATCACTGATTCAAAAGAAGATATGCGTCCCCATGTTTATTGCTGCATTATTTACAATAGCCAAGACCTGGAAACAGCCCAAGTGTCTGTCAGTGGAGGAGTGGATTAGTAAGTGGTGGTACATATACACAATGGAATACTATCCAGATGTGAAAAAGAAGGGAATCTTACCTTTTGTGACAGCATGGATGGACCTGGAGATTATTATGCTAAGCCAGGCAGAGAAAGAAAAATATCATGTGATCTCACATATATGTGGAATCTAATGAACAAAGTGAACTGGGGAATGGAATACAGGCAGAGGTGGGATCACAAGGAGCAGAGTGGTAGCAGTCAGAGGGAAGGGGAATGAGGGAATGGGATCAGGGAAAGTAAAGGGATTAGTGAAATTATGTATACATAACACAGAGATATAGATAACAGGATAGCAAATCCTAGAGGAAAAGGGGGAGGGTGTGAGGTTTGGGGACAAAGGGGGTATAAAAAGGGACACAGAGGTGGGAGTTGAGGGAGTTATATTCAGTGAGATACTTGAATTCATGAAAACACAATAAATTAAAATTAATAAAAAGTAAAAACAAAACAAGTTCAGGTCCTGGCTGGTTGGCTAAGTGGTAGAACGTCAGCAGGCACCTGGAAATCCTAGGTTCAATTCCCAGCCAGGACATACAAGAGAAATGCCCATCTGTTTCTCCACCATTCCTCCTGTCCTTTCTCTGTATCTCTCTCTTCCCCTCCCATAGCCAAAGCTCCATTGGAGCAAAGTTGGCACAGGTGCTGAGGATGGTTCCATGGCCTCCACCTCAGGTGCTAGAATGGCTCTGGTTGCAATGGAGCAATGCCCAGATGGGTAAAGCATCACCCCCTAGTGGGTATGCCAGGTGGAACCCGCTGGGGCGCATGCAGGAGTCTGTCTCTCTGCCTTCTTGCATCTCACTTCAGAAAAAGAAAAAAAAAAGTTTAGTAAGTTTGCAGAATACAAAACACTGGGGAACAAAATTTTTGTTGCATCCACAAAAACACTTGTTCTTACCTAATTCAAGTGTACTTATCTCATATCTGACATTAGTTTTTCTCTGTACACTACAGTTTTTTTGCCATTCAAGATTTAGGTTTTCACCTTATTGTAAAATTTTCAACATTTAGTTTAACACAATGAAGTAGAATGTCTTCTTGGGCATCATCTTTGTGAAAATATAATAATTTATATAATGCAGTAAATACACTAATACACTAAAAGATATTGCATCAGAATTTGTCTACAATTTCAAAACAGAACATTAAAACACTTATTTTAATCATAAAATTTGTGCAAAAGTTATTTAAATTCTAGTCAGGCAAAAATTTGCCTTTGTAGCTCTTTCGTTTGTGTACTTATTGAGGACAATCTTGTTTGATGCTCCAGCAGTAGTCTGCTCATCACTAACAGCTCCAAGATTTTCGGGAAACTTATCAAGGTGACTGTTTAGGAAGTGAATCTTAACGCTCATGTTACATCCAATGTCGCCGAAAGCTGACAGCATCCTTTGAACCAGAAGTTCATAGTTTTCTGATTTTTTTTTTTTTTTTTTGCCAAGGAAGTTCTTTGTAACTGCCACAAAAGACTGCTATGCTGCTTTCTCTTCCTTATTCATCTTCTTGGCAAATTCTTCATCACATATGAGGATCCAAATTTGAGGTCCATTGAATACATCTGCTTTTATCTTCTCGAAAGACAAGTCAGGAAAAGCAGAAATAATATGTTGAATTATTCACTTTCTCTATTCAAAGCCTGAACAAACTGCTTTATTAAGCCAAGTTTAATGTGAAGTGGGGGGAAAATGATCCTATCTTGATTAACTACAGGTTCATTCACAATATTTTGCATCCCTACTACCAGAGCTTCATGTTTTAGCCACTCCTTCTGTGTCCATTGTTTCTCCCGAGCTCAGCTGTCCCACAAACACAGAAAGCAAGGATACTTCGTGAAACTTTTCTGTTTCCTAGCAGGAAATTTACCATTTTAAGATCCACACAAATGATCCAATTATGCTCCTCAAACTTCGGAAAGTCAAGGACAATTATTATGTCATTATAATCTTCTCACAGATGAGTTGAATAACCAATTGGAACCACTGAAGATAGGCAATATATGCACGTCACAAATGATAAAATATTGCAGCTTTGACGTTGAAGTGTAAAACAGCCACATATATAACAGAAGGTGTCAGGACTATTCTTACATTTATGCCTACTTGAAAAAGCCATGATTCAATCTTAAAACAAAATAAGAGGGTATTTTTAACAGATAATATTTTTTTACATTTAAAAACAACTACAATTATGTAAAAGTGAGTGATGTTTGTAAAACATTAATTGCCTTGTGGTTATGTTCAAGCAAAGAGTCGTTGTCCTTTAACTGTAATTTGAAAACCAATGCATGCCATTAACTGTAACAAAAAGAAATTAAAATTGCATAAAAACTAGAGCATGCACCAAAAAACAGATTTCAGATTTGGAATCAGTGATGCAGAAGTACTTAGAAATAGTTCTAAAACCTCATGCAACAGAAAATGAAAAAAAAAATTTTTCCCCAGTGAAATCAATATACAGTATACAAAATACAAATATTAATTTCATTTCTATATATTATTAATGAACCATCTGAAAACAAAATTAGGCAAATGATTCCATTTATAATCACATCAAATAATTAGGAGTAAACAAAAAATAAGAATGCAAAACTTGTATAGTTAATACTTCCAAGCAACATTGAAAATATGAATGTTTAATAAAGGGAAGTACCTCCATGTTTATCTATCGCAATAATTTTTTGACAATATTTTTAAAATTAATTCACATATTCAATGAAAACATGTATAAAAACTTATACACAAATAATTAGGACAACATATTTCATAATATTCAAAATGTTAAAACATACCAAATGTTTTTGGCCATATAATAAAATTTTTGCCATATAATAAAATATTATTCATCAATAAAAAAGGAATAATAATACATGTTATAATTTGAAGATATATGCTAAGTGAAAGAAGCCTTTGTAAAAGATTGAATACTACATGATATTTAAAATTTCAGAATAAACACTTCTATGGACCTAGAAAGCAGATTAGTAGTTACATAAAACTGGGGTGTTTACATTAGGGTAAAATGGGAAGTGAAAGGTTATAGGTAATAATTTTCTCAAGGGGGTCACTTGAACATGTCCTAAAATTAGATTGTGTTGATGGTTGCACAGCTCTATGAATACACTAAAATACATACAATTGGACACTTTAAATGGATGAATTTTATTTTATGTGAACTATATTTCAATATGGATAATTAATAAATAGCTTGTGAGAGAAAGAGAGGAAAAGACTGAGATAGAGTAAATATTTATAATTATTCACAACTCTCCTGTAAACACAGCAGCTGAGCGTGGTATGGGATGAGTTTAAAAATATCAATCCAAAGCCCTACTGTCCAACGATTCTCTCTTTATTGTTCTTATGTGGGTCAGACTTTTATACTTATTAAAATACTCTATGATTTTTTAATGCATATTTAATAGAAAAATGTTGGGAAAAATAAAAGAAAGAATGTTTGGAAAGCAACAAAAATATTGGACTTGAACTGAGTGTGATAGCAACCTTAAAAGACACGCCTTTTTTCTTTTGTTTTGGTTTAGTTTAGAATGCTTTATAATGGTAATATTTTACTCTTCCTTATCAAAGTTCTCAAATGATTTCCCTACAGGACTAGCAAAATTAAGGTATAAAGCTTTTTCTCTTCTTCGGGTACTGAAGTTTGACTGTGAATGTCATTCAGATATGAAGCAGATAATAAACATAATGACCAATTAATGCCATTAAAACAAATCAATTTTTCTACATTTGTGAAATCACTTCTAATTATGCTGTGTAGTTTCAGTTACTGAAAATTTTATTCTCTGCATAGGACCTTTTTATCCTGTCCAGGAGTGAATGGTGTACCATCTCAGTCTTTATGTTCATTTATACATTAGGGTGCTATTTACCACTATTATTACAGCAAATCCAGGAAAATATTTTTCAGAATCATTTTGGATCTAAAACTACCTGTCTGCCAGTATTTTCTTCTTTAAAAAGTGCTGCTTCCTACAGCTTCACTTGCTTTATTCCCAAGAAAAATTTACCCACTTGTAAATATTCATTATAAGTGCCAACTATCTTTGCACATAACAAGTCCCTGTCACAACCTCCTTTCACTTTAGTAAACTAAAACTACATTTGGGGGGTAAGGGAGTAAAGAGAGACAAGTACCTTGTGACGAAAAATTATTTGACTCTGGGTGATAGGCACACAATGCAATCATGAGTTCAAATATTATAGATAGTTACACCTGAAACCTATGTTTTCTTATGCAGTAATGTCACCCCATTAAATTTAATTTCTAAATAAAAAATAAATGAGCCTGACCTGTGGTGGCGCAGTGGATAAAGCGTCGACCTGAAATGCTGAGGTCGCCGGTTCAAAACCCTGGCTTGCCTGGTCAAGGCACATATGGGAGTTGATGCTTCCTGCCCCTCCCTCCTCCTTCTCTCTCTCTATTTCTCTCTCTCTCTCTCACTCTCTAAAAATTAATAAAAGAAAAATTAAAAAAACAAAACAAAAAATAAATGAACAAAATAAGAGGTGAGAAAATGCACATACACACAACAATCTGTGTCATATATTGATGTAGACCAGGGGTCCCCAAACTACGGCCCGCGGGCCGCATGCGGCCCCCTGAGGCCATTTATCTGCCCCCGCCGCACTTCTAGAAGGGGCACCTCTTTCATTGGTGGTCAGTGAGAGGAGCCTAGTTCCCACTGAAATACTGGTCAGTTTGTTGATTTAAATTTACTTGTTCTTTATTTTAAATATTGTATTTGTTTCTGTTTTGTTTTTTTACTTTAAAATAAGATGTGTACAGTGTGCATAGGGATTTGTACATAGTTTTTTTTTTTATAGTCCGGCCCTCCAACAGTGCGAGGGACAATGAACTGGCCCCCTATGTAAAAAGTTTGGGGACCCCTGATGTAGACAGTATCTAACTAAAATTATAAGCTCTACTATAAAAATGAATGCCTAATTAAGATCAAAGATCAAATTTGTTATAATAGTGTAGCCGGATGAGATATGATCCAGGATGCCTTTGAAAATCTAGCAACTTTGTCAAACATTAATGCTTATTAAATGAAAATGAATTTTACTGTTCAAATTAGATCTTATAAGCTATTCCTCTTCACTTACAAGCTAATTGCCATCAAACACAAGCTGAGTTTAATAGTATTTATTTAATAAATCTGATGATTATATTTTATTAATTAACTACCATTGATTTAAAAACATATATCACTATACTACAAGAGTAGATGAACAAAGTTTTTAAAACATATTGCTTAAGCTCTTAAAATAATACAATATGATCATTGGCAAATTATATATATAATAATATAATATATAATATAATATAATATAATATAATATATAATATAACATGAATATACACACACACACACACACACATACACATAAAATATTTTTAAAAGTTTTCACATTAGTGTATTATTTGACCCAAATTCTCAAAGAATTAGTTTTGGATTAATATGTTAAAATTGAAAGTATGATAACATAATTATTTAATGAACAGAACAAATGACTGTGACTACATCTAATGTGAAATCATTTCCAGATCCACCATCCTTCATTTACGCTAATGAATTGAAACATTCAAAGTTGTGATGTAAAACTTCAAGCAATTTTGTTAAGCTCCTTTTGGTTGATGTAGCAGCAGTAGTAGTCATTCTGTCATCTGCCAAATGCAAAATGACTTTTAATAATTAACATATATAAAAATTAAACAACAGTATATACTTGTCAAAATGTTATTGTAAAGACAAATGCAAATGTTATTCTATTTGATAAAATTTATGGTGGGCCAAAAAAATCAGTTTTGTTTTCTGATCTGGAATGCCAAATGTAATTAATCTAAGATCATTCTTAAAAATTTCAAAAAAAGAACCTATGTATTAATTTCAAAAGAATTTTAAAAAAATTCTGAAATGGTCAACTAATAAAGTGATCAATTGTGTTTTAGAAAATTTGAGTTCATTGCTAAATTATTCAATTGGATTAAATAAAAAATGTGTGAAAAACTCTCAAAGCAATTCATTAATTATCTTACTTGTCTATCTCTTTGACTTCACTAGATTCCAAGTTTTTTAAGGAGAAATAGAGTATTAAATTCACTATTTATTATTAAATTTAAGAAAAAGTAGGCACTCAAATATTTAATAATGAATGGTTGATTATGTGAGTGAATGAATGACAAGAATAAAGCACACCACTATGTAGCTAATGATTTCAGCCAGTTTAAATTTCAACACAATTTACAAATATAACATTGTTCAAAGTACCAGGGCAACTAAATTGGAAAAGAAGAGTCTTCTTTAAATAGTGATGGGAAAATTGGATATCAATATATGGAAGAGTGAAATTAGACCCTTATCTCATACTATATACAGCAATCAATTCTTAAGGTATTAAAGAGTTGAATGAAAGACCAGTAATTGTAAAACTACTGAAAGAAAATATAGTGAAAAGACTGTTTCACGTTAGTCTGGGCAATGATTTTTAGATATGACTCTAAAAGCACAGGCAACAAAAGAAAAAATTGGCAAGTAGAAATCATCAGACTAAAAAGGGTCTGCACAGCAGAAGAAAAAATAAGCACTATGAAATGGCAAACTATGAAATGGGAGAAAATATTTGAAACCATACATCTGATAAGCAGTTAATATCCAAAACATAAAAGATATACAAACAGCTCAATAGCAAGAAAACAAACTATGCTATTAGAACATGGGCATAGGACCTGAATAGACATTACACTCCAATCACACAGAAAAAAGTCATACAAATGACCAAAGGGTACATGAAAAGATGCTCTACACCACTAATCACCAAGGAAATACAAATCAAGACCGCAATGATATATCACTCATGCCTGTCAGGATGACTATTACCAAAAAGAGCAAGAAATATGTGTTTGACAGAATATGAAGAAAAATACATTTGATGCACTTTTGGGGCACTTGTGCACTGTTGGTGGAAAAATGTATATTGGTATAGCAATTATGAAAATTAGTTTGGAGGTTAGTCTAAAAATTTAAAACAGATTGATCATATGATCCAGCAATCTCACTTCTGGGTACATATCCAAAAGAAATGAAATTAGCATCTCAAAAAGATATCTGCATTCCTAAGATTATTGAAGCATTATTTACAATAGCCAAGATATGGAAGCAAACTAATTGTCTACTGTGGATAAGGAAAATGTGCTTTCAATTGTGTATCCCACATCTGAATGGAATCATATAGTTCTTAACTTCTTCTGTTTGACTTATTTCACTTAGTAGTATATTCTGAAGAGCCCTTTGTCCCAAATGGCAGTATTTCATCTTTTTTATGGCTGAGTGATATTCCTTTGTACATATGTACCACACATATCTTTTTTGTCCAATCATATATGCATTATATAGATGATGTGTCATAGAATCACACACTCAAAACTTATATAATCTTATTAACCAATGTCACCCTAGTAAATTGAATTTTTAAAAAAGTGATAAATAAATATGTGAGTATTATTTTGTCTTAAAAAGAAGGAAGTCCTGCCTGACCAGGTAGTGACATAGTGGATAGAGCATCTAACTAGGATGCAGAGGACCCAGATTCTAAATGTCAAGGTCACTGGCTTGAGCACGGGCTAATCTGGTTTGAGCAAAGTTTACCAACTTGAACCCAAGGTTACTGACTTTAACAAGGGGTCACTCAGTCTGCTGTAGCCGCCCTGTCAAGGCACAGATGAGAAAGCAATCAATGAAAAACTAATGTGCCGCAACAAAGAATTGATGCTTCTCATCTCTCTCCCTTCCTGTCTGTCTGTTCCTCTCTCTGTCTCTGTCACACACACACACACACACACACACACACACACACACACACACACACACACACGGAAATCCTCCCATTTGCAAAAACATAGATGACCTTGGAGGAATTATACTAAAAGAAATAAGCCAGAAACAAAATAAAAAATACTGCAGGATCTTACTTATATATGGACTCTAAAGTCAAACTTGTAGAAGCAGAGAGTAGAATGGTGGTTGACAGGGCCAGGTAGGTAGGGGAATTAGGGAGATATTGGTCAAAAGGTACAAAGGTTCAGTTATGCAGGATAAATATGTTCTGAAGATTCTAATGCATAGAGTGGTGACTATAATTAAAACACTAGATTGTATATTTGACATTTGCTGAAGGTTTTCTTCCCCCCAAATTTGGTAACTATGGGGAGGTAACAGATATATTAATAAGCTTGATTATGTTAATTATTTCACAATGTATAAATATATCAAAATATCATGATGTAGACTTTAAATATATGTAGTACAATTTTTATTAGTCAATTTAAAATAAAATAAAAATGTGGTGCTTAATTAATGCCATCATTTTTCTAGTACATTCAGTTTGGTTATTTGAAATTATTGCATAATATATTCATAGAATACATTGCCACATAACTTACAGCAACAATCTAGTAATAAAAATTTTTAGCTTGATTAAAATAGGCTTAATATATATAGATATTTGATTAGGGACAAAATTTATTAAAACTAACTTTTCTGACAACTAGATATATTTCATGGCAATTGAAAATAATTTTCTCACTTTATTTCATTTAAATATATATATATATATATATATATATATATATATATATATATATATATATATATATATATATATATAAATACGTTGTGGCCCTGGCCAGTTGGCTCAGTGGTAGAACATTCGCCAAACATGTGGATGTACTGGGTTTGATTTCCAGTCAGGAAACACAGGAGAACCTTCCATTGCTTCTCCATCCTTCCCTCGCTTGCTTCTCCCTCCCTCTCTCTTTCTCTCTCTCCTCCTCCTCTCCTGCAGCCATGGTTCTATTGGAGTGAGTTGGCCCTGGGCTCTTAGGATGGCTCCATGGCCTCTGCCTCAGATGCTAAAAAATGACTCTGGTTGCAACAGAGCAAGTGCCCCAGATGGGCGGAGCATCACTCCCTAGTGAGTTTGCCAGGTGGATCCAGGTCAGAGCGCACACCGGAATCTGTCTCTGCCTTCCCTCCTCTCACTAAATAAAAAAAATTAAATTAAAAAAATAGAAATACATTGTTAAGAAACCTAATGAAAGACAGTAAACTATTTCAGCCTACATGTCACTTAAATAAAATATGACCTAATGTGTTGTATGTGAGTAGATGAGATTCTGCTTCTCCTTCCATGTGCTACATTCATTTTTATACAAAAATTGACATTATTTTAGTATCATTCACATGTTTTGGAAAAATAAAGAATTAAATAGTTTTAAGTTTGACAGCAAAAAATCAACAATTGCTCTGGCCGGGTAGCTCAGTTGGTTAGAGCATTATCTATATAGATATGCCAGGTTGCTAGTTTGATTCCTGGTCAGGGCACATACAGAAACAGATGAATGTTTCTGTCTCTCTCTCCCTTCTTTCCCTTCTCTTTAAAGTCAATAAATAAATAAATATAAAGCAATGAACAATTGTTTATTTTAATCAAAGAAATATTCTACTTTAATAAGAATATGCATATAATGCTTCATTTTGAAAAAAATAATAAAATAAAACTATTTATATTATAAAATTATACATTTTAATGGCATGCATATATGCTTTATAATAGAAATAAAATATTTTTTATTGAAACAAAATTTTACTGATAAAAAACACACTTCTAATGTAATATACATGGCAGAGCATGACTGAATAATAATACTTTGCATTTGTCAGAGTTTGCCAAGGTTGACTTTGTCATTGGCAGCAATCTTAATAAAATGTTTACTAATAGCTCTGTAGAGGAACAGTATTTCCATAGCAACAAATGAACAATACTGGAGAGATTAATCCCTTCTACACTATCAGTGTTCAGTTTGCTGTAAAGCAATGTTCTGTAGTTTAATAATTGCAAGTCTAGATGAATGTACATTATAAGTTGACTAGCATAAACACTTAAGATGAAGAATATCTCTGTTGAAATGGGGAGAGTGTTGCAAAATAGGCCCCACTATGTAATAAATATGGTCAAGGATCAAAGAATGCCCACAGAGCTAGTAAAATGGAGCATTAGTCATATTATTTGACACTGGTCATTTGAAATAAACTTTTTTATTTATTTATTCATTTTTAGAGAGGAGAGAGAGAGGGAGAGAGAGAGACAGAGAGGGAGAGAGGAAAGAGAGACAGAGAGAGAGAAGGGGGGAGGAGCTGTAAGCATCAACTCCCATATGTGCCTTGACCAGGCAAGCCCAGGGTTTCGAACCCGAGACCTCAGCATTTCCAGGTTGACGCTTTATCCCCTGCGCCACCACAGGTCAGGCACAACACTGGCCATTTGATATAACCCATTTTTGAAGGATTCTTACACACACATGTGAAAGAATGACATTAGAATTTTAGTCATAGTTCCCCCATAGAATTATCTCTACAAGGAGCTGTTAACTGGTCTCTAGAAAGTGTGCCTTGTCTATCTGTAGAAGGTATGTGAAGCCTGTGTCCACACTTCCTTTCCATAAACACATGTGTTTCCAATAAATTCAATTTAAAATATTTAAAAAAATAAAAATTGAGTATCATGTAGAGTTGACCATCACAAATTGTCTCAGGTTATTATACATCCAGGTAATGTGCTTAAATGCTTAATTTAGAACTATGTACTTGTACAAAAGGAAAAAAAAATTTTAAGTGAGAGGTGGGGAAACAGAGAGACAGACTCCCGCATGAGCCCCTTTAGGGGATCCATCTGGCAAGCCTCTATGGGGCAATGCTCTGCGGCATTGCTCTGTTGCTAGACAACTGAGCCACTTTAGCGCCTGAAGTGAAGCCATGGAGTCATCCTCAGCGTCCAGGGCCAACTTGCTGGAACCATTCGAGCCTTGGCTGCAGGAGGGGAAGAGAGAAAGAAAGCAAGAGAGATCGAGAGACAGAGAGAAGGGGAGGGGTGGAGAAACAGATTGTTGCTTCTCCTGTTTGCCCTGTCTGGGAATTGAACCCAGGACTTCCACATGCCAGCTGATGCTCTACCACTGAGCCAACTGGCCAGGGCAAAAGAAAGCATTCTATTAAAAAACACTGTGTCTAGTTTCTCCTTAGAGGCACAGTGCATAGTTAATATGTGCACAAACACAAAAGATTGCATTTACTCAATAATTTCTTACTACTAATAGCAAAAGACAAATAAGACAGAAAAATTACAAGTGTTATTTTTTTAACTGAGACAAAATGAGCAATTATTTCATTTTTAAAATGGAGTTTCATAAGAATAAATGTTTATATTCAAAAGAATAATTTGGCCCTGGCCGGTTGGCTCAGTGGTAGAGCATCGGCCTGGCATGCAGAAGTCCTGGGTTTGATTCCCGGCCAGGGCACACAGGAGAAGCGCCCATCTGCTTCTCCACCCCTCCCCCTCTCCTTCCTCTCTGTCTCTCTCTTCCCCTCCCACAGCCGAGGCTCCATTGGAGCAAAGATGGCCCAGGCACTGGGGATGGCTCCTTGGCCTCTGCCCCAGGCGCTAGAGTGGCTCTGGTCGCGACGGAGCGACGCCCCAGAGGGGCAGAGCATTGCCCCCTGGTGGGCAAAGCGTCGCCCCCTGGTGGGCATGCCCGATGGATCCCGGTCAGGCGCGTGCAGGAGTCTGTCTGACTGTCTCTCCCAGTTTCCAGCTTCAGAAAAATACAAACACAAAGAAAAAATAATAAGAAAAAAATTATTTTATTTAAATCTGTTAAAATTTGAACTAATTTATGGGTTCCCTTATATTAAAATTAGTTATTTTTTGAGAATTTGTGGCAAAATAAAGTATATAAATATTAAAATGATTGTTATATTTGTCATTGAGTACATAGTAAATAGGTTTATCATAAGCACCAGTTTCTGCATTTTGGATATCAACATTTTTAGTGCTTATGATTATATTTATATGGGTTATTTATTTTTAAAGGAATAAAAGGAAACAATAATGACAAGTGAAAAATATCTACCGCAGCTGTTCAGTAATCAGAATATCATTGACTGAACAATCCTTGAAGATTTTCATTTAACATAATTAAATATAATTAGTATATAGGGAGTACTGTCCAATTTAGGCAGTAAATATTGCCCATATGATTTCATTAAAACCACAGTTCAGAATGATTGTGAAGGAAACAACAACCACTTCTGCACCTGGGGACTCTGTGGTTAACATCTTGGGAATGAACTCAGTAAATTAGATTTTTTTCCAATGAGCTGACCAGCTGTTCTTTTCATGGTTTCTCTAACAGCTATTTTCCCATATTCTTTGGATTAAAAAATTGATCAATTTCTTCATTAACCTGTGGTTATTCTCACAGACTGTATTGAGGAGCCTCAATTAAACTTTACAGCATACAATATCAAACAATTCTTATTGAAGAATGGTAACTAAAATGAAAAGAATATACTTTATTGAACTTTTTTTATATGTAGATTTTATATTAATATATTTACTCAGATTTTATTCTATACAATAAGTATAATCCTAAAACCGTGTGCCAATAGTTTTATAAAGTATTTTCCAGTAAACTCTAGAACAGTGTTTTTCAACTGCCAGTCAGTGGATTGCCAGTGGCCAAAAATACAACATGAGAGTAGTTTACTCTTTTGCAGACAAGCAGGAAATTTCTGGCAGACTGGTGCTGGTCACAGACTAGTGGTTGGAAACCACTGCTCTAGAACCTAAATATTAGTAGCAGACTCTACTGATATTTTATTAACTTTTAATAAAAAGAGTACCTAAGATGCTCCATGAATGCTTCATAGTCTACAAATTAACCAATACTACCAATAGAATTACTATAAAAAACCTTTGAAATAATTAATATTTGTTTTGTAATTTTTTGAAATAATATTTTCATGTATCTGACTTTGTTAAGGCAGAGATTACATACAAAAAATAATAAAATATGTAAAAGAGCACAATATATTGCTGGTGATATTGTTAGTCATTGAATAATACTGAATAACAAATTTTTACTTTCATTTTTATAATAAAGGTATTCATATGTTATCTACCTTATATAAATATACCCTGCTCAAGTAGGGCATATAATGCATGAATTTAGATACAAAAACAAACCAAAATACCAAAATCTACATACAAGTCTCCAGATATTAATATTCAAATTAGTTTTTTCTAAAATAGCTTTCTACTTTATCCTAGCGAAAACTATGTCTGTATGTGTATCTGTGTGTGTGTGTGTGTGTGTGTGTGTGTGTGTGTGTGTGTGTGTTGGGGTCACAGAGGAGATGAATGATGAAAACTGGAGCTATATACAATATGTTCTTAGATAATTTAATACATATGCTTTAAGAAAATATAATATGTATATTCTAGATTTACTATAATGGTTTAAATTGACAGTAATTTATATACAAAATATTTTTGTATGGAATTTCTTCAATTACAGTACTCTTATTTATTTATTTATTTTAGAGATACGCATGAAGGTAGAAAGAGAGAGAGGGATAAGCATTAATTTTTTTTGTTTGTTTCACCTAGTTGTTCATTCATTTGCACTTCTCATATGTGTCCTCACCGGGAATCAAACCCTCAACCTTGGTGTTTTGGGACTTGCTCGCTCTGACTGAGCTAACCATCCAGGGCCTACAGTATTCTTAATACATAGAAAAATTATAAAAATATATTTGCAGTATAGGAACATTCAAAAATTTACACAAGTACATACGTAGAACAGATATGACTATATAAAATTTGGTGTTTTGCTTCTTTTTTCCTAAGTTTTTCAGAGAAAAATTCAGTCCAGTTCTGAAAAAATATTAAAAAAAACATTTTAATTATTTCAAAGCAACACACCTTGATACTATAAAGTATTTTATATATATCATTCTATTAACATTTTGAAATTTTTTTATATAGATTTTACAGAGAGAGGAGAGAATGGAGAGAGCAGGAAGTATTTACTTTTTCCAGAATGTCATATCATTGGAGTCATACAGTATGTAGTCTATTCAGATTAATTTAGTAATATGTATTTAAGAATCATCTATGCCTTTTCATTAATCAAGAACTCATTTCTTTAAAAATTTTATTTTTCAATTGCAGTTTACTTTTGGTATTATTTTGTGTTAATTTCGGGTATAGAGCTATTGGGTATATTCAGGTATAGAGCATAGATTAATAAAATTGCACAGGTTTTAAATATAAAAGCCTATGATACTTCGGCCCTGGCCGGTTGGTTCAGCGGTAGAGCGTCTGCCTGGCATGCAGAAGTCCCGGTTCGATTCCCGGCCAGGGCACACAGGAGAGGTGCCCATTTGCTTCTCCACCCCTCCCCCTCTCCTTCCTCTCTGTCTCTCTCTTCCCCTCCCGCAGCCGAGGCTCCATTGGAGCAAAAGTTGGCCTCTGCCCCAGGCGCTAGAGTGGATCTGGTCGCAACAGAGCGACGTCGGGGGGGGGGGGGGGGGGGGGGGGGGGGGGCAGAGCATCACCCCCTAGTGGGCGTGCCGGGTGGATCCCGGTCGGGCGCATGCGGGAATCTGTCTGACTGTCTCTCCCCGTTTCCAGCTTCAGAAAAATACAAAAAAAAAAAAAAAAAAAAAAGCATATGATACTTCATCTGTATATTGTATTGTGTGTTGACTACCCAAAATTAAATCTTCTTCCATCACCATATATTGGATCTCTTTACCCTTTACTACTACTCCCTGACTCCCCTTTTCCTCTGGTCTCTGGTAACCACCATACCATTGTCTGTGTCTATAAATTTTTGTTTGTCTTAGGTTTTTCTAATTTTTTATATATTGACTTTATAGAAAGGGCTGGATGAGAAGCATCATAGTTGCTTCACTTTTGTTGTTCATTGATTGCTTGTTGTATGTTCCTTGACTGGGCAAGCCCAGGGTTTCAAATTAATGACGTCAGTATTCCATGTCGTCGCTCTACCCACTGCACCATCGCAGGCCAAGCTGTCCTGTTTTTTTTCTTTATTTTTTGTATCTGTTGCTTTATGTTTTATATCTCATAGATAAGCTAACTCATATTTCTTTTTAGGAAAAATATTCTATTGTCTAGCTGTACCACAATTTATTTATCCATCCACATACTGAATAACATATCGAGTGCTTCCAAGTCTTGGCAATTATGAATAAAGCTGCAATAAAGATCCACATGCAGGCTTTTCTGTGGATATAAGTTTTCAGCTCCTTTGGGTCAACACCAAGGAGCTTGATTGCTGATGAGAATATATTTGGTTTTATAAGAAACCACCACGATGTCTTACAAAGTGGCTGTACCATTTTACATTCACACCAGCAATAAATGAGATTTGTATGTCTACAACCACCCAGCACTTAGTGTTGTCGGTGTTCTACATTGGGCATTCTAATAAATGTGTAGTGATATTTCATTAATGATTTAGATTTTATTTCCCTGACAACTTATAACATGGAGCATCTTTTCATATGCTTATTTCCTCAGGTATCTATTAAAGTCTTTGGTCCATTTTTTAATTGGGTTGTTTGTTTTCTTATTATTGAATTATAAGAGTTTATATTTTGTGTAAAATGGGGGTTATGTTTTTCATCACTGTGTAATGAGTTGGTCTTACTAACCATTCCTAAAAATGAGGCATGTTGAATGAATCCCAGTAGTACAATTTCATTTTTCAATTTGACATCTGTAGAAACACTAAATCATTTAAATCATATTAAATATTTTAAAATAAAATATGTCAAATCATAAATGAGAAAAATATTTTTTAAAACTTACATATGTAATTTTCATGTTTTCAATTGTGAACTCCATTAAAACCAACCCTGAACTCATATTGGCTTTTAATATTTTTTTCTTGATTACTAGTTAGCTATTAAAGAAAAATTATTAAAAATAATTTTTAAAAATAGTTGTTTTTAAATTACATTTAGCTATATAAAATGGATGTTTATAGATTCTATTCATTAATATATTTCAACATATAGCAATTCAATTTTAAGAATCTTCATTGAATTATGTTTAGTTTATAGAATTTGCTTCTTTATATTTATGCAGAAAACTAGAAGTCTTATCTGCACAAACTAAATTCTATGAATCTACTTATTCCCAGCAGATGGGATTTAAATGCTTCAACTTAATAACCACTTTAGCCATTAGGCATTTTCAGGGCTCACTGAAAATTTTGTTTCTCTAGAGAGGCTAAAGCAAGAAATAAGGGCGGCAGAGGAGAACGGAAAAAGAGAGAAAATGTGTTAAAAAATTCAGGGTAGAACAGAACTGAGAGCTGGAAAAGAAAAATAACAGGGTCAGCAGCATTGTTAAAACTCAGGTTTTTTTCTGAAACCAAATCAATCTCAAAAGAGGAGACAACGTTTCTCATTTACAATATAAGTTATTTGAGTGTTTAACAAGATTTAGGATCTTGCTCCTTTTTAATAATGTGTTCTTTAATGGACTTTTGATATTGTTAGATATTTGGGGAAAAAATAGAGATTCTTTTGTTTTGACAATTTGTGTTGGTCACAGATCCAAAAAGACTTGTATCAGTCATTATTATAATTAATTTTTCTGACATACAGACAATGTCAGTTTAATAATTCTCAAAAGACTACTAGTTTATTCTTTAACATTTAATATATTAAGGCTGATTTGCTCAAAATGTGAATAAAAACTAGTGGATCAAAGAGTATTTGATCTAGAATCAACTAATCAAGGAATTTGTTCATTTCTTACCCATCAATTTTATACAATTACAATCTAACAACAACTGAGCTTATTATTCATGATGCAAACATTTTCTCACTGAATTAATACTATTATTATTTTAAATTAATATTCAAATTTAATAAATAATATATTTAAAGTAATACACATTATTTGGTTCAGTCCTACTTTTATTCTTATAAGATTAATAATTTGGGTGAGTAACTACTTAAAAATCAGAATATATTTAACTATCAGATGACATAGTTATAAGATTGGAAAAAGGAAAGCACAATGCGACATCGTGAGAATTCAGGAGTAAAATAATTAGTAATGAGGAATATATATTAATAATAAAATTTTACTGTATCATTTGAGACTTGCTTTGTTTGCTTAATATTCAGGTTTTTTAGTTTCACCAATTCTGATGTGTGTATATATAGTTCATTTGTTTCTTCTTGCTATATACTATATTGTACACATACAATTTTTTTTCCTCTTCTATTGTTCATTAAAATTGACATTTTCTTATTGTTTTGTGTATTAGTTGCTATTTTGATGGCTAGTTCTATAACATAGCGGTCAGAGAAGATACTAGATATTACTTCAGTCTTCTTACATTGGTTTAGGCTGGTTCTATGACCCAGTATGTGACATTTACCGGAAAATTTTCAAAGTGCTCTTGAGAAGATTGTGTAGTCTGGTTCTGTTGGGATGGCATGCCATATATGTTTTTTAGGTCTTTTGGTCTATAATGTTATTCAAATATGCTGTTTTCTTATAAATTTTTTCTGGATAACTTATCTAATGTTGAAAGTGAGCTTATTAAGTTCTTTAGTATTATTATATCGATGTCTATTTCTTATTTCAGTTTTGGTAATATATATTTTATGTATTTAGTTGTTACAATGATAGGTGTACATATATTTACCACTGCTGAGAAACTGACCACTTTATCATTATAGAATGACCTTCTTTGTCTTTTGTGACTGAAAATTTAATTTATCTAATATGAATATAGGCATTTCTTCTCTCCTTTGGTCAACATTTTCATAGAATATATATTTTCTATTCTTCACTTTCATCTATGGGTCTCCTTAAGCCAAAAGTGAGTATTTTGTATGCTGCATATTGTTGGATCTTGTATTTTTTATCAACTCAGCCATTTTTATCTTGATTATGGAATTTATTTCTCTTACATTTAAAGCAATTATTGATAGATAAAGACTTGCCATTACTATTTCCTTAGGTGCTTTCTGATACTTTTTAGTTCCTTTGTATTTCTTCCTCTCTGTTTCTCTTGTGATTTATTTTTTTGTCTTTATCATTTATGTAATAGCTATTATTTTTTCTTTGTGGTTACCATAAAGCTTACTTAAAGTTTTTTTTATAAATATGATGGTCAAATTATTGCTGATAACAACTTACCTTCAACTATATACAAAAACTTTTATTTCTCCTCCACTCACATTTATGCTATTACACTTTACTCCTTCTTATATTGTTTATTCACTAAAATATATTGAAGCTATAGTTACTTTTAATATTATTGTTTAATTTTTATGCTCAAGATAAAAGTGATTTACATATAACCATTGCACTAACAATAAAACATGTGAAAAATAATTCAAGAAAAAAATTTTATTTACAAAGCTATTAGAAAAATAAAAAAAAATAAATTTAACCAAGAAAGGTAAAGATTTATACTCCGAAAACTATAAGACACTGATGAAAGAAATGAAAGGATATACAAATTAATGGAAAGATACCACATGTTAATAAATTAGAAGAATTAATATTGTTAAAATGTTCACACTACCCATGGCCCTTATAGATTTAATATAATCTCTATTAAATTTCCAAAATAACTTTGAGAAAAGTTAATAAAGCAGGAAGCATTACTCTTCCTGATTTCAAACCATATTAAAATCCTATAATAATCAAAACAGTATGCTACTAACATAAAAAGAGACCAAAAAATGGAATAGAATAGAGAGATCAGGGCCCATGCGTGTAGTCAACTAATATTTGAGAGGAGAGACAACAAATGAGGAAAGGTTTGTCTTTTCAATAAATGGTGCTGGGATAACTAGACAATCACATCGAATCCTCTCTTACACACTAATCACAAAAAAAAAAAAATTGACTCAAAATGTACTAAAGGCTTTAACATAAACCTGAAACTATAAAACTCTTAGAAAAAATATAGGAAAAAGACTCCTTGATATTAGTCTTGACAACAATAGTTTAGATATGACATCAGAATTGCAAGTAACAAAATAAAATAAGAAAACTAATAAACAAGTAAGAATACCTCCCACTACAAAACTGCTGTACAGCCAAACAACAAACAGAATAAATACCCAACCTATAGAATGGGGGAAAATATTTGCAAACTATGTATCATATAGGAGGTTAATACCCAAAATATGTAAGAAACTCATACAACTCATAGTTAAAAGCAAAAACAAAAATATAAATAAAATAATTCAATTAAAAACAGGAAAGAAGATATGAGTAGATATATTTTTTCCCAAAGAAGATGTACAAATGGTCAACAGGTACATGAAAATGTGCTCAAGTACTTATCAGAAAAATTTAAATCGAAATCACAGTCAAATATCCCTTCACACCTGTTGGAGGCTAAGTCAAGAGATAAGTGTTGGCAAAGATGTAGTCAACAGGATATCCCAGTGCACTTTTGATTGAATTGCAAATTTGTACAGCCCTATAGAAAACAATATGAAGGTTCTCAAGATACTTAAAATATACCTGGCTGCATAGCTCAGTTGGTAAGAGCATCGTCCAAATACACCAAGGTTGTAAGTTTGATCCTGTAAGAACACATATGAGAATCAACCAATGAATGCATAAACCAGTGGAAGTACAAATAGATCTCAATCTTTCTTTCTCTCTCTCTCTCTCTCTCTCTCTCGCACTCACTCTCTCTCAAATGAATTTAAAACTCTATTTAAAAAGAAATTAAAAATATAACTACCATACACTAGCAATCTCGTTCTGGGTATAAATCCAAAGGAAATGAAATCACTGCCTTAAAGAGATATCAGCAACATTATTCACAATAGCCAAGTTATGGAAACAACCTATGCCTACCTATGAAAGAATAGATTAAAAATGTGACTTATGATGAAATAAATACATACAAACAATACAATGAAATATTTGTCAGCAATAAAAAAGAAGGAAATGCTGCTTTTTGTGACAACATGGAATAACCTGGAGGGCATGCTAAGTAAAATAAGTCAGAGAAAAATCAATATTGTTAAGGTGACCAATCATCCTCCTTTAGGGAGGTCAGTCCTTCTTTTGTAAGTTCTGTCTTCCCTTGAAAAGTGTCCTCCTACATGTCCTCCTTTTTGATACTGGAAGACTAATCTGTACATGTCCGTATTCGATCAATGAAGAGTCGATCCATTGCGTGTGATGTGACGTATTTGTATCTAAATGAGTATGTTTTTCTTAAAATTTTTATTAAGAATTAATAAGCATGTAAGCATAATTACAATGTAAAATATTACAAATGTTTTATTATACATTTATCATATTATAGTGTATTATTGTTCCAATAAATAAAATGTTTCTTTTATTTGTGATATTGTTTTTACTTTATTTTTGTCCTCCTTTTCATTGTAAAAAAGTTGGTCACCTTAATATTGTGTGATTTCACTTAAATGTGGAATCTTAAAAAACAAAGCATGAACTCTGGGTCAAGATGTCAACATGTAAACACGGTACTTATATCTTCTCACAACCACATCAAAATTACAACTAAACTACAGAGCAAATATTCAGAATGGCCTGAAATCTAGCTAAATAGAATTCCTACATCTAAGAATTTAAAGAAAAAGACACATGAAGACTGGTAAGAAAGGTAGGAAAATGGACCAAGCTGGTCCCACACCCAGGTGTGCCAGAAAAATGGGATAATAATCAGGAGGGATAACTGCAGAGATCCCCCTGTAGAGCAATTCATTCTAGGCCCACACCAGGCGCCCAGGGTTCCAGTGCCAAGAAGAGAAGTTCCTATAAGTTCTGCTGTAAAATCCAACAGGATTTGAGGAAGAGACAGCTGGTGTCCCAGGAAGTTCCTCTTAAAAGGCTCATGCATGGACTTACTTTTCGATTCACTCTCTCTGAACAAAATCAAATCAAGTACCTAATTAGAACAGGAAAAAAATCCAAAAAAATGAGGATAAGTGTAAGGAGACTCTAGGACAATTTTAACCATCCCAACATTTGCATCATGAAGGTGCCAAAAGAAGAAGAGAAAGAGCAAGGAATAAAAAACCTGTTTGAAAAAATAATGACAGAACCACTTATCAAACCCTTTGAAGGAAATAAACTTACAAGTCAAGGAAGCACAGAAAATCCCAAAGAAGACAAAACGTAAAGAGGCCCACACCAAGACACATCTTAATTTAAATGGCAAAATTTACAGCAACTCTTAGCAACAAGAGCAAAGCAGTTACCTACAGGGGAACTTCTATAAGTCTGTCAGATAATTTCTTTTCTTTTTTTTAAAATATTTTATTTATTGATTTTTTAGAGAGAGAGGAGTGAGAGAGAGAGACAGAGAGAGAGAGAGAAGGGGGAGGAGCAGGAAGCATTGACTCCCATATGTGCCTTGACCAGGAAAGCCCAAGGTTTCGAACCGGCGACCTCAGTGTTCCAGGTCGACGCTTTATCCCACTGCGCCACCACAGGTCAGGCCTGTCAGATAATTTCTCATCAGTAACTTTGTAGGACAGAAGGGATTGGCAAGAAATATCCAAAGTGATGAAAAGCAAGGACCTACAATCAATATTGTTCTACCCAACAAAGCTATCATTAGGATCTAAAGGCCATGTACAGAACTTCCCAGACAAGAAAAAGCTAACATGGCATGTCAGCAGCTAGCAACACTGGAGAGCTAAAAGTGAAGTTTGTATGTGTGTGTGTGTGTGTGTGTGTGTGTGTATATAATTGCATTCAGAAAATATTGGGGTGCCCTTATTAAAAAGAAGATTTGAACTATTGGAAAAACATTATTGCTGTTTTTCGTAGATGATTTTTAAAAATAAATGGTAGTAATATAAAAAATATATAGGATTATGAAATAACAGGCTTTCTTTTGCCTGCAACATATAAATACATTGTCAAAAACTATAGGGAAATATCTGATATACTTGTACATCTACCATCCAAAGTTCTTCACTTTTTAAATGCATATATATGTTTCAGGCCACCATTCAGAAGCCATGCATTTCACTATTCCTTATAAATCTATTTTATTTGTGCTATTTTTTCATCATTTTTGTCAATAATTCAATTGTAAAGCTTAATTAAAAAGGTCCTCATAAACTTATTTATATTGAAGCTTAAATAAGAAAATATTTGAGCCTGACCTGTGGTATCAAGTGGAAAAAGCGTTGACCTGGAATGCTGAGGTTGCCAGTTTGAAACCCCAGGCTTGCCTGGTCAAGGCACATATGGGAGTTGATGCTTCCTGCTCCTCCCCACCTTCTCTCTCTCTCTCTCTCTCTCTCTCTCTCTCTCTCTGTCTCTCTCTCTGTGTGTGTGTGTGTGTGTCTGTCTCTCCTCTCTGAAATGAATAAATAAAAAAAATATTTGAGAGTTTATATTTGCATTTTAATAGAAATCCCATCCCTTCATAAAAAAATAAAACCATAATGATAAGATTTTTGGCACCAGATAGAAGCAAATTGAAAAATTAGGGCAAAGAGCTGAGATAGTCTCAGTTGCTCTCATTGTTTTTCACACAAAAGGCTGACTTTAAGGTTGTATATGTTATTCTGATTCTATTTAATTGAGACAGACCATCTTTTAAAGATGAAAAACTAAATTTATACTGATCAGAATGTCATTGTTTGTGAGTGCCATACTTAGAGCTAGTTTCTTTCCAGCTAGTCAGGGTAAACATTATTGTGCCCCCAAAATAACTTAATAATATTTTAAGATACATGGTGGCCCTGGCCAGTTGGCTCAGTGGTAGAGTGTGGGTCTGACATGTGGATGTCCCAGGTTCAATTCCCGGTCAGGGCACACAGGAGAAGTACCCATTTTTTCTCTACTCCTTCCCCTCTCACTTATCTCTCTCTCTCTCTCTGTCTCTCTCTCTCTCCTCCCATAGCCATAGCTCAATTGAAGAAAATTGGCCCTGGGCACTTAGGATGGCTCCATGGCCTCTGCCTCAAGTGCTAAGAAGAACTCTGTTGCTGAGCAATGAAACAATGGCCCAGATGGGCTGAGTATTTCTTCCAGTGGCCTTACCAGGTGCATCCAGGTAGGGGTGCATGTGAGGGTATGTATCTTTGTCTTCCTTTCTCTCACTAAAAAAAAAAAAAATGAAAAAGATACATGTTTAAATTCATAAGGTTTGAATTTACTTAATTTAAAGCCAAAGTAGACTTGGGCATAGATAATTTGTAGTATGCTGTCTTTCATGAGCAATATAAGTTTAGGTGAAAACTGCAATATTTTAAATGTATTCAACTTGAGGAATTTATCCACATCTATAAACTCTGTCATATTAAAATACATGGTCAGCTTAATATGGAATTAAAGACATCTTGTCAAATTCTTTTTCCATCACTAATGATATAAAGCAAAAATATATAATGACACTTGCTTTATTCAATCTGCTTTGCATAGCAATGATGAATCATAGTTGATAATGTGACACTAAACACAAAGTAGTATTTGTAATCATCTAGGATGTTTATTTACCTTGATCAACTGACAATGTCCAAACGTTTTTCAAGTCAACATCTCATGCTCCAATATTTTCTGACAGCTGTACCTGTCTGTGTGGAATTAATTTTTTTTAGATGAACTTGATTTCATAGGCAGTAATGTGCTTTCCAGTGAAAATAAAAGTTTTCTGTCAGACTAAAGCATTCTAACAGACAAGTTGATAAAATCTGTTACTTTAAATCTCCGTCTTTCCCCCTCTATATTAGGCACATATGATTGATTGTTAAGTAACTGCTGTCCCTCCTCCACCCCCAAAAATATCAAAAACTATTTTTTCATTCTATTTATTTTTATTATTTTTACTTTTAAATTAATTTAATGGAGTGACATGATTAATAAAAGTACACCGGTTTCAGGTAAACATCTCTATAGTTTTGTGGGTTTTTTTTAATTTTTCTGAAGTTGGAAACGGGGAGGCAGTCAGACAGACTCCCGCATGCGCCCTACCGGGATCCCACCAGCATGCCCACCAGGGGGCAATTCTCTGCCCATCTGGGGTGTCGCTCTGTTGCAACCAGAGCCATTCTAGCGCCTGAGGCAGAGGCCACAGAGCCATCCTCAGTGCCCGGGCCAACTTTGCTCCAATGGAGCCCTGGCTATGGGAGGGGAAGAGAGAGACAGAGAGGAAGGAGAGGGGGAGGGGTGGAGAAGCAGATGGGCGCCTCTCCTGTGTGCCCTGGCCGGGAATCAAACCCAGGACTCCTGCACCCTAGGCCGATGCTCTACCACTGAGCCAACCAACCAGGGCCTCTATAGTATTTAAACTGTTGATTACATTGTGTGCCCATCACCCAAAATCAAATCATTTTCTGTCACAGTATATATGTCCCACTTTATAGCACTCCCTCCAACCCCTGCAACTCTTATAAGAGAAACACATGGTTAATTTCCACCAAAATACTCCAGGCTGCCTCTCAGAGTTAGAAAATTTAGCAAAATATCCAGTCGTATCCATTGACTGAAAGCACCTAAATTTTAACCCAAGCTTGGTAGATTAATTTTTCGAATATTTTTTATTCCTATTTGTTTATTTATTTATTTAAGTGATAGGTAGGGAGTTAGAGAGACAGACTCTTGCATGTACTCCAAATGGGATCTACCTGGCAAGCTGCCTACCAGGCGATGATGTGCCCATCTGGGGTTGCTGCTTCATTGCTGGGCAATTGAGCTATTTTAGCGTCTGAGGCAAGGCCATGGTGCCATCCTCAGCACCAAGGGCCAACTTGTTCAAATGAGCCATGCTTCCAGCAGGTGGGGAAAGGAAGAGAGAGAGCGAGAGCAAGAGCGAGAGAGAGAGAGAGAGAGAGAGAGAGAGAAAGAGAGAGAGAATGAAGAGAACAGAGGGAGGGGGAGATAAGTAGATGGGCGCTTCTCCTGTGTGCCCTGACTGGGAATTGAACCCAGGATTTCCATATGTCAGGCCAATGTTCTACCACTGAACCAACTGGCCAGGGCCTAATATATATATTTTACTATTGTATATTATTATAGTTTTCAAAACAACCTCAAGAATTTTCTCAACCAATAATATGTGTCATACGTTTTGCAAATACCAAAGTAAAGCCAGGTATATTGGAGAAAACACTGCCTTTGCAATCAGACAACCGGAGGTCTCATTCCTATGCTTTCTATTACTTACTTATGACCTTGAGAAAAATTATTAAAATTTAGATACTCAATTTTTGCATTTGCAATTAAAACATGATAATTGATAAGTTGGAGCATTGTGCAGATTAATTATATATACACATATCATTTTAACATCACAAAAATTCCCTAATGAATCTTTAACTCCCTGGCACAGAGCCTAGTATTGTGAAAATAAAAACTTTAAATCATATATGCAAGGATTTAATGAGGGACATCTGCCTTGTTGGCAAGAATGAAATAAAATGCTTAAAATATAGGTAAGGAAAACAGTATTCTATCAAGATAAAATTGGGTCCTAAGTTGCAGGCAATGGAAAGTCACAAACATACCATCTCAGCAGTCAAAAACAAGAATTCCCCCTCCCATTTTAATGGGTAAAAAAATGAAGATCTTGCAAGATCTTGCAAAATAGCAAGTTCCTTAGTAAAATATACATACATCATTCAGATCACAAATCAGGTTTACAGGGTGTTGGGCCTATACAAACAAAGCATAGAAATTGAAAAAAATCAAGAATGATAATATTGGAATTTTACAGGTGAGAACAGAAATTAAATTTTGTGCACCTTTAATGACTTCTGGTTCTTTTATGGATGACTTATGTAGGACAGCAACCATAACATTTTTGTAATATTATTGTGAAGTTCTTTACATCAATGTAGTATAGAACTTTAGATTTTAAAATAAAAAATAAAGGAGATAAATCAGCAAATATATTGCTGCAAGAGATGTTAGAGAGCTTACTGCCTATGTTTTCTTCTAAGATGCTTATGGTTTCATGACTTACATTTAAGTCTTTTATCCATTTTGAGTTTATTTTTATGAATGGTGTAAGTTGGTGGTCTAGTTTTATTTCATTTTTTTGCAGGTAGCTGTCCAATTTTCCCAACACCATTTGTTAAAGAGACTGTCTTTACTCCATTGTATGCTCTTACCTCCTTTGTCAAATATCAATTGTCCATAAAGGTGTGGGTTTATTTCTGGGTTCTCTGTTTTGTTCCATTGATCTATATGCCTGTTCTTGTGCCAGTACCCAGCTGTTCTGAGTACAATGGCCTTGTAGTATAACTTGATATCAGGAAGTGTGATACCACCCAGTTTATTCTTCTTTTTCAAGATTGCTTAGGCTGGTTGTGTTTTTTTTTGTTTGTTTGGTTTTTTTTGGTTCCATATAAATATTTGGAATATTTGTTCTATATCTTTGAAGTATGTCATTGGTATTTTAATTGGAATTGAATTGAATTTATAAACTGCTTTGGGTAATATAAACATTTTAATGATGTTTATTCTTTCTATCCATGAACATGGTATATGCTTTCACTTGCTTGCTGATTTATCTCCATGGGCAAGTGAAATAAAGGACAGAATGAAAAAATGGGACCATATCAAACTAAAAAAAACTTTTGCACAGCTAAAGGCAGTATGAACAAAATAAAAAGACAAACCACACAATGGGAGAACATATTCAACAATACATCTGATAAGGGGTTAATAACCAAAATTTATAAAGAACTTGTAAAACTCAACACAGGGAAGATAAACAATCCAATCAAAAAATGGGCAAAAGAATGAATAAACACTTCTCCAAAAAGGACATACTGATGGCCAATAGGCAGATGAATAAATGTTCAACATCACTAATCATTAGAGAAATGCAAATTAAGACCACAATGAGATATCACGTCATACCAGTCAGAATGGTGCTCATTAACAAAACAACACAGAATAAGTGCTGGCGAGGATGTGGAGAAAAAGGAACCCTCCTGAACTGTTGGTGGAAATGCAGACTGGTGCAGCCACTGTGGAAAAAACAGTATGGAGATTCCTCAAAAAATTAAACATGGAACTACATTTTGATCCAGCCATCCCACTTTTAGGAATATATCCTATGAACACCAAATCACTGATTTAAAAGAAAAAATGCAGCCCCATGTTTATGACAGCATTGTTTACAATAGCCAAGATCTGGAAACAGCCCAAGTGTCTGACAGTAGACGAGTGAATTAAAATGTGGTGGTACATATACACAGTGGAATACTATGGGGCCATGAAAAAGAAGGAAATATTATTTTTTGCGACAACATGGTTGGACCTGGAAACTATAACGTTAAGTGAAATAAGCCAGGTAAAGAAAGAAAAATATCATATGACCTCACTCATTTGAGGAATCCAATGAACAATGTGAACTGAGGAACAGAACAGAGACAGAGGAGGGATCAAAGGGACCAGAGGGAAAGCAGACAGAGAGAAAGGGGATGAGAAGATGGGATCAGAGAAGGGAAAGGGATTGGTGAAATTATATACACATAACACAGCGTTATAGAAAACAGAAAAGCAAATCCTGGAGGGAAGGGGGGAGGGCATTGAGGAGGGGGTGAAGGGAGATGTTGAGGGGAACATGGGGGTTGGGAGGATGTATTCAGTTGGACACTTGAATCTATGTAAACACAATAAATTTAAATCAATAAAAAAAGAATAAACAATTGGCATTCATATGTTGATTTTGATTAAGCTATTCATAGACTTGCCTAAAGAGTATTCCACTAGTAGAACTCTTCATGCCTTTTAACTGTTTTGCTCCAAATCTTTATCTATTGTCTGTTGCTCACCATTATCTGAATAAGAACTTAAAACTGAGAATTCTGGGCACATCTGTTGCTCTCTATGAAGAAACTACATGAGATACGTACCATCTATTTTAACTCTCTTCTATTGAAATTCTTTGTTATTCTTTAGTCATACTTTGCTTTTAATAATCTTGAATTTTCTCTATTATTCCACTTTTTAAAATTGTGCTTAATGTAATGGTTTATACAAATGTTGCAACATTTTTATTTGTTATTAATATTAGTAAAGATTGGAGGACAGATAGGTTAGGACCTACATTAGCTGGGAGCCTCTAAATAACATTACCAAGATGAGATTGGATTTTTTTTAAAAAAAATTTATGGCCTGACTAGGCGGTGGCGCAGTGGATGGAGCATCAGATTGGGATGCGTTAGACCCCGGTTCGAGACCCCGAGATCACCAACTTGAGCGCCAGCTCATCTTGCTTGAGCAGAAAGCTCACCAGCTTGGACCCAAGATCTCTGGCTTGAGAAAGGGGTTACTCAGTCTGCTGAAGGCCTGTGATCAAGGCACATATGAGAAAGCAATCAATGAACAACTGAAGTGTCGCAACGAAAAACTGATGATTGATGTTTCTCATCTCTCTCCAGTCCTGTCTGTCTGTCCCTATCTATCCCTTTCTCTGACTCTCTGTCCCTGAAAAACAAACAAACAAACAAACATATGAAATTGGAAGATGGAGAAGGAGCTGGAAGAGGTTGAAGAGTTTCAGGTGGTGATGCAAATCTGACTTCTGTGAATGAGAAGAGAGTACTGTAGTGTACATAGTGTCAGTGAAGGCATCAAGACAAAATTAACCATTGGACACTTACTGAACCTCGGTCATCAAACTGCCTCAGCATCCTTGCTATATTCAATCAGCAACTGGGAACAGCCTCTGGGAACCATGGCTTCCGGAGGAAGGCAATGCTGGTTTTCTCAGTGAAGCGACAGGGGATAGCAGTCACTTGGGCTCTTATCATAGGAGACCTGAAAGATGTATTTTCGTGGTCAGAAAAGGAGTCCTTGCTAATAAACAAGGATGGCCAAGGATTCATTTTAAATATGGCTAACACTACAGAGTTTCACTTAGTTTCCTAAATATTTTCTCTGCTCAAAATTCTCTGTATGACACACAATAAAAATTATGTTTAAGGGGTCAGAATATAGTAGTCTAATGTTTATCTCCACTTGATTCATTACCCAACCCATTTCTGTTCCAGAGAACTGCTGGTATAGATGTAACTGTTTGAAATTTAGGGTAATAACAATGCAAGCAAGTAATAAATGTTATGATGAAATCATTCTCGATTTTATTTCCAAACGTAATTTTCTCAAAATGGTTGTACACTTCTCAAATTTTCAGAATGATTTTAATAGTATATCCTTCATTTAATGTCTTCTCAAATTTACCTGTTTCTAGAAAAAACTTTAAGAACTTTATCTACCTATCTTTAAATCAGTACCAAAAAACAACCCCTAAAAAAATCAATTTTAAAAATTCCTATTTCTTTTCCTGGTTGTGAAAATGAGGAATTGGGAATGACATCATATCACCAAATGTTTTCAGATACTCTTCAAAATACACTGCTAGTTATTTAAAATATATTTTTACATTGATTAATAAATCTATAAGAAAACATCTTAAATCTGTGTATTAGTTTCTTATTGTTACTATATCAACTTACCACAATATTAGTGCCTTAAAGTTGCTGACACAAGTGGATAAAACGAGCCAAGATATAGTCAAATATAACACATGCATGAGAAACATGAGTAAACAGAGGCCACAGACACATCATTATCAGCAGAGTCACCAGCAGGAGCATATGCTGCACCTGAGTCCGGGAGAAGCCACAATCCACCCCAATCCTCCTGCCAGGATGGATTCTTTGTTTATTGCAGGATACATCAACAGTCACTGGAAGACACATCAAGTTCACTGCTCAGAATTTAGACAAACTCTTCATGGCCCAAGCTCTTTAATAATACAACTAAAAAGGGGTAGTCAACGTTTTTATAAAAACCGCCCACTTTGTAGTGCTGGTCAACCTGGTCCCTACCGCCCACTAGTGGGCATTCCAGCTTTCATGGTGGGCCAATCGTGGCTCATTTGGTTACTTCTCTACCGCCCACCATGAAAGCTGGAATGCCCACTAGTGGGCGGTAGGGACCAGGTTGACCAGCACTACAAAGTGGGCGGTTTTTATAAAAACGTTGACTACTCCTTATAAACTCTTGAAATCACATTTGGACAATTCTTGAAAGAAAAACATTTTTATAATGAAATCTTTTTACTTAACTATAGAATAAAAATAAAAAAATCAATTCCTTAAATATTAGTTTCTTAAAAGAACACAAAATTTTCAATATATTAATATTAATGATTATTATTATTAACAATTATTAATCATTAATAGTTGTTAATAATTAATAATTTATTAATATATCAATATATTTCTGTCAGCTAGAAATCTAAAATGGATCTTACTGGAGTAAAATCTATTCCTGAAAGCAGGGCTAAATTACTTTCTGAGGCTGTTGGGCCCCATTCTCTTGCCTTTTTCAGTTTCTAGATTGCCAACATTCCATGGCCTTTGGCACTCTTCCCTCTTCCAAACTGGCAATAGCCAGGGAAGCCTTTTCCATAGTATATAACTGGACCTTGTTGTGTCGCATAAAGACCCTCATGATTACATCAGGCCCATCTGGATATTTCAAGAGAATCCCATTGCAACATCTTAATCTCATTACATCTACAAGAGCCCGTTTGTCTTCATGTTTCCTGCAAATACAAAATTATGTTTCCTTAAATAGTGATGGTTTTATTAACCCTTTAAAGTTGGTAAGAACAATAGTGAAATAAACTTTCTCAATCTTGATATTGTTAATTTGTTTTCTCTTTTTAGTCTCAGTGCTTTTTTTTTTTTTTTTTACAGAGACAAAGAGTGAGTCAGAGAGAGGGATCGACAGGGACGGAGAGAGATGAGAAGCATCAATCATCAGTTTTTCATTGCGCGTTGCAACACCTTAGTTGTTCATTGATTGCCCTCTCATATGTGCCTTGACGTGGGCCTTCAGCAGACCGAGTAACCCCTTGCTAGAGGCAGCGACCTTGGGTTCAAGCTGGTGGGCTTTTTTGCTCAAACCAGATGAGCCCATGCTCAAGGTGGGACCTCGGGGTCTCGAACCTGGGTCCTCCGCATCCCAGTCCGATGCTCCATCCACTGCGCCACCGCCTGGTCAGGCTCAGTGCTTATTTTAATCTTTAAGAATCATTTTGCATTTTAATATTTCACGATATTTTTTATTTCTTTTGTTTAGGCTTTTGATCTTATCTTTATTATTTCCTTCTTCTTGTTTACTTTGGATTAACTTGTTATATTTTTTGTCTAGTTTCTTGAGCTGTGAGCTGGTACTTGATTGTAAAGCATTGTTCTTTCCTGATGTATTTAATGCTATAGGTTTCCTTCTAAGCACTGTTTAATCACTATCCCACAGCTTTAGATATGTTGGGTTTTGTTATTCAGTTCAAGATATTTACTAATTTAAAATTTCTTTGACCTTGGGTTTTTAATTTGAGGTTTATTTAAACTTAACTGTTTAATTTCCAAATACTTAGGAAAATAGATTCTTTACTTCCTGAAAAAAAACTATAGAATGACTGTAATTTGGTTTCAGTACCTTAAAGATATATTGGCACTGAGGAGCCACTGCGCCACTTCACCCGCAGGTGTTGTAAAGTACCAAAAACTACAGAATTAATATTAATATTTTAAGAGGCTTGAAGAACATTTTAATAATTTGGGTTAAGGTGTGCAGAGAAATTGTGAGAATAGTCTCTGTACTGTGTGATTGGCATAACCAGGATGGCCCTTGGCATTGTATTGTAAATGCAAAGGGAAGGAAAACATGGATTCCCAGACATTCCGTCACACCTGTGGGGAAAAGGGTGAATGGCTAGCCAGGTGCAGGAAGTGAAAAGCCAAAATAAACCTTTTCTTATAGCAATGAGCCATTTGCGGGCATTTGTCCCCACAGAAACTACCTCTTCTATGTAAATGCATGTGGTTAACATGTGTGACTCTGGACAGAGAGATGGCGGATAAACACTAGAAAATATAGGGATGCCTTTTAATATGAAAAGAGACATCTTTCTACTATTGTGTTGACTTGTAAATTTTGTTTTCTCCAAAATGATGTATGGCTTGCAAATTGAACATGGTCCTATCATGTTAAAGGACATATGACAATAACCAATAGTGGTAAAGGGCTCCTAATTATTTCAATACAATTTTTGCTTCTGTACTTCCCACTTACAAAACTATAAAAAACTAGGTAGAACAAAAGGCCAGCGCGCTCTCCCTCAGATTTCTGTCGGAGTTGCCGCCACTTGGCCAAGCTAGACAATAAAGCTTTGATGTGTAACCAAGGGACTTTGTTTGCGTCTTCAATGTTTCAGGTCCCTTCAGATTAGGCTTAACAGGCACTGCTTTCTGACTAGCATAGATTGTGATGAAACTTTCTCTAATCATTATCTTTATTCCTTGATATGGATTGTCTCTTTTATCTGATTGTCATTAACAGTTTTCCTTATTACTAATTTTCAATTTAGTTATGCTAGACCTGGTGTATTTTTATTACTATTTTGAATAGGTATTTAGTATTTCTTGTTTCTATGGGTTTATAGTTTTTAACTCTTTTGGAATGTCTTCAACTGTTCATTTTTTAAATTAAGATCTTATTTATTGATTTTACAGAGAGAAGAATGAGGAATGAGGAGTATCAACTCATAATTGCTTCAGTCGAGGTGTTCATTGCTTGCTTGTCATATGTGCCTTAACCAGGCAAGCCCAGGGTTTTGAAACAGTGACCTCAGCATTCCAGGTCAAAGTTCTATCCACTGTACCACTACAGGCCAACCTGCTATTTTCTTAATGTTTTTTCTCTCCCCCTTCTCCTTCCAAGTTTTCAATTCCATATATATATATTTTGAACCATTTGATGTTTTAACATAAGTCCCTGAAGTTCTGCTCATTTTTGAAAGCTTTTTTTTTTTTTTTTGCACTTCTTTGAGCCTCAGTTTGGATCATTTCTGTCACTATATGTATAAATTCCCTCATATTTTCTACTATAGTATCTACTCTTCTGTTAACTTTGAATAAGTTCCCCTTTCAGATATTATATATTTTAATCTAGCATTTAAATTTGATCTCTTTTCTTATATTTCTACTTTATCTCCCCATTGCCTGAACAGTAGTGGTACAGTAAATAGAGCATTGTCCAGAATGCTGTGGTTCCCATTTTGAAATCCCAAGGTTACTGGCTTGAGTGCAAGGTCCCGGGCTTGAGCTTGGGATCATCAACATGATCTCAAAGTCTCTGATTTGAGCCCAAAGGTCACTGACTTGAAGCCTAAAGTCACTGGCTTGAGCGAGGGGTCATTGGTTCATCTTAAGGCCCCAAATCAAGGCATGTATGAGAAGTAATCAATGAACAACTATAATGAAGTAACTATGAGTTGATATTTCTCATCTCTCTCTTCCCCCTCTCTCTCCCTTCTGCTCTCTCTCTCTCTAATCAATAATAAAAAAATCTTACTATTAATGCTTTTCTTATAATTTTTTCTCATAATTTTCATAAATATTTTAAAAGCTGACAATGAGCCTGACCTGTGGTGGCGCAGTGGATAAAGCGTCGACCTGGAAATGCTGAGGTCGCCGGTTCGAAACCCTGGGCTTGCCTGGTCAAGGCACATATGGGAGTTGATGCTTCCTGCTCCTCCCCCTTCTCTCTCTCTGTCTCTCTCTTCTCTCCCTCTCTCTCTCCTTTCTAAAATGAATAAATAAATAAAAAATAAATAAAAAAACTTTAAAAAAGCTGACAATGAATTTAATATAAATTAAATCATCTCTGTCATTTCTCAAGTTATAGCTAAAGACTGGCTTCTCCTTGGTGATGGGTTTCTTTTTTTATTTTTAATTTTTGGCTTGTTCACAGTATGTGATAGAAAAATAATGCTTTCTTTGCCCTAAAGATGTTCATTTCTTAATTATGGAATATAAGATTATGCTTCTTTAACATGGTAAAGAAGACTTTTCTATTAATGTTACAGACCTTGGGATGAAGATTTTATCCTGGATTAGCTATGTGGGCCCAGTCTAATATAGGAGTCCTTGAAGTCAGAGTTAGGACAACAGAAATAATTCACTACCTATCCCTAGCTTTGAAGATGGAAAAGCAGGGTTATGTATCAAGAAATGGGATAGCTTCTTGAAGCTGAAAATGACCCTGAATTTAGTCAGTAACACTATAAACAGAGTAATAGGCCCTCAGTCCTGAAACTACAAGAAATTTAACTCTGCTAACAACCAAAATAATCAGGAAACAAATTCTTTCCTAGAGCCTCCAGATAAAAATGTAGACTATCAACATCTTGATTTTAATGTGGTAAGCTTCTTATCACACTTTTTATCTCTAGCACCATAAATGGTAAATGTGTAATTTAAGCCACTAACTTTATCATAATATCTTATGGAAGCATTAAAAAAACTAATATATGTTTCTTAATTTTTTTTTAATTTTTATTTAATTTATTGAGGTGACATTAGTTAATAAGATTTTACAGGTTTCAGGTGCACAAATCTACAATACATCATCTGTATACTGCATTGTGTGTTCACCACCCTAACTCAAGTGTCCCTCCATCACCACCTATCACCCTTCTACCTTTCTCCACTTCCCCTCACCCCATTTTCCTCCTGCAATCTATAAGTTTTGGAATTTTTTTTTTTTTTTTGTATTTTTCTGAAGCTGGAAACGGGGAGAGACAGTCAGACAGACTCCCCCATGCGCCCAACCGGGATCCACCTGGCACGCCCACCAGGGGGCGATGCCCTGCCCCTCCGGGGCGTCGGCCTGTCGCGACCAGAGCCACTCCAGCGCCTGGGGCAGAGGCCAAGGAGCCATCCCCAGCGCCCGGGCCATCTTTGCTCCAATGGAGCCTCGCTGTGGTAGGGGAAGAGAGAGACAGAGAGGAAGGAGAGGGGGAGGGGTGGAGAAGCAGATGGGCGCTTCTCCTGTGTGCCCTGGCCGGGAATCGAACACCAGGCCGACACTCTACCCCTGAGCCAACCGGCCAGGGCCTTAAGTTTTGTTTTTTTTTATTTAATCTCTGACTTTTTCAACCCCCCATCCCTTCTATAGCTGCTAGTCTGTTTTCTGTATCGATGAGCCTGTTTCTATTTTTCTGACATGTGCCTTCAGACAGAAAGCTGTTGTAGGAAGGATCTCTTCTTCCTTCTCTAAGTAGTCATAATTTTGCTCTGCATCATATCCAATATATAAAATAACTGTTTCATAAATTTTCATCTTTGTCTAGTTTTTCTTTTTCTTACAGCTTTGTTTTTGGTGAGAGGATATGTTACAATGTCATGGCTTTTTATTTAGAGACAAACTCAAAGTCATAATAAAGGTTTATAAAACACGCACACATACACACAAAATCTTAATGGTTAATACAAGTAAGTTTATGCAGTCATGCATGTTCCAGAGATCAGTCCCTAAATTGCAAATATGCAGTCTTTAAGTATTCATGGTAATTTCAATAAGAAATAGGTCAAGTGGGAAAAGAAAAGAAAAAGTATTTATGTGGTAAATGAATTATTTAAGGATGTTGATTATAAATTTAATGACAGTATGCCCTGTTAGTGCAGTGGAGACATAGTTTTCTATTTTTACACATACATGTATATCTACATTCATAACCAATGCAATAAGGTAAATGTTTAGTTAGCAAAAATTATCTTTAAAGCAAGAAGGCAATCCATTGAGAACTGGTTTATAGTTAAGGTTAACCATAGAGAAATGTGCAATTTGTAATGGAGATAGTGGAATCTAGAGCCAAAGAAACCAATTAGGAGACTACTGCTTTAATACAGGTGTAAACTTGATTGGAATTTCATATATGGTAGTAGGAATTAACTGTATAGGGAAAAAGTGAAAGTCCCAAATTACCTATCAGGGTTTTATTATTATTTTTTGTTTACTTAAAAAAAAATCACTGATATCTGTTAATATTATCACCAAAACCCTTATCTCACAGAGGTATATTTAAATTAACGGTTTTTAGAACAGTTAATATTTTACACTTCAAAGGAAAAGAAATGAGCTAAGATCATGAAATTTTAGTCCACTAATGTCTTGTAGTAAATCCATTAGAAAACCATTTGTATCTAATATTCTAATCACAACAGAAGACCAGGAGTAGAATAACTAATGAGATGAAAGATTGTATCTCAGTGCCCTCTACTCCGATAAAGTCGTATACAGCAGTAACCTCAGGGGCCATTTAATTTCATTTACTTAAATGGAAGAGGAGGAGAAATTTTTATTAAATGGATTCATAATAATTAAACGGATTCATACTAAATGAAATTTTTATTAAACAATACTCATGATGGTTTGGTTGTACCATTAAAATGTAAAGTTAAATCTGGGTTTAATTATCCCCTTGCCCATCAACCACAAAGAATTCAGATAAATTTCTGTACTCTGGTCTGACAATCCTTAAATAAGCTATAAACTGTGTGAAAACCGAGTACAGTCTATATTAGATAAGGAAATAATCATTCTACAGGGTAATTATTTTGCAAAACCTTGGACAAGTCTATAACTCCTCTTTTTTTCATTGCAAATTTTTTTTCAATTTCTCCCTTAAGAGAAGATATTGGATTAGATAGAAGGCAATTCTTTTTTAACTACAAATTTTATTTTATATCTTAGGATATATTTTCTTCAAATTTTCAGACATATCTACTAAAAGTAGGTGTTCAGCCTACTTGCTTCGTGAAAGATATTATTTTCCAATAACTACTAATAATGATGCTGACTTTTATATTGCTAAATCCATACTCTATTTCTAGTTTTCAGCTTTAACATTTTTCTCAATCAGTTGTTTCCACTTTATTTATCTCTAACCTTATCTTATTCTTCATTCTGCTAACAAAAGCTTCCTTTCTGGGGGTTTCAGCATAACTAAGGGAAACAACTTTGTCAAGAGTTTGTTCAACAGGCATCTTCACAATGAAAATACCCTAACCATTCATTATGTGTATATTAAAATATACATAGCATAAAATTTACCATTTTAACTGTTTTTAAGTGTAGATTAAGTATTATACATTCACACTGTTGTGCAGCCATCCCCACCATCCATCTCCAGAACTATTTCCTCTTCTCCAATTAAAACCCTGTGCCCCTCAAACACTAACTCTGCATTTCCCTTTTCACCCAGTTTCTACTCACCAACATTCTCCTTCTGGTCTCTATAAATTTGACTATACAGGTATCTCATATAAGTGGAATTATAAAATATTTTTTCTTTTTTGACTTGCGTATTTTTACTTAGTATAACATCCTCAAAGTTCATCCATGTTCAAGTCTGTGTTAAAATTTTCTTCCTTTTTAAAGCTAAGTGGTATTTCATTGTGTGTAGAGAACACATTTTATATATTTATCCACTTATTCACTGATGGACACTTTTAGCTATTGTGATGTACAGAATTGCAAGACTTAAATATATAATCTCTCACACACTGTTTTTCAGAAAAGCTAGTTACTGAATGTTTGGAATGTGTAGAAGTATAGATTTTTTTTTTAACCATTGAGGTATAGAGGATGCCTGATATTTAAATGTAGAATGTAGACCTGCAGGGATCAAGAGTGAATATAGAAAAACAATGTAGAAATTTAGCAGAGTGACAGTAAGAACGTAGAAGAATTGAGTATAGAGAGTAGATACCATACTATTTGCTCCATAAGATGCACCTGACCATAAGACACACCTAGGTTTTAAGGAGAAAAATAAGAAAAAAGTATTCTGGACCAAATGATGTGTTAAAATATTTAATAAAATACCATATTATTCATTCCATACAACGCACAGGCATTTCCCCCTCTACTTTTGGGGAAAAAAAGTGCGTCTTTTTTTATAAAAATTTATAAAAATTATGAAGTAGAAACAGGACTTGATGAATGATAAATGAATGAAAGGAAGAAGTCCAAGATAACTTTAGTTTATGACTTGGCTAACTCTTTGGAAAATTATACCATTTATCAAAATAAGTATTATAGAAGAACTTTATAATAATTGATTTTTATAGGAATTCATTTTAACTGAATAATACTTTTAAATTTAAAATTTAGCAAATTTGGGAGATTAACTATTCCCTAGGTAAACAAGTTCAGCCACATTCGGTGGGGACTTTGTAACAAGGTTAATGCTTTTGGACTGAATAACACAGATATACTCATGGCCACTAATATGAAGTTAAACAGCTTCTGTCATCAATTATCCAATTATTGTAATGTGAGTGAGTATAAGTTTTCTCTATCAGGCATGGATGTGTACTGGCTTACCAGTAATTAATCCAGCTCTCCTTTGAAAACCTTAAAGGTACCCTCAAAGTAGAGGCACACTTTAAAAAAATTCCACTTGATGAACACTTTAAGACCTGAGATTAAAACTAAAAATCTTGATATCATCCAAAGAAACATTTAGTAACTACAATGAGAAGGACTATTTAATTCTGAAAAATATTTTATAATTTATTGAAGATATATATTTACAATTGAACCCTAGAAAAAAGCATTGCTTCTTTTACATCAAAATGTTTTTGTAGCCCTGGCTTGATGGCTCAGTTAGTTAGAGCATATCACCCTAGACAAGGGTTTCAGGTTTGATCCTGGGTTGAGGTACATGTAGAATGGATTGGTGTTTCTGTCTCTCTGTCTGTCTGTCTCTCTCTAAAATCAGAAAATTAAAGATATTAAGAAAATTAAGCAATCTCTAAATGTTTTTATAAATTCATAACCTGATTTCTACCAATTCTCATAGTCATCACTAACATTTCTTTCTATGAAAAAAATATACGTGAATCTTATGCTAATCTGTGTGCTTGTGTTTCTTCATATATACGTTGCTAACAAGAAGTTATTTAATGAATTTGATTTTTAAAGTAATACATTTGGGTTACTTCATGCTTTGACTTTTAAACTCAAATAAAATTTCTTATTAAGCTCAAATTAATAAGATGCATGTTACTAGTTATCAAGTAATAGATGAAACAGTGAACTCTACTTGTGATTCTTAGTGGAGAAACATTTACATATTTCATGAATCATCCCTCGGAATGAACTCATCTCTAATTAGTACTAGTTATACCCCTCATTTGTAAAAACTGTCTCCTACACTTATGTTTTCTTTCTTGCATAAGACTATTTTATGTTTCTTCTTTCTATTCCTCTTGTTTTCCTATTCTTCCATCTAGCATTAATTTTGCCTGCCACACTTGAATATTGGCAAAATACCAGGTCGATTTCAAAAACATGAATAAAATATAATTTATTCTATCAAGGATCTAATAACCCAGTAAATATATATAGATTACAGACAATAATAAAAAATTAGTGAGGCCCTGGCCAACTGGCTCAGTGAATAAAGCGTCAAGCCGGCATGTGAACGTCACGGGTTCGATCCCCAGTCAGGGCACACATGAAAGTGACCATCTGCTTCTCTCCTTCTCCCTCTCCCCTTTCACTCTCTCTTCTCTTTTCACAGCCAGTGGCTTGATTGGGTTGAGCATCGGCCCCATATGAGGGTTGCCAGATAGATCTTAGTTGGGGTGCATGCAAGAGTTTATCTCTTTATCTCCTCTCCTCTCTCTTATATAATAATGATGATGATGATGATGATGATGATGATGATGATGATGATAATGATGATAATAATAATAGTAAGTAGCGAAATATTCAAAAGTACAATGGAAACACAGAGAGGGGAATTATTTACTCTGCAGTGGAAAATCAGATTCTAAGTGGCACTAAAATTTGAGTTTCTTATTGTTAGTGAAGTAGATAAGAGCCATACTGATAACAGAGGGCAGCAGACATAAACATATGTAAACATACAGAGGACAACACACATAAAAATACCAAAGAAATGTACTTATGAAACGCTGGCTGGAGCATAGTCAGTGTTACAAGGAATGACTGGGGATGTCTCTGGTAACTGAAGTGTAACTAGACATAAAGTCTCAAATGTCATGATAGGAAACTTAAACCCCCTACTAAGAAGGGGCAGAATCAACAGATGTTGTAACAATAACCATACAAACTCAGCTGAGAGAGTTGCTTAATGTGGGTAAATAAGAACACATGAGAAACATCCTGACAATAGGAAAATAATTATATTTAAGGAAAAATGTAAATGACTAAATGTTGATAAAATTGAATCAGGTGACATACAAAAGTAACTGAACTCAAGATAGCTTTAAATAAAAAAATATTTTTTTTGTTTATATAACAAAATTTTACATAGACTATAGGATTTGGATTAAAAGTTTTAAAATATTGTTCACAGACCGGTTTCTTTTTGTCTTTCACTACTCTTACATCTATGGTGTCAGCTGGCTCCATATTGTGGTTGCATAATGATTGTTAACATCTTTTTTTTTTTTTTTTTGACATTTTTCTGAAGTGAGAAGTGAGAGACAGACAAACAGAATCCTGCATGTGCCTGACCAGGATCCACCCGGCATGCCCACTAGGAGGCGATGCTTTGCCCATCTGGGGAGTTGCTCCATTGCAACTGGAGCCATTCTAGTACCTGAGGTGAAGGCCATGGAGCCATCCTCAGCACCTGGGCCAACTTTGCTCCAATGGAACCTTGGCTGCAGGAGAGGATGAGAGAGATAGAGAGAAAGGAGAGGGAAAAGGTGGAGAAGCAGATGGGCATTTCCCTTGTGTGCCCTGACTGGGAATCAAACCCGGGACTTCCACACACTGGGCCGCCACTCCACCGCTGAACCAACTGGCCAGGGCTTTGATTGTTAACATCTTAAGTTTCATTCTTTATTATGCAAGTATAATGATCACCGTAATACCTGGAGGATTTTATTTTTTATTGAATTTTAGAATTACATTGGTTAATAAAATTATATGGGTTTCAGGCATACAATTCTATAATACATCATCTGTATTGTATTGTGTGTTTACCACCCCAAGTCAAGTCTCCTTCCATCACCATTAAATTTGAAGTGGTTTCTGGCCATTTCCTATATATGCATTGAGAAGGCAGTTGTGTTTCGAATCCACAGGGGACATTTCTAACACATTGGTGTTAAAGCAGCTGGAAATATTATGGCTTGTAATATCACACTCTGGTTATGGAGTTATAAAGTGCTAGGAACTATGGTTCTGTCCCTATTATCGGACTTTGAAGCTAGGTTTGAGTTCTAATAGGAAACAAAAACTTGAAATAAATCAATTGAATAACCTGAGCACAGTTTACTGGGTAAAAGTTGTATGATAGGAAGATAAAGACTGAATTCAAAGAACAATGTATGTCCTTCAGATCCTTATTTGGCATCTATATGGTACATTCCATTATTGAGCACATCAGAGTCATTTCCTGTATATGCTGAAAGAGAAGATAAACACAAAGATAAAATTTCCAAAGGAAAATTTAAGTATACACTCTATTTTCAGATTAAATAGTTCAAAAGTATAATTATAATTTATTATACATACATATTTTAAACTACATATATAGAAAATAATAGTGAGACTGTTTTATTTGAACTTTAATTTTCAACATTAAAGATTTTATCAGAGGGACTTTTTGAATTTATGTAACACAGATTTCTATGGATTATCATAATCTTGATCATTCATGTTGTCTGAGAGATAGCCAATATTAAATCCTGTACTAAGGTGTCACTATGAATTTTATTCAGAGCCAAAAGTAAACCATTATATAAGGTCTACCAGAAAGTTCTGTCCATTTCTCTCACAAGTTTCGACACGTAAGCACATGTTTATTTGGCGCATGTGTGCCTCTCTATTTTTATCACTTAATGTATACATACTGACGTAGCAAATTAACTAAAACAAAGTTGATTCACTTAGTCTTATGTGTGAAGCGATAGTGTACCCATGGCTACTGATAAAGTTCATTTACGCCACTGTATTGTATATAAATTTCAACAAAGAAGAAATGCTACAGAAGCATGTAGAAATTTATTGAAAGTGTTTGGTGAAGGTACAGTTTCTGATAGGACATGCAGAAGATGGTTCAAAAAATTCGAAACAGGTGATTTCGACCTTTCTGATAAGCCACGTTCTGGGCGACCATCTTTGATGGATGACAATGTTGTTAAGACCATGTTGGAGCAAGATCCTTTTCTGACAACATCAGAAATCGCAGAAAGGCTTAATTCACCTCAGCAAACCATTTCGGACCATATTCGGAAGATAGGATTGGTGTGGAAATATATTATTTAATAAAATTTATTGACGGTAAGAAAAATTTGTATTTTGTTTTATTCCAAAAATGGATAGAACTTTCCGGTAGACCTTATATAACAGATTTTTTTTTTTCTCACTCCTCTTAAGCTTTGTGATGTCTGCTATGTAACTATTTTCTCTATTGCTTTTGTAAAATATTTATCGAACTTCTTGGTAATGACATGAAGCCTTTAAATCTGTGAGGTTATACTCTCAGGAATAATGACTGATGATTTTCTTTGCTTACTTTTTTTTTTTTTTTTACTTTTTTATTGGTGACCTCTATAAGTTTTCCAAATTAGTATTGACTAAAGTCACTTCATGCTAATGTGTATTCTTTCAACATTACTTTTATGCTCCAATAAAGTAATTCAGAAAAAAAGGAACCCTCATAATATGGAAGATTTAGTAGAGATTTAAATACAAAATAGTTCATTCTATGGAGATGTTTTTGGAAGAAATATAAAGAGAGAAAGTCTCTTGTTATATTTAGGTGTATAGGGCATTCAGATGTATACAAATCTTCTGAATTTTTAAAATGTGCCTCACATTCAAGTTGGACAAAGTAAAACTCAGTATCTTTTCTTCTAATATTGACTTTCTTTCTCATATTAAGATTTTCAAAGAATAACAATAATATAGATCAATTTCTCTTACTGCCTTCTATATCTAATCTGGTTCCAAATTCCTCCATTTCTAGCTTCTTGTTAATTACTTTGTTTTCTTTTCTCTTTCCATTGACCCTGTCTCATTTTAGACATCATCATTTAGTCCCTGAACCATTGTGAAAATCCTCAAACTGCTACCACATTCCAATTTTTCAAACTCTGAGCCACATTATTGAGTTAATATTTTAAAATGTACAGTTGAAAATGTTATTTCTTGATCATCATAAATAACGTTCTTTGAATTGTATATACCTTTTAACAGTTGCAAAATTTTCACATGCTGACTTCTTTACTAACACTATTATTTTCAAAATGTGTGCCAATGTGTATTTATAATCTATGTAGCCTTACTTGATACAATTACTTTGTTGTTCAATTCTGTGTCTGCAGCATATCAACTACATTGTTCCTCAAAACATTTACCATGATGTACATATTACTATGTGTGTTTTTCTATTAGTCTCTGGACCCTTCAATGGGGACATACATATTCTATTCTTGTTTCTCCATTATAAAATATTAATATTTTGCAGAGGTAGATTAAGCCTTTATGTTGAATGAATAAATGAGTGAATACAAGAAATTAATTTAAAGCATGGCATCTACTTCTTTGTTAAAAAGGAAAAAAGATCATTTGCTAGCTGGAAAAAGTAGAGATGATATTAGTAAATTTGACAAGACTGTAAAGTGTAAATTCATTGTAATAATTCCATCAGGAGACAAGTATAATAACTGTTCAGCAATAGTGAAAGTTCTAATTCATAGTGTAAGTTTCTATTTTAATATACTAAACATTAACTCATTTATATTAACCTGTAGTAGCATTAGAGTGCAGTAGAAGAAAAAGGACTTGAGAAATTAAGGTACAATATTTCCCTTGAAATGAGTCATCATGGTTTCAGAATGAAGAACAATATCAAGAGTAGGGAAGTTGAAAGGAGGAACTATGTTATTTTTCAAAGGAGCTTTATAGAAAATGAAGGCATGAGAGAGGTTAGAAAAGAAGAGGTTGTAGCCTGAGCATAGATTTTTTTTTTGAGTTATGTTCAGGGCACCACTATGGAAGTGGACTGCTATCGAGACAGAGATTGTGATCACTGAACAAAAGGCCAAGTTCCTTTGAGGTTTCAGAACTACAAGCATTTTGCATGAGATGATTAAATCACATAGATGATTTGATAAATTAGGGTGCCAAGGTAGATTGTGCTCCTGACACATGACATCCAAGAGCTTACATGTTGGGACTCTGTAACTGTTACATGATGAGTTATCAGTTTATTCAGACAATAGGAGCCTTGAATGAGAAAGGCTAATTCTTTAAAATGCCCCATTTGTACATTTATAGCTTTTTTACAAACTCCAAGATTATTTACTTAGCTTTATTTTCATTTTCTTATAGGTAATATGATATTCTATGTAATAAAAATAAATAAAAAAAGGATAATCACATCAATATTAGTTTCTCAAAAACTACACATATTTATTCATGGATTTTGTTTTGTTTCATGGAATATGCAAAGAGATATTTTCATTTGCAAAAAAAAATACTTTAAAACTTAAAATATGATTTTGACCATCCAAGTATTTAATTGTGAAGATACCATCAAGATTAGGAAACATTTTTTGTGTGTATTATACACATTTATATATATAATATATATATTATATATATTTTACCAAATATGTGCATATTATCTTTCATGATAGACCTTAATGAGAAAATATAAAGTATCAAAAATTAAATTTAACTGATTATAAAAATTAATATAAAAATATATCCTCTTTAAATGAATGAAGAAAGCTTAAATTATAGCCAAGCAATGTTAATATTTGAGTATTTATTTTTCATGTCACTTTAAATATTTTCATTATATTAATTACTACTTTCCTGCTGAATTGATTTTTGCCTTAACCTTGGTTTTTAGATAAATTTTACTTCAGATATATTTTAAAGGAAAGTGTAATTTATAACTAAATTATTTGTAAAGATAAATGATTATGAATTGAGTAATATTTTTACAGAATTAAATATTTCAAATTATTGAAGAAATTAAAACTAAATTTCAAGAAAGTTTGCAATTTTCCCCCAAAACTTCTCTCAGTGAAATGTCATCACTGACTGTCATTATTTTGAGTAATCTAAATATATACACCAAAACTAGGTAGTAAATTTTTTACTCATTAAGGTCTATCATGAAAAATAATATGCACATAGTTGGTAAAATATATATATAATATATATTATATATATATATTATATATATTATATATATAATATATTGTAATATATTATATATATAATATATTGTAATATATTATATATAATATATAATATATTATATATAATATATATTATATATTATATATATTATATAATATATATATATGTGTGTTTACATTAAAAATGAGTCAACAGCCTGACCTGTGGTGGCGCAGTGGATAAAGCGTCGACCTGGAAATGCTGAGGTCGCTGGTTTGAAACCCTGGGCTTGCCTGGTCAAGGCACATATGGGAGTTGACGCTTCCAGCTCCTCCCCCCTTCTCTCTCTCTGTGTCTCTCTCCTCTCTCTCCCTCTCTGTCTTTCTCTCTCCCTCTCTCTCTCCTCTCTAAAAATGAATAAATTTTAAAAAATTAAATAAAAAAAATGAATCAACAAGCAAACAAAATAATAAATTCTAAAATTTTATACAAATATACCCCTCTGCTCTGATAGCACTGTGTCATTCCAAAATATATCATTTTTCAGTTTCAATTTCAAATTATACTAACTTACTTTATTCTTTCAATGGTTTTACACTATTTCTAGCATAAATATAAAATAATGTTTTAACATTTAATAATGTTCTCTGTGATCAATTCTTATTTTGAAGATTTAGTTTGATCCTGCCTATATAATATTATGAAGTAATTTTGGTTCTATTAATTTTTTATTATCTTGTATATTACTGATATGTTATTGCTCAGACAAATTAATAATATAGGTTTCTACATATTTTGACACATATTTATGTGTTTATTTGCTTAGAAATGTAATCAACCTTCTATATTTTTAAATCTTATTTTATATAATTATGTTATTATATTACCTTTTTATCTCTTTCACATTTTCTTCAATTATTTGCTTCTATTGTGATACCCTTAACCTTGTCATTACTTTATAATTAAAAATCTTAAATCATTTTATTTCCATGCATTCTACCTTCTGCTACCATTTCTTATCTTTTCAACCAGCTTCTTCTGGTACTCTATGTGCATAAATCATCCAACTTGGCAATACCTTCAATTCATTGATTTTACTACCTTTTCACTGTACCTCACCAACTGCATGTTTATTTCCTTCCGTTTCCAGTTTAATTTTTACAGTCATTTCTTATAAACATATTCTTCAACTCCATTCTCTCTCATTTTTAAAAATTCATTTACCTAAACTAGTCTTGGTTATTACTAACCTTTCACTCTATATTGTTAACTACTAAGTTTAAATGTCTTCTAGAAAACAGACAATTACACTGATTATTTACATACTGGATTCCTAATCACTAACCTTAAGTGGGCATAGAAGTATACTTTCTCTTTTTAATATTACACATTTCTACTGTTTTAGTCAATTATTCTTTGCTGTCAACTGTTTCTTCAAACATATAGCCTCATTCTCAGTATCCATACTAATAGCTGAAAGTCAGATTTTAATTTTTATGGAAAAACAAAGCAATCAAAATGAAACATCAACAGTTTCCCTCCACTATACTTACCTGCCTCTGAGCATATAAACTCTATCTTTTCTCTTGTTATTATGGGTTAATTGTATACCTTTGATCTCAGCTCCTCTTACTTACTTAACTTCATCTACAATTTTTCCTCTTTTCTCCTTTATTTAAAGTCCCTGCTCAATGCTATTCTTTTCATTAACTACAAAAATGGTATCATTTTATCTATAATAAAAAATAACAGGGCCCTGGCCGGTTGGCTCGGTGGTAGAGCCTCGACCTGGCGTGCAGAAGTCCCAGGTTCGATTCCCGGCCAGGGCACACAGGAGAGGCACCCATCTGCTTCTCCACCCCTCCCCCTCTCCTTCCTCTCTGTCTCTCTCTTCCCCTCCCGCAGCCGAGGCTCCATTGGAGCAAAAGATGGCCCGGGCACTGGGGATGGCTCCTTGGCATCTGCCCCAGGCGCTAGAGAGGCTCTGGTCGTGACAGAGCGACGCCCCGGATGGGCAGAGCCTCCCCCCCTGGTGGGTGTGCCGGGTGGATCCCGGTCGGGCGCATGTAGGAGTCTGTCTGACTGCCTCCAGTTTCCAGCTTCAGAAAAATACCAAAAAAAAATAATAACCTCAACCTCCAGCTACCAAAACATTACTTTTTTTTTCCTTTTACAGTGAAAATATTTGAGAAACTTGTCTAATTTACATGTTCATTTCCTAGGTCTTTTTTTTGCCTCAATTTCTCCCTCTAGCTCTTTTCTATTAGACTTTTCTTAATTACTGTCCTAAAGCTGCCTTAATCAAGGCCATATACGGTTAACTGCAACCAAGAGACATTTATTTCTCTTAACATATTTGACCCATCTTGCTTCATTTGACCTCCGTGGCAACATGCTCAGTGGACTCTTTCCTTCTGAATTTATCATTTCTCCTTGTTTTCTCCTAAGCTTCTAGGGCCCTTCTGTTGTCTCTGTAACATGTTCCCTGAGCCCATGTAGCTCAGCTGGCTCATTTCTTCCACAGCTCACTTCTTCTACCTCTGTGACTTTTAAATAAGCTTTTGTTTGTATTTGAGTCTTGACTCTGAATTCTTTCTTAGCCAAAACTCAAGGACCAAGTTTTAACATTTGATGCCATTTGCCATTTACAACTTTATAAAGAGTGAAAAAGGATATAAAATTTTAGTGTGTTTAGTGTGTCTACAACACACTATGTAGCTAGATAGTAATAAGGGAAGGAAGCAAACATTGAAAGTTGGGTTGCTTCACTGGGAAATTGAAGATTTGGACTCCCTGAAATTATAAATGAGTTAACATTCCTCCCTCCCTCATATCGTATAGGGAAGTTTCTCAGTCTCCCCAGGGTAAAACTGCTCCATCCTCAGACTATGGGGGAGGTGTTTTTTTTTGTTTGTTTGTTTTTTGAGGCATATGCAGTAAAAGCTAGAACAGCAGCCATAGATACCTGTCAGTCTAGCCTGGTAAAAGGATAAGTTTGGTTAGGACAGTGGTTCTCAAAGTATGACCTAACAGGGGTCGTCAAACTTTTTATAAAAACCGCCCACTTTTGCAGTGCTGGTCAACCTGGTCCCTACCGTGCAACCAAACAGCGCCGCAATTGGCCCATCATGAAAGCTGGAAACTCCCACTAGTGGGTGGTAGGAACCAGGTCTACCAGCACTGCAAAAGTGGGCGGTTTTTATAAAAAGTTTGACCACCCCTGACAGGTGCACCCTATGGTATTCCAGAAAAAAGTGTGCCTGTTGGGGACCAAAATACCAACAGGGTTTTTGGAGTTAGATTTTAGGGAGACAGAAGTGTGGGGAATTGGCTTTAAGCTGACATTTGCCCAGCCCTCCACCTCACTTGCCTGATTAGGTTGCAAAACGCTGTTAAGCTGTGGTGCTGTATTGTTTACACCAGGTGGCCCCAAACTACAGCCTGTGGCCCCCTGAGGCCATTTATCCGGCCCCCATGACATTTCTGGAAGGGGAACCTTTTTTACTGGTGGTCAGTAAGAGGAGCACTGTATGTGGCAGCCCTCCAACAGTCTGAGGGACAGTGAACTGGCCCCCTGTGTAAAAAGTTTGGGGACCCCTGGTTTACACTACCCCCCATGTTCCCTGGAAAGACTGGAGGCAAGTTTCTTCTATCTTTTGTATGTCCAAGATAACATAAATATATCCTAAAGTTAAGATGATACATATGGTGAGGATTTTCTGCACTCAACACAATTAAGAGTAAAAAGAGAGAAATTCTTCAATATATTGACAAGGAAATGAGAGTTTGCCTTTCAAATATATGCCCAAACATTGAAGAAATCGCTAGGCACTTCAGGCTCATGTTTCTTATAAACACAAGAATGAAAAAACTTAACACATTTGTGCCAGGACCTGCCAAATTTACTAAATCTTACTAAGAATGTATCTATATATATATAAAAAGATAACTTTTTTGTCTTTTTTAAAATTTCTTTTTTTTACGAATTCTAAAAAGCATAACTCAAAAAATGTAACAAAAATATTTTTTAATGTCAGAATAAATTCAATTTTGTCATATTTATTTCATTTAATTACCATAAAAGCATGCTTGGATTTTATATTTTTTCTTTAATATTTGACTTAATTATTATAACATATTTCTCAGAAATTTGTATATAGTGTGTCTACAATTATTTGTAGGATTTTAAATGTGTCCCAACTTCAAAATGTTTGAGAACCACTGGGTTAGGGGAAGGGACTATGAAAAGACTGCAAAAGATTAAGAAGTTAATTGGTTGATTTGAAGAAAAGCTAATCCATCCTAGTCAAAGATAACATAAACCCAAGTCTAACAAAGAAACTCTCCTCTCTAGTTGGAATCATATGCTCTCCTGGTTTATTTGCAGGCTCTCCAAGCAGTCAAGTGTCTCTAAGGGCCCCTGGGGCTGGTAGCAGCTCTGGCTCTAAATGTGGGCCTATGCACAGCCCCAATAGGATGCAACCAAAAGACTATGCTGGCCAGATAAGGACAAGGACAAACTGGATTGAACCATGACAAAGACCATCTGGACGCTGGTCTTTTTGTACTGGACTTAATGATGACAAGATTAGACATTTTCTTGGTGGGATGGACAGAGATGAGATACTGGGAATCTGTGGGCAGCCTTCTATTTCAACTCCATTAAACCTTAACAAGCTACAATCTCCCATATGTGAGTCCTTTGGAATGCTTTTCCTGCACCTCTGTAAAAGAACACCATTTTCACCAGCAACAGTAAGAAATGTTGATGCAGGAGAAATGTTCAAATGAAAGTTTCATAATATAGTCATTTCAAAAATAGGACACACATACATAGGCAAATTGTGACTGAATTAAAGCTTTTACCTGTAAGAATTTATTTTTTCATAGAAAGAGAAACTCATTTCCCAGTGTAACCTGAACTGATTTTAAAAACATGTAACATAAAGTGGGTCAACCAAATGATATATCTTATTTACTTTTAGTCTTATAAGTCCAAACATGAATCTAAAGCTTTGAGGGTTATAAGAGATGAAAATTTTAGTTTAATTCATATGTTTTCTGAAGTCAAAAATTTTTTCCAGGCCCTGGCCAGTTGGCTCAATGGTAGAGCGTCGGCCTGGCATGCGGAGGCCCCACGTTCGATTCCCCACCAGGGCATACAGGAGAAGCACCTATCTGCTTCTCCACCCTTCCCCCTCTCTTTCCCCTCTGTCTCTCTCTTCCCCTCCCACAGCGAGGCTCCATTGGAGCAAGGATGGGCCGGGTGCTGGGGATGGCTCCTTGGCCTCTGCCCCAGGCGCTGGAGTGGCTCTGGTTGCAACAGAGCGATGCCCCGGAGGGGCAGAGCATCGCCCCCTGGTGGGCAGAGCGTCCCCCCTGGTGGGCGTGCCGGGTGGATCCCGGTCGGGCACATGCTGGAGTCTGTCTGACTGTCTCTCCCTGTTTCCAGCTTCAGAAAAATACAAAAAAAAATTTTTTTTCCATAATAATTTCTCTATAATTTACTTTTTTCATCTTCCAAAGCAAAAATCCCATTTACTTGGTGAAGCTCAGTGATAAACAAAGTTAACACTAACTGCCTATTGAAACTACCTGAGCACTAAGATAAATAAATATATGAAGTAAAATTTATTTCTTCCTCTTTTTTTGCTATACTGAAGAAAAAACAATAACAATGTAGCTTAAAATCTTATAGGTTGAAAGTGACTTAAAAATGTACGTATATAAATCTGAATGAACTTTGGATTGAATTTCCTCAATTCGGAGACAAAGATCAATATTATTCTAGGACTAAAATGAGGACAAACTGAGGGGATTACTTTTAAATAAATGTATTCAATTTAAAGGATCTTATAAAGTTTTGACTTTAATCTTTTTTTATGTGAAAATATTTTGCATTTACAATATGCTGATATGAGTTAAGCTTTTTAAAATGGCACCCACTTCTTAAAGTAGAAACAGGCAATCTTGTGGATGAGACTCACCCTTAAAATTAAAATATTTGGGACTCTGGGCCTAAAGGTATGTCAAGGGCAAGGGGAACTAATATTGACCTAAAAGTTCTGTAAGTCAGCCTGTCTTTTACTGAGACACAGTGTTGGGCAAATAAGTTGTAAAATTTGTGTTATTTGGTTTTGCTCACTTTGACTGTTAAAAATGGCACTGCCCATGTGGAGCGACTGATTACCTTCATGTTTGGAAAGGGGCTTGGTTATGCTAATGTGTGCTGGAAGAGGGGTTGTCCCGGGAAAAACTTTCAAATGGAGGAGCTAGGAGGCCGTTTTGGAGGAGGAGAGCACGTTGTTGTAGGGGAGAGGAGGAGAGCATGTTGTTCCAGGGCAGAGAGACCACATGGTGGGAGAGGAGGCCGGCAGCCAAGATGGAAGCCTGCAGAGAGAAGGAGATGGGAAACAAAGTTGAATAAGGCTGGTGGGGCCTTTGATTCTAGGAAAACTGGAAAGAGTCTCCTGGTTGTGGAACCAGAGGAACATGTGAGTGGGTTTTGGTGCTCCGTGTGTTTTTTTACTCGTTGGCTGGTACTAGTCTAGAGTAAAAGGTAATGGCCCACCAGTTTTTGGCTCTATTGTTTCATTACCATCTGCCTGAATCAAATGTGAACCTGCACAGTCCAGGCGGCTGCGATGGTGGCTGCGGCTACTGGACTCACACACAGTAAAAAGGGTTTTCTTTATATTTATTTTATGTAGAATTATGAATTTTCCATGCATTGATATCCTTTCTAAGTTTTTTGAGCAGATACACCTCAACTGCTTTTCCTATTTAGAAGCATAATGTTAAAACTAATGGGTACAGTGAGGAGTAATAGAGGAAACTTGTTTTGTTCTATCCTCCCCCAAATTGCTAACACCTCCTGCTGTGAAGAACAAAATTTGCTGAATTCTAACTGGCAAGTCACAAAGGAGCTTTCTGTAAAAAGGGACTTAACATTTAACAGCCAACATAAGAAATTTAGAGCAAATTGAATTTTCTATGGCCTTCCAAGTCCAGCAATGGAAATCAACAAGCTGAAGAAGCCACACTTAGCTGTTGCTAAGTTACAGTGAGTACTCATTTAATGCATGTGATGTACATTAATTTCAACTACTGTCATTATGCACTTTGGTAATACAAAGAAGAACAAATAGACTTGAAATGATGTTTAACCCATTAAACACAAACCACATCCTCTTGCTTTATTTTTTTTCCTTTGTCTTCAGTTTTTTTTATTGTTGTTATTAAAACATAACACTAAAAGAAAGGAGGGAAATATGACTGTACAGGTAGAAATATAGCACAAATTATGTTTCTTTCTATAAGACAATAGAATAGAAAGCAGTTCTAAAGTAATGAAATGTGCATGTGAACAATATAAATATAAACATAGAACATAACCTTCAACATTTCCCTGCTGCTCAGTGACAACACAGTGCTATTATCAAAGCTTACTTAGAATGATATTTACTCTGAGGCAATTTACAATTTCTACCTGAAAACCAATAACTATGTCTCCGTCATATTGAGTTCCCAAACTGAGAGAGAATTGTTTGTACATTACTTGGGAGTAGATATGCCTTAAAAAGTCTGTTCACTCTAAGACCCAAATTGCTGGCATAAATGCCATATTTTCATAAGAAACCTAAAAAAACAACAAACTTTAAAGAAATAATTAATCATAGTGTATTAATTATACTCAACATGCAATGCATTAAATAATTTACTTATTTCTATGTAATATGTTATAGTACATATATATTTTACAACAGCTTATATTATATAGCTGTATCATTACCATATGTAAAATTAATATATAAATATTTAACCCATAATCTCTACTCATTGAGGCCCATGTCCTGTTCCTTTTTTTAATTTGATAATATGCTCCTTTGTCTGTGTTATCCATTTTCCACAGCATTTCATAACTCTTCAAATTATATCTTTAATTTTTTATTTTCTTGTTCATTCATTCAATCAACAAATATTTGAATACCTATCAGCTGCCAGGTCTGTGCTAGACACTAAGGTAACAATAGCAAGTAGTATCAGATTGGCTTTCTAGAGCTATGACCTAAATGCAAATGTTAAATAAGTGACAAGTGGTTTGGAAGGGAGCTGGAGGGTGCTGTGAACCACATACTAGAGAAGAGAGGTAAAGGGAGGTTCGGAAAGTAAGAATAGAGGTAAGAGCTATAAAAGGATTAATAGGGTATACCACTTAGGAAAATAGTGCTTAAACTAGTTTAGAGAGGATGACAATTTTGCACTAAAGGGGTGTTAACAAGATCCAGAAAGGTAGATGGTTTGGAAACATTTAGGATTAACATTAATAAATAACGGTGACACCTAGGAAATAGGATGTGGGAGATGGATATGTTAAGGATTACTCCTATGTGTATGACCATCACAAATTAGGGGAGGCAGGGTGGAGTGAATTTAGTGTTCAATACACTAAGTTTGAAGTGCCTTTGAAAAACAAAAAGTGAAATGTTTAAAGTTCACCAAGTTTCAGAATGGTGGATACAGCATATGGTGAAAACTGAAGCAGTGGGGATATGTTTCATTAGAAAGAGAATATGTAATGGGAAAAGAAGAGAATCCAGGAAAACACTTTGAGTAATTCCAACATTTAATGACCATGTATTAGGGATCACTTCAAAAGAGAGGATAAAGAGTAACCATAAATAAATGTTAGAGGAAATTTAAGAAAGTGATGTTTATGAGGAAAAATATTTGAAGGAAGGAGAATTCAAAAATTTTGAATATTACTAAGAGATCAATTAAAATCAGTAATAGAATATTTCTACTAAATTGAGAGACAAAGTGGTAGGACATTAATGATCCTAATACAAGCTGGAATTAAGGACAGATTAGAGTGGTTTGGGTTGAAAAGTGAATGAGAAGGTAAAAATGGGGAAAGAGCCTGACCAGGCGGTTGCACAGTGGATAGAGCGTCAGACTGAGATGCAGAGGACCCAGATTCGAGACCTCGAGCTTGCCAGTGTGAGTGTAGGTTCATCTGGTTTGAGAGAGCTCACCAGCTTGGACCCAAGGTCGCTGGCTTGAGCAAGGGGTTACTCGGTCTACTGAAGGCCTCCGGTCAAGGCACATATGAGAAAGCAATCAATGAACAACTAAGGTATCACAACGAAAAACTGATGATTGATGCTTCTCATCTCTCTCTGTACCTGTCTGTGTGTCCCTATTTATCCCTCTCTCTGACTCTCGCTCTGTCTCTGTAAAAAAACAAAACAAAAAAAATGGGGGAAAATATGGAAAACCATTTTGATGGATTATTAGTTTAATTGTTCAAAAGTCAGTCTTTACTATGTTTCTGAGACTCTGTTGTTTTAGTTCTTATCACATTTTATAATATGTGTATGCTATTCTGCAATGCATAGATGCTACTTTGTGTCTTTTCAAAAAAAATTAATGCTACAAAATGAAATTATTGCTATACCTGGGCATATTTCATTGGTCTCGCTAACATTAAACAGAAGAACAGCAGTCAGGCTTGGAATTAACCATATGTCTCTACTTAATTGTTCAAAGTTTTTATTTTTTGTTTGTTTTACTGGTGTTTATTTTCTTTATGCTTGCTTCTGCCTCTCTACTACAATCCAGTTTTAAAAATTGTACATTTCCCACTTGACTTGTGATTTTTACTATGCCCACATTTTGTGTGTTTTACACTACTTTACTTCCTAAATGCAGAGGGGACATTAAAACAGCATTTATTTTTCTATCATTCCTATACCCCCCATGTTAACTTTCCATCTTGCACCACTAGGTGGAGACCACTAAGTGGAGAATTTATAGTCACTGGACTATATTCACTGGTTTATTTAAAACATAAAATGTCTTCACTTTGTGACATGAAAGGATGAAGCAAGTTGGATGAAGCAATATTGCAATTCTTCCTTATCAATCCTGAGTTTTATCCTCCAATTCCCTAGAAATTCAAACAGAGGTAGAAGAAAAGGCCCTATATCATGTGAAGTTGGAGTAAGAACCCAATGCTGCCTATTTTCTATAGCAGGATTAGTCCTATCTCAAACCAGGTTAAGGAAGGGCCTGTAGACAAGTCACAGCACCTCTTGTGAAACGATTGGTACCAAATTTGGAAAAAATAAAGTTGGTGGTGAGAACTGGGTTAGGACCCAAGGGTTAAAGAATATTGATTCTCAAATCTCTAACCCTATGTACGCACAAATATATAAAGTACACAGACTCATTTACACACACGTGTACACATGTGCACACACACGTACACCTACAATGGAAAAAAAATGGAAAATCAGGGGTTTCTTTCCTTTTAAAATTGCAAGTGATGTGTAATGTTACATTAATGTCCAGTGTACAACCTTGTGATTAGACATTTACATAGCTTACGAAGTAGTAATCTCTCTAGTAAATCTAGTACCCATCTGACAGTGTTTTGTTAATACTTCCTGGAGGGAGCCAAAGGACAAAAACTATAAATTTCATTAACATAAAGTCCAGCATTTAGAAGAGCATTTTTAAACGTACCTATAAAATGTTGTCTTTTTTTTAACTTCTGGTTCTCTGAAATATACACACAGTATTTTATTGAAGGTCACCTGCAATCTGTACAAGATGCTTTTACATTTTCTTGAAATAATCTAAAATATAGACTATAAGAAAAAACACTTATACAATTCATTATTTGTACAATATTCAATATTACTTAAGCTACAAATATGCTAATCAAATAATTTATTGGAAATAAGATTTAAAGATCTACTGTGCTATCACAGAAATATAATCAATCCTCCCTATCTAAAATAAAAATTGGATTAAAACTGATACACAACAGATTCTTCTTACAGTCTTTAAGTCCCATAAAATAAGTCCCCTCCAGCATCTTCCTAAACCATGCGCATTATTCTTTTAGGAAAGGCTGAGATAATTTTGCTGAGATAGACAAGACCTCACCAGGAGTCAGGCTTAGTATGATGTAGACTTAGGAATTGAGAACTGCAGGGTCTTCCAACTGTCCGAAAAGGTGAGGACTTTGCACTCACCTGCCATGATTACATCTTTCTTGGGGCCTAGCTTGACATCTGTACCTCCTGGTACAACCAGAAGTCTGTCCTCGGAAGGCTCCTAAACAATGAGGAGCCTTCCAACCTACCATTATCTACAGATAGAGAGCTAATGAGTGTGTTTGCCAGATGGCCAAATTGTCCCAGACCATGAGATAATAGAGGAGGTGCCCAGGTAGAGGAGCTGCCATGGTAGCAGCAACCATGTTCTCCTTCACAGCCACACTTGGAATATTTGGGTCTTCATTCTGATGGAGAAATACATAAAAAAAATAGCAAAAAGTAAGAAAAATATTGTCCATTCTTTTTTTTTAAAAAAAGAAGTAAATAAAACAAGATATTAAGTAATAAATTAGGTCATGAAAATGCAATTATTTTAGAAAATTAATTATTAAATGGAAGAATGGGAAATACAGAAAGTGACCCATCCCAGACATCACTACATACTTATTTAGTTTTTTGCTAAATTGTATCTTGAGAAATAATAGCATTTATTTTTTCAATATACTAATCCAATTAAGAACATATTCTGAAAGTTTTAATTTTAATTCTTAATATGCTTTCCAGTGAGTTTTAAAAGTTCCAAAAGTTCATGTGAACATTTTAAGAGACAAATGATATATTTTATGTATAATCTTTTTTCTATCAATTTATCTTAATTTCATCATAATACTGAATTCTAGAAAATTTAGAATTAGAGAAAAATGGCTTCACTTTTTTTAGTAGAAATCTTCACATAATTTAATAATGAGGGAACATTTTGTTTGAATTGTTAAATATAATAGATATTGCCAAGAAAAAACAATTTGAGGCATGAATAACCATCCCTGATAGTTTAACTCCCCATAAATTGCAGCAGATGCTGTCAGATTAAAATAAATGTTTCGAATCATCAACCTTTGTACAGGTGATATTATGTCTTTGGCAGGTGAATCAGGATCATATTTTCCGAGCCACACGGAAACAACACATAGTTGCCATGTCACTAACTACTGTGCCTGATAAAATTGAATCATCATTTATGGCTTTTAAACTCAACCTCATGATTACTGTTACCATTCCATCTCAAATTTATAGGCAGAAAACTCTCAGGTCTGTTTGATAATTAGCAATAGTGCTCATTTGTTCTGGTATAAACTACTTATTAAGGAGTTTTGTTCCTTATTCAAGACGATATCATTTACCTTCTTTGCAAACACATAAACACTCACAAACATACCCTTTTCCTCTTAATATCTCTCATTTCTATTTTACTGCCTTAGAATTTCAAAACTGAAGCAAGACAGGTTCAAGAGTTTTATGTGCTACATATAGTTTCTACCCTAATAGATCCTTGTAAGATTCCATTACAAATGCTATTTGTTCCATAGAGCATCAACATACAGAATTGTCTTAAGTTTTCTGAAAGTCAGGAAGGGAAGAATACCAGTTCAAAGGCAACTGCAGCCTTTATAAATACCCTTTTCTCAATCATTTTTGTTGACACACATTTATCCGCTTTGTCTTACATAACAAATAATAAGATTGCATCATTTATCTTTCTATCTAGGATTTTCACTTCAGTTCTCTAATACAGCAAAGTTCACTCTAGATGAAGCAGACCAATGCAGATGATTGGAATTCTAGGAAATAATAAGAAATGCGGAGATATTTAGCTAATCTAATACCATTTTTATTTGTTTAACCTCCTTCAACCTGTCAAATTTGACTTGCCATTTAACTCCAGAATTAAACTACAGAATTAACTGCCAAAATTTAACTCCAGAAATTATACATTATCCATTTTAGCTTGTTTTTCAGTTATTTTTACTATTATTATAATTTTAATATTTTTAAATAAATATTTACTTTGATGCTTTTATACTACTATAATTTTCATTGTTGTATTAAAGCTATTTCAAAATATTGTGCACTATGACTCATAATGTAATATAAACACAAACTCCCTCATTTGTGAGTAGTGGTATAGGAGAGTAATTTTTAAATATATAAATAGACCAGAGTATTTAAGAAAATAAGCCAACTATTCTCATGTCGCTACAACTTATAATTGACCAGCATTGATCACTGTTCCTCCAAACTTTTAAAATTAAAGATGTGAAATATTTTTATAGGTAAAGTTATTTCTTTTATCATTCTACTTTTTACCTTCTTTCCTCAGAGAAAGTTACACATTTGATGCATTCTTCCATAGTCTGCATGTTTCTCCACAAACATAACATTTGGAGAGCGTACTCTTTTCTTGTCATAAGTGACTTAAGTGATATATTACTTTTTTCACTCAGCATTGTTTTTATGACCTACCCATGATGGTAAACATAGATCTAATTCATAAATCTAGATGATGCATTGTAATAGTATCCTACTTCTTCATAAGCATCTACCAAAATTTATGCAAGTTATGGAAGTTGGAGTTGTTTTTGATTTTTCGTTATGATAAACAATATTGCAATAAATTTGTGTCCTTATGCATAAGCACACGTTTCCCTAAAAAAATAATTGCAGATGGAATTCCTATGTTATAGGGCATGTGCATTTTCATATTTATTAAATATTGTATTATATATTATGGCAGAGAAAATATACTTTGGCTTAGCTGGAGAAAATACAGGCTTTTCATATACAATGTATTTGTTAATTCATATTATCAAAACATCTTTGAATTGGGATTTCAAAGATTATTATGTCAAGTACAAAGATTTAATAATTATAATTATTAGTGAATTACAGTAAATATCATGACATTGTTTTCAAAGCTTGTCTTTATAAACGTGAAGTGTAGAGCCAATATTTACAGCCACCATCACAACCATCCAGCCAAAGTTGGTTCAAGTTTGATTCGAATCAACTGTAATGAAGCAACAGAGCCAAAAACTGGTAGTCCATTTTCCTTTAATCCTAGCTCGCACCCAGCAGGCGAGATTATACACACAGTGGGAAACACTTCCCTTTACATTCAGGGTTCCCAAACCCACTGACTCATCCGAGTTTTCCTAGAATCAAAGGCTTCCACTTCACCAGTCTTATTCATCTCTGTTTCCCATCTCCTTCTCCTCCATGAACTGGCTTCTGCTTCCCCCATTCTGCCATTTTGGCTGCCTCCTCCACATGGCTTCTCTGCCCTGCTACATCATGAACTCTTCCTCTCTACAAGAACTCTTCCTCAATCCTACCTCCACCTTTTAAAACCTTTTGGCGCAAAAGCCCTCCCCCAACACACATTAGCATAAACATGCCCCTTCCCAAGCAAGAAGGCAATTAATATTATCACCTAGGCCAGTGATATTCAACCTGGTCCCACCGCCCACTAGTGGGCGTTCCAGCTTTAATGGTGGGTGGTAGCGGAGCAACCTAAGTATAAATAAAAAGATAGATTTAACTATAGTAAGTTATTTTATAAAGATTTATTCTGCCAAACTTAGCAAAAATCTGACATAAAGTACTTGGTAAGTAATTATTATTATATGCTTTAACTTGCTGTAACTCTGCTTTATAAATTTTATAAAGTAAAGTTACTTCCTCACTTTATAAATCACCATTACTGTGGAACCGGTGGGAGGTTAGAAAATTTTACTACTAACAGAGATACAAAAGTGGGCGGTAGGTATAAAAAGGTTGACTACCCCTGACCTAGGTGAAGGCCATTCACGTGGGCAGCGCCATCTTTAACAAAGTGAGGAAAATAAATCTTTTAGCCCAACACAAAGCAAAAATAAATAATAACTTTATAATATTTAAATTGTTAAAACAATATTTTTTAGTAATTTCCTGATATAACCAAAATCTAATGCCAAAATTATTTCCCTAAATTATATACATTTAATTGAAAGGAACCATAGAGATCAACAATTGATTTTAACCATAAAATAAAATAAAATTCAAGCCAGACAACTTACCAGTACTTTTGGATACTTTACTTTTTCATATTTCCCAGAATAAGTAGAAATATATTCAGATAACAAAAATAGTGCCTAGCTACTCATAGCAGTATGTGTATATATACTCGATTAATGTAAGAAACATCCAAACTTGCAAGAATTTTTATGAGTTCATTTGAGCCTAACTGTCTACAATTGCTGGGAAACAAAGTCTCAATGGGTTGAGAAATACTCTGGAAAATGGCAGTTTTACCACTTACCTTATACATCAGCATCAAAGGGTAAGATGTAAGAGGTTACATGAAATGGTGATAGATTAGGAAGGTGGGAAAAAGCAAAGCAGGGAAACCTCTGGGATTGGATAAAACACAAAAAATGTATACACTGAAACTTTCTTTTTTAATTTAATTTTATTTTAATGTATTGGGTGTACATAGATTCTATTGTCGCCCCCCCCCCCCAATACCTTCACAGAGTAAGATAGTTAACAGTCAATTAACATGAAAACATTGAGGAGGTTTTTGGTTTTTGCTCTGGTGGGATGCCTGCCCTGAGGGGAGCAGGAAAGGAATATTACCCTTAAATTTCAAAGATACCTTACCAGGTAGTACATTATTATAGATGCAAAGACAACAGACAGGCTTGATTAAACTAAACCTTGACTTTTCTTAGAAGAAAATACCTCCCTAGGACATGACTACCCACCAAGATCTGTTTTTAGTTAGGAAATGTTAATTTCAGACCATCTTGTGTGGTTGCTTTAGGTTTCCGAGTTAGCAAAAACACCAAGCAGGACTCATCTGAGCTTAGGTTCAGTTGGTGGCTTCTTTTTTATTCACAACTACCTGTTAACCACTTGCCATTTGTTTTTAAATGCATCCATTCTACTGGCCCCAGTATTCGGAATACATAGTTTTGTTTTGCTTTTAAAATTAGGCAATCATTTATAGTTTGAATGTATGGTGTTGCAGATGATGAAATGATTTATTATATACTCATGTATTTAAATGTAGATTTTATTTCCTATAATGAGCTTCAGATTTATAATTAAGACTAATCAGACAATTAAAACAGTGTATCTTTTTTTAACTTTATTTATTTGAGAGGAAAGGCGATAGAGAGAGAGAAAAAAAAAAACATCAATTTCTTCCTCTATGTGCCCCAACCAGGAATCAAACCCTCAATTTATGCATTTCAGGATGATGCTCTAACCAACCGAGCTATTCAGTCAGGGCTAAAATAGTGTATGTTGAGCTCCTGATCCTTGAAATTTTTACTTTATTTGGATAGTATAGATTATAAACTCAAATACTGTTTTCTCCTAATTTGCCCCTTTTATTTTCACTAATATTGTTCTTACTAATTAGAGGAATATGAAACTGACTCTTTCTTTTGTACTACTGCCTAATTCCATTGTAATTATCCTCAACATCATTTACAAAGTTAGGTGGTTGACTATTTGACCTGTGCCCTCTTCCCTTTCATTTGGGATAGTGTTGATTCTACTGTTCATATAGAAGTCAGAATCTATTCGGGTTTGCTTTTTAGACAGATTTAATTTTATATCCTACATTGCAATACTCATCACTTTACTACTACATGCTTATATTCACTTCCGATATGTACTAACTTTGTTACAATAGTGCAGGTGTCGGGAACCTATGGCTCATGAGCCAGATGTGGCTCTTTTGATGGCTGCATCTGGCTCCTGGCTCGCAGACAAACCTTTAATAAAAAAAGATAATAACATTAAAAATATAAAATATTCTCATGTATTACAATCCATTCATTTCCTGCCGCTCATGTTCATGGTTGCAGGTGGCTGGAGCCAATCACAGCTGTTCTTCGAGACAACACCAAATTTTTATTGGATAATGCATAACGTACATGGGTCATTGTATGGCTCTCATGGAATTACATTTTAAAATATGTGGCATTCATGGCTCTCTCAAGCCCAAAAGTTTCCCGACCCCTGCAATAGTGGATTCCTAGAAGCTCTGAAAGAAATCATTTACTTTCTCTTTGCAGTCACCGGCTATGCAGCCCTAGTGAAATCAATCTGTGTTCTATAAATAAATTGTTAATAAACACACTCTTTCATTGGCATCAGCCACAAGAACAGATAAAATCCCCAGCCAATTATTCCACCATTCTAGGAATCAAGTAGTTGATTTGCAGTTAGAGATACTGTCTTGATATTCTACTTAGGTTCTCTGTGGGAATGTTTCCTGAACTGCATACCTATCACCCCATCACAGAAACACCCTGGAGAAATCTGAGTTTGTAGTTTATGCAAAATCAAAGTGAAAGCTGCAAGGCGCCAAATCTTCTTTCTCCTAAGAGATGTAGAATTTTTTGCAAGTAAAACAGACCCTTAAAAAAAGGAAGGAAGGAAAGAAAAGCAACTTGTATAAGCAGCATACATAAATAAGGACAAAGGGAAAAGTCCCTCTCCTCCTCTCATTCTTTCCTCTCACTTTCCTTTCTTCCTTTACTTCTAATTCCACCTGTAAGAAAACGGAGAATAACATTCACCAGAATACCAGGGGGGTTGCCCTGCCTGAGCACGGTGCCAGGCAGCAGTCTGGAGCACTGACTTTGAGAAGGGGCAGGGATATAATCAGAAGGTACAGCTGAGAGGAATACTTAGTGGTGAGTAAACTGTGTGCAAAACAGAAAGACGAAGGAGGAAATAGCATGCAACGTCAAACTTTTATTAGAAAGTACTCTGTGGTTGGATATTGATGTGCTAGTTTTTTGCAATATAAGTTCAGAAAATATTGTTTACCTGATATTGATTATATGAAACGTTAGGTTTTATTTGTGCATTGCCTACCACAGTCAATTGTGTGTGTGTGTGTGTGTGTGTGTTGTGTGTGTGTGTGTGTGTGTTCCCTGGGATCCCCCCAAAAATAACTAGTCTTTGCTTTTTTGCTTTTTTGGTTTAATGTGTGTGGATTTATATGTATATGAGTCCAAGCTTAATTTCTGATCCAAAACTGTGATACCTTGACCTTTATATATCAAAAATAATGCTCTCTTAGTGCCTGGGTATAAAGGTAAAATATCTCACTGAGTATTTTGATATAATTCTGGCTTCTTGTCCAAGTTCTAGAATTTTCTATGTTTAGAGGCACATAAACCCATGTTCTATTTTTCCTTTTACCAATGTGTAGGGCTCCTCTTTATAGTTCTTGTGGTGTTTATATTTTAATTTCACTTTTGGACCTGAGGCTTTCTTTTGGTATAGATTTTAATTTAAGCCCATTCTGTGCTTGTTTAAATAGGATTTTCTTAGCAAAATAGCACTATAGATATGTATCTAACATGAGGAGGGCTGTCTCTGACTGCGTTTTGCATGTTTACATTTCTTATAATACTATTATATCAGAAATTACTTCTGCCATTTTATTTTGTGCTTAATGTTATATCTCTTCCTACTTTCCATTATATATATATCAAATTTTTACTATACAGGATTTGAAAAATTTTAGTTATAATCCACCCAAACTCAATTATCTCTATTATTTTCTTATGCTTATTAACATCTATATGTTTCACTAAAACACTACAAGAATTTAGCATTTTCTCTCTTCTGCTGGGCTCCCAAAACCACCCACCCACCATTCACTGGATAATTAAATCTAGATTGAGAGTACATTTAGCCATCAGATTTAGATAATACTTCATCAAGCTATAAAATTCCTTATGCAGTATTATTTAACTTTATAGTTTGAAAGTAGTAATCAATAATTACCTTGTATTTAGCAAATTGTTGAAAATTCTAAGAACAATTGGTACTGTTCCTTCCTAGGTGATTTGTATTTCCTTTGTGATGATTTTAGAATTTATCATTTTGTTCTATCTTCTTAAATTCCCTTACAATACATTTTTCTTTTGAAATGTGCCTTTTTTATTTTTTCATAATATATTAAGACTCTAGATAAATTTTCAGTTGAGACTGAGTATCTTCTTTTTAATTCAAGGGAATACTTAATATTTTCAATATGTCCTCTTATTTAATATTTTTCCCTTTGAGACTCTCATTATGGACATTTTTGTTTTTTCTCTACATTTTATATCTCTTATCTGACTTTTAAAATTCTTACTTCTTTTAGATAATTTTTAGGACAGGGCTAGGTTTCATTTTCCTCCTCTGTAAATTGTTTTAATGCAAGCACATAACAATTACTTAGCACACACCACATGCCACTGGTTCCAATATGCACGCTTTGTCTATTGCTCGATGACATCATAAATATCCCACTGCCAATAGTTGCTATTGCCAATGTATACACAAACTGAATCATAGCTGTTCCTATGGATGTGACGTTTTGCACTATTAATTTTGGTGTTTAATTTCTTTCTAAAATTAAAAGCTATATATTCAACCATAATTTGGCCTTAAAATGAAATGTTACTGTGTACATTGCAAGGCACAGGAACAGTGACATTGGAATCAAGTTGAATATAGTGAATTTGGTATTTGTCTTTTAAGGAATGTGCATGACTTTATAATGCTTGCAACATGGTAACCAAGTAAAGAGACCTAAGGAAAAAAGATAGTTTCCAGTAAATGAAACTATGTTACATATCGTAACTGAGATTTATATATATATATATATTTTTTTTTTTTTTTTTTTAAAAAAGCCCTGTAGAAAACAGTTGTATTGCTCAGGATTCTACAAAGATACTTAACCAATACTATGTATATATAGAAAGAGATAGATTTTAAAGAATTGGCTTATACAATTATAGAGGTTGGCAAGTCTGACATCTACAGGATCAAATGGCAAGTTGGAAATTCCAGCAAAGAGTTAATGTAGTTCTAAGGGGAAGGTTTTTCTTTTAAGGCTTTCAAATGATTGGATGAGGCTTACACACATTATAGAATGCAGGCAACTTTCTGTATTTGAGGTCCATTGATTGAAACCTTAATCACATCTAAAAAATATTTTCACTCAATATCTAGACTGATGTTTGACTAGTCGACTGGGTACCACAACTTAGTCAAGTTGACACATAAAACTGACCATCACACAAGCCAAGCAAGGTAACTGAAGGCAGGATTAATCAAGTCCCTAAAAACTGATCAAAGAAATTTCAAAGTAAAGAGAGGCTGGTGTGATCAATTTCAAGCTAAGTGTGTTAAACAGCATTTTTTTAAAGAAATTTCCTAATGACTTTGAGTAGAAATTATTTAATTTTAATGTATATTTTAATAGAGGGAGAAAAGTAAATATCTGTTTAATAAAAAATGTTAAATTGCTGGTGAAATATTGGTGTTCTTACATATATGTCTTGAAATAATACTGTGCATGCTAAAGACTGTAGAAAAATCAACATATGACCATGGGTTATGGGTTATTTATATATAAATATGTATAAATGAGATCTATCAGTTTGTATATATAAAAATCCTAAAAGACAAGTGCTCAAGATGAATGTGTAACACTTTTTCTTACAGAAAAACTGCTGAAACATTTTCCAATTGAAGACGACTTGTTCATTTAACTTCTGATTTCTTCTTATAGTTCCAATATGGTCTTTTAATTCTAGGACCATTTATTTAAGTTCCTGTTTTGTCTGTTCTGTCAATTTGTCTTCTTTTCTATAAGTGGTTCCGTTTTCTTTCTGAGATTTATCAGCCATGTCAGTATTTGTGCTTTTAAGGAGAAGTGGAAAATCTGTATCTTAATTTGTATTCCTCAAAGGAGAAGGAATTTTGAGAGTTCCTTAGAGAGGAAGGGGAGAGGGAGGTCAGGAACATGTTTTAGAGCAGAAACTTTGAGGTAGCAAAATGAGTTCAATCACTTCCTGCCTAACATGACAAAATAACCTTGTGGAAAACCTCCCAGGATCTTCTGTTAGCTCCTGATCTGTTATAGAGCTCCCCATCTGTCATAATCTATATACTAGCATTTGGAGTATTTGGAATTAAAGGGATTTAGGGTTGATATAGAGGTAAGGCTCATACTGAGCTGGTGTGAACCATGACAATTATACCAGTTGGAAGAATGCTTCAAAATGGTGCTGTTTGGAACCCCCCTCACCCCCAGCACCATGTGTACTGGTCAATAAGAAATGTCTCTGCTACCCAATAAGTAAAACATATTGGGCAGCCCAGACAGGGTATAGGTGACTACCACCTCATGATACCACTTTTATCAGTCAGCTGTTGAATGTAGTACACTTCCTCATGGTTTACCTCTACAAACATTGGTTTTTCTGCTTGGTTGGTGACTATACCTTAGTAACTCTGAACTATTTTGATTATGTAAGTGGAAGCAACACTCAGAATTGTGTAGCAATTTGGCTTTGTTCTTGGAGGTCTGAACCACACAAATGAATTCTAAGATATATCTGTTGTTTCTTGTGCCAAAGTATAATGGAACCATTACTGACCTTTCTGGATTAATGAGGACATAGAAAATGTCTTAATGAGAAATGCTGCCCTTCTGGCCTGAATTTTATCATTAGCATCAGTCAACTTTACCCTCAAGGTCTGTTCAAAGAGTGACCTAACATCCTTTAATAGCCCCAGGTACATTTACAAATACACAGCTTTGTGTTTGACTATGCGAAACAGTCTCACTTCTGCATTTTCCCCATGTTCAGATTTCACAAATTATCTGGTTCAAATTTAACAACACTAGATAACAAGAGATTTAAATTAACCTTGCCTCCATATCATTTTCAAACAACTATTTTCCCTTTATCCTTAATTCCCTTTTTATTTATTTATTACTAATCAAGCTGTAATATGTTTATTACAATCATATGGTTTGCATTTTTAAATGATACTTTATAAGTAAATAGGTAAATAATTTGAATTACTTTAAAATTGACTTAAGAAAGATAGAATATTTTCATTAATCTCAGACCCTTCCTACACATTTACACTTCTTTGGTTCTATAAATATTACAGATTGAGTGCATTTTATTGTCATGACACTTTTGTTATAGTACAAAATCCACATTTATAGATGATTTAAATAAATATAAAAACAATAAACTTTACTATCCATTTAAATAACAATAATGCATTATAAAAGTTTTGCTACTTATTCTAATATGGGCATGGGTCAATAATAAAATGAATGTTAATAATTCAAGAGAAATATATATACAATTTTTACATACTTATTGCAGATGGTAATGACATTTTCTAATAGAAATGAGATGAGAAAAAGCATACTGCAGATTTTCTAATTTATCCAATCTAAATCACTACACTTGACATTTCCTAATATTTTCATAAGTGTAGAACATGAAGAAAGAAGTGTGGTACATTCATTCCTCAGTAATCTATCACCCTTGGACCACAGCTGACCTAAGTATTTACCCTCAAGTTATATGTGACTGGTAATGAGTGTATTAAGACTCATTTACTTTTTGATGGTGATTGGCTATTACACCTTCACTTGCCTCTCTAAGGGAAACTAATGAGGCACTCTTAGATCTCCATATATGTTTCAAACAAGCAGGATAAAAAAAACAAACCATAGAATTCCTAACCCATTATAGTAGGCTTATAAAGTCAAATCTATTTTTGGTGACTATTTAACATTCTTGATAGAGTTTATGCTGGTGAGGACAAACATTCTGAAAAAGTGCTATTCCTTTTTGCTACATCTAAAACAAAATAATCAAAGAAGATGTGTTACATATATACAATGGAATACTACTTACTCAGCAATTAGAAATGATGACAAGCCTGACCTCTGGTGGCGCAGTGGATAAAGCGTCAACCTGGAAATGCTGAGGTCGCCGGAATGCTGAGGTCGCCGGTTCAAAACCCTGGGCTTGCCTGGTCAAGGCACACTCTCTGTCTCTCTCTCCTTGCTCTCTCTCTCTCTCTGTCTCTCTCTCTCCTCTCTCTAAAAAAAAATGAATAAATAAAATACAAAATTATAAACCTTTTGAAAAAAAAAAAAGAAATGATGACATAATGACATTTATGACAATATGGGTGGATCTTGAGAACATTATATTAAGTGAAATAAGTAAATCAGAAAAAGCTAAGAACCTTATGATTTCACACATAGGTGGGATACAAAACTAACACTCATGAACATAGACAGAAGTGAAGTGGTTACCAGGGGGAAAGGGACATGAGGGAGGGGGTAGAGAAGGGGATAGAGGGAAGGGTGTAAAGAGAGACAAATAAAAGGTGACGGAAAATGATTTGACTTTGGGAGATGGGTATACAACACAATAAAGAGTTCAAATACTATAAAAATGTTTACCTGAGCCTCACCTGTGGTGGCGCAATGGATAAGGCATCGACCTGGAACACTGAGGTTGCCAGTTCGAAACCCTGGGCTTGCCTGGTCAAGGCACATATGGGAGTTGATGCTTCCAGCTCCTCTCCCCTTCTCTCTCTCTCTCCTCTCTAAAATGAATAAATAAAAGAAAAAGATTTAAAAAAATAAAATAAAAATGTTTACCTGAAACCTAGGTACTCTTATTGATCAATGACACACTGTTAAAGTAAATTTTCTAATAAAATTTAAAAAATAAAAAAGATAAAAAAATAAATGAATAAAAAAGAAAAACAAAAGTAATCACAATTTAAAAATCTACTAAGAAGCAATATTTAATTCAAATTTAACTTTTCATAATTGTCCTTATTAAAGGGTAAATACTTTGAAACCAAGAATCAATAAAAAATCACTTTGATATCTGACCATATCATATACATATATGCCTACTAATTCCACAGGTTATAATGCTGATTTGCAAAAACAATTTACAGTCCAGATTACTTTGCCTAACTCCTGAATCCTAAATCTCTATTTAAACTGGACAGATCTACCTGGATTTCCACTAGAAGCTCAAAATTGCCATTTCCACAACCAAAATTACCTTTTCATTTCTCAACAAATTTCTACTACTCTAGTCTCATTGCTAGACACTCCATATTTACATAAGTCAGAATGCTAAGTGAAGTTGTTGAACTCCATTGTCCTTTTTTATTTAATTAACTCCATATTCTTATCAATTTTACTATCTGGCAATTTCTCAATTATGTTATTTTTCATCCTTTCTCCTACAACACTGCTTTAGATTTTTATACTGTTTTGGACCTTCACAATTAAGAATCCATACCTCTATCTCTCTACTTCTTTTGCATTCTTTAAACACTACCACAGTCTTTTTTCTTTCTTTTTTTATTCTTTTCAATTACAGTTGACATTCAATATTATTTTATATTAGTTTCTGATGTACAATATAGTGGTTAGACATTTCTGTAATTGTGACCCCCCTGATCAGTCTATTACCAATCTGGCACTAAACACAGCTAATATAATATTATCGACTAAATTCCTTTTGCTGTACTGTACATCCTATGACTGTTTTGTAATTACCAATTTGTACTTTTTAAAACTGTCAGCTTTCTTACCCATTCCCCCAAATTCCCCTCCCCTTTGGCAACCATCAGTTTGTTCTCTGTATCTGTGAGTCTGTTTCTACTTTTTTTGTTTTGTTTTTTAGATTCTACTTATAAGTAAAATCATATGGCATTTGTTTTTTTCTGTCTGACTTATTTCACTTAGCATAATACACTTTAGGTCTATCCATGTTGTCACAAATGGTAATAGCAATGTATTTTCAATTCAAATCTCTTCCTTTAAAATTCCTCATTATCTATATGAGTTTCCCTCCTACTCACATAACACTAAAGTTCTGAGAATTGCTTCTTGGTGCTCATTAAAAAGAAAATATGTATGCCAAGACATGTGTTTGTAAAATTCTCAATATTAGATCTCCTTTTTTATATAGTCATAATACATAGTAGTTAGATTTTTGAGTTGGGATTTAAATAATAAGTAAATATTCCATACTTGGAATAGTGTGCCGAAATGAAGAAATGCATAAACAAAATTATGGAGGCATTACAATGGATGATATTTTGAGCAACTTAGTATGTCTGCAGAATAAGATCCATAAAGGATATGGTGAGAAAAGAGGCTACTGAATTTGGTTGTATCCAGGTGATCTGAATACAATTCTAAAGAAATAATCACTGTTGTTGCATTCATGGAGTGGAATATGCCAGTTCAAAACAATTTCTAGTTTTACTTTCTCAATATAAAAACAATTCACAGAAAAGACAGATTTTAAAAGGTATTATGTTTGCAAGTATACTGTATGTAATAACTACTTTAATATAATATAAAAATGTATAATTTATGCAACAATATATTTATTTGAGTTTTCCAAATAAAAAGAAAAAAGAAAAGAAAAAAGGAAATGAACAAAAATAAGATATCATCAAAGAGAAGACCAATACTCCACTAAAGCTTCATCTTAAATGATGTATCTAGAGATTTCAAAGGAAGTAATGTTGAATAGAGAGTGAAGGGGAGGGAGGCCACTGAAGAGCTGAGTTGAACATCTAGGGTTAAACAGAATTTGCACATTTCAAAATTAGATTTTAAAGGAAGAAAGATAGGAAGGGAGGAAGAAAGGAAGGGAGGAAAAGAGAGAGTGAAGAGAGGGAAAGAGAGAAAGAGGGAGAAGGAAGGAAGATAAGAGGAAGGAAGGAAGGAAGGAAGGAAGGAAGGAAGGAAGGAAGGAAGGAAGGAAGGAAGGAAGGAAGGAAGGAAGGAAGGAAGAGGGAGGGAAGGAGGGAGGGAAGGAGGGAGGGAGGGAGGGAAGAGAAGAGAAGAGAGAAGGAAAGAGAAAAAGGCTTAATCTGTTGAAACACTGAGTGGCTTAGCTGTAGACAAGATATGAAGAAAATACATGTTAGTCTCTAGTCAAAGATTTAGGACTTAAGCTTGAAATTAAATTTCAATGATATTTTGTATCTAATTTTACCTGTACTCAGAGGAAACAGATGTGAGTTATTTGGAGTATTCTTTTTTTTTTTTTTTTTGTAGGGACAGAGAGAGTCAGAGAGAGGGATAGATAGGGACAGACAGACAGGAATGGAGAGAGATGAGAAGCATCAATCATCAGTTTTTTGTTGCAACACCTTAGTTGTTCATTGATTACTTTCTCATATGTGCCTTGACCATGGGCCTTCAGCAGATTGAGTAACCCCTTGCTCGAACCAGTGACCTTGGGTCCAAGCTGGTGAGCTTTTTTTTTTTTTTTTTTTTTTTTTTTTTTTTTTGCTCAAACCAGATGAGCCCGTGCTTGAGCTGGTGACCTCGGGGTCTCGAACCTGGGTCCTCTACATGCCAGTCCAATGCTCTATCCACTGCGCCACCACCTGGTCATCCTGAAGTCTTCTTTACAGAGGTAGCATGTGTAATTTGTCCCAAGGAGCAGAGCAAGGAAATAGGAATTAAAATCATCTGCCAAAACTGTTTACAATGGAGGTGGAAAGTAGGCATGGATGGGTGACAGCTCCAGGTACCTGTCAGTAGCTTTCTCAGCAGTTTTTATTGTTACTGATCCCTCTTCCCCCATCAGGTGTCATTGTCAGTAAATGATGTCAAAAAAAACCCAAAGTTGTCTTAAAGAAGAAACTGAGGAAAACCTGTATAGTAAAGGGATTCCTGCCAATTATCATAGAGTAAAAACAAACACCCCAATAATAACAATAACAACAACAAAAACAGCTTAAGTGACTGTCTGAATAATTCAAGCAAACATACAATCCCTTCCCTTTACTTCTTTGAATTTCAGTAGAAAAGATATTTAGGAAGAAATCAAACATCTGTTTCACTTTGCCTTTTTAAATAATGCGCAGTGAAAACTTTCAATAATTTTAAAGAAGTTTAAGAAAAACTAATATTTGCATATTGTGTTGTTATAAGTGTGATTATATCATTTTTTAAAACTGATAGTGAGTCATTTTGAAAAAAATTATGGCTATAAATATGACATGCATTTAATATGTTTATAAATTTATTTGACCATTTTGTTCTTAAAAAATCAGTTAATTCTCCCTGGCATGTCTTCAGTTATATCTCCTAGAAAAAAACTTTAAAGCATTAACACTCCATTAAATTACTACATGTTATGGCTGGACTAATTTAACAGCATTTTGGGGAGATACAGGAAGAAATGCCTTATGGTGAAAACCGGTAATTGTTCTAATTGGTTACCGGGGAATATCATGTTGTGATGATCTTTTATGAAAGATTTAATTGTACTTCAACACTAGAGTCCTCTGACAAATGTTTACAAGGGCAAAATGATGCCATCATTATTGAAAAAATGATAAATTAAAAAATAATATTCATATGAAGCAGAATATATAAAAATGTCTGTATCCCCAAAACTAAAAATACAAACTTTAACATGTTACGCAGGAGTTTACATATGTGTTAGACTCCTAAAAATTGAATGTATCACCACACAGATTAGAGGGATGAAACTTGAGAAATTCGATGCTGAATAGTTTTTGTTTTTATTAAGAAGGTATTTTCATCAGAGCCTCTTGAATGGAGAAGACTTAAATTCACTACTGCAACTTCCCATGCCAGGATTGGTTTTGCCTTAGTTTCTTGTCTTCTAAATTTCTCCCACGGCCATATAATTTTACAGAGCAGATTTTATACTGCATGTGCCTCCAGCGTGTTGCCCTTCAGACACTATTTCAATTTGTGTTCTGCCTGACTGGCTTTGCATCACCAGATGCCTTCTTGTCAGATAGTCAGTGGAGATGCTGTTTTTATTGTCCATAACAAATAGAAGCTATCTCCACTCCTTAAAGCTTATCTGTGACTCTGAGATACTACAAGTTCAACAGTACTCACAGGAGGCTATGGCAGCAATAAGTAGATGAAACAATGAGATTGTAACCATTTGTTTAAAAGATTTAGGGCCACTTTATAGCCAAAGCAAGCCACTATGAATGCTTTGTTGTCTTCCTTCAGAAGGACAGATAAGTCAAAAGATAATCAGAAGGTGTGTTTATGAGTAGATAAGACTGGGAAATCATTAAACAAATGTTTCTGAGAGGTGAGAACTAAAGGAATCCTAACTTTAGCATATTACAGAAACTGCCTCTGAAACAATTTACACATGATAGACATTTTGTAAATTATTATGTATATTACTGCTGTGTGCTTATGGCATAGGAGAGGAAGCTACTGAATATATGGGGAAGGTCTCAATTTTGAAACATGGTAGGGGAAATTTGTCCCACAAACTGTAGGAGATAAATGTGATGGGGAACTTGAGGTCTGCAGATAAATCATTAGCTATGGTTCTCAACAGTATATAATGTACAGAAAATTACAACTCAAAAGTTTTGTATTAAAAACTCATTTCCTTAGTCTTAGAAAGAAAGTTTTGGCTTTATAATTGCAAGTATGTTTTTGTTCTGCATGCCAGGTTCTCTGACTACCAGTTTACATCAGTAATCTGATTCAATCCTCATAGTAGCGAATGAGTTGGAAACATTTGTTAGCATCCATGTTTTACAGATTAGATAATTTAAATTTAAATCATTTACCAAAAATTATATATTTTATGAGGCCTGGTAGATCTGGAATTTGAATACAAATAGCTCTTGAAAATGAAGAAAACTTCTGCAGGGATATTTGATCATACCAGGTAAAGAATGTAAAGAAAACAAAATTATAGGCCCTGACCGGTTGGCTCAGCGGTAGAACTTTGGCCCAGTGTGTGGAAGTCCCGGGTTCAATTCCTGGCCAGAGCACACAGGAGAATCGCCCATCTGCTTCTCCACCCTCCCCCTTTTCTTTCTCTCTAACTATCCCTTCCCCTCCCACAGTCAAGGCTCTATTGGAGCAAAAGTTGGCCTTGGCAATGAGATTGGCTCCCTGGCCTCCGCCTCAGGCACTAGGATGGCTCTGCTTGCAGCGGAGCAATGCTCCAGAAGAGCCAAGCATTGCTCCCTGGTGGGTTTGCCTGGTGGATCCCAATAGGGTGCATGCTGGAGCCTATCTGCCTCCCCCTGCTTCTTACTTCAGAAAAATACCAAAGGAAAAAAAAAAGATAGCAAAATTATAATGGTTCAGCAGAAATGACTTTTACAGGTGCCCTAAGCACATTTATTCCAAATTTAACTTCACTAAAATGGTGAACAGTGAAGAAATAAAATTCTATAATAATTCATTATATTATTAAAATAATATCAGCTATAAGAACCAAAGGGTTATTACAAGGCATTTACATTAAAAGGTTGATTACAAATAGAAAAAAAAATCAATATCTTTTTCTTAAGAATTAATAAAGAAAAATAATTTGTTTAGTAGACTGTTACAGTTTGCATACCACACATCTTTTCCCATGGCTGGGGCAGAACTGATGCTTGAAAGCAAACAGAGTTGTGTCATGTTCAAACAAAGCATGTGTATGTGTGTTTGTATAAATATATGCATACACACATATTATACATACATATGTGTGTACATACCCCACTATAAAAAGCCCCTGATATATATGTGTGTGTGTGTGTGTGTGTTTGTGTGTGTGTGTGTGAAAGACCTCACACCAAATACAGAATTACTTCTATCAGAACAGAAGCTATGAATCTTAAATTTAAAATTTTTATTAAAAAAGTCTGTGGAGTTTTAAGAGCTTGGTCATCGCCATAGCTCAAATGTAACTGTTTTAATCGTTAAGCAAATAAACCATTTTCCTCCTTGAGGAAAATATCCAGGTAGTTGTAATAATAAAGTAACATTTTGTTGTATTGTATGAAGCTATGGATGTTAACTTATTGTGATAATCTTTTTATAATATATGTAAACCAAATCATCATTCTGTATACCTAAACTTACACAGTGATGTATGTCAATTATTTCACAATAAAACCTAGAAAAAAGTAATAAAGAAGCATCATCAGTGCTTAAGACAGGGGTCCCCAAACTTTTTACACAGGGGGCCAGTTCACTTTCCCTCAGACCGTTGGAGGGCCGGACTATAAAAACAACTATGAACAAATCCCTATGCACACTGCACACATCTTATTTTAAAATAAAAAAACAAAACAGGAACAAATACAATATTTAAAATAAAGAACATGTAAATTTAAATCAACAAACTGACCAGTATTTCAATGGGAACTACGGGCCTGCTTTTGGCTAATGAGATGGTCAATGCCCGGTTCCATATTTGTCACTGCTAGCCGTAACAAGTGATATGACGTGCTTCAGGAGCCGTGATGCATGCATCCTGCGTCACCGGAAGTAGTACTGTACGTAAGCGCCGCCGCACTTTGCAGTGCCGCTGCTGCCACATACAGTACTCCAGGAGCACAGGATGTAGATATTGACCACCAATGAAAGAGGTGCCCCTTCCGGAAGTGTGGTGGGGGCCGGATAAATGGCCTCAGGGGGCCGCATGCGGCCCGCGGGTCGTAGTTTGGAGACCCCTGGCTTAAGACATAGGTATTTCAGATAAAAGTCTTTCATTATGATTAACTGTTTTAAATAAGGCACACCTTGCATTTCAGCTATTATTTCTTCATTATACAGACTAGGCAGACATACTTTTTTCTTAGCTTGGATGTCTAAAAACCTCTCAACACAGGACTACTTGATATCAATTAATTATATTTGATGTATATAATTTAACTCACCTATCAGCTCCGTTTAGATACATTAATTTGAAAATCTGATATTAACATTTGTAGATTAATGAAAATCTATGTGTCTTTAAATGGTATAAATATATATTCAATAGGACATCTATCAAATTCATTGTGTTAATTGTCCTAATGATTAAAGATTACTCGGAATATTCACACTATTAGCTTTAAGTATTACAGAGAAAACAAAGGTCGGAAATGAACTCATTGGCTCCATTCTCCTTCCCAGTGGTTGAATTATAATAAACTAGTTTTTCACTTATATAAAGAATAAGGTCAAAGAATACCAGAAAATTATATGAATAAATTCAAGTTTATATGAACTATAGAAGTATAATAATTTTTTGTAATGAGATGCTTCAATCTTTTTAATTTTCTAGTAAGTTTGTTAGTGTAAGCCTTCTGTAAAAATATTCCCATACATGACTGCTGCTATTTTATTTATTTTTGTTTTTTATTAAATTTATTGGGGTGACATTAGTTAATAAAATGACATAAATTTTTAGTGTACAATATTATAACGCATCATCTGTAATTTGCATTGTGTACTCAGCACCCAAAGTTTAGTCTCCCATCTGTCAGCATAGATTTGACACCCTTTACCCTTTTTATGATTTCTGCTATTTACAATAAATATTAGTCAAATTGTAAATAGTACAAAATCCTGTTAATATTTAACTACTTTCTTCAAGATCATTTAAAATTGAAGTAAATTTTTATAGCTGAGTAAAAATTCTATCACTTTAATAACCTAAAAAATAATCTTTTATGTTTAAAATGTCAGATCATTATCTTTGCATACTTTGATTTCTTCTATATCATGGAGTTATATTTATGACAAAACTTCCATCCTTCAAATCTTATCATATCTAACTACCAGAAAAGCAATTTATAGAAATTTAAGCTATAATTTTATTGTGTTATGTAGTGTTTTTATTTTTATTTATTGAATTTTTTTTTTTTTTTAGTGAGAGAGGAAGGGAGAGAGAGACAGAGAGATAGGAACCTCAATCTGTTCCTGTATGTGCCCTGACCAGGGATCAAACTGGCAACTTCTGTGCTTCAGGATGATGCTCCAACCAATGAACCTATCTGGCCAGCAGTATATAGTGTTTTTTTATTGTTTACATTATCTTCAAATATAAAATTCTAAAGCATTGACTATTTTATAACTGGAAGAGATAAAATCAATAGATAATTTTAAATTTTTATACTTCTTAGGAGAGAAGCCTCTAGAGCAGTGGTCCCCAAACCCCAGGCCGTGGACCGGTACCAGTTCGTGGGCCATTTGGTACCGATCCGCAGAGACAGAATAAATAACTTATATTATTTCCATTTTTTTATATTTAAGTCTGAACGATGTTTTATTTTTTATTTTTTTTATTTTTTTTATTTTTCTGTATTTTTCTGAAACGGGAAACGGGGAGAGACAGTCAGACAGACTCCCGCATGTGCCCGACCGGGATCCACCCGGCACGCCCACCAGGGGGCGACGCTCTGCCCACCAGGGGGCGATGCTCTGCCCCTCCGGGGCATCGCTCTGTTGCGACCAGAGCCACTCTAATGCCTGGGTCAGAGGCCGAGGAGCCATCCCCAGCACCCGGGCCATCTTTGTTCCAGTGGAGCCTCGGCTGCAGGAGGGGAAGAGAGAGACAGAGGAAGGAGAGGGGGAGGGGTGGAGAAGCAGATGGGCGCTTCTCCTGTGTGCCCTGGCCGGGAATTGAACCCAGGCTAACTTCTACACACCAGGCTAACACTCTACCACTGAGCCAACCGGCCAGGGCTGAACGATGTTTTATTTTTTAAAAATGACCAGATTCCCTCTGTTACATCCATCTAAGACTCACTCTTGATACTTGTCTCAGTCACGTGATACATTTATCTATCCCTCTCTAAAGGCCGGTCTGTGAAAATACTTTCTGACATTAAACTGGTCTGTGGCCCAAAAAAGGTTGGGGACCACTGCTCTAGAGTATGCTAGAGAAAATCACGTATTGTATTGTAGATAAGATAGGAAAATAATAATTGTGATGACAATATCAATATATGTTTCTACCTAGAAATACTCTATTTTCTATATGCAGAGCAAGTAAGGCTCACTTTTAGACATCCAGTTAAGCAACGAGTAGAAACTTTTCATAAAAGGTTTATGTAACCATTACTCTCTCTCTCTCTTTCCAATAATATGCCACTATGGACTGACAGTTTACACAGAACTACACAAGAGGCAATTAATTCACCCAGCAGAGCACTACACAGAGGCAATTTGTTTGACATGTAGCATTTGATTTTTTAATAGTTGCTAATCTACCAAGGGAACATATCAAGTTCATCCTTTAGTAATGGGATAGGGAAAATTACTGGCTTGTGCCGGTGACTCAGGGGTACTATTTCATTCAAGATCTTATGAGTATGGCATTAGAGGAACAAATAAAGAACAGGCAGTTCAATTACATTCTCTTGAATAAAACAGACTGTAAAATATTGTATTAAACAAAACACACATTTATGCATGTGCAATTAGCTGATGAATTGACAGATATATGGCAATAGATAAAATGATAGGTAGATAGATAGATGATAGGTAGATAGATGATAGATAGATAGATAGATAGATAGATAGATAGATAGATAGATAGATAGAGAGATAGATAGATGATAGATAGATAGAGTACCAACCTCCCATCCTCTCCCCTCAACTATCAAAACCAAACTATCTTTGCTATTACTACTCTACCCATTTGTGAAGTAAGAAAAATTGCACCCACTTTATAGTATGTTTTTAGGATTAACTATATAAAACACTCAAAACAGTGCATGTTCGATAAATCTAATTATTACTACTGTAGTGGTGGTTTTTAATAGGAAGATTGATTGTTAGGCTCACAGCCCTCTGCTTTAATCTGTGCATATCTCACTCAAAGATACAACTGTAATGCAAAATTATGACCTGATTTTCTCGTCCTACATTGCCACCCTTGTTAGTGAACTCATTAAAGCAAAACTTGTGTCTTTCTCATCTGTGTTACTTCCAGCTCCACCAGCCTGGTATCTGGCACAAAATACTCAGTGGATATTTGTAGTGTGAGTGAGTGAGTGAATTATGGATGAATAACTGCTTTACATAACATTGGTATTTGGGGATTTTTCTTGCATGTGCCAGTGAAGTATGAAAAACTGAATGGAGTGATAATTTTAAGGTTGCTTTAAATCAACAAAACTCTTTCACTGTTTTTTTTTTTCTTTTCATTTTTCTTGTATACTTCTAAAGTTTACCAAATTGACAATAACCACTCCCCAGTTATGATTGTTTTTTATTTTAAGGTCTTTTGGAGTTCCATAATTTTTTTAATCTGTGAAAAATATCATTAGGGTTTAATAATCTATGAAAAATGTCATTAGCCTTCTCTGAAAAAATACCCATCTTTAGTCACATAAACTAGTGCAATGACACAACTCATACATTGACTTTCCACAAAGAGAAACTTACACAGTATTTGTCTTTCTCTGTTTAACTTATTTTACTTAGAATAATACCCTCAAGGTCCATGAATGTGATCACAAGTAGCAGGATTTCCTTCTTTTTATGGCTGAATAATACTATTTATTGAAGTTAACAAAAGAAAAAAAGGGGCCCTGGCAGGTTGGCTCAGTGGTAGAGTGTCGACCTGGCGTGCAGGAGTCCTGGGTTTGATTCCCAGCCAGGGCACACAGGAGAAGTGCCCATCTGCTTCTCCACCTCCACCCCTCCCCCTCTCCTTCCTCTCTGTCTCTCTCTTCCCCTCCCGAAGCCAAGGCTCCATTGGAGCAAAGTTGGCCAGGGAGCTGAGGATGGCTCTATGGCCTCTGTCTCAGGTGCTAGAATGGCTCTGGTTGCAACAGAGCAATGCCCCAGATGGGCAGAGCATTGCCCCCTGGTGGGCATGCTGGGAGGATCCTGGTCAGGCACATGCAGGAGTCTGTCTGACTGCCTCCCCATTTCCAACTTCAGAAAAATACAAAAAGAGAAAAAGAAAAAAAGGAAGAAAAGCATTTAAATAGAAAGAAGAATAAAACACAAAAGGAAGTTTGAAAAAGTGGAAAAGAGGGCAAAAGATTAATAAGACAAACAGAAAATAACAAAATGATATATTCTTTCCTATTAATAATTACTTGAAATGTTATTTTGTTTGCTCATCCAATTAGATCCATTTATTTTGTCCTCTATGCTTGTTATTCTTTCTTCTATGTTTTGATGTAACATTCTGTTTAACTTTTGTTCTTCAAATTCACTAATTCACTTTTTAACAATAACTAATCTTCTGCTTAACTAATCTGTCTTGTTTTTATTTCTGAAAATTACATTTGAGTATTTTTTAAATCTCTTAACTGCAAACATCTGCATTTTTTCACCTGTATGTTTTTTCTTTTCTGTACTAACCTTAAATAATATTTAACTGATTTTTATATTGTATTTAATTACTACAAAAGTCCTTAATATATTAATCCTCTTATTTGTCTTTACTGAAACTTGCATATTGGCTTGTAGAGGATTTCAGGCTCATGTTCTTTGAAAATCACCTATATGAAGTCTATAACACCTGAATTGAGGACATATTCTTCCAGACAGAATTTGCTTCTATAAATTTTGATATCTGTCAAACTATTTTTCAGCTTAAATTTCTTGGGCCATTTATGTAATATAGAATTTCATACCATAAACCTGGTTGAAGTTAAGTTTGTATTTATTAACTCTTAGGGTAGACATTTTCATCCTACAAAGCCTACACCACAATCGACAAGAATGATTGCAATTTCTTTGCTGGTGGTTAATTTTTCTCTAGGTAATTTATTCACCAAATTTAAAAACTTTATGCCTCATATCTCATTGTCTATTTTAGGAAGGAATAAGCCTATGTCTCTACCCTCTTTGTGGTCAGTGAGACAAAGAATATAGGTTGTGTAGCTGTTTAAACATTACAAAAGAAGCAGAGTATCACCTTCAAATTAATTTTGTTTCTATTTCATCTTTTTGGCTTTCAATGTATATACATGTGTCTGTATGTATATTTGGGTAAGGGACAGAGAAAAGGAGAAGAAGAGAGAGAGAGAGCACTACTTGTCTAGAAAGATATTTGTTATGTAATATCCAATCCATCCCTGTGTTGTTAAAATGGGAGAATTTTTCAGAATGTCTTGTTTGCCCTCATCTCAATCCCAATTTAAATATATGGTCAAGTCTTAAGGTAGTGTTTAGAGACTCCTGCACTGTACTTACACTGAAGATATTGAAACAATTGAAAAGAAACTAGTTAAATGCTTTGTTTAATACTCAATTGTAAGGAAGGATCAATGTCTTGTCTCCTTTTAGGGCTATGACAACTTTCTCTAAGCTTGGTCTTCAACAATAGCCTCAGACACATTGCCAGCTACTTTCTTAGAGAGAGAAAGAAACAAGAACACTGAGAAAAAGAGAGAGAGAGAGAGAGAGAGAGAGAAAACAATAGACAGGGACTGATAGCCGGGAAAGGAGAGAGATGAGAAGCACCAACTTCTAGTTGCGGCACCTTAGTTGTTCATTCATTGCTTTCTCATATGTTCCTTGACTGGAGTGGGGGGGTGGGTTCCAGCAAAGTCAGTGACCCCTTGCTCAAGCCAGCAACCTCAAGTCAGTGACCCTGGGCTTCAAGCCAGTGACCATGGATTCATGTCTATGATCCCATGCTCAAACCAGTGACCCTGTGCTCAAGCTGGTGAGCCTGCACTCAAGCCAAGGAATTTGAAGTTTTAAACCTGGGTCCTCAGCATCCCAGTTCAGCATTCTGTCCACTGCGCCACCGCCTGGTTAGACAACTGCCAGTTTTCCTATCTAAAAAGTAGATAGTCCATGTCAGCCCTCTTAGTGTTTTGCATTGTTTTATAATCCCTGAAATTTTTTACATTTTTATTTTACTTATTTATTTTGAGTTGAACTTTGCTTCTTTGATATTATCATTCATATTTTATATACCGCATCAAAATGTTGGAGACAAAGGAAAGCATCAAGTGTGAGTTTTGGCATATTTATATCATATCCTATCTGTCATATCTTCATTGTAAGTCAAATATGCATTTTAAAAAGAGTGTTCTTGCAGCAGGAAGTAGACAAGCTAAAAAGTTTTGACAATTTAGGCATGATTATCAAGAGCCCTGAATAATTGATTATTGTAATAGAAAAGCAGGACTAATTAAAGGGATATTTTAAAGAGGTAGAACAATTAAGTTGTTGTATAATTAAATATAGAAGAAATCTAGAACAACAATCTAGAGTTCTAATTACCTTTAGTGAGTGCTGTTTTCATCTGAATGAGTCAACCTTTAAATATATTGTCACATTAAATATAACACTTGAAGCAATCCTATAAAATATGTTACTGAGCAACAACACAGAGCTGAAGTGAGCACACCAAGAGTCAAACTTCAGTGGTATTTCTGAAACCACTATTAATCTCAATATTATACTGGTCTATAATGTAGAAGAGGTGCCCGTGAGGTAGCGATGAGTGTGAATGAGCCTACCCTTCAATACAGAAAGAGCAAACTATAAAAATAGATAACAACAAATAAGAAAAACATTTCTTAATGTGAATGATCTGCCTACTTTAGAAAAAGAGTCGGGGATTAGTAAGAGCCACAGTGTTGCTAGGTGTAAGTTTTGTGAAGTCCCTTCATCTTTCTTTGTCTTTTCTTTATTTGGAGAGAAGTGGTACTGAATTTATCCCTCAAATTCTTTCTCGGATTTTTTGCTTTCATAAATAGATTATTTGATTACATACTCATACAAACAGAAGATATTTCTCCTAAAACTATATTGTGAATAAGCTTAGCCTCATTGAAGATTCTGAATGCTGTCCCCATGGCCTACTTATCTAAAACATAATTAGAGACAAGCTAGCAAACATCAACATAAATAATTTAGAAAAAAACTCATTATTCATGACCATATTCAAGTGATTGACCTAAAAACTGTTTTCTTTCTTAAAATAATTCCTTAAAAATAAAACACAAAGCATATTTATTGCAAGTTGCCTTCAATTTCTCTGCTTCATCCTACTCACTTAATAAACTATAAGGTGAGAGAACAATACACCTCAGCAATTTATGCCAACAGATAAAATATAAACTTCTATGTAACATATTTGCAATAGAAAACAATTATAAAAACAATGTAAATCAGTTACAATTTTGATATATTAAGTAAATTTATGTATGTTGTAACTCAGGTAAAATATCTTTATTGTTATTAAAATATTCCATTCTATCAAAAAATTATTGCCCTGGTTTCCTCAGTAGTAGAGCATCGGCCCAGCATGTAGATGTCCCGGGTTCAATCTTCTCCACTCCTCCCCCTCTCACTTCTCTCTCTCTCTTTCCCTCTGCCACAACCATGGCTCGATTGGGTAGAGTGCATTGCCCCAGGTGCAGAGGATGGCTCCATGGAGCCTCTGCCACAGGGGCTAAAAAATAGCTCGGTTGTGAGCATTATCCCAAGTGGACAGAGTATCATCCCCATATGTGGATTCCCTGGTGGATCCTGGTCTGGGAGCATGCAAGAGTCTGCCTTTGTATCTCCCCTCCTTTCACTTGGAAAAAGAAAAAAATATATAGTATTTATTAAACACTTTTATGTACCTGATTAATGACAGGAATAATAAAGTATATAAAACCAAATTCTTATAATCTACAGAAGAATACATATTTTCCTCCATGGAAATTGTTCAGAAAGTCTTTTAAAATAATTGATAATTGTGTTAAACCTTAGAACACAGGAGAATTTCAACCTGTGAAGAAAGTGGAAGAGATCATTCCACATGAACACAAAATTCATCAAGATGAGGTAGGAATTCATGCTGGCTTGGTTTAATTGGAGACAGGGACTTTTGACCTAGCACACATATCACTTGGACCTCGGTAGTGCAGATAGAGTGGAAATGCAAAGGAGTTAGATTGTGGAGCAGATCATACATTAGGAAAGCAAGAATTTTTCAAAGTAATACTTCTTTTATATTTTGTATCAATTGTTTCTTATTTATATATTTTTTAAAAGAATTTATTTATTCATTTTAGGGAGGAGAGACAGAGAGAAAAGGAGAAGATGTGGAGAAGCAGGAAGCATCAACTCCCATATGTGCCTTCACCAAGCAAGCCCAGGGTTTTGAACCAGTGACCTCAGCTTTCCAGGTTGATGCTATATCCACTGCATCATCACAGGCCAGACCTTCTCATTCATATTCACATTTAAAAGTCTTATCATTCTTGATTTGTATCTGTTGAAAATATCTTTTAGTCATCTATTTGTTTTTCTTTTTCTTTTTTGTTTAGTATTTACATATATATCTGGAAGATTATCTATGTCTCCTGCAGGGTGAAGGACATATTTCTTTTGCATTTCAATTTGTACACTGTATAAATTTATTCCCCATTTTTTTCCAGAAATGATAGGGAGAAACATATCAGAAGATGTATTAAGCCTAAGCATTAATCTTCCTCTACACTTGCTGTGTTCTTATCATTTCTCATATTGATTGCCACAAAACCAGTTCACATAAGCCAAAACCTAATTTAACTAAAATTAATAATTTTAATAAGATGAGAGTTATTATGTTGCAATTATTTGAAAACAATGTTTTTAATTTAGTAACTGCTATAAAATATTCTTTCATAACAAAATTAAAACTTCACCTGTTCCTAATTCTTTGTGCTTAATGAAACATAAGGGGTTTTGCCATTTCCTTAGAAAGATTAAGCAATACCATGAAGCAAATTTACTTAGTATAAAAATGTGATACATTAAAGTTTTGTTAATAGTTGTGTATTTATCTCATGAAAGACAGTTGGAAAGGTAATTATAGCATGCAAATTAGTTTCCATTGGGCTACATATTAAAATTATGTATTAATGTACAGTATTTCAAGTTACAACCTAATGTTGGGCTTTTCCCAGGTAGATATTGACCTTGAGTTCTCTCTGACCATCATTCCTTTCTTCTATTTTACTTTAAGTCCTTTAATGTTCTTGTTTAAACTCCATTAGGGAAGGGCTTCTCTAGCCCACAGATGTTTGCTTCTCTCTTATATATGCATCTGTTTTGTTACTAGAGTTTCCTTAATTTATCAACATGTGCAATTTTGGCATTAAATAGAGTATAATCAAACCCAGTAAATCAATCATTTTCAGAGTTCAATAATAGGAAATATATGGATAACACTTTTGTTCAAATTATTCCATTTTTATAATGCATTAGCATCTACCATGAGGTTACTGGTTATTCTAAGAAATAATGTACCTGTGATTTAAAGAATTGAGATTTCTTCAACTTTTTTTGTTTTCTCATAGGAACCAATAGTTATTGATTTAAAACATTCAGTTGTCTCACACACCTATTCTGTATTGTAGTTGTTAGTAGGAAATCACTGAATAGTATTGTTGGCATAATACAAACCTTGCTTAATTTACTGGGCATATGTATTGTCATTCTGGTTTGAGAGCAGATTTCATTTTGGATTATTAGAAACCGGTACAGAGATGCATGAGCAAGCTCATCTAAGACCAGCTGAACCTGGAAGAGAACACCAGAATCCACCCAGCGAAGGCATAGATTGTTTTGGGGTGACATTTCAGACAGATCCCTTGACTTTTTCAAACTTCAGAGAGAGAAAGGGAGAGAGCAAGAGAGAGACAGGAACATCTTGTTCTTGCATGTGCCCTGATCTGATCAGGAACTGAACCAGCAACCTCTGCACCTTGGAATAATGTTCTAACCAATTGTGCTATCTGGCCAGGGCTATTGCTTCCCTTTTAGATGAAGGCTTTTTGCAAGATACATTCAATTAACTAAAAACAATAATGACACAAGGCAGCAAGATGGTGATGGAGTTGGCGGATATACCAACTTCCACATCCCAGAACCAAAGTGTATTACAACATAATTTTAAGAACCATCATCTGGAAAAACCAACTTTGGACTAAACTAAGAGGACTCTTTTACCAAGGAACACCAAAGAAGCCACACTGAGACTTGTAGCAACAGCAGAAATGCGGAGAGGGCTGCCCAGCTCCCGGGAGCAAATGGCAGCCTGGAGAGACTCACATAGTGGGAAGTGAGTTTAGTGGAGAGGGAAGGGTTCTGGGCCTCAGGAACTAGCCCCAGACTGTAGCCCTAGAGACTATAAGAAGCATATGGACAGTATTTAGCTGCAAAAGAAGTCAGGATACGGTTTGTGTGAAAGAGACAGATTTCTCAGACCCAGGATTCTTCTTTAAATGGACCACCACGCAGAAAACCTCTTTCACAAACACTCACCTGAGGCTCAGGGTTCCCGGAGACAAGGAGAGAGGAACACTTTGAGGGACAGCCACCCTAACCCCTGTGCTGAGTCAATTCCCAAATCTGAAGTGAATATTTTCCCTGGTACCAGCAATACCAGCAAAGGGAAGCAGGACACCAGCCAAACAAGATCTTCTGCAGCACTCAGAGCAGAGTTACTTAGAAGAAGGGAGCCTTTAGGAATACAGAATTGAGTGCTGAGGTCTGAGCAGTAACGCCCCCACCCACACTGCTGAGTGCTTGCTGGAGGGTGGGTGGTGGCAGGACATGGAAGGGGTGGAAGCTGGGTTGGCCATGACTGAGGCCTGGTGTGAGCTCAGTCTTGCCTGGAAGGGGCAGAGGGGCGCACACAAAAGTGGTATGGGCTGCTGCAGGCCCACCTGCAATCTGGGCCACAGGAGAAAAAAAAAGCCTGAGTACTGCAGAGACCCATGGCTGAGAGTGGGCACACAGCCCAACCCAGCCTGCAGAGCTGGGGTTTTCACCCAGACAAGTGAGCGCAACTCTGCCCATGGGGGCGGGGCAAAAACCCGGGAATAAGAAGACCCATGGTGGAGCCAAGGTGTTCACCCTGCCCCTGGTGCCAAGGCTTGTGACCAAGGGCGTGGTGTGCAGTCTCACCCATGGGGGCAGGGTGAAGGCCGAGGCTTGTAGACCCAAGCATGTGAACACAGCCCCTCCTCTGGAAGAGAGGCGGAAACTGCAGTGACAGCTGCAACTGACCAGTGCTGGCAATGCCCATACCCGAACACCTGAGGCAGCAGCAGAAGGAGTGGCAGGCCTGCAGACAGACCACACCTAGGGAGCACAGAGGCCACACCCATTAGACTCCAGTGGCCACACCCTTCTTATACACAGACAAAATGGGAAGGCAGAGAAATGCAACCCAATTGAATCAAGAGAAATCTCCAGAAAAGGACTTGTATGAGTCAGATATAACCAAATTACCAGATGCAGAGTTTAAAATAATGATTGTTAGGATGTTCAAAGATCTTAGAACAATAATAGATATTCATAACAAACAACTAAATAAAGAGATAGCAAGTATAAAAAAGGACATTGAAATAATAAAGAATCAGTCAGAAATGACAAATACAATATCAGAAATGAAGAGCACAATGAAAGGAATTAAAAGCAGGATGGAAGAAGCTGAGGATTGAATCAGTGAGTTAGAGGACCAGATAAACGAAGGCACAGAAGCAGAGCAGCAAAAAAAGAGACTCAAAAAGTCTGAGGAAACTCTGAGAGCACTGTGACAACATGAAGAGAAATAACATCCACATCAAAAGGGTTCCTGAAGAAGAAGAGAAAGAACGAGGAATAGAGACTTTGTTCAATCAAATTATACCTGAAAACTTCCCTAAATTGATGCAGGAAAAAGTCACACAAGTTCAAGAAGCACAGAGAATTGTATTAAAGAGAAACCAAAAAAAATCTACACAAAGACACATCATAATTAAAATACCAAAGCTAAATGAAAAAGAGAAAATATTAAAAGCTGCTAGAGAAGCCCTGGCTGGTTGGCTCAGCGGTAGAGCATTGGCCTGGCATGCGGGGGACCCAGGTTTGATTCCTGGCCAGGGAACATAGGAGAAGCACCCATTTGCTTCTCCACCCCCCCTCCTTCCTCTCTGTCTCTCTCTTCCCCTCCCGCAGCCAAGGCTCCATTGGAGCAAAGATGGCCCAGGCGCTGGGGATGGCTCCTTGGCCTCTGCCCCAGTTGCTAGAGTGGCTCTGGTCGTGGCAGAGCAATGCCCCAGAGGGGCAGAGCATCGCCCCCTGGTGGGCAGAGCATCGCCCCTGGTGGGCATGCCGGGTGGATCCCAGTCGGGCGCATGTGGGAGTCTGTCTGTCTCTCCCCATTTCCAGCTTCAGAAAAAAAAAATACAAAAAAAAAAAAAAGCTGCTAGAGAAAAAAAGGCTATCACCTACTGGTTCTTTGAAAAGGTAAACAAGATCAATGAGCCTTTTACCAGACTCACCAAGAAAAAAAGAGATGACTCAAATAAATAAAATTAGAAATGAGAGTGGAGAAATAACAACTGACACAACAGAAATACAAAAGATTGTAAGAAAATACTATGAGGAATTGTATGCCAAAAAATTAGACAATATGGATGAAATGGAAAAATTCCTTAAAACATGTATTTTAAAACTCAATCTGGAAGAATCAGAAAATCTAAACAGACCAATTACAACAAATGAGATTGAAACAGTTATCAGAAAACTCCCAACAAACAAAAACCCTGGGCCTGATGGCTTCACAAGTGAATTCTACCAAATATTCAAAGAACTAATGCCTATCCTTCTCAATTTATTTCAAATATTCAAGAGGAAGGAAGACTTCCAAGCTCCTTTTATGAGGAGAGCATAATTCTAATTCCAAAACCAGGCAAAGACAACACAAAAAAAGAAAACTATACACCAATATCCCCAATGAATCTAGATGCTAAAATCCTCAACAAAATATTAGCCAATGGAATCCAGCAATACATGAAAAAAATCATACACCATGATCAAGTGGGATTTATTCTTGGGAGGCAAGGCTGGTCCAATATTCTCAAATCAATCAATGTGATTCATCACATAAACAAAGGAAAGGAGAAAATCATATGATAATTCCAATAGATACAGAAAAAGCATTTGATAAAATCTAGCGCCCATTCATGAACAAAACTCTCAGCAAAGTGAGAATACAGGGAACATACCTCAACATGATAAAGGCCATCTGTAACAAACCCACAGCCAACATCATACTCAATGGGCAAAAATTAAAAGCAATCCCCTTAAGATCAGGAACAAGGCAGGGGTGCCCCCTTCCACCACTCTTATTCAACATAGTCCTGGAAGTCCTAGCCACAGCAATCAGATAAAAAGAAGGAAAAAAAAAAGGTATCCAAATTGGAAAAGAAGAAGTAAAACTATCATTATTTGCATATGATATGATATTGTATATAGAAAACCCTAAAGTCTCAGTCAAAAAACTACTGGATCTGATAAGTGAATTTAGCATAGTGGCAGAATATAAAATTAATACTCAGAAATCAGAGCATTTTTATATACCAACAATTAACTGTCAGTAAGAAAAATTAAGAAAACAATCCCCTTCACTACTGGAACAAAAAAATAAAATAAAATAAGTTACCTAGGAGTAAATTTAACCAAGGAGATTAAAGACTTGTACTCAGAAAGTTATAAAACATTGATAAAAGTAATCAAGAAAGATACAATAAAGTGGAAGCATATACCATGCTCATGGTTAGGAAGAATAGATGTCATTCAAATGTTTATATTACCCAAAGCAATTTATAAATTTAATGCAATATCAATTAAAATACCAATGACATACTTCAAAGATATAGAACATATAGTCCAACAATTTATATGGAACCAAAAAAGAACACAAAGAGCCTCAGCAATCTTGAAAAAGAAGAATAAAGTGGGAGGTATCACACTTCCTGATATCAAATTACATTACAAGGCCATTGTATTCAAAACAGCCTGTACTGGCATAAGAACAGGCATATAGATCAATGGAACAGAAAAGAGAACCTAGAAATAAACTCACACCTTTATGGACAACTGATATTTGACAAAGAAGGTAAGAGCATACAATGGAGTAAAGACAGCCTTTTCAACAAATGGTGTTGGAAAAATTGGACAGCTACCTGCAAAAAAATGAAACTAGACAACCAACTTACACCATTTAAAAAGAAACTTAAAATGGATAAAAGACTTAAATGTAAGCCGTGAAATCATAAGCATCTTAGAAGAAAACTTAGGCAGTAAGCTCTCTGACATCTCTAGCAGCAATATATTTGCTGATTTATCTGCACGGGCAAGTGAAATAAAAGACAGGATAAACAAATGGGACTATATCAAACTAAAAAGCTTTTGCACAGCTAAAGACAACAAGAACAGAATAAAAAGACAAACTACACAATGGGAGAACATATTCGACAATATGTCTGATAAGGGGTTAATAACCAAAATTTATAAAGAACATGTAAAACTGAACACCATGAAGATAAACAATCCAATCAAAAATTGGGCGAAAGAAATGAATAGACACTTCTCCAAAGAGGACATACAGATGGCCAATAAGCATATGAAAAAATGCTCAACATCACTAATCATTAGAGAAATGCAAATTAAAACTACAATGAGATATCACCTCACACCAGTCAGAATGGTGCTCATTAACAAAACAACACAGAATAAGAGCTGGCGAGGATATGGAGAAAAGGGAACCCTCCTGCACTGCTGGTGGGAATGCAGACTGGTGCAGCCACTGTGGAAAACAGTATGGAGATCTTTATAAAATTAAAAATCAAACTGCCCTTGGACTCAGCTTTCCCACTTTTAGGAGTATACCCCAAGAACACCATAGCACTGTTTCAAAAAGAGAAATGCATCCCCATGTTTATAGCAGCATTGTTCACAATAGTGAAGATCTGGAAATAGCCCAAGTGTCCATCAGTAGAAGAGTGGGTTAAAAAGCAGTGGTGCATATATACAATGGAATACTATGGGGCCATGAAGAAGAAGGAAATCTTACCTTTTGCAACAACATAGATGGACATGGAAACTATTATGTTAAGTGAAATAAGCCAGGCAGATAAAGAAAAATATCATATGACCTCACTCATTTGAGGAATCCAATGAACAATGAGAATTGAGGAACAGAATTGAGATAGAGGAAAGATCAAAGGGACCAGAGGAAAAGAGGACAGAGGGAAAGGGGATGATAGGATGGGATAAACCTTAAGGGAAGGGGGAAGGACATTATGGAGAGGGGGCAAAGGAGATGTTGAGGAGAATGTGGGGAAAGGGGGATGCATTCGAGGCAACACTAGAATCTACGTAAACACAATAAATTAAAATCAATAAATAAAAAAAGAAAATGTTACAAATGCCCTTTTTCTAAGAAAGGCTCTGAATATTTCTTCAGTGCATATAATGTTTGCTTTACTACCTGCCATAAAATTTTATAGCCTTTCTCTAGTCACCATCATTCCCCACCAAATATATTTTGTAGTATCTTTTTTCTATTTTCCAGTTCTTCAGGATCTTTGCATGAAATCTGAGGAATATTTTTAATGTGTGCATGAAAATGTTTAGTATTGTTAATGACCTGTGTTTGGTACCTACCTCCATATTAAATATAAAGAATAAGCTTGAATTTAGCACCTTGATTTTTTGAATCTTATAATTTTCCAAATTTTTATTATAGATCTTAGAAACTAGTAAAATATTACAGATATGTAATATCTCCTATGCAACACATGTACTATCATTCTTATACTTTCATGATAATAGTTATTTAGACATAACTATTACTTTGAGCATTTTCAGTATTTTACTAGTTCTTATTATTTTATTACAAATCTAATTATCTACAAAAAATAGTTCATTTGTGGTCAAATGGTCTGTATCCTTCATGATTGTTTTACTTACTCAATATTATAATTTTGAGATTTATTAACATTGATGCATATAGGTCTCATTTATGTAATTTAATTGGATTAATCATATTCCAGTGAGTAAATATGCTGAAAATATATTTAGTGTTATGTTTGTAGATATTTATCTGTTGTTCATTTTTTTTAGTATTATCACAATGCTGCAATAGTACACATCTTTTTTCAGATATTAAAATTAAATAATTCTAACATCTGAGCCTCACACCCAGAGAGTCTGTATAACTGGGAAACCATGTAAGAATGTTGTTTTTCGAAGTTCACCAACTGATTCTGATATGATTTCAAATTGAGAATTATTACTTTAGATTGTTGAGAATGGAGTTTCTGTATTGTAGGGTATATAGATCTTTAATGAATTGAATATAAACACTTACCTTTCCAAATTTGTTATTTTATTTTATAAGTTCATCAGAAGTGTATGAGTAGCTATCACCAATACTTAGTATTTTCAGTTTTTTTTTTAATTTTTCCAAAAGAATAGTACATTAGTGTTTTAAGTTGAATCAGTATAATTATTTGTATGATAATATTAATCAGATAATAGATAGAGGGACTTTTCTTTTGTTCATTTTTCCCTTCTTTTTAAAAAGTCCCTTTTTTAATTAATTGTAAAATTTATTTTTCTATTCTGAATTCTTTAACATTTATGTGTCACATCGACAGTGGAACAAAGCTTAGTATTTTCTTTTTTATAAGATTATTAATTATTTATTCAATTTCTTTAATAGATATGATCTTATTCAATTATCTATTTTTTCTGTGACAGTTCTTATAATTACTACAATTGTGAAGGAAACAATTTCTGTTGTTTGTATCTTTTTCAAAATTTAGTATATTTCACCTGTTATTAAATTTGCAGATACAGTTGTTTACAATATTTGTTATCCTTTTATTTTCAGTTGGATCAGTAGTTACGACCCTTCTTTAATTTTTGATATTAGTAATTATGGCTATAAGTTTATCATGTTTACTGATCTATTAAAATAATGAGCTTTTGATTTCACTAACTTTTCTCTTGTTTTTCTGTTTCAATTTTATTGACTTCTGGTTTAATTTTTACTATTCCCCATTTCTGCTTGTTTTAGCTTAATTTGTTCTTCTTTTCATAACTTCCTAAAGTAGAAGCTGAGGTTATTTACTACAGGTTTTATTTTTTTCTAATATATGCATTTAATGCTATAAATTTTTTGCTACACCTTGCCTCTAACACATTTAGTTAAAAATATATTAATTTCTCTTGAGACTTTTTGATCCATGGGATATCTCCTGCAACAAAATGTGTTATTTGGAAATTTTGTAGATATCTGTTTATGTTTTTAGTTTAAGTCATTTATGTTCTGAGAACATGTATTTTGTATGCGTTCTTTTATTTTAAATTTGTCACGTGTGTTCCTTGTACCCAAGAAAATTTTTCTGAACCCAAGACTCTATTTCCCAAAGACACAAACCTGTAATATTTTGTGACAAAAAATATATATATTTATATATTATATATTATATATATTATATTTATATATTTTATATTTATATATATATTTATATATTTTTTATATTTTTTATATATTTTTATACATTTATATATTCATATATATATTTTTTTTTAATAGGATTTTGAAGCTGAAAACTTCCCAGGCAGCTAGCAGTGAGAACATCATGTTTAGTCGTGGATTATCAGTGGCCTCTGGCCTCTGACAAGATGTAGCCATGCAGTTACTAAAATTTTCACTGGTAGTGAATTAGAATGGTATGCTTTTGGAGGGGATGAACTTGAAGGTTCACAATCTCAGGCATTTGAAAGATGGAGGCATGTAGTAATTATAAGAACTATGAAATTGGGTGTCTGTTGCTCAAGGCTATTGATGGGAGAGACAAAGAAAGGCTGAACGTATTTAATCATCAATCTGAGACAAATTGTAAAAGCCAAAAGGCCTCAATGGAAATGTAAAACAAAACTTTTGCTCCTTGCAGCTGGAAGGAAAAAAAATAGAAAGCTGAGGATCTGGTACAGAACTTAAAGTTATAGAGCTTCAGAGAAGATTAAACTCGCAACCTAGACAAGGATGCTCCACTAAAGTCAGAATTGGGAAGGAATGGGATGATGACATTTGGAATAGTACCATCTAGACTAATGCACCAGGAATTCTTGAATGTTCTGATTTCCCTGAACTCTCTGTGCCTGGCTAAATGGCCACCCTTTTCTGTTGAAAGGAGGTGTCCTCTTTGCTTGGTGCTGATGAAGAGACGGTCTTGAAAGACAATACATACCTCTTCCTCATGTTGTCCACAAAAACAGTAACACAATCCAGCCAGGGGAGTAATGGGGGTGGGCCTGCTTCAGGAAGAAAGGATTTATAACCAAAAGGAGCTGCAGATTTTAGTCAATAGGTATTAGCAGGAATCAGGAGAATATGCATAGAACTTAATCCCGAGGCTGCTGGATGAAGGAGATTGAAATGTAAAGCAGGATACAGAAAGGCCTGTCAACATGTCAGCATTGGGCTATGATATTCAATTTTATACCTTGGCAATGACTAGTATAGTTCTGGAATGATCTTATAATTAATAGCTCCAGACTAAGTGAGGTAGAAATGCCAGAATTGTTTGAAGTATGGTGGAACAAGTGACAAAAATCTCAGAAAAGTGGGCATGCTAGAGTGAATAAACCATATCCTGCCATGTAGGAAGGCCTGAAGAACACTCTACCATAGAAATAAGAAATGTGCTTATGAAAAGGACATCAGAATCATTGAGAAGCTCAGTAATGCCTGCACCTGTAAGCCAGGGGGAATTCTGAGAGATTCTATAGAGAACTTTCTTCTCTGATTGCAGTGGAAATGACAGGATCCCCATATTAGAGAAGCTCGGTGGCAGCATTTAATTGTCAGTAGTAAGGTTGTTGCTATTATAAAATAAGTAGCAAGCCTGGAATTCTAACCAGATGACTCTGCCCCAAGGAGAGCTATGAAGATGTTAATAGAACAGGTTTTTCTGGGAGAAACCAGATGGGCTATTAACAAGTACAGTATATAGATCAATGTATACAATCAAAAGAAAGCAAAGATAAATGATCATAAAATTGAGGGTCACTCCCCAGTGAAGACTGATGAATTTCTGAACCCAGTTTTCTGACCTGGACACTTTAAAAAACTGTGTCAAGAAAATAAACAAAAAAAGTCTAGCTATATAGGTCAAGAGACTTTAACCAACAAGAGTATTGCTATAAGGAGAAGGGAACTATTGCTTTAGGGAAATAGGAGCTTACAGTGGGGAGAAGTCTTCAAGCAAAAGATCTATAAGCATTCCAAAGTTCAGGCAGAAAAGACCATTTCTTTCATAGGAAGGAGAACCCAAAAACTAAAATAAACCTGTTTGTGGGGATGTGGGATTAGTGGGGGGGGGGGGCTAATCAGACAGTTGATGTGTGACTTTGAGTTCAGTGGGAGGGAGTAGGGATAGCAGATAGGGGAGGTCCATTTTTTAAGACTCAGTTAGGCTTAGGGGTGAATGAAAGTTTAGGGGCCTGTGAAAAGAAGAGAATTTGTTCTGATTGATCAACAAGGACAAATAGTTCACCAGTCATTTATGAGACAACAAATGGGAATTCAGAAGATCTGTGTCTGGCCATGGCATAGGAAAACATGAGAATTATCCCGGAGCTTTATCTAAGGCATGTGGTGAAGGTAACCAATTTTCCTAAACACAAAGAGTCAGGGTAATTCTTTAACCATCACTATTTGTTTTTTAGGATCACAAGGCTCTGTAATGTTCAGAGGAAGGACCTGGGGATGCTACAGTAATATGGTGATGAGTCCATGAAGGGATCTAGTCAGTAACTGTATACTGGGGAGGAAAAGGCACACTAAAGATTGTTTGACAGAGAGGTTGAGTTTGTATTGCTAGTGAGGGAACTAAAGAAATGTCATGAGGCCTTTGCTAGAGTAAAAGCATGTGCAAGCAAGGTAATAAACAAGGTCTTGACACATGCAGATAGTTTATTATGGATTTATTAGGTCCACAAAACCAGCCAGTGGTCATTACTCCAATCTTTAAATTTACAATTGAATTTGACATACTTGTTGCAAAACTAAAAGTTGTAGTTGGGGAAGGCCATGTAGAAAAGTCAAAAAGCATCTTCACGTCAAAGCAAGGAGTAATTTAAAAGTAGTTATTTCATTTTTGGGATAATGGTCTGAATTAGTACATCTCTCAAAGACCTAATTATGTTTTGCTAGTCATATTCATCATATCCTCATTTCACGCACTGCTCTGATTCATTCAAATATTGGACAGATTCTGGAGGACAGCATAGACTACCATGAATACAACTAATTAGCATTTCAAGTCATTGCCAGCTGTTAGGCCAACTGTTATGTGTTTGCTAGAACATGTTAAGATAGCCTCAGATTCATGATATGTGTAACTGATCTTGTTAATTTTATCTAAATCCAAAAGAAGAAATAGACGTTATTCACATTTTCACTTAGGATGAATAACTACATTTTTTGTAGCCTTGTTCATGGGCTATGTTAACATTTTCATTCACTATTATAATATAGTTCAGAGGATTTGGACATGAGTTATCTGGACATTCTTTAGAACATCACATTGGTCCTCTATTATGATGACATTATATTAATCAGATCATATAAGCAAGAGGTGGTAAATACATTGGGTGCTTTGGTATGATACATAAAACCCAAAAGGTTGGAAATAAATTCTATGAATATTCAAGAATGAAGTTCCCAGAGGTGTGGGAGGGTATTTCCTCCAAAATAAAGAGCACATCATTAAAATTTATACTTATGCTTGAGAAAAAAAAGAAAAAAGAAAGCACAAAGTGAAATAATTCTTTTTGATTCTGGTTGTGATTTGGGTACTATGCTTGTGATTATTTCTCTGAGTGACAAGTAAGTTTTCCAGACTTGAGTTGTATCTATTAGAACTAGTCTGTAGTGCAAGCAACTCTGCTATTTTGGCCATACAAACTGGCAGAACGCATGGTATTAGAGGTATGTGTTGTAGAAAGAATACTATTAATATATGAATTTTGTGGTAAGCTCCAATAGAAAACCCCCAAACTTGATCTTTGGTAGTGGAGAGCAAGACCATGCCCTATATAGCACATAATTAGCTGTGATATTGTGACAAGTAATTTGCCAGACCTGAGTTGTATCTATTAGAAGTAGTCTGTGGTGCTAGCAGCTCTGCAATTTTGGCCATACAAACTGGCAGAATGCATGGTATTAGAGGTATGGATTGTAGAAAGAATACTATTGATATATAGAATCTGTGGTAATCTCCAATAGGAAAATAGGAAAACCTCAAACTTGATCCTTGGTAATGGAGAGCAAGACCATGCCCTATATAGCACATAATTAACTGTGGTATTATTGAGCCCTGTTTAATAAGGACTGCATATCTAGAGGACATGGAGTGACCAGGTAGTAAAAACCTGCCATGTCATAAAATTTATGCAGACCTGGCAGCAATCCACTCAAAAATAGTTGTATTACACTCATAATTCATAATGATCAGGGCCATGGGGCACAATTATGCCTCAAGAGAAACTGGTTCAGACTACCATGATTTCACCATGTCGGCACTAGTGCTCCTTCCTGTCTTACCTATCGCCATATGACGAGACCCTTTATGTCCAGCTAGTAGAGGTAAAAATGTTAAGCTTAAATCATGAATAATTCAGTTGAGTATGTGAGTATAGCCCAAAATGGACTATGATTATACCTTCAAGGGTGGTCTGAAAAGATAGAAGGAAGAAGATCTTTCCACATAATCATTTACCTTATTTGGAAAAAGAAACAAGTATAAAACACATGAGCAGGAGCAAGTGGCCTGGCTCTTTAGTCACATATCTGTAAAGAGAAAAATGAGAAGATTGGGGACAAGATGATTAGAGAAAGTATGTGGATGGACTGATGGAAGAGGCTATGAGACATGAAGATCTTTGTAGGACACTTTTTAAGACAAATAAACAAATTTAATTACTTTGCATCACAAAAAGAAACTAACAGTACAGCCAAAGAAATACACTTCACTGTAGGACTCAGAAGTCCAGTTACATTTTGTCCTGATAGAGCATTAGCACAGCACTTTAAGAATATATCTTACTTAGACCAGACACCCTATAAGATGAGCAGTTACTATGCATAATATTATATACTTGAAGTCAGTGATGGCATTGTATCTACAATGGGTAAGAAACAATGGAGGTTCAGAGATTCTGGTTCCCCAGAGGGAATACCACAAACGCCACCTGATCACTTCAGGTTTCTTATGTATTAAAGCCATTGAAAAAGAACAAGAGTCACATTTTGGCAGAAGTAGTTATCCCTGTTCATCAATAGAAGGTAGGGTGTGATAATATAATGGGAAGCAATGAATAATATATTTGTTAATCAGGTAATCTACTGAACATCTCTGGGTAAATCTCTACCAATCCTGATAGTAAATGGACAAGTGCAGTGACCATAACATGAGGTCATGCAGTGACACAGGATCATTAGAGATAAGGAAGTTAAGGAATTGGAGGTCAAGATGCTGAAAAAATAGTCATCACAAATGTTTAAATCACTGTGAAAGATATAATGCTGTTAAGAGAAATATTAACATCTTCAAAACTAGAGATAGTTACTTAGATGTTGGTATACAAACAAGGAGGGGCATTGGTAGTAAAGTTCGATGACATAAATTTTCAGAAAACTAGATTTAAATTTTGGGATTGGTAAGAAACAATATTCTAGAAGTAGCAAAGGAGATTAGGGCGAATACTACACTAACCTCCAAGATCAGGGACAGAGAGAAAGTCAGGGTTGAGAGATTTGCAGAGGAAGTGATGTCATAAGAGGAGAGCCAGATTTTATGCAGTGGAAGGTGAAACTAATCCTCTAGAAAAAAAAAAAAAAAGCTAGACTAGGACATTTTGATGACAGATCTTGAGCTTCAAAGTGTAGCTAGTTATAGATGCAAAATTGTAAATAAGAGTTCAAGAGTTGTGTGATAGTCTTAAAATCTTGGTCTTGGTGCTGACATAAATAAATAAATGTAAGACATCAATGGATTCATGTTGACAGTCACTTTCTGAAGGGGAAGTGGATAATTAGTTTAATTATACCTTCTCTTTGAGATCTGGACTCTGGCAGATTGCGGTCATAAGAAGGGAATATGTGAGTGGCAGGGGCTTTCCAGGAGAAGCTGAAGTTTTCTTCACATCCTCTGTATTCCTGCCAGTGATGGCATTGAGGTGAAAGGAAGGGCGTGTTGCCAGGATCATGCTGTGCTCTGCACACACCCTGTACATCCTGCTGATGCATATCATCATTATCATCATCTTGGTAGCAAGAAGCCACAGTAGGGAGGATAACATAAACACATTAATAGATTAAAGGAGAAAAACCATACAATCGTCTTACAGGGGCAGAAAAATAATTTATGATGTTTAGAAAAATGTGCTAAGCACTAGAAATAGGAGGAAATATTTCTTAAACTCAAATAGCTTCAAAAACTTGTAGTCAATAATATTCTCAATGGTGGTACCATAGAAGCATTTTATTAAGAATCAGGATGGTTGCACGAATAAATTTTACTATTTCTTCTATTTACCATAATAATAAAGATCCTAGCATGGTAGAAGAAAAACAAGTAAAAGGCACATAGAGAAAAGAAAAAACAAAAATATCATTAATGCAGTACATACAATACAAGATGATATATGTTTGAGACTATAATTGTTATAAATATGTAAGTATAACATGCATAGAAATTTTTTAAAAATCCTTCCATCAAATTAAGGATTATGAGTTACCACAAGGGAGAAAAATTAATGAGATTAAGGATGGGGACACAGGCAGTTCCAAAACTAACTGTTTAATATTTTATTATTAAAATGAAAAACAAATATAAAACAAATGTTATATCATTTTACAATTTGAGAAAACTAGATTGTATGTACATAAATGAATGGTTATTGTATTAATTATTATTTCATTTTGAAATAGTTTTAATTTAAAATTTGTTCTATTTATCTATATAACTATTGTCACATCATTCTATTACATTTGAAGAATAATTTTTAATTAAAATACCATCTAGCCAAGTGTAATATGTCATCCATAATCTGTCCTCAGCAATCTTTAGATTTGGTAAATACACTTTAAGATTCAGAGTTAAGTGTCACTTCTTAAAACTCTACCCCATCCTACCATTTTGGTTAGGGTTCTCCTACTTTGTACTGTTACCATCCAGGGCTTATATCATTGCATGCATCATGTTGGATTGTAATATCCTTGTTACTTATGTGTACTTCACCAAGTAAATTATAAATTATTTAAGGAAAGAACTGTATTCTTTATGTTTATATAACCAACTTCTGGGTATACAGTCCCATATGCTAGGTAGTGAATGGCTTTTGAATGAATAGAGATCTACTTAAAGTTAAGAAAGCCATAATTCACTAGAAACCAAAATTGAGCATGACAATGACATTATAAAGAAAGAAGAAAGAACTCTACCTTTATCTCTCTATTATATTCTTAAGACAGAATTGTGTTTTCTCCAAAAGAAAGGTTCACTATCATTTACAAAAGCTAGGCATTATACAATGTTTATTTTCTGCTCAAATCATTTACCTGTGTGATAATGGCCAAAACTTTTCTGAGTCCCTGTAGCTTTTATGTGCAAAGACTCATTTGAAACATACACAGACTTATTCATCTGCAACTGCCAAAAGAAGAATGCTGAACATTATAATATGATTAATTTCCAATGTGATACACTGAACAAGCAGCCTGCAATAAAATGTTTCCATAATACTGTGTTTTTACTGAACTGGTATTTTTTTCTTTTCATTGAATTTATTGTGGTGACACTATTTAACAAAGCTATACACTTTTTGGGTGCACAGTTCCACTGGACATCATCTGTGAACTGCATTGTGTGTTCACCACCTCGTCAAGTCTCCTTCCATCACCATTACCCCTGCTATATAATTAGCAATATTCCTCAAAAATCTCTTTAAGTTGTTTCACATTTCCCCTACAAGAAAAAAAATCTATTGACTTAATGTATAATTAGCTAATGTAACTGCTTCAATGAAACAAAGATACCTTTTGGACTTGTAAAACTCAGAATTTATAATGTATTGTATTCCTTATTTATGACTGATAAAATACTTAAAATAGAGTCTGTGCAATAAGCTCTGTGGCATAGGCTTTAAAAATGTTGAGGCCAAGTGACATGGGTTCAGAGTTACAACTAGTTACCCCACCCCTTTGCGTGGGCCTTAGCAGGCCACTTACTGTACCTTATCAATTTCCTAGTCTTAACTTGGAAAAAAATTGTATTTTTGCATGGTTTTCTGGTGCAAACCAATGGTGTTGTTATTGCTCTATGAAGCTTAAAATGTACGTTGAAGTGCATTGTACCTACTTATATCTGATCATTATATCATACTTTACAAAGGTTAACTTTTAAATATGTATGAGATTATTATTACCATAGGCCAATGGCCTAGGGGCCAACACATGTTGTGGGTGTTAACTGTGTTTCTGTTATTGATGCTGGTAATATAAATAAAAAAAGGAATCCTGGAAAAATGTAACAAAAATATCTGTGATGATATATTAGAAGTGTATGGCAATCTTAAGCTAAAGGCAAATAATTTATTTGTAATTATTATTGAAGCCAAATAATAAACTAGTGATTTAACTCAATATTTAATTAGTGCTCATGTAGATAAAGCACCCATTCCATCTGTTGACCTATATACAGTGTATGGAATATATTATTAGTGAGTGACTAGAGGTCAAATAATTCCTTTGGAAAAGTTGACTTGTGTGAAAAAAATTCCCTATTATTAAAGCATTACTATTTCTATACAGACTCTTTGGCATCAATATGTATTATGTTTTCTAATAATAACAGTAGGTTCACTAGATCATTCATTTGGCACAATCCCTTTTGTCACTAAAAGCATATATTTACAAGAAAATTGGCTGTGATTAAATGGAAGTCTTAATTAAAATTAACAAAATCAAAGGAGTCAATGGTGGGACAAAACTGATTGCCTCTGCTTCATTAGAGCTAAAGTCTAATCATATAAATTGGCTAACTGGAAGTCATCACCCACCATATTCTACCTTTTGAATTATTTTTTCTTATCATAGATGCTACTTTTAAATGAGGTATCCATAAAATGAAATATTAATTTTAAGGGTCTTTTTTACATGATTATAAACATCTGTATAATTCAAATTACTTAAGAATTTTTAAATAAGTGTTTGAATATTTTTGTTATTTTTTTTAGCTAAAATAAAAGGCAATTTGATGCTTTTAATAGGTGAGCAATTATTGGTTTCAGTGTATTGATTTGTAATATTTAGTATCTTGATATTTTTCCAGGCAGCTATGTATTAACAAAATTTCTAAAAAGACATTTAAACATTCATGTTTATTCAAATAAAGTGGATGATTTTGTTATCCTCAAGCTGTTTAGGATTGCTATACATACCTATGAACGTAAAATACATGACAGTATTTATTTTAAGACTTTGAGAGTGAGAAGAGTAATAGAGAGAGAGAAAGGCGGAGTGTGAGGAGGAGCAGGAAGCATCACCCTGTAGTCACTTTTCATATGTATCTTGACCAGGCAAGCTCAAGGTTTCAAACCAGTGACTTCAGCATTCCAGATTGATGCTTTATCCACTGTGTCACCATAGGTCAGGTCCATATACAGGGTGGGGCAAAAGTAAATTTACAGTTGTTTGTACAGAAAAGAACGTAATAATTAATAACTAGTAATACAAGAATAAACTCTGTGTGTTTCATGTACTTACACCTGTAAACCTACTGTTGTTTTACCCTGTGTATTCAAAATGAAGTTAAGTATAAACAATATTAGTTATTTCATTCTGAATCTCTTTTTATTGTCTGTTTGTGTTCTCTAGTGTTCATATCATCACCCAATTTACTACCAGTTGTGATTTGAATTAATGTGCTGTGTACCTCTATGTCCAGACCAAAAACAAAGTGTTAACATTCTTCTGGGATACTGAAATTGAATGCAATTTAATACCAATCAAGCAGTGCCATAATGTTTCTCAGAGATGAATTGATGAACTATTTTCACCTAAGGGAAGTACAGCAGCACATTGATCATGAAAAGAGATTTGGAACTTCTTTAAAAATAATCCCTTAAAGCTTTAAATTAATCTATTGTACAGCTGCTGTAAAGAAAGATGACAGTAGGAGGGGGGAAATTATTTGTTTTAAAAATTTGAATTGAAAAGGAAATGACTACAGGAGATAATCTTCCATGTTATCATCATAAAACTTCAGAGACAGTAATGAGCATAATAAGTGTGACTATCCTTCACATATTATTAACATGAGAAATAAGGCATGAAAAACATATCACCACTATAGCTGTTGTCCTCAGAATGCCTAGTTTTATTGCCCCTCACACAGGTAGATAGACTTCAGGTTTCTATGAGAATGCCTTACAAGTATTTCCTCATTCAAAGATGTTTATGACACCTCATAAATACCCCTAAAAAAGTATGGTATAAAATTGCAGAAACAGCAACACCCATCCATATGGCTGGAAATCCCGTTCCTTGCAATGTTATTTGCAATTGTGACATACTTTATATTCTTCCTGCAAAATCTCATTGCATTCTCAGTCTTTATAGACCTGGAATGCTGAAATCACCAGTTTGAAACCCTGGGCTTGCCAGATCAAGGTACATCTTCTCAGCAACTACAAGTTGATGCTTCCTGCTCATCCCCACCCCTCACCTTTCTCTCTCTCTTACTCTCCTCACTCTCAAAGTCTTAAGAAATTTATTTTAATTTCTGTTAACTCTTCAATAGAATGACTTTTTCAAAAGCAGAAAATAAAGTGGAGAGTGAAAAACACCTAAATAAAAATAAACTCTGTCATAAAAATTTGCTTTCTGAGAATGTGTCTGATGACAATGTAAACTTAAAATGAATGGAAGAAAAGAGAAAGAAAAATGTTTCTTATGACCGAGGAGAAAAGGAGAGTCAGCAGACAGAAAGCGGTAAAAGGCGTGAAGAAGCACAATCAAGGTACAGAGATACAAAAGCCTGAGAGAGGAAAGTTGGTATAAATGAAAAATAAAAAGAAATTAAGGGATCTAAAGGCAAATGAATGAAAGAATACATAGAAGAAAATTAAAAATATTGAAGGAAATCTTATCCAACAATAAAAATGTGACCACAAGAAAGCCAACAATGATTAAAAGATTCTTCACTTTTATGAGATTTTTTTTAGGGATAAGATAGAGTTAAAAATAGAAAAAACTTTAAAGAGACTAATTCTTAAATGTATTTTTTTCTACAAATATCACATTCCTACTTATTGCAGGTGTTATGGAAGACTTTGGATGCAAAGATGAAAAGATTAGTTTGTTCAAGGAACAATTGTAATAGCATAGTTACTTCATGGAAGTATGTATAATGTACCATGTGAGTGAAGGATAGAAAGAGAATCTAAGTTAGCTAAGAGACAACAAAGAATTTATTCTGTGCGTGGCAATTAAATAAGCATTTAACTGATGAGAAGACAGATTATGAGCTATCTTAAGGATGTACCTGGATTCTAGCTTAGTAGTACAATACTTTGGAACTCATAATGACGTCAATGAGTAGAGACACAAGTAGGCACCAGATCAATAATAGTTTTATGTGCCTGCGAAGAAGTTTTAGATTTTATGCTGAACCTGAAGTGAAACAGCTGGCTAATTTTAAGACAGAGAGTGACTTAATCAAATTTGCTATAAAAAGATGACTTGATGAAAGTACAAAGAAAGAATGAGCTATGGAAATATTAAATGCAGGAACATTATTAAAAAAATAATTGAAACATTACAGGTGAGAAATTATAAAAGGCTTAACTGGGGCAATGATAATGGACTAGGAAAAAAGGAGATAAATATTTAAGGCACCGAATTAATATAACTTAGTGATTCTGATTCTATCTTTATGGGTTTGGGGTGTACCCAGGGTCCCTTTGTTCTAAGTATACCCAAGCTGTGTTGTCCATTTACTCTGGTCTTCCAGATAATTATATCCTAATGTGAATTATAATGTGAAAAAAATTGGAAATTGCTGATTAGTTTTATTAGTGCTTTTTGAAAACATTTTCAATAATCAAAATGTTGTAATTTCTAAAAGATTTATTTTCCATTAAAAATATTCATTATTTTTCATTTTAATCAGGAAAGCATTAGCTCATTATTATGTATTTCTATTCTCTCTGTGCAAGGTAGAAGGGTCAGATATCAAACTGCTATCTACCCTCGCCAACCTCAGAAAATTGTTTTTCATTCATTGTGCCCTACATTGTCATGGACATCTAACTATGCATCAAGAACTAATTTCAGTCACTGGAAATACAGAAGTAGTAAGAAGTAAAAGGTCCCTGCCTTTCTAGAACTCAAAAAGTTGGAGAGAGAAATAGGATATGAATATTAATAGGAATAAGTACATAGTTATCAACCACTTCCACTGCTAGCAAAGAAAAATGCTGGGAATCATAGGGCATTTTAATGAAATTATTCTAGTGCAGGATATAAATGGGAAGGAGCTGAGAAGAAATGATCAGAAATAGAGTGAAAAAATTATTCTTCCAGAAGTTTGTACAAAATCTTTCAGGTACTTGAGATACTGATTAAAGGCCAGAATGGTTGGAGCTAAGGAAGAATGGGATAGACCTATGACACAAAGCTAAGGGTGATCAAGGATGCAGAGGAAAAGCAAGGCAGGGGTTTTCTAACCTAAGGGATTCTGAGTTTATACTTAGACAATGGAAGCACCTTAAAAAATGTTGAAAAGAGAAATCATATGATCTAATTTTAAGATCTGAAAGATTCTTAGAACACTCTTATAAGATGAAAGACTGTAGAGGTGGGAAGATGTTTGAAGAAACATTTCCAGTGGAGAGCAGTGAATGAATCCAAGACACATGATGGAGATTGAATGGAATTGAGACAATGTAGTAACGCCACTCTAATTTTCCCACTTAGCAACTTCTATCCCATTGCATATACTAAATTCATTATCAGGAGAGATTGGCTGAGGTAGTTTGTTCAAATTTCCCAGGTCCTCAGTGTGGAACTCTTTATATGAAAGGGTTTATACAGTAATCATTTATTTTCTTTTGAAAACCCATTGACATCTAATAATTTATAAAAACTAAAAAACACATTTTCTAAATCAGTGCCTTCAAAGACTTGATCACAAGCATGACTCACATTATCCTACATAGATAAACTCCTTTGAATACTCCAACTTATGTTGATCTTATATACCCATTAGAAAAATTGGGAAAGACAATACACCTAAGATCTAAAGGAAAAATACTTAACACCAGCTGGCCCTGAATAATGAAATTTTAGAATGGGAGAAATCTGTAAATGAGTATAATTCCATCCTCCACATTCTTGATTCTAAATTGGAAAATTCAGTATAGCTTTTCTAGTTCTGAATGAGGACTTCATTTGAATTCTCCTGAGCGTGATTGACACCTCATTTCTGAAAACAGGAATATATATACAGATTGGGAGAGAGAGAGAGAAAGAGAGAAAGACCACAAATATTCACTGGTTAGGAAACTGTAAATAAAATTTAAGGTAAGAGAGGGTTTATTGTTTATAAGCACTTTGTCTTATAATTGATTGGTTGATATGTGTGTGTATATTTACATAACTATATAAAAACACATGAGAGGTTGAATTTTGGGTTCAGTCCTGCCTCTCAAACTAAAGAATAAGCCATACTCCTTTTATTTTTATTTTTTGCTTTTATTGTGAGGTGTGCTAAAAGCTTGTTAACTTTTAAGGATATATAGTTTATTCTGTTTGTTTGTTGTATTCTGTTTCTTTGTCAGTGTATTATTAGGTACTAGAAAAAAATTTGCATTTCATAATCATGGGTTGAATTTCTAAGCTTTCAAAGAGTGTGGAGATGATTAAACTTTAACTATAGAAGAATTTGAATTACTCATCTGTACTCCTGATTTTTCTAACATCACTATTTTATCCACTCCAAAAGTTTTTTGTCTATTTCTTAATATCTGACTCTAGGTATGGTGATAAACATTCAATTTTTTTTTTTTTTTGGATTGCAAAAGAACTGAAAAGCAAGAAGAAATGGTCACGACAAAAATTATGTGGTACTTTTTGAATTATATAATAATATTATGGACCAATTCTAAATAGGGGTCTATAATAATTTCACTTCAAAATCACAAAGCGTCAATATGACAAGCTAATTAAAAGCATTCAAACTGATATATAGATTAGAGAAATCAATGAGTAGAAGGTGTAAATTGCCATTTAAACTGGTTATTAAACTACAGAAAACATCACCTCCCAATGTCTCACACACCACAGTCCATTAAGTTCTCTTTATAACATACTTTTTCCACTATTATAATAGTTTTATGATAATATTTTTTCCTTGCTTTAAATAGTCTTTGCAACTCGCACATTTATAAACTTAAATTTTAAAATATATTTTCTATTCCAGTTTCTTTTCTTATATTCATTTTAAAGAGGGGAGAGAGACAAGAAGAGAGAGTGAGAGAGAAAGCAAGAAGGAGCAGGAAGCATCAACTCCTATATGTGCCTTGACCAGGAAAGCTTAGGGTTTTGAACCAACGACCTCAGCATTCCACATCGATGCTTTATCTACTGCACCACCACAGTTCAGGCTATAAACTTAAATTTTATCACACTTTTCCCATGATATTCTTCAATTCCTACTATTGACATCCCAAACTTCTATTTTATCAAATGACTCTATCTCCCCATGTTGGTGATCTTTTTGCATCATTACAAGAGTTTCCTGAAAATATTATTATTTTGCAAGGAACCATCACTTCTTTAGATCTAGTTGGATGCCTCTCCATAACAAATCACATTTGTTAAACTTTCCTTGATACTGTTTACTATAAATTGGCACCCATTTTGTTTCTGTTTCTTTCAGCCACAAGTTTCTTTGTAAGGTAAGCATGCAGAAAATATTTCCCAGTTATTAAAAATCAGTGTTTGGCTGTCTCTCCATATACAGGGTGGGGAAAAAGTAAGTTTACAGTTATTTGTACAGAAAAGAATATAATAATTAATACCTAATAATACAAGAATAAACTCTGTGTTTCATGTACTTACATCTGTAAACCTACTGTTGTTTTACCCTGTGTATCCAAAATGGCATTAAGAAGTATAAACAATATTAGTTATTTCATTCTGGATCTCTTTTTATTGTCTCTTTATGTTCAATAGTGTTCATATCATCACCCAATTTACTACCATTTGTGATTTGAATTAATGTGCTGTGTACCTCTATGTCCAGACCAAAAACAAAGTGTTAACATTCTTCTGGGATACTGAAATTGAATGCAATTTAATACCAATCAAGCAGTGCCATAATGTTTCTCAGAGATGAATTGACGAACTATTTTCACCTAAGGGAAGTACAGCAGCACATTGATCATGAAAAGAGATTTGGAACTTCTTTAAAAATAATCTCTTAGAGCTTTAAATTAATCTATTGTACAGCTGCTGTAAAGAAAGATGACAGTAGGAGGGGAGAAATTATTTTTTTTAATTTGAATTGAAAAGGAAATGACTACAGGAGATAATCTTCCATGTTATCATCATAAAACTTCAGAGACAGTAATGAGCATAATAAGTGTGACTATCCTTCACATATTATTAACATGAGAAATACGGCATGAAATGTGTATCACCACTATAGCTGTTGTCCTTAGAATGCGTGGTTTTATTGCCCTTCACACAGGTAGATAGACTTCAGGTTTCTATGAGAATGCCCCATAAATATTTTCTCATTCAGAGAAATTTATATTACCTCATAAATACCCCTAAAAAAGTATGGTATAAAATTGCAGAAGCAGCAACACCTATCCATATGGTTGGAAATCCCATGCCTTGCAATGTTATTTGCAATTGTGACATACTTCATATTCTTCCAGCAAAATCTCATTGGATTCACAGTCTTTATAGGTATTGTGGTAAATAAGTTTTCACTATTTCATTCTTATTGTGGAGGCAATGAAATACGAAGAAGGTTAGTCTATATGGAACTAAGGAAGCATGACCTTGATTCACTATTCTTCTGAAACACATTTATCAACTTTATGTGGTCAACCGTAGCATATTGAGCTGTATGCAGGGGGCACACTGAAGACACTGGTGCATTACATAGGTGTGCCTTTGCAAAACAGAAATTATTGTATTTTTCTTGATATATGAATACATATACTTTGCTATATGAATGAATTCAATATTCCTTAGGTGTCTATAAACTTATATGCTAGGTCATTCCCCTGTTATTATTTTAAATCCTTCTTCACTATGAACCTCTGCTCATTACCACTATTCATTCCCTATATCATTAATTTAATCACTGATGCAAATCATGGACTATGCTGGTGTGTGTGTGTGTGTGTGTGTGTGTGTGTGTGTGTGTTCTTTTGTTTCTGAATATAGGAAAATTCAGGTAAAATATATTTCCAAAACTTTGTCTTCTCTCTTACTCTCTTGTCTGCTTTATAACAAATAACAAACTTTAAAAAACACTGTGTAGCCAGCAAAGGGTAGAAGAGCAACATAATTGTTTTTGAGATTGGAGGTGCTCTTTCACAGGAAAGCATTCACGCATTTGGAATTCGCCAAACCAAAATGCAGAGAATCTAGGGGTTGAAAGCAGCAGACTTCTTGTTAGCCCTTCTGAGGGACAATCAGGGCAATTTGAGGAGGCTCATTCTATTGACAAAGAATTAAAGCATTATAGAATGCATCATCTTTAAAGAAAACAAAAACTAAATAAGTGAGAATAATTTTATGCATAATTTAACTCCCCTCCAAGAAAAGTCTGCCTTTATCTGAAGAGATTAACTGCGGGAAGGATCAGCAGGTTCCAGTACTTCTAGGAAACACCTCATGCAATCAGCTTTATTGGATAAAAACACTATCAAAATAATATTTTCAACTATTAGGAAAAACACTACCTGTTTAGAGTAATTAAGGTAATTTTAAGACTTCAGAAAACTGCCATGAAATTATGAATGGAGAAATGAATGAAAATGGAGACATTTCCTCATCGCACATGCTCAAGACAGTTTTGGAGATGGCATGTATTTATTAGTTTGTCAATCAGAAAAAAGGTTACAAGTCACCAAAAAACATCATGGGTAGGAACTAAAAAGTAAATAGTGTTTCTATAGTTCCTCTTTATAGATGTTACACTTACCTAAATATGAAAATAGAGCAGAATGTATATAGAGAGAGCAGGACAAGCAACTCATGTCCTAGTTACACTAAACAGTAAAATTCCCTCTTCTCTGTGCTGGAAATGATAATCAATTTGTATTAGATGTGTTAAAGTTACAAAAAAATTATTTTCCTATTTTAAAACACTCAAATTATTTTGAATGCTGCTTATGGAAATATACTTAATGTGATTTTTATGCAGGTCCTATATATTTCATAATCTCTGTTCAATGCCTATTGTCATGCTTATGTGTTTTCATACATATATATACACAGAAAATACAGAGAAAAAACACAAAGATATATATTCAAAAGCTTACCCATACATTCTAACAGATTCTAGCATCTAACATATAGAGGTATTTCCACACTTAACTGCAACTATTGGTTTAGCCACTGTTAGCAAAATTCTGATTTTAAAATTTAAAATGGTTTTAAAATATCTCACAATAAATATTTTCTTGGATTTATGCAATTCTCATAATTTAACATAACAAAAATCTGTTTGTCCTTAAGCCAATTTGAAAACAGAAATGTTGATATATGATTTATGCCATAAAGACCATCTGTCTTAGGCCCTGGCCGGTTGGCTCAGTGGTAGAGCGTCGGCCTGGCGTGCAGAAGTCCCAGGTTCAATTCCTGGCCAGGGCACACAGGAGAAGCACCCATCTGCTTCTCCACCCCTCCCCCTCTCCTTCCTCTCTGTCTCTCTCTTCCCCTCCCGCAGCGAGGCTCCATTGGAGCAAAGATGGCCTGGGCGCTGGGGATGGCTCCTTGGCCTCTGTCCCAGGCGCTAGAGTGGCTCTGGTCGCAACAGAGTGACACCCCGGAGGGGCAGAGCATCGCCCCCTGGTGTGCAGAGCGTCGCCCCTGGCGGGCGTGCCGGGTAGATCCCGGTTGGGTGCATGCGGGAGTCTGTCTGACTGTGTCTCCCCATTTCCAGCTTCAGAAAAATAAATTTAAAAAAAAAAAAAGACCATCTGTCTTAAAATATTTGTTTAAAATTTTAATGACACAAATAACAATCTTTACCCTTAAATGTAAATGGCTTTCCTACTTGAGCTCTAGTATCTCATAATTTAGATAAGCAGATGGAATATTTGTGGGTCAAATAATTGAGGAGAAAATTTCATATTATGTTTCTAAAGTCCATAAAAGTATATAAATGTAAAAAAGATTATTAAAAACACAAGTGAAGATGCAACGAGTATTTCAAAATGATTCAACATGTATATTCTCAAATTGTAAATGTTTTACCATTGCTGACAATGGCTATCTCAGGAGCTGTTAAGTAATTGCTTTTTTCTAATCAGAAAAAAATAGAGTCTGTGCCAGCACCATGGAGCAAGCTAAATATAACAATAGTTCTGTAAAATAAAGTCTACATTCAGAAATCAAGAAAAGAATTTATTTCTTTTCAGAAAAGGGGGCCATAAATGTTCCAATTTTATTCAGAATGAAAACATTTAATTTATAATGAATATCTATACGTCAAGTATATTCAAGTATATGTTTTTCCAATTGAGTTACTGGATATGCCCTTTATATCATGATGAATAAAATGTTAAAATTCTACCAAAATCCATAGTCTCATGACTATGGGTTCAGTAACATAATCTCAGCTACATTTTGGATCCCTGTTGAGCAAATAAATTTGTAAAATTTGTGTGGTTTGGATTTGCTCATTTTTATTGTTAAAAATGGCTGCTGCCTATGTGAATTGTGCTGCCAGGTGAAACTGCTAATTACTTCCTGCTTGGGAAGGGGCTTTGTTATGCTAATGTTCCTGGAGGAGGGGTTTTCCACCAAAAAGTTTTAAGAAGAAGAAGGAGGAAGAAGAAGGAGGCCATGTTTCAGCAGAGTGAGAGCAGAGAGGATGCAGAGTGCTGAAGGAAGCAGCCAAGATGGACTGGCTGTTGTTATGGTTCCCCATGGCTGTCCTTTTAAGGGCCATAGGCTGGGTGTTTTTTACTTAAGAGGAAACCAGGGGTTCTGTGAAAGAAGCTGCCTGATGTGATGTCAAAAGCTCCAAGATGAAGTGCAGATCGAATGGCAGAAAAGGCTGGAATTAGGGTGAGCACAGGAAAAGGAAGCCAACCAGGTTTGAGAGTGGTCACGATCTTGTAAAAGGAAGAGCCTATAGTGTAGCAGGGCAGGAAAGCCACATGGAAGAGGCAGTCAAAATGGTGAAATGTGGAAGGAGAAGCCAGTTCATGGAGGAGAAGGAGATGGGGAACAGAGGTGAATAAGACTGGTGAGGTAGAAGCCTTTGATACTGGGAAAACTCAGATGAGTCCATACTTTTGTGAGCGCTGAATAAGTGGTTTTTGGAGCCCAGTGTGTGTTTTTACTTGCTTGCTGATTGCAGTTGCAAGCTAGAATAAAGGACAATGGGCCACCAGCTTTTGGCTCAATTATTTTTCTACGGTCTGTCTGGATCAAATGTGAACCTGCTTTGGCCAGGCGGCTGTTATGGAGCCCACATTTACTGACAATACAATCTCCCTAGTGATAATTTTTTATTTTGAATTATATATCAAAGAAGAAGAATATTATGGTTTCAGTACATTTATAGAACATGGAAGAAAGTCAAAGAATTTCTATTTAATTCGCATTTGTTTCCTAGCCTCAATAAAGGAATACAGATGCACACCCCCACACACAAACACATTAAAATAGGAGAAATGCACCCCCATGTTTATGGCAGCATTGTTCACAATAGTGAAGATCTGGAAACAGCCCAAGTGTCTGTCAGTGGACAAGTGGATTAAAAAGCTTTGGTATATATATACTATGGAATACTACTCAGCCATAAGAAATGATGACATCAGATCATTTATAACAACATGGATGGACCTTGATAATATTATACTGTGAAAAAACTAAGAACTATATGATTCCATACATAAGTGGGACATAAAAATGAGACTCAGAGACATGGACAAGAATGTGATGGTAACACGGGGGGGGGGGGGGGGGGGGGAGGGGAGGAAGGAGAGGGAGAGAGCCGGGGAAGGGGCACAAAGAAAACCAGATAGAAGGTGATAGAAGACAATTTGACTTTGGGTGAAGGGTATGCAACATAATCAAACGTCAAAATAATCTGGAGATGTTTTCTCTGAACATATATACCCAGATTGATCAATGTCACCCCATTAAAATTAATTTAAAAATAAATAAAAAAATAAAAGTCAAAAAATAAAATATATATAACATAAAATTAACCTCCTAAACTATTTATTACATATACAGTTCAGTAATGTTAAGTATATTCACATTATTGTGCAGTTAATCTCCAGAATTTTTTCTTCTTGCAAAATTGAAACTCTATACTCCTTAAACAAAACCTTCCCATTCCTTTCTTCCCCCAGATCCTGGCAACCACCATTTTACTTTCTGTTTCTATCAACTTGACTACTCTAGAAACTTTATATAAGTAGAATTATACAGTATTTGTCTTTTTGTGGCAAGCTGATTTCACTTAGCATAAAATCTTCAGTTTCATTCATATCGTAGCATATATCAGAACTTTCTTTCTTGTTAAGGCTTAACACTATTCCACTGTAAAATCAAACCACATTTTTGTTTATCTATTCATCTGTCAACAAACATTTGGGTAACTTCCACATTAAGGTTATTGTGAATAATGCTGTTATGAACATAGGTCTACAGATATCTCTTTGAGACCCAGGAGTGAAATAACTTTATCATATATGGTAATTCTTTGCTCAAATTTTTTGAAGAAAAGAGAAAGAATTCTGGAGTTTGGTAGATTCTTTACCTTGTAATACTTTTATCTGCTCTTTCTCCACCTTGTTTTACCCTCTTCTCCACATGTAGTACCTGAGCTAAGCAGAGAATGGAAAGACTAGAAAGATAAACATGTCAACTATCAGCTGAATTCATATTCATAACTGAGTTTCACTGTATTATGAAATTTGGTGTAGTTTTAAATATATAAGGAATATAGTAATAGCTCCTCTTCATTAAGACAGGCAACCAGGTCTCTTTAAAAGTCTATGGATTTTCATATATTTGTATATGGTCTATCACCAAACTTTCTTATAATAATGGCATAAATTAGAAACCTATGCTATCTACAGAATCATAAACATCACAATAAATTGGTACTTTGTGCAAAAAATATGACTATAAAATGAAGATGACACGATACAGAGAACATAGTTGTTGTTTTTTTTTACCTTGGATATGGACAATATAATGGAAATTCAGTTTTTGATCTTAGAGAATCCATAAAATCTTTTACCATTTCAATTTCCTTAAGGAAAAGTTTCCATTTGCCTTTGGAACTAGTCTGATGAGATTGTTAATTATGTTCCCTACCTTACACTCACCTAAGTAAGACCAGTCAGACTTATACTCCCAAACTGAGAAAAAAAGGAAAAAATAATAGTGGAAATTCATTCTCCCATCAATCATCTGCAGACCAAAATATTACAACTTGAGTTTTTCCTGATTCTTTTTTTTAATTTATTTATTAAATTTAATGCAGTGACATTGATAAATCAGGGTACATATGTTGAAAGAAAACATCTCTAGATTATTTTGACATTTGATTGTGCTGTGTACCCCTCCCCCAAAGTTAAATTGTCTTCTCTCACCTTCTATCTGGTTTTCTTGTACCCCTCTCCTCCCCCAACCCCTCCCTCCTTCTTCGCCCCATCCCCCCTCCCACCACCCCTCACCCCTGTTGCCATCACATTCTTGTTCATGTCTCTGAGTCTCATTTTTATGTCCCTTCTATGTATGGATTCATATACTTCTTAGTTTTTTCTGATTTACTTATTTCACTCCGTATAATGTTATCAAGATCCATCCATGTTATTGTAAATGATCCAATGTCATCATTTCTTATGGCTGAGTAGTATTCCATAGTATACATGTACCAAAGCTTTTTAATCCACTTGTCCTCTGACGGACATGTGGGCTGTTTCCAGATCTTCGCTATTGTGAACAATGCTGCCACAAACATGGGGGTGCATTTCTCCTTTTGGAGCCGTTCTATCGTGTCCTTGGGGTATATTCCTAAAAGTGGGATAGCTGGGTCAAAAGGCAATTCGATTTTCAGTTTTTTGAGAAATCTCTATACTGTTTTCCACAGTGGCTGCACCAGTCTTCATTCCCACCAGCAGTGCAGGAGGGCTCCCTTTTCTCCACATCCTCACCAGCACTTATTCTGTGTTGTTTTGTTGATGAGCGCCATTCTGGCTGGTGTGAGGTGATATCTCATTGTGGTTTTAATTTGCATTTCTCTAATGATTAGTGATGTTGAGCATTTTTTCATATGCCTATTGGCCATCTGTATGTACTCTTTGGAGAAGTGTCTATTCATCTCTTTTGCCCATTTTTGGATTGGATTGTTTGTCTTCCTGGTGTTGAGATTTACAAGTTCTTTATAAATTTTGGTTATTAACCCCTTATCAGACGTATTGTCAAATATGTTCTCCCATTGTGTAGTTTGTCTTTTTATTCTGTTCTTGTTGTCTTTAGCTGTGCAAAAGCTTTTTAGTTTGATATAGTCCCATTTGTTTATCCTGTCTTTTATTTCACTTCCCCGTGGAGATAAATCAGCAAATATATTGCTCCAAGAGATGTCAAATAGCTTACTGCCTATGTTTTCTTCTAAGATGCTTATGGTTTCATGGCATACATTTAAGTCTTTTATCCATTTTGAGTTTATTTTTGTGAGTGGTGTAAGCTGGTGATCTAGTTTCATTTTTTTGCAGGTAGCTGTCCAATTTTCCCAACACCATTTGTTAAAGAGGCTGTCTTTACTCCATTGTATTTCCTTACCTCCTTTGTCAAATATCAGTTGTCCATAGAACTGTGGGTTTATTTCTGGGTTCTCTGTTCTGTTCCATTGATCTATATGCCTGTTCTTATGCCAGTACCAGGCTGTTTTAAGTACAATGGCCTTGTAGTATAACTTGATATCAGGAGGTGTGATACCTCCCACTTTATTCTTCTTTTTTAAGATTGCTGAGGCTATTCGTGTTCTCTTTTGGTTCCATATAAATTTTTGGAATATGAGGTCTATATCTTTGAAGTATATCATTGGTATTTTAATTGGTATTGCATTGAATCTATAGATTGCTTTGGGTAAAATAAACATTTTAATGATTTTTATTCATCCTAACCATGAGCAAGGTATATGCTTCCACTTGTTTGTATCTTCCTTGATTTCTTTTATCAATGCTTTGTAATTTTCCGAGTACAAGTCTTTTTTTTTTTTTTTTTTTTCAATTTTTTTTAGATTTTTTTTTTAATTTTTTTTATTTATCCATTTTAGAGAGGAGAGGGAGAGACAGAGAGAGAGAGAGAGAGAGAGAGAGAGAGAAAGGGGGGAGGAGCTGGAAGCATCAACTCCCACATGTGCCCTGACCAGGCAAGCCCAGAGTTTCGAACCGGCGACCTCAGCATTTCCAGGTCGACGCTTTATCCACTGCGCCACCACAGGTCAGCGAGTACAAGTCTTTAGTCTCCTTGGTTAACTTTACTCCTAGGTACTTCATTTTTTTTGGTTGTAATTGTGAAGGGGATTGTTTCCTTAATTTCTCTTTCTGACTGTTCATTGTTGGTGTATAAAAATGCCTCTGATTTCAGAGTATTGATTTTATATCCTGCCACTTTGATGAACTCATTTATCAGGTCCAATAGCTTTTTGACTGAGACTTTAGGGTTTTCTATATACAATATCATATCATCTGCAAATAATGATAGTTTTACTTCTTCTTTTCCAACTTAAATGCCTTTTATTTCTTCTTCTTGTCTGATTGCTGTGGCTAGGACTTCCAGGACTATGTTAAATAAGAGTGGTGGAAGGGGGCACCCCTGCCTTCTTCCTGATCTTAAGGGGATTGCTTTTAATTTTTGCCCATTGAGTATGATGTTGGCTGTGGGTTTCTCATAGATGGCTTTTATCATGTTGAGATATGTTCCCTGTATTCCCACTTTGCTGAGAGTTTTGTTCATGAATGGGTGCTGGATTTTATCAAATGTTTTTTCTGCATCTATTGAAATTATCATATGGTTTTTCTCCTTTTTTTTGTTTATATGATGAATCACATTGATTGATTTATGAATATTGTACCATCCTTGCCTCCCCAGAATAAATTCCACTTGATCATGGTGTATGATTTTTTCCATATATTATTGGATTCGGTTTGCTAATATTTTATTGAGGATTTTAGCATCTATATTCATCAGAGATATTGGCCTATAATTTTCTTTCTTTGTGTTGTCTTTGCCTGGTTTTGGAATCAGAATTATGCTCGCCTCATAAAAGGAGCTTGGAAGTCTTCCTTCCTCTTGAATTTTTTGAAATAGTTTGAGAAGGATAGGAGTTAGTTCTTCTTTGAATATTTGGTAGAATTCCATTGTGAAGCCATCGGGCCCTGGACTTTTCTTTGTTGGGAGTTTTTTGATTACTGTTTTGATCTCATTTGTTGTAATCGGTCTGTTTAGGTTTTCTGATTTTTCCAGATTGATTTTTGAAAGACTGTATGTTTCAAGGAATTTGTCCATTTCATCTAGGTTATCTAGTTTTTTGGTATACAGTTCTTCATAGTATTTTCTTACAATATTTTGTATTTCTGTTGTGTCAGTTGTTATTTCTCCTCTCTCATTTCTAATTTTATTTATTTGAGTCTTCTCTCTCTTTTTCTTGGGTAGTCTCCTTAAAGGTTCATCAATCTTGTTTACCTTTTCAAAGAACCAGCTCCTAGTTTCATTGATCCTCTGTATTGTTTCTTTAACCTCTATGTCATTTATTTCTGCTCTGACATTTATTATTTCCTTCCTTCTACTACATTTGGGCTTTACTTGCTGTTCTTTTTCTAATTCTTTTAGATGCAGGGTTAAGTTGTTTATTTGAGCTTTTTCTAGCTTCTGAAAGTGTGCCTGTAGTGCTATGAACTTCCCTCTCAGTACTGCTTTTGCTGTGTCCCATAAATTTTGAGTTGTTGTATGCTCATTGTCATTCGTTTCTAGGAATTTTTTTATTTCTTCTTTGATCTTGTTCTTAATCCATTCATTATTTAACAACCTGCTATTTAGTTTCGATGTGTTTGAGAACTTTTGAGCTTTTCTGTTGTAGTTCATTTCTAGTTTCATGCCATTGTGATCGGAGAAAGTGCTTGATATGATTTCAGTCTTCTTAAATTTGTTGAGAGCACTTTTGTGCCCTAACATTTGGTCTATCCTAGAGAATGTACCATGAGCACTTGAAAAGGATGTATATTCTGCTGCTTTAGGGTGAAAGGTTCTGATGATATCTATTAAATCGAGTTGATCTAGTGTGTCCTTTAAGTCTGCTGTTTCTTTGTTAATTTTCTTTCTTAAGGATCTATCTAGTGATGTTAGTGGGTTATTGAAATCCCCTACTATTATAGTATTGCTGTTGATCTCGCCCTTTAAATCCATCAAAGTCTGTTTTATATATTTGGGTGCTCCTATATTAGGTGCATAGATATTTATAATAGTTATATCTTCCTGTTGGATTACTCCCTTTATCATTATGTAGTGGCCTTCTTTATCTCTTACTATATCCTTTGTTTTAAAGTCCAATTTGTCTGATATAAGTATTGCTACCCCAGCTTTTTTTTTATTTCCATTTGCATGAAATGGTTTTTTCCATCCTTTTACCTTCAATCTATGTGTATCTTTTGTTCTAAGGTGTGTCTCTTGTAGACAGCATATGTATGGGTCCTGTTTTCTTATTGACGCAGCTACCCTATGTCTTTTGATTGGATCATTTAATCCATTTACTTTTAAGGTTATTATTGATATGAAGTTTTTTATTGCCATTTTCTTCTTTAAAGGTGTATTCCTTTTTTGCTATATTCTTTTCCCACTTTCATCTGTTTACAACAGGCCCCTTAACATTTCCTGCAGCATTGGTTTGGTTGTAATGAATTCCTTGAGTTGTTTTTTGTCTGGGAAGCTTTTTATTTCTCCTTTGATTTTAAACGATAGTCTTGCTGGATAAAGTAGTCTTGGTTGTAGGTTCTTGTTCTGCATTACTTTGAATATTTCTTGCCATTTCCTTCTGGCCTCAAGTGTTTCTGTTGAGAAGTCGGATGTCATCCTTATGGGGGCTCCTTTGTAGGTGATAACTTTTTTTTCTCTTGCAGTTTTTAATATTTTCTCTTTATCGCTTAGCTTTGGTATTTTAATTATGATGTGTCTTGGTGTAGGTTTCTTTGGGTTTCTCTTTAATGGAGTCTTCTGTGCTTCTTGGACTTGTGAGAGTTTCTCTTGCATTAATTTAGGGAAGTTTTCAGCTATGATATGATTGAACAAAGTCTCTATCCCTTGTTCTTTTTCTTCTTCTTCAGGAACCCCTATGATGCGGATGTTATTTCTCTTCATGTTGTCACAGAGCTCTCTAAGGGTTTCCTCTGACTTTTTGAGTCTGTTTTCTCTTTTCTTCTCTGCTTTCATGCCTTCATTCCAGTTGTCCTCCAACTCACTGATTCGATCCTCAACTCTATCTATCCTGTTTTTAATTCCTTCAATTGTGGTCTTTATTTCTGATATTGTATTTGTCATCTCTGACTGATTCTTTTTTATACTTGCTATTTCTTTATTTAGGTGTTCATAATGACCATCCATTGTTGTTCTAAGATCCCTAAGTATCCTTACAATCATTATTTTGAACTTCGCATCTGGAAGTTTGATTATTTCCATATCACTCAGTTCATCTTTTGAAGGTGTCTCTTGTGGTTTCATTTGGATTGCACTTCTTTGTCTTCTCATTGTCTGTTTTTGTTTTTTTTTTTATTTGTAGAGTTGGTTGAGTCTAGGCTTGGTGTTGTCTGCCTCCAGTTTTCAGTTGTGTTATTTCTAGGTCTTCTTGGGTTGGTATCAGCTGTTATCTGTAATTCACTTTCGGATTTGGGCAGCTTTGAAGTCTTGATTTGTTTGTTTTCTTAACAGTTGATAGTCTTGTTTACTGATCTCAGCAGGGGGCTTCCTTGAAACTGTATCCAGGAATGCACTGGGTGTAACCTGAGACTCAGAAGGCCTTTAGCCAATTAATCTCTCTGGGGGCAGGGTGTTTTCTCAGCTTCAGTAGGGGGAGGTGTATCTCAGATCTCCATGGAGACCTGAGTTAATGCCCCTCCTCCCCACTTCTTGTTTTCAGCTGTGTCTTGTTACGCTGCTTGGAGCTGGATAGATGTCTGGAGATCTCTGATCCAGAAGCAATTCAGCTCTGTTTTGTGAAAGGTTCAGTCCCTCCCCCAGCTATGGCCGCCTCCAGCATGGATGAGTCAGCTTTTTAGTTCATCTCCTGCATTTCTAGCCTCTCACAGTCTGTCCCTCTCCCTGTCCTTTCCACTTGGGAGATAAGCTGGTCTTTTTAACACACCTCGCTCTCTGGTTGCCAGGCAAGTAGCTATAAGCAGTAGTTTCTGCCCTTTTCCCTTGTGTGAGATCCCTTCTGGGCTCTCAGCCTCACCACCCCCTCCGTTCCTGTAAGCAGGGGAGGTTCAGGCACTCCCTACCAGGTTTTTTGTGGCTTCTTCTTTGCTCCTTGGTTTTTGAGAGCTGTTCTTGTAATTCAGAGTTGGTTTTTCATGTTGATTTTTCCTAAATTGATTTGTATTCCAGTTTGGTGGTGAGAGCTGGGTGTCTGTGTGTCTGCCTACTCCGCTGCCATCTTTTTGATCTCGAGTTTTTCCTGATTCTTATGATGACTAATTCCCCAAACTCTTTTTCAGTTGAGAAGGGGAGAATGACTCTTTATATCTTTCCCCAGATATGTATATTAGAATATAATTGTATAAGCAATTCTATTCCAGATGTCACTCTAAGTATATAGAGATTACTGGGACACAGAGCTACTTCCATTTAACTCTGTCTAAGTATACTGCAATATTTCTATCACAGTGGTCATGGAATCCAATTTTTTTAAGTTTATTTTTATTCAGTAAGAGGAGGGGAGGCAAAGAGACAGACTCCCACATGTACCCCGACTGGGATCCACCCAGCAAGCCCACTAGGAGGCTATGCTCTGCCCATCTGGGGTATTGCTCCATTGCTCAGCAAAAGATCTCTTCCAAGCACCTGTGGCAGAGGCCATGAAGACATCTTCAGTGCCCAGGGTCAACTAGCTCCAATCGAGCCGTGGCTTCAGGAGAGGAAAAGAGTGAGAGAAATAGAGAGAGAAAGGAGGGATATAGAGAAGCATATTCCTGGTCGCTTCTCCTGTGTGCTTTGACCAGGAATCAAACCCAAAACTTCCACATGCCAGGTCAACGCTGTTCCTCTGAGTCAACTGGCCAAGGCCCATGGAATCTTCTTAATGAGAAGTTTCAATGTTTTTATTTGGTTTGTTGATTTTCATGTTATATTCACTATCACACAATTTTGACTTATAGTTTTTCATGAAGAACAAATCTATAATATCTACAGTGGGGAAATTGTTTATTTTAAATTTTGACTATATAAGATTTTGTTGAGCTATATATCATACTGATGTTTGTTTTATTATAATATATTATATAATAATATATAACACTATCACTTTATATATCTATATTTAATAAAAAGGATTATATATGATAAGTTTCTTCATTTCCTCTTCTAGAATAATATAGCTTATATTCTTCAAGTATACAGGACTATATATATAAATATATATATATAGATACACACATATATATGTGTGTGTGTATGTAAAGACTATATATATATATATATATATATATATATATATATATATATGAAACTATATAGGATAAAAATAGTTCTGGTTCCTTAAGCCAATAGATTCATATATTGATCCATGTTTTTACTTATTAAACCAACAATTATTGAGTACCTACCATATCCCAGCATCATGTTATTTACTAGGGATAAAAAATAAATAAGAAATTGCCTTGACTTGACTCAATCATGCAAATGGTTTTTTAAATTAAATTTCTTGAACTTTTGTGTTATTTATGGACAAACCTAGGATGATGCAAATTGAGGATGTATAATATTTTAAATGTTTACAATATTATCTGAAATAATTACCATATATCTGAGAATGATAGCTACTTGTTTATTTCTTGCTACATTATAATTAACTGATAAATAGGGCTGAAATAAGAAATGTGTCTTTTGCAAATTCTGCAGAAAAGCCAAGATAGGCATCTAGCAGTATAAGAGTATTGACAGGATTTCAAAATAATGTATTTTGAAAACTAATTCATAATGGTGATAATTAACCAACATTCTAAATTTGGTACATTGTTAATAAATGATATTGAGCACTTAAGTAAAAATTAATGTAATGAATAGATAAATGTAAAAAGAGAAAATTGTTTTTTCAAATAGAGATGAATACCTAAATCAATAATTGATTGCTTGATGCATACAATGAGAAATATAAAGTATAAACTTACCTTGTTGACATGTCATCCCTAAGTATCATATAAGAAAATAACATTAGGATTGTTGATTAGTAAGAAGATGAAATGGTTTAAGACCCAGAATCATTTAGAGAATAGAAACATGTACAGATTTTGACTTAGGCAAAGAAATAGGCATGAGTCTATGAATCAATATGAACAATAATTAGGTAGAAAATGATGGAACATCTACAGTGTTGAGAGCTAAAACAGGGTATAAAATCTACTGCTTTAATTCTTTTATTTATTGTTCAGTAACACATGTATATTATTCAGTAAGCACATATTTCCTATCTGTTATGTGTCAGGAACTCTGGTGGGAGTGGTGGATAAAAGGTTGCAAAGGGGTTTCTTCCATTGACATGCATTCTACAAATATTGACTACATTCTACACAAATTTATTGTGTATTTACTATTGGGTAATAAACTGTCACAAGAAATATAGAAAGGAAAGTAGACAAAACCCCTGCCTTGTAGGTTCTACATACTAATGGTGGCAAATTGGAGAAGGATAGTCTTTTAGAATAAAAGATTGGGACGAAAACAAATTCAAAAAGAAGAGAATGAGCAGAAGAAACAGAAGTAGCTATATATTTGAATTATCATAAATGTTAAGTTTAAGTTCAATTAAGCTTCCTTTAAGAATCATAAAATAATATTGAGGACTACTTAAGTACTAATTTAATTTTCCAGAGGTAACACAAAGTCATGAAAAATCTAAAACCCATCCTGATACAATTGAATTAAACATTCAGAAAAAGAAAGATGTTTGTGAGTTGAGTAACACCTAGAAACTTGCTTAGACTCTACAGCCATACTATGAAAACTATAAGTTATTGAATGATGGATGTCTGTAAAAACATCTAGGTTCCCTCAGTCCATCCATCAACCAAAAGAAGCAGGACCAGGGGATTTAGGAATTTAACCCCTCATTATGTGTCCTTAATCCCAACTGATGTCTGTGTATAATTCTGACCTTTCCCTACACCAGAAAAAAAGGAAAATATAAAGAACAATTCTTGAAAAACTTCCCCAAAAATGCCAGATGAGTTTAGTGTGGAAGTGATCTTATTTTTATTTCATTGAGTCACTTTATATTTAATTCAAGAATAGTTCTCTATTATATATTCTCTACAACTACACACACTCTGCATTAAAAAAAAAAAAAAAGCTTCCTCTTTTCCAGGAAAATAGAGATTCTGGTGTTGGCTTTTATCTTTATTACTTTTTTTTTTTGTAAATTTGATCCATTGATGTTCAGAACTGAGATTTATTAAAAACCATAAAGCAAGATCAGTTTGAATGTTCCAACATCTAAATCTCTAGACACCTACATGTTACTTTATATATTTTACATTAACCATGGTGTTTCTGAATTATTGTTGTAATAGTTCAGTAATGGGATAGAAACTATCAAGGTCAGAATAGCCTCATAAGGGAGATGTGCAAAGAGAAAGTGTTAGATCTGAAAAGTGCAATTATAACTGTTCTAAGGAATTTTTTATTGAAGTAATGGAGCAAATGATATCACATAGAAGTGTGAGATCCCAGAAAATGCCATGTGGTAAATGTACTTGGAGATAAAAAGTAGGTTTTTGTTTCTGTTCCCTTTATATTTTAGCACATGAAACAACTTGGCACATTTCAGTCCAAGTAAAGTTTATATCGAATATCCATAAAGCTTAATGAAAGTGGATTTTCTACAGAAGAAATGATTTAAGTGACTTTAAATTGGATTTTTAGTCCACATAACACAGCCACATTATGTGCAGTATGCTTGGTGGTCTGCAGGAGGAGCACTGGGCTACGTACACAATGTTGGTGGGCTCAGCCTCCTCCAGTGCGTGCCTCAAACTTTCTTAATTTTGGTCTGGAAAGTAGTGGTGAGTAACTGGGTACAACCAATTGAAGCGTAGCTTGGTGCTTATTGTTTTGTTTTTCAATAGGAAACAAAATGTCTTATCTGAGTCCTTTCCCATATCCAGTTGTTCAATCAGCAGTCAAATTTCGGGTCACAGGATAAGATTTTCTTTCTCATCACAACATTTTGTTATAAAAATAACATGCACATAACCAAACAAAAGAGCAAGCAAAACTCTTAGCAATGGACATTCAGTTGTAACCCCACAAACCACCTACATTTGTATGGAGTTCACAGTTGACTAGAAGTCTCTGTTATTCAGGTTCTCTTTTGCTCCTCCTACTACCCTGGTGAAGTAGAGTTTAGTATTATCCTTATTTTGCATTTGAAAACGCTGAGGTGCAAAAATATCAGGTAGCTGATAGTTATCGAGTGAATAAGTGTTAGATCCAGGACTTAAATCAAGACATCCTTGTATTAGACTTCGTAATCATTTTTCTGTATTTACACTTCTTACAAAGTTCTTTCCCACTCAATATAGTACGAGGCTCCCCAAAAGACTCCAAGGAGTCTTGTTTTGCAGCCTGCAAAACCTATGCAATCTTAGAGAAGACTGAACCATTCACTTTATTTATTTTCTTTTTCAAAGTAACTAGAATAAAGGTTAAATTTGATTTGATTTTTTAAATTAAAAGTTAAATATTTTTTACAAAATATTTTATATAGATTTTTATGTTCTATTTTTGTATAGTGGCTAGATTAATAATGCCAAAGGAAAGAACTTTCAAAACATATGTGTATTTTTCACTCTTTTAACTAGACATGAAATAAAACCTATTGAACTGACTTTTTTATTAAATCTTTTTTTTTTCTTTTTCTTCTTTTTTTGTATTTTTCTGAAGCTGGAAATGGGGAGAGACAGTAAGACAGACTCCCGCATGCGCCCCACCGGGATCCACCCGGCACGCCCAATGGGGCGACGCTCTGCCCACCAGGGGGCGATGCTCTGCCCCTCCGGGGCATCGCTCTGCCGCGACCAGAGCCACTCTAGCGCCTGGGGCAGAGGCCAAGGAGCCATCCCCAGCGCCCGGGCCATCTTTGCTCCAATGGAGCCTTGGCTGCGGGAGGGGAAGAGAGAGACAGAGAGGAAGGAGGGGAGGGGGTGGAGAAGCAAATGGGCGCTTCTCCTATGTGCCCTGGCCGGGAATCAAACCCGGGTCCCCCCGCACGCCAGGCCGACGCTCTACCGCTGAGCCA